>NC_082701.1:21417986-22069385 GCF_949987515.2 Delphinus delphis
CCCAATCAGGAAAGTGGGCATTACTCGTGTTCCATAAATTTCACAACTAAGAGGCTGCTGGTGGGAGATCCATTCTTACTAGGCAATCCTACCAGAGGGAAGCTTTTATCTCAAGAGAGGGAGATAGTAAACCATAATCCAATCTTGTGGATAAAATTAAGCAGTCACTAAATCCCTGCAATCCCCAGAACAAATCCAGATCAACATTGTTGTCCACTTGCCCAACACCATTTGGGATAAGAAATCATGTGGGGAGCTATTTGCTGGGTCATTATTGGGTTTCCCTGGTGTCTCTCTCCTTACTATACTGTTTTAAGATCCTCCAGGGCAAGAAGACACCCTGAAAAAGACAACTGGGGGTCAACAGAAAGCACACATCCAGGGTCCCTCACATGCCATTGTACCCCTACCAAACTCTTTTCATTCTTGGCCCTGAAAGGCAAAGCTAGATAAATCCTTGAGCCTGATACTGCACTTGGGCAGGAATGGGGGACTGAGATCACCTTCCATTATCATCTCCCTCTCCTTGTCCCAGTGTTCACAATATTTTGTTTCTCCTGGTATCTTCTAAACTCTCTCTCTCTCTCTCTCTCTCTCTCTCCCCTTTATCTGTGGATTTCCCCCTCCCTTCTCTTCTCTCTCCTCCATTCCTTCTTTCTTGTCCATTACCTATCCTAAGTCTCTTTCCAGCTCTTCCTTCTGTAAAGAGGTCTGTCTGATTTCAGCACCACGGACAGAGGCACTGGGTGGGTTTGCCTGACCGGCGGGCCTAGCGGGTCTACTTCTGCCTGCCGGGATCTGTGCAAGTGGTGACTGCCCACGAGTTACTTTCGGCGTGTGTGATTGTGCGTGTGTGTGTGTATGTGAGTGTACCCAAGCCTGTGTGAAGCCCGTGTCTGTGCCTCTCTGGGGCACACGCCTGTGGGCATTTCCGGGTGCATCTGTGTGTTTGTATCTGTCTGTGCTGTGTCCCCGCCTGCTGCCTGTGTCCCTGGCTGAGAAAGGGGACGGGATGGGGACGCTCCGTTCTGGAGGTGGGGGAGGGAGCGGGTGGCTTAGTATCCCAGCCAGGCCTGGGGGGCGTCTTCCTTGCCCAGACGTGCTCCAGTCACCATGTGGCATGTGTGCCAGCCGGCACAGGCTGAGGGCATTCTGCCCCGGCAAGGGGGGAGGTGGAGGGGGATGCAGGCAGCTGGAGACAGGCAGGAAGAGGTGGGAACTGAGCTCAGAACTCAACTCTGGGGCCAGGCCCTTTCCATCCTGCATGAACTCCACTCACAGTCACGGGCATGAAGAAATATACAGATTATTTGCCTTTGTGAGGGCCTAGACAGCCAGATACCTCACTCACACACACACACACACACACACATATCCTGAGGGAAATGCATGGGAGGCAGGTCTATTCCGGCTTGCACATGTGTGCAAGTCACCTGGCCCTTTTTGTACCAGTTCCTGCACAAATGCACACACACATACACAAACGCCCAAGCCATTCTTAGAGTGTGGGGGAGGCTTTGTGTCACAGAACAGGACATCATCATGTGAGTGGGCCCTTCCCTCCAATGATACCAGGCAACCACGGTAAGGGTCTGGTAGCTCCTATAACAACTGTTCATTGCCCGACAAACGGGCGGTGCAGGCCCTGGGGTTTTCATCAGGAGCGCCTGCCCTCTGCACCCAGGTAAATCTGGGGGGATACTGCTGTTTCTATGCTTCATCTGGGACAGAATGAGTGAGGGAGAGGGGACAGGCATCCGGATGGCTGTCCTCTCCATCAGTCACGCGCTCCTCGTGAAGTGCTCATCCCCCTCACAGAGCCTGGCGTACTGGAGACAATCCTAGATTACTCATCCCAGTTTCAATACTAAGTGGCTGTGCAACCCTGGGCAGGTTATTTCTCAGTGTAATTTAAATATGACAGTTCATGTAAAGGACTTAGCTCAAGAGAGTTGTCATTAAGTGCTCACTATCTGTATTGTGACATTAATACTATGGAAAGAGTGGTTAGCCAGATTGGATGAAATAATGTAGCTAAGCTTCCAGCACAGTGTCTGACCCATAGTGGGTGCTCAATGCATAGGAGGATAGTATAAATTTAGTGGTAGAATTTCAGGAATTTAGGCAGTTAAAGGGAATTGAGAATGAATGACAGTATTCTCTCTCCAAACTTGACCGGCATGCACTCCCAAGCACAGCGGGAGTGGAAGTTAGACTTGCAGAAAAGCTGAAGGGCAAGCGAGGAAGCAAAGGACTGGGGAGATGAGAGGGAACCCCACTGTTGTGGGGCAGCCAGATCTCTGTCCTTCAGAAGCCTCTAGAGGGTCTCCATTCAAAGTCTGAACCCATCGTCCACATGTCTTCCCTCTTGTTTCTTCTCTTGGCTTCCCCATCAATAAATGGTACCACTGGTTAGTTGCTCAAGCCAGAAACCTGGCAGTCATCCTCAAGTTCTCCCTACCTCACTCTCCACATAGACTCTCACCAAAAACCACTGATGTACCCCGAGTCCAGACACCTCTCTCCTTCCTCAATGCTTCCCCCCTAAGCCAGCTCATGTCACTTCTCATCTCAGTCTCTGCTCTACCTCCCACCTTGCCCCCCTGCAATCCAATCTCCCACAGCAGCTAGGGTAATCTTTTTTTTTTTTTTTTTTTTTTGTGGTACGCGGGCCTCTCACTGTTGTGGCCTCTCCCGTTGCGGAGCACAGGCTCCGGACGCGCAGGCTCAGCGGCCATGGCTCACGGGCCCAGCCGTTCCGCGGCACGTGGGTTCTTCTCGGACCGGGACACGAACCCGCGTCCCCTGCATCGGCAGACGGACTCCCAACCACTGCGCCACCAGGGAAGCCCTAGGGTAATCTTTTAAAAATATAAGCTGGGCCTTTCGCTCCCTGTCTTAAAATTCTGCAGTGGCTTCCTTAGCACGTAGAATAAAATCCAAACTCCTTACCTGCTGGGTCTGGTCCCTGCTTCCCTCCCCAGTGTCATTTTCTGCCTCTCCCTCTTCATACTCCAGCTTCACTGGCCTTTCTTTCCACTCTGCAAACATTGGAAAGATCACCTTCCCACCCTAGGGACTGAGCTGCTTTCTTGGCCCAAATCAATCCCCTCGCCTCCCTCTCACTCTTTTTGTGACCAGCTCCTTTTCACCCTTCAAGTCTCAGTTGTTCCCTCACCCCCATGAGAAATCTTTCCTGATGTCTTTATCCAAAGTGGTGCCCTGGTTATTCTCTAGTTCAGCATTCTGTTATTTCCTTTGCAGCACTTTACTTAACTCTTCATTTTATTTTTGTAAATTTATTTTATTTATTTCTTTTTGGCTGCATTGGGTCTTTGTTGCTGTGCCCCGCCTTCCCCTAGTTGGGGCGAGCAGGGGCTAGCTACTCTTCGTTGCGGTGTGTGTGCTTCTCGTCATGGTGGCATCTCTTGTTGTGGAGCACGGGCTCTAGGCTTGCAGGCTTCAGTAGTTGTGGCACGCGGGCTCAGTAGTTGTGGTTCGTGGGCTTAGTTGCTCCGTGGCATGTGCGATCTTCCCGGATCAGGGATAGAACCCATGTCCCCTGCATTGGCAGGCGGATTCTTAACCACCGTGCTACCAGAGAAGTCCTTTATTAGCTCTTGACTTGGTGTCTGTCTGTCTCTCCTGCTGGTCTGTAAGCTCTCTGAGGGTAGGGACTGTAGTATTTGTTCTGTTCCCACGGTAAACTCTGGGCACAGCATGCAATAGGTACTTAGCCAATGTGTTTGTATGGTTGAATTGATGAGTACTTTGATATATTCGAAGAGGAGTGGGGGAAGGGTAAGCAGGTCCTGTAGCCTGGGCTCCAGCCTGCCCCATTAGGGGTCTGTCTCATCTCTCTTTCTTCCTCTCAGGGGGCCTGTCTACTGGCAGCCTCCTAATTATATTTTACTTGACTATAAATCTTTTCGTTAAATGTAATTGAAAAATACACCTTTCCAATCATCACATTAACCTAGCATCCACTCTGAAGCTGTAATTAAAGACTTCCTAGAATCTCCCACTGGCTTGGGAAGAACTGGCTCAGAGATCATCCCCTGCCAATCCCAAACGTGTCAGCAACAGCCTTCCTGCCTCAGAGAAGGTGGAAGCACAGGACACATGCTGCTCACAGTTCAGGTTCAGGGGGTCGAGTATATTTTCCCTGTTCTCTCCCCGCTGCAGGACTCAGACAGCTGAGAGCAGTGCTCAGACCCCAGGCCAGCACTCCCTCTGGGACCTGAGGTCTGCAAGATCCCCCCTCCTCATTCTCTCCTGGGCTCTGGCTCAGAGCTGTCTCAGGTGGAAAGTCAGGGAGTAAGGGGAAAGAGAATGAATAAAAGCTCTCCCAGCACCTCAGATGAGTCAAGTCTGTCCCAATCAGTCTTTGCAGCTCGCTGAAAACAGGCTGAGGAAACTGATGCTGTGAGGGGCTCTGCAATACGTAGGGATACAGTCCAAATTGAAAGGCCAGGCTCTTAGAACCTAACTCATAATATTGCCCCTTTCAGAGTCCTGGTGCTGCCCTTGGTGACTGGTGCCCTCAGGCTAGCCCCTCTCCCTCTCCAGGACTCTAGTTCCTCAACTGTTCTGGTTCCCTAAGCCCAAAACTCCAGAGTCATTCTTGATAATGCTCTTTTACACCCGCACCTGATTCAAAAGCAAATCTGTCTGCTCGGCCTTCAAAATAAATCCAGAATCAGAGCGCTTCTCATCTCCCCACTGCTACCACCCTGGTGCAAGCTGCCATATTCTAGCTCCTGGATGCCCACAGCTTCTGTCCTTGGTCTGCTTCAGTCTCTTTTTGTTGTAGCAGCCAGAGTGATTATTTATTTATTTAATTTTTGGCTGCATTGGGTCTCTGTTGCTGCGCACGGGCTTTCTCTAGTTGCGGAGAGCAGGGGCTACTCTTGGTCGTGGCATACAGGTTTCTCATTGCAGTGGCTTCTCTTATCGCAGAGCACGGGCTCTAGGCATGCAGGCTTCAGTAGTTGTGGCGCACGGGCTTAGTTGCTCCGCAGCGTGTGGGATCTTCCAGGACCAGGGCTCGAACCCGTGTCCCCTGCATTGGCAGGCGGACGCTTAATGACTGCGCCACCAGGGAAGCCCCTATTTATTTATATATTTATTTGAAATATAGTTGCATACAATATTACATTAGTTTCGAAGAGTAACTTTTTAAAAAATAACAGCTTTAGGGAATTCACTGGTGGTCCAGTGGTTAGGACTCTGCACTTCCACTGCAGGGGCACCAGTTCCATCCCTGGTGGGGGAACTAAGATCCTGCCAGCCGCATGGCCAAAACAAACAAACCCACAAAAATAACAGCTTTATTAAGATATAATTCACCTATTTATGTGTACAAGTCAATGGCTTTTTAGTATATGAATGGAGCTGTGTGACCAACACCACAGTCAATTTTGAACATTTTCACCACCCCCCAAAGAAACCCATACCCCTTAGCACTCACTCCCCATTTCCCCGCTAGGCAAACAAGGTTAAACATCACCTTCTCTAAGAAGTTTTCCAGACTACCCCATCCAAAACTGCGCCTTGTTTCCCTTTCCCCCTTCTTGCTTTTTCTGTTGTTGTTGGTACGTATCACCACCTAAAATACTACGTCTGTTGCACATTTATTATGTTCACTGTCTAGTTTCCCCATCCCCACATCACACTCAACAAGGTTCCTGAGGGAGGCGCTTTATTTATAGTAGCACTCCCAGCACCTAGGACAGGAACAGGTACATAGTAGGTGCTCAGTAAACAAATGTTGCATGAATGAATGAACTCAATAATAAAGGTATTGAGATCAAGGACCTCAAAAGTGGCATCCATTCTCTAGGGGCTGGCAATGAAGACCCATCCTGGGGCCAGCTCTCTGGTGCCTGGATTTCTCTTTCTCCTTACTCTTCCCTCTTGGTCTTCTTTTCTTTCCTGCTTCAGGCACATATTCCCCTCACCTCCACCCTCTGGGCAATCCTTATCACAAACTCCCTAACCTGTAGACTTGACCCTCCTCCTACTCTCCTTCTGCCCTGACCAATCCCTGGCTCTTCCCCATTCTGTTTTCAGACTCAACCCTGGAGAACATCAAGCGGGCGGTCTTCGGCAGGCTATTGGAAGAATTGTCGGTTTCACTGCTTGAGTCCTTCAAGAGTGATGAGCCCTCCAGTAAGCGTTCACATTACTGTGCATACAACTTTGGCCAGGCCCTGAGTTGAGTGCTTTGGACCAGCGCTGTCAGATAGAACTTTCTACAATTATGGAAATGCTCTATTTCTTTTTCTTAAAATTTATTTTATTCAAGTATATTCGAGTTACAATGTTGTGTTAATTTCTTCTGTGTAGCAAAGTGATTCAGTTATATATATTCTTTTTCATATTCTTTACCATTATGGTTTATCACAGGATATTGAATACAGTTTCCCTGTGCTATACAGTAGGACATTGTCGTTTATCCATTCTAAATGGAATAGTTTGCGTCTACCAACCCCAAACTCCCAGTCCATCTCTCTCCCTCCCCACCCCACACCTTGACAACCACAAGTCTGTTCTCTATGTCTGTGAGTCTGTTTCTGTTTTGTAGATAGGTTCATTTGTGCCATATTTTAGATTCCACGTATAAACGATATCATATGATATTTGTCTTTCTCTTTCTGACTTACTTCACTTAGCATGATAATCTCTAGTTGATCCATGTTGCTGCAAATGGCATTGTTTTGTTCTTTTTTTTTTTTTTTTGTGGTATGCGGGCCTCTCACTGTTGTGGCCTCTCCCGTTGCAGAGTTGTTCTTTTTTATGGCTGAGTAATATTCCATTGCATATATGTACCACAACTTCTTTATCCATTCATCTGTTGATGGACATTTAGGTTGTTTCCATGTTTTGGCTATTGTGAATAGTGTTGCTATGAACATAGGGGTGCATGTGTCTTTTCAAATTATAGTTTTGTCTGGATATATGCCCAGTAGTGGGATTGCTGGATCACATGGTAAGTCTATTTTTAGTTTTTTAAGGAACCTCCATACTGTTTTCCATAGTGGCTGCACCAATTTACATTCCCACCAACAGTGTAGGAGGGTTCCCTTTTCTCCACACCCTCTCCAGCATTTGTTAGGAAATGCTCTATTTCTGTTCTGTTCAATACAGTAGTCACTAGCCAATATGAGATTATCAAGTGCTTTAAATGTGGCTAAATATGACCAAGGAAATGAATTTTAAATTTTGTTTAAGTTTTGGACTTCCCTGATGGTGCAGTGGTGAAGAATCTGCCTGCCAATGGAGGGGACGCGGGTTCGAGCCCGGGTCCGGGAAGATCCCACATGCTGCGGAGCAACTAAGCCCGTGCACCACAACTACTGAGCCTGCACTCTAGAGCCCGCAAGCCATGACTACTGAAGCCTGTGCGCCTAGAGTCTGTGCTCCACAACAAGAGAAGCCACAGCAATGACAAGCCCGTGCACTGCAACAGAGTGGCCCCACTCGCCGCAACTAGAGAAAGCCCTCATGCAGCAACGAAGACCCAATGCAGCCGAAAATAAATAAATTTATATTAAAAACATCATTTAAAATTTTTAATTTAATTTAAATCAATTTAAATTAAAATAGTCACATGTGGCTAGTGACTTCCGATTGGGCAATGCAGGTTTAAACATGTTATTTTATTTAATCTTTACAATTATCTTGAGGAGTAAGTATGATTGCCACCATTTTACAAATGAAGAAGAGTGGCTAAAAATGGGACCACCCTCCAATCTAGATCACCTTTTCATGACTTCCCCCGCACCATAGCATTTACTGCCTTCTAATATAATTTACTGATGTACTATGCCTGTCTCCTCAGCCAAAACATAAGTTCTCTGAAGGCAAGAATCTTTGTCTGAAACATCCCAGAGCCTCAAACAGTGCCTGGCACATGGTAGGATATCAATGAAATTCTGTTGAATAAATGAACACACATGCTCAAGGTACTTCTGCCTTTGCAGCAGGAGGGCTGGATTCTAACCTGAGCCCCTTTGCTTCCAAAGCCTGAGTTCTTTCCCTTGAAGCCATTTTCTCTTAAGTAGTCTCCCCAGCTCCCTCCCCAAGTTCTCTTCCTTGGTGACCCTGGCCTGACCCAGGAGTTCCCTGCTCCTGCAATTTCTAGCCCAGGCAGAGATATGGCTTCTTTTATATGACCTTGGCTATGATGCTCATGAATTTTACTAAACTTTACCAAAACTCAGAGATCCTCCTGCCTTCAAGGCAGGAGCCCTGGGTCTGTTTTTCAGGCTGTGGCCCCAGGAGGTCTCCCCCTCCTCCTTGGTTCTCTTCCCACCTCAGACACTGCTATTCCTTCCCCTCTCTGCTGAGGAGGGGCTGGGCCAGGTGGCCTGGTCATTTCCTCCTTTCAGAGGGACACCTCTGGGGATGCAGCGACATGAAGGTAAGTAGGTAGAATCCTCCCCCATTCCCTGAGTCCCACACCATGAGGAAGGTGATGAGGTATGTCCTCATGGTTGGGTGGAGGGGCAGGGGCTCTTCCTTGAAACTGGCAACTGGGGTTATTCATGACTCCATTAGGAGAGATGAGAGTTAGATAGCAGGAAGGACTTCCCAAAAGTTCGGAAATGAAGTAAAGGTATGAAGCCTCTTCCCAACTTAAGGGTTAAGAGAATTAAATGCACTCACTTTCCTGTACACTTTCTTGTACATCTTCCTGAATGGTCAATCACAGGTAAAAATGACTGCCGGCTCTCCCCTCAGAGCTCCAGAGCTCGTCCTTCTCCAACTTCTCTTTTCTACTCCTCCGCACCCCTTTTCCCACATCCCTCAGCTCAAGGCCACTTGCTGGGGCCAAAGGGGAGGGGGGCCAACTCCCTAGGTATCCCAGGGAATATTAAGCCACACCAAGAGGGAAGAGCTGACTTCTGATGTGTGGCCCAACCACCTTCTGGCAGTGAGATGGGAGGAAAGGCTAGGGCTTCAGGTCAGTCCCAGCTCTTCCGGATCATAGCTGTGTTGTCCAGAGAAGCTGGTCAACCTCTCTGAGCCTCAGCTTTCTCATCTGTAAAATGGGACTAACAGTATCTGCCCTACAGCATTATACGAGTTGGAAATGGCTCATGGGAAGTTCCTGGCACAGGGTAGACACTTAATTATTATGATTATTATTGCTTAGGCTCCAGGAGGCCCTCTCTTTCATCCCCATGGATGATGGAGGACCTTTTCCGCGCCTTGTTCTCCTATTAGACCAGTGCAATGGTTTCCTTACTGGATTCCCTGCCTCTAGTCTCACTCTGTTCCAATCCAACCTCTACACCCTGCCAGAATTCTTCTTCTAAAACTCAATACAAACACATCACTCCCTTCTGAAAATTCCTCCCAAGTTCCCCACTGCCTACCAGGACACAGGAAGCATAGTGGATTAAGAGTGTGGCCTCTGGGGTCAGACCTAGGTTTGAGGCTCAGTTCCGT
The DNA here is from genome assembly GCF_949987515.2 of Delphinus delphis. NCBI lineage: Eukaryota > Metazoa > Chordata > Mammalia > Artiodactyla > Delphinidae > Delphinus > Delphinus delphis. Next base: position 21,427,443 of record NC_082701.1, read on the forward strand.
TGCTTTCTAGCTATGTCTCTTGGACAAGTTACTTAATACCCCTGAGCCTCAGTTTACTCATCTTAAACATAAAATAACAGTATCTGCTTAGTGTGGTTATTGAATGAAGACACAAGGCAATCAATATAAAGTGTCTGACACGTGGAAGATGCTAGCTCTACCTATTATAACAATATGCAAAAGTTGTAACTCCTGAGAATGGCATGCAAGGCTGTCTATACCAGTTAGACAATAGGAAAGACTTCCCAGGTTTTTGGGGGGTTTTTTGTGGTACGCGGGCTTCTCCCGTTGCGGAACACAGGCTCCGGACCGGGGCACGAACCCGCATCCCCTGCATCGGCAGGCGGACTCTCAACCACTGTGCCACCAGGGAAGCCCCAGACTTCCCAGTTTTTAGAGCAGGATTGTCATGATGAAGCAGCTGGCCTGCCTGTCCAACCTTGTTTCTCCCCATCCTCCACTGAACCCCACGTTGTGGTTGGCAAGTGTGTTACTCACCATCCCCCACGCTGAGACTTCTTTCAGCGCCTTTGCACATGTTGTTCTTGCTGCCTTGAATGCTCTTTCCTTGCCCTCCTGGTAAATTCCTACTCATCAGTTAAGACCTCATTCAAGCCTACTGTCCTCTTCAAAGATTTCCCAGACCCCTGAGCAGGCTCAGTCGCGTTCTGGTCCTTCACCAGCCCAGCCCTGACCTCTGCTCAGCATCGGGTTAAGAGCCACATACTTCAGGACCAGGCAGCCTGGGTTTGAATTCTAGTTCTGCCACTTCCTAGCTGGGTGACCTCAGGCAAGTTACTTCACCTGTCTGTGCCTCAGTTTCCTGATCTGGAAAGGGGGGTAATGATAATCGTATCTATGCGATAAGGGTGTGAGGAGTAAATGAGTTACTACGTGCAAAGAATTTGCTCCCACTTGGCACAGGGTAAGTAAGGGTAAGCTGCCATAATTATTATTCAAGCCTCGCTTGCCTTCCAGGGCAAGGTTTGGTCTACATGTGTGTCTTCCTCACTAGGCTGTGAGCTCAGAGGTTAAGGGCAGGAGCTGAATCATAGGCTGCTGCAGAGTAGACACTTGGCACCTCCACCTGGATGGACAGTCACGAAGGCTCTCCTTTATCAAGAGCTTTCTCGTCTGTCCCTTAGGGTGATTCTATGAGCTGGGTACTAATGTTCTTTCCATTTTACAGATGAGGAAACTGAGGCCCAGAGGTAAATGCCTTGGGGTCCAAGTAAGCGAGCAAGTAGCAGAACCAAGGGCTACTCTTGGACCCAGATGACTCCAATCAACCCCTCCTCCTCCCACTCCTGAGCCTCAATTTCCTCATCTATAAAATGGGACAATAGCTATTCTTCCCCTGTCTCAGGTCTACAGTGTGGATTAATTTATGTAAATGTAAGAGATCTTGAGGAAGAATGAGGTTGGAGTCCCCCTTATGAACTGGGTAATGCTTTGTCTAGGATAAAAACAAGAACTTTTCTAGGCGTGAAACTGAGGAGTAACTGAGACCCAAAAGGCCCCAAAGCCCCAATTCACCCCTCTCCTTAGGGTTTGTCTGGAGCCTGGGGCCAATTCAACAACCTCCCCCCTTTCCTGGACCCACTGCCAGCCCCTCCGCCCCTTCACCCGCCACCCATTGCCACTGGAAGACAATGGTGGGCAGGCCCAGCCTTTGTGAGAGAGGTCAGGCCAGTTCATCTTGGGCTGGGCTGGGGAGGGGCGCATAAGGGGACCAGGGGAAGGGAGGAGAGAGGACGGCTAGTGGGGACAGACAGCAGAGGGTCTGTGAGGGATGGGAGGACGTGGGAGGCCAGAAGCCTGAGGAATAAAAGCTTGAAACAGGCTTTGGGGAGCTTTTCCTCCGAATGTAGATTTGAGCTCCTATTAAACTTGCCAAAAATTTGTGTTAGCTAATGGATTCTTAATTCTGTCTAAAATGAGAGAGGGAAAATTATGCCATTCATCTTGTATTGGTTTGAAATTACATCTGACACCTAATCGATCATACTGTGGAACATTAACTCTTTGGAAGAGGCCCAACTTCTCCTCTCTCCCTTGCTTTCCAGTGTTCTCCAGCCGCTCCCACCCCCTGACTCCTTCTTTTGTATTTCATTAACTAAGCAAAGCTCTGGCTGTCTCTGGGGGTGAGGGGTGGGAGTTAGGGAAAGGGTTCATTTGAATCAAAGGAGATAAGCAGGCCCCCAATCTTGTGCCCAAAACCAGAGCCCCAGCTTCCAACCTTCACGTGACCTCTCTCTGCCTCCTTTTTCCTGTGCATCCTGAGATCTGGAAGCACAGAATGGAAGGCATTGGGGTGTGGGGTGACCTCAGAGCCACCTTGGGGGCACCAGGGAGAGGCAGGGAGCCAGTCAAAGCTGAGCTAGCACCTGGGGCTGGGGCAGGGGCCGTGGCAGGGGGCTCACCTGCGACTTGCCTGGCAGATGGGTGAGACGGAGGAGGGCAGATGACAATAGATTTGCCTCTGGGGATCCTGATGAGCTCTGACTGAAAACCCCAACCCCAGACCTGCTTTTCCAGGAGGAGGACTTTCTGGCAGCAGGGAGAGCCCACTGGAGGCCGACAGACCTGGGCTAGGATCTTGGCTTCACTGCTGATGAGCTGTGTGACCTTGGGCAAGTTACATAACACCTCTGAGTCTCAGTTTCCTCCTGTGGCACAGAGCTTTCTGTGAGGGTGAGAACTGGATGAGACTATCCAGGTAAAACTGGGACAGAGCCCGTCACCTGGCACACAGTAGGTGCCCAATAAAGGCGACAGTCAGAATCCAGACCAACACCCTCCCTCCCCACTTCTGCTGCTTCCCCTCCTCGCTCCCCTGCCCCCAACCCCATTCTTCTCTCCCACCTCCAACTCCCTGGCCCCTCCCTCAGGGCAGACACAGGGCTGAGAAGCCACAGGGTCAGGTCAGGCCAGGAGGGCCAGTCAGAATCTCCTCCTAAGAGGACACCCAAAGGAGGCCTGGGCCCCTGGGTCTCTGCAGCGCCCCCAGCCCTCTTCCTTCCTGGAGCTCCTCTGTCTCTTTCAAGAGTTGTGGGAGTTATCGCCTGCATGGAGTTCTCTCTCAGCACTCCCCTCCCTGCCCGAAAGGTAAGGGCTCTTGAGGAAGGGGATCTCCCGGAAGCGAGGCCAGGAGGAGCGGCAATCCAGCTGGGAGAGAGACACCTGCTTCTATTGCAGCATCTCTGACCTCTGCCTGCGGATTCCAAAGGGCTCCTGTCCTCAATCCCGGCATCCCATCTTTTATTGGCGAGGGGTAGACTGGACTGGGAGGGGGGCTTGGTCCCTCAAGAGCATGGGAGGGCAAAGGGAACCAGGTGGGTGTGAGAGAGGGGAAGGGTGCAGGGACACTGCCACCATCTCTATTCCCCAGGGGGTACCATGGATTCTCCCCTTGGCTGACTTCGGGCACTAAGGAAGGAGAAGGTTCCAGCGCCCTCCAGCTCCGTGTCAAGGGGGTAATCATGGAAGGAATATAGCATGCAGCTGGTCTCTGGTGCAGGACGCCATGGGAAGCTGAGATGCCTTTTCATGAAAATCTGGGCCATTTCTGGACCGTCTCAGTGTAGACTACTCTCGTTAAGCACCCACAAATACTAGAATAAATAAACGTGCCGATGAAGGGCCCAGGCTGGTTTAAGTGACCAGTCAAGGTCACACAAGGAATCATTAGCTCCTATCAGGTACCTGCTCCAAAGGCAGGAAAGAACGGCCTAGAATGTCCTCACTGCATTCTCGGGCCTTGTGGAGGAGCTCCAATGCGGGGGGCTAAGAATGATGGGGAAGTCTCACCTAGCGCCCTCATTTTACAGAGGAGGAACCCACGACTCAGAAAGGGGGCGCAACTGACCGGGGCCACAGGGTGAGGCAGGCAGCCGAGGATGTGGGCCTCTGGCTCTCAGTCCCCTGATTTCCCCACCCGCATCATGAGTCTGAAGGGGTGTTTTCTGGGTCACTTGTCCAGCAGAACCCACATGTTTCTGGGGAGGGGCTGGAGTTTGGGGAGGGAGTAAGGAGAGATGCTGAGAGATGCTTTCCCTGAAGAGTGAAGAGCAGAGGGGGTTGGGTGAGGGTTTCTTAACTCCACCTCCGGCCCCAACACACATACAAACACACAGAGGCAGGATTCTACTTCCCAGTGTCCCTGCTCTGGGGAGCTTGCTGTTTCCCAGGAGACGCCTAGCGGAGATGCCCCTTCCTGCCAGTCTCCCTGGTAGCCACTAGGCGGCTGTGGCTCCCTCTTCTGCCTAGAGACACCACAGCAAGGGTCTCACGTGGTTTGTATTAATAGGAAGTGGAGCCCAGGCCTATAAACGCTGAGGATGGAGCAGGCCAGCCAGGAGCAGGTGGGAAGCAGGGTCAGTAGGTAGACTCAGGCAGCTGCTCACAGGGCCACATTGATCAAGGGCCCTGGACGGCCTGGCATGCCTAGATACGTCTGGTGACCAGAGGGGAAAGAAATCCTCCCTCCCTGACATCTTTTTTCCCAAATTGGGAATGTTTTTATTGTGTTTTTACCTTGAATATGAAAGTAATGCATGATTGTTACAGAAACAGATAATTCCAACAAAACAGAATAAACAAAAGCTCCAGGCTCAAATTCTAGGCTCTGCCTTTTCCCACAGGAAAGCAATTAGCTTCTGGCTCAAGAGTCCAGGGCAAGAGGCTGCTGTGTTCAGGAAGGAAGGCGGAAGCATCACGACACTGCGGAACGTTCTATAATCTGGGGGATCCTCCTGAAGTAAATACCCTTGTATTAGAGAGGCTGACATGTGTGTCTGTCTGTTTTGCCCCCGGATCAGTGGCTTCAGGGTAAAGGTCTTCCCACCCACTCTGTGTTATTCCCAAACTCCCACCTGCTGGGTGCACCAGTGTGGTCACCCAGGAAATACAGACTGGAAGAATAAATGAATGAACTCACCCATGAGGAAACACGCCCAGAGATAAGACACTGAGTTGCCAGAGTGGCCCAGATCAGGTTCGCAAACCCCACTATCACTGGAAAAACTGGCCTCAAATCCTTCACCAGCTTTCTCTCTCCCAGGGCTGAGGAAAGCTGAAGGTTGGAGTTAGCCAAAAAGCCTAAGCGTATATAAGAAATAGTCCACGTTTGGCCCTTGGAAAGGACAGGGCCCAGGCACTAGAGGGAGACTGTCATGGCTTGTAGGAAGAGAGGCCCCATGGAGAGAGGCATGGAGAACCTGATGTGAATTAGAAATTAAGTCTATGCCAGATTAAGCTCTAGGAGAACTTTTTTTTTTTTTTTTTTTGCGGTACGCGGGCCTCTCACTGTTGTGGCCTCTCCCGCTGCGGAGCGCAGGTTCCGGACGCTCAGGCTCAGTGGCCGTGGCTCACAGGCCCAGCCACTTCGTGGCATGTGGGATCCTCCCGGACCGGGGCACGAACCCACGTCCCCTGCATCAGCAGGTGGACTCTCAACCACTGCGCCACCAGGGAAGCCCTATGAGAACTCTTGAACAACAAGATTTGATATGCTTCTGGGCTGGTGAATGTATCATGTGCTGGGAAGGTGGTGCACCCCAGTTCCATGGGGATCCTTCTGGACCTTGCCCTGTGTACCCCTTCATCTGCTGTCTGCTGTTCTTTTGCAATCTTTATAATAAACTGGCAAATGGAAAAAAGAAAAGAAAAAGGGAGGGAGGAAGGAAGGAAGGGAGGGAGGGAGGGAGGAAGGAAGGAATGAAGGAGGGTAGAAGTTAAGTCCATGCCATACCAATGAGGTGGAGAGTTTTGTCCCTTTACCCTGACAAGGAAGCAGCTCTGGCTGGAAGGTTCCAGGTCTTCCTCCAATTAAAAAGGGATGTAAGCATATGGAGACTTAACCTCCTTCAAGGAGAGAGCAGGGATCCACCCAGCACAGCAGCAGGGATGGAAGCCAGCCCCTCATCTCCCTTTCTCTTTCTGGCCAGAATTTAGGCAGGGTCCTGCCATCAACATATTATCCCATTCAGCTATTGACAACTGTCAGGGGAGTCTTAACCCCATTTGACAGATGAATAAACCAAGGCTAAGAAACGTAAAGTCACTTGCCCAAGTCACAAACCAAGTAACTGACCTAAGAAGAGCCTCTAATCTCAGGTCTGGCCCCAGATGCTCTTTCCACTGAGGCCTCCCCTCAGCACTTGGTTTCCTGGGGGCCAGGATTTCATGGCCAGACCACCCCTGCTAGATGTGGGGACAGGTTCTCTAGAGGCCCCTGGCCTTCCTTTGAGCGCAGATCCTTGCCATGTCCTGTGTTGTTTGAGCAGACCCTGTCCCTACTTCCCCTAAGAACTGTACTTAAGGCACCCAGGGAAGCATCTGATAAGACATGTGCCACCCTGTCTTGGCCCATGTGATCAGTTCTCCTCAAAGATGTCACATTCCCCATTTTGCCAAGGCTTGTTGCACCGAATTTCTCAGTCCATCACTGTGCTCCCTCCCCACCCCAAACCATCCGTACCCTCCTGTGGAAGGGGCAAAATTTTTGCTGAAGGCAGGCCCGAGGCCGGCGGTGTTCTTGGCCCAGGGAGGGCATCTTGGGCCCTTGGGACGGAGTTCAGAGCCGGACTCAGCTCCGCTCCTCCTTGGGGCCCTCCCCGCCCACCGGGGGCAAAGGCTGGCCGGCTCTCCCTACCCGCTCTGCCTGGCTGCCGCAGCACGGCACCGAACACCCGGCAGCCCGAGGAGCGACTGGGGGCAAAGGCCGGGGAAGGGGCCCGCAGATGCGGCCTCGGCCCCCCCCCTTCCTTGGCCGGGGCCCCCACGGTGTCGGGGAGCAGGAGGAATCAATCAGGATAATGAAGCCGCAGCCTGCCACGCACCGCGGGGGCACTGAAGAGCCGGGGCCGGTGCCAAGTCCGCCAGACGGTTCGGAGGAGCCGAACCCGTGGCGGCGGCGGCGGCGGCGGCGGCGGCGGCGGCGGCGGCGGAAGCCCGGAGTCGGCGCGCGGAGGCCGAACGCAGCACCGCGCAGGCCCCTGGCAACCGCGCCTTGGCAACCGGGACGCCCAAGAGAAATCTTAAAGCTGCAGCGCCTCTTTCCTTGCCGCCGCCACCGCCTCCTGGACCCCAGGGGAAAGGGGCGTGCCCTTAGTGGTGGGAGTCAGGCTCTGTGCCTCTCGGGATTTGGGGGTCTGGCTCATACCCTCACTCGTTTGTTTATCAAATGTAGATTGAGCCTACGCGCCCAAGCAAGGGCTAGACTGGGGAGGGGAATGGGCAGTGATTAAAAATTGAGCGAGGTCCTGCCAAGAGGAGTTCACAGTCTAGCGCGCAAGGCAGACCAGACTGGCTGAGGTGAGCAAAGAAAGCCCGGTGTTACCCAGGATGAAGGGCTTCGGCTGGAGGGCTGAGGGGCTGTTACAAAATAGTCTCACAGCACCTGCCTTGCTCCAGGCTATGGGTTAGCTGCTTCTTTCCTGTTATTATACCCCCACCAGCCCTGTGAGATGGTATTATTATCATTATCGATCCCATTTTAAAGATGAAGAATTAGAGGCCCAGAGAGGTGAAGGGACTTAGCCAAAATCTCGTGTTATGTTTTGGACAATCTAGGACCGATTTACATGACTTCTTACGCTGGCCAGTTTTCGTTACAGCATGATGTTTGGAAGGTTAGGCTTGAGTGAGGACTTCCCAACACAAATCGTGTAAGAAGTGGGGAGAAAGGGTAGCTGAGATAAGAGATGGCTACTTCTCCCTTCTGCTGCCCACTACCCTGACCCTGTCTGTCCTGTCCTCATGTGCAGGCCTGTATGTGGGCAGAGGGCTAGAAGCGGTGACCTCCGGAGTTCCCTCTGGTTCTGTGATTTGATATCTCCTGCCTGAAGTCCAGGCACTGTGCCACTCCTCTGGGCAGTAGTAGTTGGCAGGGGGCTACAAACTGGGGGAGATTCCAGTCTTCTGAAAAAGGGGGTCAAGGGTGATGGGGGAGGATTAAAGAAGTGGTAAGGGGTCTTTGGCAAAAGAAAACCTGAGTCAATATCATTAGGCAGGCTGGGCCTCATCTTCCTGTCTCTTGTCCACCTATCTTTCTCTTTCGGCACATCTATTCAGGTAAGAAATTTGTGCCAGGGCCTGAGGTAGGCTCTGAGGCTGTTGGTGAGGCAAAAATCATGCTGGCTTTGGAACCAAGCTCATCTGGTTTTAAATCCTGCTCTGACACTCATCAGCTATGTGAGTTTGGGCAGGTGGCTCAATCTCCCTGAGCCTTATTCAGTTTCTTTATCTGTAGAGTAGAGGCATTAATATCTACCTTTCATAATACCTTTACTGTGAGACTTAAATGCAATGAGAAAAATGTATATATGGTGTTTGGCACATGGCAAATGCTTATCAAAAGGTAAATTTAAAGATGTCTTTGCTCATTTTGGTAGTCTAAATGTCCACATCCTGATCCCTGGAACCTGTGAATGTTACCTTATCTGCAAAAAGGGCCTTTGCAGATGTGATTAAGTTAAGAATCTTGAGATAGAATATCCTGGATCATCTGGGTGGGCTCTAAATGCCACAGGTGTCATTATAAGAGAGAGGCAGGGGAGATTATACACACACAGAAGAGGAGAAGGCGACGTGAAGACAGGCAGAAATTGGAGTGATGTGTCCACAACCAAAGAATGCCCAGCAGCCACTAGAAGCTGAAAGAACAGATTCTCCCTTAGAGCCTCTAGAGGGAGCACAGTCCTGCTGACACCTTGATTTGGGCCCAGTGAAACTGATGAACTACTGGCCTCCAGAAATGTGAGACAATAAATTTCTGTTATAAGTCACCAAGGTTGGGGGAATTTGTTACAGCAACCTGGGGAAACCAATACATTTACATTGGAAATTCCATCTTGAACAAAACCCAGTGCCTGCCCTCTAGGAGTTCACAGTCTAGTGGGAAATGAGAGAAGTAGACAGTGCACAGGGATGCCCAGAGGGTGGAAGGGTAAGGTAGGTAAGGCTGTTGTAGTTGGAGAAGAAGTTAGCCAGGTGAGGGGCTAAAGCAGGAAGGGCATTCCACACAGAGGAAACAGTGTGGGTAAAGGCACAGAGTAAGAGAAAACACTGTCTTCAGGAAACTCCCCACGTTTGGAATGGCAGGTGCATGGGGATGTGGGGGGTGGCATGACAGAACTGCTGAGGTGGGAGGCAGGGGCAAGAGAGCCGAGTAGCTTCCACCCCTGAATGGAATCAAGCTGTCTGCCCTGGGCTGGCACTGGGTCCCCAATCAGAGAATCCTAGACTGTCAGTTATGGACAGAAGCCTTAGAGACCATCCTGTCCAGTCCTGCCATTTCACACATAGGAAAATTGAGGCCCATAGAGAGAGTCCATCCGGGGAATAAGCTAGAACCAGATGGCCACACTCTGGCCTCTCTTGAGCCTGGGTGTCCCATATCTGAGGGTCTCAGAGACACTGCCTGGTGGTTCCTCAGTAGCCCACTTCCAAAAAGCACAGGCCCTGTGGTCTCTAAACAAAGAGGGGATTATTTGCATATTATTTGCATGTTGTTAATTAGATGAGGGAGGCAGATTCACTCAGCCCCTTCCCTTCATGTCCCCCTGTCCTGTCTCACTCCCATTGAGTTCTTCTTCCTCAACCATCTCTTGCCCTCAGCAACTTCTCCCATAATTCCAGCCCAGGCCTCACCCCTCAAAGCCCCTTACCTAGCCCCAGCCCAACCCCTACTGTATTGTTTGGTCCTGTCTGGAAAAAGTACCTGGTGTGTCTTTAGTATATCTAATCTGGATGGAGGTTCTTGGAGCATGTTGTAGTGGAAAGGGAGTTGATGGGCTTTCCAGCTCGAGGTTTTCTCTGAGAATGGGGAGCGGTGAGCTCTGTCTCCCGGTAGCCCAGGGGCCATCTAAATGGGGCTATGGAGTGAGGGAGGAGGGTGCTCCTTGGGGATCTGGGGGGCAGGTGCCAGCTGCATGCCCCAGGCCTGCCCCAAGCCTCTTGGCTGGCAGCCACACCAGCCCACAGAAGAGCTGCCTCCTTCTTTTAGGGAGGGGGAATCCTGGGGAAGGTCAGGGAGCATCACTTGGCCTAGCAGCCTAAGATGGATAAGGTTGAGGTTACCATGCGAGTCCTTATGGATCCTCCAATGGGGACAGCACATCCAGATTCTGGGGCTGTCATCAACCCCGTCCAGAAAATTATGAGGCACTGTGCTAAACTAAGCCCGGTGTCTCCCTGAGGGTAGACGCTCAATCGAGTTTTTCTGATAATGAGGGGAAACAGGTAAGGAGGAAGGCGAGTCACAGAAAGGCACAGGCTCTGCCTCTCTCACCTGCCATTAGCCCCCTCTTCTCTCTGAAACCAAGGCTATGCCCAGAACCTCTCTCAGATGAGATGTCTGAGCCTGTCACCTGATGGCCACTGGAGAAGGCACCACACTGTAGCCATGACAGGTACACAGGATGAGCCCCCTACGCCATCCTGGCAGAGTTGATCCGGGCTGACTCAAGGTAGCTGCCGGGAGCTGGGGAACGTTGGTGCATTAGGATTCGTGGAAAAACCTGAGGCACAGCTCTGGCTAGCACCTTGCAGAAACCAACTTGCTCTGGTTAGGACAGTGGTCTGGATATGAGAAGAAAGACTGACCTGCACATGTGAATAATTCTTCTCCACGTATGAGTGATGTACAAGGTGCGTGTATACATGCTACAGGGGGACTCAGGAAGCATTCTGACCTGCATACACAGCCGTGTGTACATATCCCAGTGTGCACAAGTATATGTGGCATGTGAGTGTCTTCATGGAATTCTACCTTTTCTCTGCTCTGGGACTTCTTTTCTTGTTTTCTGGTAAAACGGGAAGTGGGAATGTCAGTTTCACCGTCCCCAGCCCTGCTCCCTTGTGTAGAGGTCCCCTGCCTCCATTTGCCCATGACAGCAAGCAGTGGATCCCTCCCTGGTCCTGAGTGGGGGGTTCTAGTTGCTTACTGGCCTGGATGACTCCATCCTGCACCAATTCCTTCTTCCCCTAGTGTGCCCCATGCCACTCCCACACCTAGTGTCCAAGTCAAGGGGAGAGGTGGGAGGAAGTGGGGTGATGCTATGGGCGTGGGTGTAGGAAGGGTGGATCAGATACTGTTCGATTTTGCCCGGGTCCCTCTGGATCACTGCTGCTCATTTAAAATTCTGATTTAAAGCCGAGCGGCTCTTTAAATTTCCACATTAGCATGCTGCCCTGATGCCAGGCCAAGATGTTGGGATGGATTTGGCAAGAACGCCTCCAACAGCAGCACTTGCCAGCAATAAAACAACGCATGAATAAAAGAAGGCTGGCTTGGCGGCAGCGGCAGCCCAGGTAGCTGGGTGAGTCAAGGAGGGGCCCTCATATGCAGAGGCTCAGAGACATGAAGGCCTGTGCAGGGCACATGTGAGTGTAATACTCTGCGGCTGTCTTGGCCCTCACCCTCAATCTGTGCCTGCAGTGGAATCTGGAGGGAGGGCCCGGGAAGGATGGTGGTTCCTACCCTGTGCCTGTCTCACCCCCCTCTCCACAGGGTTATCTTCCTGGAGGGGACAGATGTTGCTTTTGATGAGGACACAAGGACTTGGCCCATAGCCTGAGTTGTCCTACTTCATTAGGGGCCCAGAGAACAGGTGGGGTCAGAGAGAACAACACTGCCTAGAATGGCTTCCAGATCCATGACCCCAGGTGCCTAGGTGCTGAGGGGCACTGTCAGGATAAGGGGGCTGGGTGAGAGGCTGCCATGAGCACTGGGTATTGGTCCTGAGCTGGGTGGGAGAGATGCTCTGGGCTGGGTGGTTGGCTAGAATGAGGAGTGGCCAGGGAGAGCAAAGGGCGGCTGGGCCTGGCCTAACTCGAACTTTCTGCAGACTCGGGAATGTTATTTGAGGTTAGATGGCAAGGGCAGCAAAGAGGTCAGATAAAGCGCTGGACTGAAGCCTGGCCACTCCTAGAGGTCATTTTGTCCACCCCTGCTTCCCAGGGTCTAGAGAGTTCAGCTCCAAAGGACTTGAGGCCGCTGGATTCTGTGTTCCTCTGCTCCAATCACCTGGCCGAAGCTCATCACCAGCCCCCAAGAGATTTCAAGGAACAAGCGGACTATCCTGCTCTTACCATCCAGCCCTCCCACTTGGTCAAACCATCTTCTTCCTTGAAGCCCAGGGGAAGAGACAGAAGCAAACAGAGGGGTGATAGCAGATAGTCTCTGCAGTCTCAGCTAAGGCAGTAAGGCAGAAAAGGGGGGTTTTATGCAGAGCACCCTTCCCCAGTGGAACTCCTCCCTTCCAGCTCACGAGTGATTTCAGGCCCCAACATGGGGAGACATTGTTGGGACTTTGAATTCTCTCAATCCCTGGAGAAGCTGGAGGGCAGACAGGCAGGACCAGGCTTGGGCAGGGCAAGGGCCCCATATCCTGGGACTTGGCCTGTCCTGTCCTGATAGCTTTTTCCAGGGAAAATGAAGTGGCCTGGCCTCCCAGGCACCTTGTTCCCTGTTCCACACATTGCAGATGAGTCAACACTGGGGTGGGGGTGTGGCTACTAAGCTGAGTTTAGTCCAGAGAGATGTCCTTCTGTCATTTTTTCATTCACTCAACAAATATTTTCCAAAGAGCTGCTTTATACTAGGCACTGTGCTGGGCACTGGGAGCACACTGGTGAACACAGACAGACATGGTCACTGTCCTTGTGGAACTTTCCATCTGGTGAGGGAAATAGGATCATTATTCAAATGACTGCACAAATAAGTATGAAATAACTGCACTAAATGTTATGAAAGAAGACTATATAGTACCATGAAAGTATATAATCAGGGGACTTGGCTGAGTCTAGGGAGCTGAGGATGAGCTTGCAAAGGAGACAGAGAAAGAGCAGCTAGAGTGGCAGGAGAACGGCAGTGACATCACAGAACCAAAGGACGAGGTGCTCAACTGTGCTGGGAGATGCTGCGAGCTGGTGAGACACCCATTTGCCCTGACTCTTCACCTGCTAGCTGTGAGTACAGGTATGGAAAGGCTCTGGCATTGTGCCTGGCTCACAGTGGCGCTCTGTAATGTTAGCTCCCTTTTCCCCCTCCCTAAGCTGAGCCTCCCTCCAGGGACCCCAGATTTCTGGAACAAAGGAACTGCCTAGGCTTAGCCTCCTCTGTCACCTCAGGCCCCAAACCCCAGCCTTCCAGTGGTCAGTGAGGGACTCTGGGCCTCTCCACTTTAGTCCCTTTACATAGAGCTCTACCATCCCCCAAACTCCTTCTTCCTTTGCATTGGTCTTCCATGAAGAGGGGCTGGGGTTAGGTCTTGGAAAAAGATGGCATTCTGGCTGTGCTTCTGGGGCTGCGTCTGAGAAGGCAGTTGGAATCCTCAGCAGCTCTCAAAGCTGCCTGGGGTGAATCTGAGGGTCTTAGGTAGTGAGAGGGAGCAGTGGGGAGATGAGGAGGGGGGCTGCCCACCCAAGGCGGCGTAGAGCCCAGAGCCTTTTCCATTGCAGACACCCCATCTGTCTCCCACAGAAGGCTCGGGTTGGAGGAGGTGCCGAGGAGGGGGGTACAGAGGGTGAAACTGTACAGTCTGAAAGTGAGTACAATGGCAGTGAAGGTGCTGACTGGGGAGAAGGTGGAGGGTCAGGACGGGGAATCGGCAGGAAGAACTAGAGGTCAGAGGCTGGGAATGGAGGTGGGGAGGGTAGGGGCACTGCATGCTACTCTCCCATATAGCTTTGTGTTTGATTTTGATTTAAAGTTCCCTACCCCACTGACAAGAGGGCAAAGAATCACACTTTTCTGGCTAACAAACTAATGACGTTCCTAAGCCCGGGCCAGGCTGGATTCATGATGCTTCCCTCTTCCCAGCAGTCAGACCTTTGCCAAACCTTAAAATAATATTTTAGTTAAATTGGATGGCTTCCAAGGTGTTTTCTTTCACATATTACTTTAATTGATCCTGCTAAAGTCCAGGGAGGTAAACATTATTATTATTCACCTGTAAATAAAGCAACAAGGAGTTTCAAAGATTAAGTGAATAACTTGGATCACAGGAGAGTAAGGAGAGGGGACCGGAACCCAGGTCTCCTGACTCTACGTGCAGCCATTAGGCTACTCTTGGGCCTTCCTTGCTCCTCATTTTTGTTGATTATTGTACCACCTCCACTGCCAGGTCAAGTCTGAGGTTTTCTAGTAGAGAGCTCAGAACTCCTTCCCTGAAAAACCCAGGCCTTGTTGAACACACATTGACACAGAACCCCCCTTTCTAAAGTCTCATCCAGACATTAGAAAACTGGACATCCCCAGAGGGGTGAGCCTACCATATATGGAAATATGAGAGCGCCCTAGACCGGAAGTGGTGAGGACGGAGGGACGGGGCAGGGTGTGGGGAGAGGAAAATGCCAGGCCAGGAAGCAGCTCTGTTGGCATCCATTCCAGGTCCTGAGTGGACCCTTGGGAATCCCTTTGGGGAATCCTTCCCCACATTCCAAGTTCTAAATACTAGTTTTTTTCCTCTACCTATACTTAAGAGAATATGATTCCACAGCTTCCCTACCTACTCCAGTCTTTTCTCCAACTCTTCCCTGTTTGGAAATTCTTCCTAGGGTGTAACTTTATAAGGCTGCAGCTTATTCCTTCTAAAACAGATGCCAAGGGAACCCAAGACAGGGCTTCGGCTATTAAATATAAATAGACAAGGGAGGGAAACTGAATATAGAGACAGATATTATATCTCTCAGTCTCTGCGAGTTATTAGGAAGAAGGCACTAGTGGTTGCTAAGCAACAGGTCTCCATAGATGACAAGGCACCTAGAGGAAAAGCCTCCTTTGACTGAATATTGGGGTGAGAGAGTAGGGAGGGTGGGGGTCGAAGGGCTATAGACTGGCAGGCTGGGCTTCTGGGGAATGGTTGGTGTGTCCTCCAAGACCAGCCCTATTACCCAGGCCTTAGCAAACTCCGCCTTTATAGCCTTCAGGATTGGTGGAAGGAGGAAGGCCTCAGGCACTCCTCCCTTCCTGCCGGGAGGCAACCTGGTTTCCATAGCAACCCAGAAACAAACCTGGCCTTGTTTTGCTCATGGCTTCTCTGTAACCCCCTCAAGGAGCACCAGCTTTCATAGAGCCCTTTCTCTGACCCCCATCTTCTGATTTGAGGGGCAGAGCCCACAGAAAGGTTAGGGGTGGGGATGCCACAAAGCTGGTACACTTGGCTCTAAAGTGACCTGTTAAGACTCTAAAGGGGGAGTGACTTTTAGGGGAAAGGACTTCCAGGTGTCCTCTGACCTCTGCACCTCCTAAGGGCTGAAAAAAGCAGGGGCAAGTGGTGGCATCAGAAGCAAATTCTGGGCCCAGGCCTCCTTTCTAAAGATCAGGTACAGGCTGGGGCTGGGGGTCAGGAAGAATGAGGAGGCAGGGTCTTTTTTTTGCCCCTTGGCCGCCCAGACCCCCATCCTCCTAGACCTGAAGTCCTCTGTCATCAAGCCCCGAGAATGGAGATATAGAACATTAACGTATGTCAAGTATAAGTGAGTGGCACCGAGGGGCATAATCTGTTTTTCTAATATGACCACAAGCAGAGTGTTAGAAGAATTAGGCCGACAGCTGCTGGGTTCCCCCTCCCTTTCTACCCCCCCTCCTCGCTCTCCCTCTCCCTTGCTCCTCGGCGTTTGCACACACCAATGGCAGCCGAGCCCTGCTCGCGATTTCTCTTAATCTTCCTCCACCATCCTGCGCTCTTTCCGCAGGCGGTGCTGCGAAACCGGCAGAACTCCGCGTCACACCTTACTGCTCTCTGAGATTGCTCCACAGAGAGCTGAAGGAGATGGCAATTCGGCGCTGATGCCGGCTGGCAGCAGTTGGGAGAGGGGAAGGAGGAGAGAGAAGGAGGAAGGGAGGGGGGAAAAAGTTGGCACGGATACCAAGTTTTTCCCTAGAGAGACATGGTTTGGGGGGGGCGGTAGAGAAGAAGGGAGAAAATGACACAGAGAAAAGGAAATGAGGAAAAAGAGGCAGAGGGAGAGTGACAGAGGCAGACGGAGAGAATTAAAGTTCTCTCAGACATTCACATGTCGGTATCCTTAGCACACCTCACTCATGACCCTCTAAAGATCACACCACCCAGTGGGGGTTCCCAGCCCCCACTCTCTCTCTCCTTCTCTCTCCCCCAGCCAACCTGGAAGTCAAATAGGCGGAGGCATGTTGTGTGTAGTGGTGCAAGTGTGTGTGTGTGTGTGTGTGTGTGTGTGTGTGTGTGTGTGTGTGTGTGTATACGCCTGTATGTTGTCTGTTTTGGATCGCAGTAGAATGCAGTATGTAAATGAGATGGTTATTACCGCAATGTTCATCAAGCTGAGCCGAGAAGACATTAATAGCCTGATGAATATGCATGTGAATTTGTTAATTAAGTTAATTATTCTGCTGAAAATGCATTCGTCTTCCAAGGACATTTTCCCAATGATTTTTACATGCTCTAGCCATTAGTCATGCTATATTTTATCAGGGAAATGAGTTTGCTTAAGTTGTAAAAAAAAAAAAAAAAAGAGAGCAAGAAGAGAAATAGAGAAAGGAAGAGGGAAAAAATGAAAGAGGAAAATGTGTTGAAGTTGAGAGTCGGAAGGCATCTGAGGCCAGCCTGAAGTTTGAGGCCCAGCTGGGCTTTTGAAGCCTGCCCTCGATTTTTATGGGTATCTCACTCTACAATTTTTGCCCTTTTTTTGATGACAAACTTTTTTTTTCCAGTGCCAAATTTCCAACACATTAATTAATTGTTGTAGCCAATTAACTGTAGTTGTGCAAATGAGTTTAGCACTAATTACCATGCAGTGCCTGTAATCACATAAAAAACTTGCTGAGAGAGAGAGAGAGAAAGGAGGGATGGGAAGGGAGTGGTGGCAGGAGAGGAGGGTACCTGGAGTAGAGGGGCAGCCAAGGGAAGGGAAGAGGCAGGGGCCCTGAAGTTTCCTGATAAGGCGCCATCTTGGCTTCAAGGGCAGGTAGCTGTCTCCACATTCAGGACCTCTGACAATCAGGAAATCTCAGAGGGGATAAAAGCCAGTAAATAGTGATCTCCTTTTGTCTAAGAACTTCCACCCAGGGAATTTCCTGACGGTCCAGTGGTTAGGACTCCATGCTTTCACAAACAAGGGCACTAGTTCAATCCCTGGTCAGGAAACTAAGATCCTGCAAGCCCCTAGGCACAGCAGGAAAAAAAAAAAAAAAAGTCCACCCAAAAAAGAGGTTTAGAATGGACATCTCTGGTTGCTTCAACAATGCAAAGTACTCCCTATACATTCTGAAGCCCTCAGTGTTTATCCCCCATGGCTGGAATTACTGGATAAGGATGGAGGGCACCATTGGAAGAAGATGTACCATTTCTGATGGGCCATGGAAGATGGAGAAGAGTGATATGCGCTCTCAGCCTGGTTCTGGAGCTTTAAGTAGACAGAGAAAGTTGTTATAAGTCCACCACAGCTACTAGAATAGGCCAAGGGAGCAATGGTAACATCAACTGTAAAAAATCCAGTTCCAGCAGGAGGTGGGAAGAGGCAGCGTTTGGGCTGACTCTAGGTTTCCACCTGTCAGCTTCTACCAGTGCCCAGAGGCTGGGGGATAGACCAAATGATTTCTCTAGCTCCTTCTGACTTAGCTGTCCATGATTTGGAGAGAAAGAGCAGTGGTAAAGTGAGGACTAAGTGTGAACTGGCATTTTTCTTTTTTTTTAAGCAGATAAAGGCTTGTTTTTTATTGAATGAGTGATCTGTGTAATTGCCGAGGCCACTCTGAACAGAGAAGAGGGAGAGAACTTTATGTCTTGGTCTCTTCCTCCTTGGACAGAGCCTTGACGATTTCCTCCTTCTTGGCCTGGAGCCGCTCTTCGCGCTTTTGGGCTTCCTTGGTCTTAGACCTGCAGGCCTCAGCCTGGTCCGCCAGCAGCTTCTTGCGAGCCTTGTCTGCCTTCAGCTTGTGGATATGTTCCATGATAATCCGCTTGTTTTTGAACACTTTACCCTTCACTTTCAGGTACAGGCTGTGATCACGTGGCAGTCAATCTTCTTAGAGTGACGGTATTTTCTGAGCAGCGGGCGCAGAATTCTCGTCCTCCTCAACCAGGTTACCTTCTCGGGCATTCGAGCATTGGTAGCACCCTTTCTCTTACCTATGCCCATGTGCCTGCCCTGCCGGTGGGCCAAGGTGTATTTCAAGGAATGGACTGTCACAGGCTTCCAGATGATCAGCCCACCTTTGATCAGCTTCCGGATCTGCTGATGGGAGTTGGCATTGGTAATTTCATTAGTCTCATTGGGGTCCAACCAGACCTTCTTTTTGCCACAGCGGAGGACACCGAAGCCAAGCCTTTTCTGAAGCCTGAGCATACTCATGCCTGCGGCCGCAGCAACAAAACCATTTTTGATTCCACTTTGCTTTCCCCGAACCATGTCCCAGACACTGAGCCTGCCCAAGGGGTGTGTGTATGTGTGTGTGTGTGTGTGTGTGTGTGTGTGTGTGTGTGTAAATGACCTATAGTTCCCCACCACACTAAAATAAAATTAAAATGCTATTTCTCCCTTACTGCCCCCCGCCCCAGAATAGAGAGCTCACTTGTCATGGGACTCAACTTCCTCAGACCTCAACAGAGATACACTCAATTTCACATTTCCAAGGAGACCCTTGACCATTTATGCTCTGATGGACACCCAAAGGCTGAGTCCTCCCTTTCCTATTCTAGGCCCCAGGTCTGTGGGCAGATTGCTCATGGGCTCCATCCACTTCAGTCTTGAAGCAGCAAAGGGGAAACAATTTGAAGGGCATAAGCCGTATTGCCCCCTGCTTCATGACACTGATCTTCTAACCTATGAACCAAAGTTAGCTGTGAGGACCTGAAGTGGTCCAGGCTGCTCCAGTGCTCTTCCTGCCTCCGACATCTCTCTTCTGGTTCTGCCTATACCCTCTTCCCAGCAACCTTCGTCAAGGTCTGAGAAAGCCTGGTGTAGTAGAAAGAGCCCTACCGTCTTGAGTTCCAAGCTCTTCTTTGCCATTTAACAGCATGTGATTGTGGGAAAATCATTTACGATAAGCCTCAATTTTCCCTGTCTATGAAATGGAAATAATAATAGGTACCATGCCTGAAGGGTTAAGAAACACTCAGGACACCAAGTAAAACAGGCTCTTTCATTAATTGCTAGCGAGTACAAAGTGGGAGCACAAAGCGTTCCTTTTATAAAAAAATTTTTTATTGGCGTATACTTGACTTACAATGTTGTGTACAAAGTGTTCTTTAACAGGTGAATGGTTAAACTGTGGTACATCCATATCATGAAATAAATAAAAGAAACAAACTACTGATACATTCAAAAACTTGAGTGGATATCCAGAGACTTATGCTGAGTGAAAAAATCCAATCCTAAAAAGTTACATAGTGTATGACTCCATTTTTCGAAAGAAAAAATTTTAGAAGTGGAGGATAGATTAGTGGTTGCCAAGGGTTAAGAAGGGGGTGATGTAGGCGTGATTATAAAAGAGCAACATGAAGAATCCTTGTGGTGTTGGAACTGTTCAGTATCTTGACTGTAGTGGCAGATGTAAGAACTTACACAGGTAACAATATTGCGTAGAACTTACTATACACACATACACAGGTAAAACTGGGGAAATATGGATCGAACTAATGTCAGTATTCTGGTTGTGATGTCATACTATAGTTTTACAAAATGTTACTACTGGGTAAATGTGGGCAAAATGTACAAGGGATCTCTCTGTATTATTTCTTACAACTGCATGTGAATCTACAATTACCTCAATTTTTTAAAAAGGATATGATAGATTATTAATGTTTCTGCTGGGTTTAGGAGAAAGAAGGGGCTGCCCATGTGTTTCCATTGAAGAATTCCAAAGAGGGAGATTAAAAAATATTATTCTTATTATGGTACATCAATAAAGTGATCATACCTATGGGGAGGGGGGATATTTGTATCTGTTGACCCAATAATTTCACTTCTTGGAATTTACTATAAAAAAATGCATGAAGTTTTAGGATAGGATGTACATCATGGTATTATTTATAACAGTAAATATGTCTAAATGATTAAAATAGTGGATGAGCGTTATACATCATAGCAGATCTAGGTGATGAAATACTCTATAGACTTTAAACATACTTAAAAAAATATATACACTGAGCACAATGCCTGGCAGTCAATAAATGGTAGTTCACTTTACTGGGATGTTCTGGGTATTAAAAGGCTAATATAGGTAAATGCACTTGACAAACTGTAAAGTGCTTGGCAAGTGCTCTGTGTTGCTATCTTTTGTTTTTTTTCTTTTTTGGCTGCACCATGTGGCATGTAGGCTCTTAGTTCTCTGACCAGGGATCAAACCCATGCCCCCTGCAGTGGAAGCACAGAGTCCTAACCACTGGACAGCCAGGGAATTCCTCTGTGTTGCTATCTTAATGGTTGTCTCTCCCAGCTCCACCCTAGATGAAGCTGTACTTCCAGGCAGAATACTACCTAAGGAACTCCTAGCTGGAGGCATGGGAATGGGGAAACTGACTTCTTTGGGAGTATGAGTCAAAGGATTGGGGCTACTTCTGTTCCAGGAGACTGCCACCCCCTGCTCCAAATCATCAGTAAAACTATGGACATTCTCCCCACCACACGCACATGCTCACATTTGGCCTATAATTCCAGGGGACTCACAGAGTCTTTGACACGGTGTCAGCCCTGATGATTCCATAAAATTAATAGACTCTATTGTATCAACCACTGTTGACTGAGCACCTACTCAGTATCAGGCACTGTCCTAGGTACTTTACACACATTATTTCACTAAACTCTCTTCACCACCTTAAAAGGTTGTTTATCTGCATTTCACAGACAAGGACACTAGGGCTAAAAGAGGTTAAGCGACTTACCTAGGTGGCACAGCTCGTAAACGGCAGCACTGGCATTACACTCTAACCGCCACACATACTACATTTAGAAGAAATGAGGAGGAAACTGCACTGAGGCCCCCATCTGGAGGAGCCCCAGATAAATACCCTTTGTTCTTCCAATGCCCCTTGGGTGGACACAGACTTAAACTCATACCAGGCAAAAGAAAAATCTCTGAAGAGAAGTAGGTCCATTCTGAAGTCTTATATCCCATAAGTAAGTTTTTCCATGTGTCTAAACTCTATCCTTTCTGCTAAAATCCAATCCCTTTTCCTCTCTTGTTTCCAGTGGGGATGGTGAATATATGACATGGTGCCCCTCCATGAAAGGTTCTGAGTCAGGAGGGGATCGAGGAATTTCTCTTTCCCCAGGACTACTGAGGCCTCAGTTCCCTTGGTCTCTTGGATCTTCCCCAAGGTATCAAACCAAAAGATGAGGAGCAGAAAATGGACCAGGAAGAAAAGCAGAGAGAGTAGCCTACCCAGACCAAGGAGACCAACTTGGAGGACGGCCTGGGACTCTTTCAGGACCTAAGTCCTGGGCTCAGGGTGAAGTTAAGGTGGTCAGTTTTCCCCACCAGGCTCAGCAGCCAGCTTCATGTTTGACATCTACCCAGCTGTGGAGGTCTGGCCAGCATCCCTCACGCCAGAGCCTCTTGTTTGTCGCAATGTGACATCTCTATAGAAAGGAGGGATCTGGGGCTTCTGCCACTCTGCATTTATTCCTCCCGTCTCAATACTACCTTGCTGTACTTGCTCAGGACCAGCCAGCCTAACGGGAGGAGCTTAGAGAATAATCTGAGGAAAAAGAATAATCTTATGAGGAGGAGGCTGGGATCCCAAGACTAGGTCCAAAGCTCTTTTCTCTCAACATGAGAGCCAGGAGGGAAACTGGGGCCTGAGTCTAGACATAGATTGGGAACAAGAGGTGTCTTCCCTCCCTCCATCCTTCCTTCCCTCCTCCACGCACTATTCTACCCTGCCAGGGCCTAAGCATGCTCACAGCTCACTTTGGCTTCCCTTGGCCCATCTACCTTATGGACAGGAGAGAGTTAAAGGCATGGTATGGGCAAGCTATAAATTTCCCATCAGTGTGGGGAGAGGAGGACTGTTGGCAGGGAGGGGGTTGGGCTGGGGGGGGAGGGGGAGCTGGGAAAAAGCCAGGAGGTTGTCTCTAGGTAACAATAAACACTGCAAGCAAGGAGCAGCTGTTACACTTACTCTCTCTGCATCACAATGCTGAAATAACACTAATAAACCAGTGTGCCCAATACACAGAGATATATGCATTTAGAGCCAAGCCCCACTGTACCCCTAGGGCTGCCCTTCGCTCCAGGTCAGGGGCCTTGGTGCCAGTGGACGTACCTGTCTTGGCCTGGCTATACTTATGTGGAGGATGAGGACTGGTGAGTCAGTCTCAGAGCCAGAGTGGCATTCTCAGAGGAAGGGGGTGATTCCAGGTTCAGATCCTGATGGCATTCACTGGTAGGAAGAGGTCAAATGGGGTAACTCTTGGCTGGGAGTTGGGAGGAGGGGAGGAGAATGAGAAAGAGAAAAGTATAGGGAACAGACAACTACTTACCATGTCTTCTCAGATTGGAGGGCAGGAGGTAGCCAGGAGTGGAGTCAGCTGAAGGGAGGTGGAAGAAAAGGGGGACTGAGGAGAAGGTTTAAGAGGAGGAACACGTGGTATTGAGGAGTGATCCTTGTATCTCCTGGGGCTGAACTCCCTACACCTGCCTACACCCCACCTGGTACACCCAGGCTCCCCCTCAGCACCACTTTTATACCAGAGCCAGGTGATATGTCAGTTCAGTTCAGGATTGGGCTTTATTATGGGTGTTCCAGCAGGGGCCCCTGGGCTCCTGATGCTGCCAGGGAGAGCTGGGGGAGTGGAGCTGATCCCATCTCCCTACACGAAGAGCAGCTGGTCTGTCCCTTCCTCCAATCAGAACTGTCTCTGGATCCCCAGGAGCATCCCGCAGAGGGCCCCTCATCCCAGCTAGACAGCAGAGCCGTCATCGGTGAAAGCAATAGAAATAGGTAAATGGAACCTTAGGCTCTGTCCGAGAACTCCCCTCCTATTCTCCTCTGAGGTTAGAAGGAGGATATCTATTATGTGTCTGGATACACTGGTATCCGAGATCCCTGTTTCCTTTTGCTGAAACAGGGAGGCCCTTGGGACTGTGGTCAGAAGCACAGCTGATTCTCCTGGTCCACTTTCTGGCCCTGTTCTGCTGATATGACCTCAAACACAGTAGTCTATCATCCCCTTGATTCAGAAAGTCAGGAGAAGATGCACATTGCCCACCTGACCTGTAAGGGAAGAGAAAATCAGCACCTTTGAAGATCATGGTTTCTGTTTCCAGCAAAAGAGTACTGAGACCAAGTAGTGGTAATCCTTCCAGGTTCTGGTCCTGTAATAGTGCCTTTTTCTTTTCTTTTCTTTTTTTTAATCTCTAAGTCATGCGGTGTCAGCTGGGTACCCAGACCTCTGGGCAGGTAAGTGAGAGTAGGGAGGAGTAATTGTGTCTGCCTGGAAAGCCCCTTTCCTGAAAGGTGCCTAGGAGCACTGAGCTGCCTCAGCACAGAACCCTCTGTGCAGCCCATGGATACACTGGGGCAAGAGTAACTAGCCTCTCCTATCCTTTCCTCACTGGGAAGCCTCTCCCTGGGAATGCTCAGCTTCCCTGCTATCTTCTCTCCCATTTCCCTCTCTTCTTTCTTAGCTGGGGCCTCTCCTTGCCCCACAATCCAGATGAGAGACCTCTATCCACGCCTCAGAGTGGGGGAGAAATGGGGTAAAAGAGAGCTCTAACAGGCCTGGACCCCCTTCCCCTCGGTTGTTTTCATGAGCCACCCCTGTTGCTATGAGCCACCAGAACCTTGAACTCAGGTGAGCTGCCAGCAGCCTTCTCCCTCCCCACAGCCACTCCAGCCAGGAAGATACGCACCTAAAGGGCCCCAGAGCCCACTGTCTTCCTACTCGCAGGGCCACAGCCCCCTCCTGCATCCCTAGGAATCTGCACCACAGACACACTGGGATGAGTTAGAAAGAAGTGCGACAGACCCCACCACGCGCTCTGTGCTGGAGCAGAGGGCCAGCTGCCTGTACAGCAGAGCAGGATCACCAGCCAGGAGAGCCGGCACAACTTGGGCACAGAGCCTTGTTGGCATGTTGGAGGGGGCAGGGGAGGGGATGGGGTAAGAAGGCTGTTTCAGGAGCACACATCTCCTCCTGGCTCCCTCTCTGGGCACTGTTTCTTCTCCTTGGCTTCTCTCCCTGGGTACTGATGGACATCATGGCGCTGCCACCTCTGAAATATCTTCCTTCACTTCTTCCATGGCTCTGGGAGCTAGAGAGGGGATCTGCATGATAACCTTCGAGGTGCTGAGGTGGGAGGTTCAGACATCCAGCTCTCTCACCAACCAATGGGACACACTGAGGGAGAAGGAGGAAAGGAGTCCCATCAGAGTAAAAGCTAAACCCTGGGCCAGCAATGAGCTCCTCAACAATTCCCTCTTCTCTAGAGCGCAGGGGATTCTGGGTACCGCTACCTCTGCCTTCTACTTACTTCAAGTCTATCCCTCCTTCCCTGCAAAAGCTCAGGGTTTCCTCTGGATTCCAGAGTAGGCTCCAGGCTCTGACTCCAGGGCTGTAGATCTCATACCCTTGGCTAAACCTTGGGAGTATGAGGCAGGGCTGGTGGGGATTGAGGGGAGGGAGATCTTGTTCCTTAGAGAAACATCAAGAATCTAGATTGAATGTTTTAAGGGCCTTTTAGCCCCTCCAATATACCTCTAATCTTGGAGTAGGGGTGGACAAGGGGTGAGAAAGAGGGCCTAGAGAAAGCCTGACACCTCCTCTCTTTCTTCACTGCGTGCTCCTCCTCTGCTGCTCTCTGTTTCAGAGGAGAAGCAGCAGCTCTGAAACAGGAGCCATCTAATAACCCCCCTGAACAATACTCAGTATGAACGGCCTGCCTTATGTTATGCAGCCAGCCCCACAGGCGGGACTACAGGCCTCAGTTTCCAAATTTCCCCTCTCTAACTTCTCTCCTCTTTCAGGCTTCGCCCCCATCTCCCCCCACAAGAGAATCTTCCTTTTCAACTCCCTGGCACAGTTTTCCTCCCCCACCCCCACTTCTGCAGGCCCTTGGAAACAGGGGAGGAGCTAGATGGAGTCTATCCAGACTGTCCTGAGGCAATGCAAGGGGGCCCTTCTCATCTTGTTTGGTAGCAGAAAAGGCAGAGAATTAGGTAGCCAAGGAGATGACCCTGAGTGTCTAAGACAGGGCAGGGTGAGTCTGGGGGCACTTAGAGAGGTGCATCTTGCTCTTCCCTAGGGACTCTGGGGATATTAAATGGTGTACTAAGATAGAGGAGAAGACAATTCTGGGAGTACAGGATAAGTATTGGGGGTTTGGAGGGTGTGACGAAGTTTCTACCCATACTGCTTTCCGCAACTTAGTCTCATGAAGCACAGAAAAAAGAATGTTGAATTTTTTGAGGAAGGAAGGAGATGCCAGGAAATGCCATCTTTGGCAACTTGGTGGGCAAGCCACTTCTCTCCATCATTCTTTCTTAACTCTAGTGTCTGAATAGTGAAGGAGGTGGGGGTGGGAGATGGGGACAGCTGGAAATGTGCCCCTCTCTCCAGTGTGCACCAACACCGCATAGAGCCAGATGGGGCTTGACTAAGAGCTCTGGGCCATGGCACCGTGTGAATACAGGGGCATTTCTGACTCAGCTTTCAGAGCCTTGAGTTTTAATTCTGTCTCTCTTCTTGGCTTAGACATGGGACAAGACCACTCCTCGCTACATTTTTTGGCATAATTTTCTCTAGCAGCTTATACTGCAGCAGAGAAACTTGTGATAAGATCTCAGAAAAAGCTCAATATTTAGTCACCATTGGGGGATTTATTTCTTGGTTAAGGAACTGGGGAAGTTAGTGTATTTCCTTCCCTGTGGACCTTTTAGAATATGGTAAAATCTCATGGGAGTGGGAGGTTATGGGGGATCTGTCTACTTGGAAGCAAGGGAATGGATGAGATGACCTCTGGAACAGGCTGTACAAGGGAAATGTTCCCCCAGTAATGCACCCACCTGACTCCCCTGAGTTGCTTCCAAGACTTAGGAGCCAGAGACGCGAGACTCCAAGCAATAGAGAATAATATTCTGCCTACCCTCTTCCCTTGACTTTCCTCCTCACACCCTACGTACTTACATTTCCCTGTGTTCCCAGGAACTCTCCAAATCCAGGAACAAAAGCAACTCCAGGGCAGGATTCAACTGATTTCCCTTCTCTGGGTCTCTGTTTTCACATCTGTAAAATGAATCGTTTGGCAAGATGAGCTCCAGCTTCTCTTCCTTGCAACAGTAAGGGTCTATGATTCATACCCCAAAGGCACCAGCCCTCATTTGCATGCTGTTTTGCATGTAATCTCAACGGCACTTATTTTATGTCTAAACACACAGAAATATCTCTGAACCCTGCCCTTCTCCTCCCTGTCACCACAGTCTCTGGTTCTACGGTCCCTAGTTCCTGTCCTCCCCTTCAAGGACCTCAAAGCTCTGTCCCCACCTTCCTTTCACAATTTTACAGCACTCAGTGGGACAAGCTCAACCAAACAAAACCTCGGGAACAAGAAAACAGCCTTACCTAATATCCTGGCTGCAATTTTGGGGCCCCAAACTGAGTCAGCTGGTACAGTTCCATCCTTTTTGGAGGTCCTGGCCATTGGGGGGAAATCCTGGTACCTCTCCCCAGTGCCTCCCCTCCTCCTCCACCTTGCTATTCTCCATGCCAGAACGCAAAGTGGCCAGTGATTGATGGGCCTGGGTTCCTGGTAACCGCACCCAGTGGCCCAATCCTCCTCCCTTACCCAATCCCTCCCCTGTCCCTATTCAGAGATCAGATTGTCTCATGTTGGTCCCTGAGGTCCCATTAATTAAAAATACATCCAATTAAATGGCAGGTGAAAACGTGCTATTGGAACTCTCCACCCCCCTGCCCCAGCTTGGTCCTCCCCACCCCCATTTTAAGGCTCAGCTGTGCTTTGAGCTGAGAAAAAAAAGAGAGAGAGAGGAAGAAAGAGGGAGAGAGAAGAGGAAGACATAGAGGTGGGGGTATTCGGCGGGGGAGCTATTTGAACTTCTGCCAGGGTAGCATGTGCCAGCCTGGGAGGGTGGCACTGTGCCCTGGTGTCTAATTTCTGGAGGTGTGAGTAGGTTCAGTCAGCTGGGTACCCACTTCCATTTCCCTTAAAGGGGCAGAGGGAAGTCAAAGGGTGTGTCTAGCTATACTGCCCTCCTTCTGGGCTTGGTGAAGGAAGGAGTAGAAGTATAAATGGTAGAGGGCCCTTAAGAGGGGGTGTGATGTTCAGGGGTTGGGAGAATCTGAGGCTTCCGTTCTTGGCATATCCCTGCTCTTCCCTGAACTGCAAAGAAGATAACGAGAAGCTGTTTGGGACCCAGGTGGCAGGGCATGGCTGTGCTCCCAAGCCAGGCTGTACCTACCCCTGCCCACAGGAAAGCTGAGAAAAAAACGGAGCGATGAAGGAAGGAGCCATAATTTGGGTGGGAGCAGATGGGTCAAATAGGATAAAATATACAAGCATGTACATTTGTGTGGGCAGCACCTTATAGGTAAGAGGATCTGGAGGGACTTGTCCTATTTGCCCTTTCTCTAGGCAAAAAGAAGCAGCAGTAGTGTGAAGTCACCTCAAACTGGCAGCCTGTGAGTAGGACATCTCTGCTCCTCCACATTTATGGTGTCCCCAGCATTTTGTCAGGTAAGGCATCAGCCCCACCCTCCACCCCTCTAAAGCCCTCTGGCCCCAAGCAATGCAAAGCTAGTAGGCACTGAGAGATGTTGGGAGAGGAGCTAGGAAAAAAAGGGTGGTACTCAGAATCCAGGCAGTAGTGGGGCTATCTGCCGACCGAGGGCCCCCGTCTGGCCTCCTTGGCAGCCTCAGTACCTCCTCACTTCACTTTAACGCTAATTGGAGATTTTAATCTGCACTGCTGCGCTGCTCGGGGTGCTGGGGGGAGCGCCAGCTGTGCAGCAATTCCAGCAGCACCGACTGTTTAATCAAGCTGTCCTCCTGGGGAGGGGCCCTCGATCATGGGGGTAGGAGGGAGGAGGAGAACCTCTGTCACCTCCCTTAGCCTGTTCAGCCTGGAAGGGCTTCATGGAGACTGAGGGTCAAATATGGGATACCTCATCCCCATAAGGGCTCCACGGCCACTTGGATCCCTAGCAGAGACATTACACAGTACGGGGGCGGCATGAGGATCAAGGGTCAGAGCAGCCGCCCTCCCCATCCTGCTTTCTGAAACTACTGTCGTCGCAGCGCCCCAGAGTGGCCTGGGTGTCCTCCAGCCATGCAGGTGGTAAACATCCTCCAGACCATCTTGAGCTCTGCGGGTTTGTGCTGGGGGAGGTGACGGGGGCATAGAAGACTGAACTTTCCTAGTCTCTCAGTCTCTCTGAGAGAGTCCTCTCCCCAAAACTCTTTCCTAAGAGAGCTAGTTCTTTAAGAGCTACTTCTCTTAAAACAATTGTAAGAGATTTTTTTTTTTTTCCTCTCTGAAAAACCAGATACCTCCACCCTCTGGGCCAGAAAGAGACTGTCTTAGAGGCTGGGGACAGTGGGGTGGACAGCTGGAGCCTGCTACACCTTGAAGGAGAGAAACACATGTGCAAGGTGTTTTGTGACTAGAGCTAGGCGGCTTCCCAGGTTCAGCTGGGAATATAGTGACATGTCAGTCCACTAGGGAAGAGCATTCAGGGTCTCAGGCCATTTTTAAGGAAGAAGTGAAAGAACAACTAATTATTCTTCTGGCTCCTTGGGCCCCTGGTCTCAGGCTCTCTGGGGGGTGTTTCTGACCCCTATCTTGGAGAAAGATCGCAGAGTCCCCCTCTCCCCTCACCCAAACTCTGTCTGCGGAGGGGCAGGAGTTTTAATTGGTCAGCAGTGCCCTCGTGTGGCAGAAACCAAGACTGCAGCCGCCCAAGTGGACCAGCAGCTTTGAGGGATCAGACATCCAGGTTGACAGAGAGGTAGGCAGGGTACCCCAGGTGCCCAAAGCTTACTTACTGCTCAGCCACTTCCAGAGACATTTCCTACTTTCTAACACCTACTCTGTCCTTCCATCCATCCCATCCTAACTGCTTCACCTCCAACTCAAGGTATGTGCCTACCGGGGGAGGGAGCACCTTACCCAGACCTGGCGCTTATTTAGGCCTGCTGCTTGTGCTGTCTGGATTGCAGGGGTGAGAGGGGCATTGCTGAGAGATGAGACCTAAGGTCAAAAGGGTAAGCTGATGTCAACTCCAGTGGCAGGAGAGGCTCTGGCACCCCTGCCAACTCCCTATAAGTGCCAGACAAGAGCTGCCACCCGAGCTCAAGACAGAGTATTACCTATTGCTGGGTTCTTCCCTGTAGCAATCCGTTCGCTACCCCTTGGAGGGGTCTGGGAATGAATATGGAGAGACTCTTAGAGTCTGAGATCCTTGTCCTCAGGAATGGACACCAGATAAAACCTTTCCCTCAAAAGATTCAAGTATTCCCCAAGGATGCCAGGCCACTGGACAGAATGCACATCTGGACTTCAGGCTTTCAGCTCGAAGAGAAGGGTTGCCTGTCATTAGACCCTTCCCCTCCAGTGTCAAATACCAACCATTTACTGTTTACTGTTCCCTTCTTTCCACATGCACTAAATGGGGGAAATGTATTTGTTTTGTTTTGTTTTGTTTTTTTGCGGTACGCGGGCCTCTCACTGTTGTGGCCTCGCCCTTTGCAGAGCACAGGCTCTGGACGCGCAGGCCCAGCGGCCATGGCTCACAGGCCTAGCTGCTCCACGGCATGTGGGATATTCCTGGACCGGGGCACGAACCCGTGTCCCCTGCATCCGTAGGCAGATTCTCAACCACTGCGCCAGGGAAGCCCGGGGAAATCGTTTTAAACTACAGAAAAGGGGGTAGAGAGTTAACATTGGGAAGGGCTTTCTAAAATTTAGGGCTGGAAGTCACCAAGGTGGAGAGCTGAGTCACAGAGGCCTTCCCCTTGTTGGAGATATTTAACAACAGAGAGAAATAGTCCCAGGGAGAAATATGACCCTGTTTAGGGTTGGTGGGTAGGGAGAGGAGCACACCTACCTGGCAGCAAGAAGGGTAGGGGTAGGCATAGTAGGTTGGTGACCTGCCCAGGTCTAGGCATTGAGGATGGAAATAAGCAGGCTGGCAGACCTCTACTTCTCGTGTCTTTGCACAGTGTTTGGACAGGGGGGATCTCCCATCAAACCTGGAAATGATGTGGAGAAGCTGATGAGAGGTAGTAAGAAGGGATATCAATGCCCTACCCTCACGCAAAAGAAAGAAAGAGAAAATAGCTTCTTGGGGAAGAAGAAAGCAGGACTATGTGTACGTATGAGGTGGTGGGTGAGCGGGGCAGGTGCTGTAGAGAGGCTGAGAGTAGCCAATATCAGCATCACACTATTGAGGAATATTCATTAGCACAGCTGTGGCCAAGAGAAAAGAACAGGAATGAAATGACCACAATGCCAATTGACAGGGTTACCCACTCCAGCCAGGAGGGAGGAATTGCTAATCAGAAGACAGGACACCATCATAGGGTCAAGTAAAAAGCTAAGGATCTCCCAAGGCAATAGAATTAAAAGCAAAAATAAACAAATGGGACCTAATCAAGCTTATAAGCTTTTGCACAGCAAAGGAAACTATAAACAAAACAAAGAGGCAGTCTATGGACTGGGAGAAAATATTTGTGAATGATGTCACCGATGAGGGCTTAATTTACAAAATATACAAACAGCTCATACAACTCAATAACAAAAAATCAAAGTACCCAGTGAAAAAATGGGCAGAAGACCTAAACAGACATTTCTCCAAAGAAGACATATAGATGGGCAGTAGACACGTGAAAAGATGCTCAACATCACTAAGTATCACCTCACACCAGTTAGAATGGGCATCATTAAAAAGTCTACAAATAACAAATGCTGGAGAGGGTGTGGAGAAAAGGGAACCCTCCCTACGTTGTTGGTGGGAATGTAAATTGGTGCAGCCACTATGGAAAACAGTATGGAGGTTCCTTAAAAAACTAAAAATAGAGATACCATATAATCCAGCAATCCCACTACTGGGCATAATATATCCAGATAAAACTATAATTTGAAAAGATACATGCACCCCTATGTTCATAGCAGCACTTTTTACAATAGCCAAGACATGGAAACAACCTAAATGTCCATCGATAGATGAATGGATAAAGATGTGGCACATATATACAATGGAATATTACTCAGCCATAAAAAAAGAATGAAATAATGCCATTTGCAGCTACATGGATAGACCTGGAGATTATCATATTAAGCAATGTAAGTCAGAAAGAGAAAGACAAATACCATAGGATATCACTTATATATGGAATCTAAAATATGACACAAATGAATTTATCTATGTAACAGAAACAGACTCCCAGACATAGAAAACAGACTTGTGGCTGCCAATGGGGAAGGGGGGTGGGGGGAGGGTTGGATTGGGAGTTTGGGACTAGCAGATGCAAACTATTATATAATATATAGAATGGATTAAATAACGTCCTATTGCAAAGCACAGGGAACTATGTTCAATATCCTATAATAAACCATAATGGAAAAGAATTAAAAAAAAAAAAAAAAGCTAAGGAAACTCCTCTGGAGATCTTTGGGTATAAGAACTTCCCTGAGACTGTGTGTGTGTGTGTGAGTGTGTGTGTGTGTGTGTATTAATCCCTTACAAAAGCAGGCCAGTGGCCTCTGATTGGCTTAAGGTCCCTACCTGGCCTTAAAGTCTGTGAAAGAGACTGAATTTTGCAGGGGTCCGGATGTCAGGTAATTGATGGACATTACCAAATTCCTCAGGGGCCATCACTCCTACTGCTGCTGCCACCTGTAAAAGAAAATTCAGGTTATATTAGAAATGAGATAAGGGATTAGACACCAAAAACGGTCTATGGACTTTCACCCAGGGAGCATGGCCTTGGTAGGTAAAGTGATGGCGATGATCACCACTCTTCTAATTCACAGAGCTGAGAAGGATTCTGGTGAACCTTAAGTATGCTCCCAAAGAGAGTTGTAAGTGTTCTAAGATTCCTAGCTCCAGGGAACTAGCTCCCAGTCTGATAAAGTAAAAAACCATGGTTCCTATACTTAAAAGTTAGGAATTCAACAGAAATAGAAGCTGTGAAACCCAGAATTATAAAGGGCAACGAAGGTTCAAGGCTAATGGAAAGTTAATGCAAGAAAGTGACTCAAAGGAGGGCATCTAGTTTTAGATCAGATAATCAGATTGTATTTGAAGCCTCTCTTGTCCAAAACAGCTTCTTGAAGAAAGGCTCAGAGGCCAGAAAAAGGTCCTATGAGATAGAAAGGAGGTTTGTGGGACAGCAGATTTGATGCAATCTGGGCAGGTAGGTCTATACACTCCCTGTGTAGGGATTAATCTGCATGGGGACCAACTCCACATTCCTCCTGTGCTATCAACCAGGGTGTGATGGAGAAAACGTAAAGATATGTACTGGGATCTATATGTCAAGAGCAGTCAATACTCATTTTGCAGCCTCCCGGCCCCTCTGACCCAGACCTATAATTCTTTCTATCTCTAAACTGCCTTACTCCCTCCAAGATACTGCTTCCACTTTAGGAACTCGTTAGCATTCCCCTCCCTGCACATCAATAGCTCCCAGACTCATGCTCAGAAAATAAGCATTGGAAGGGACTGTAGAAACATCTGGGAGAGGTCCAAAGAGGGGAGGGGAGTCTCAGTACCAGAGTGAGATGACTTTAGAACCTGCTGTGCATGTCAGTCCATTGAGCACACTATTCAGGGCTTAGGTCATTGTGGAGCACACCACCCTCCTTCCGCCCCAACAAAGGAGAAAACCAACCCAAAGCTAAATAACAGGGGGGAGGAGTACAGCCCCACCCCCATTTGCCTGTAATCTCAGAGACTATTTTATTTTACTCAGAGTTCTATAATCCCTTCTCTCATTCAGCAATTCCCCTTAGTTTCCCAGCAAGTGAGGTGTTTTCTTTCTCCTTTCCTTCTGATTTTATTTTTCAATATAGCTGTATTATAATGCAAAGGAGCCTGAGTTGAGCTTTGGGGTAAATTCCTCACAATGCCTCTGAGGATCTTTTCCCTACTATCCAACCCCCAGAGATAGTTGGCAACGAGCTCCTAGAACTATGGTGTAACTCTGAGGCATCAGGATATTTGGCTGTGGCTTGCCACTTGCTTCCCAACGAACCAGAGTTCTTGACTCTAAATAAAAATTACAGTTGTACAATTTTCATGTCATTGAAAGATTAATCTTTGAGGTAAAAATATATAAAGCTTCTCAGTTTTTCTACTAATTTTTTTAAACCTAACTTTCCCCCTCAATCTGTCCTTCCCCCCTCAAAATCTCACAGCCCTACCTTCCTTTCTGGAGGAAGCACAGGGCTGTCAGGAATTGATGCTCTTGGATTCTAATCTTGGCTGGCTGCCACTAACTCACTGTGAGACTGTGGACAAGGCATTTCCCTTCCCTAAGCCTCAGTTTCTTGCTCTGTAAACTGAGAAGTTGAATTAGGTGGTCTCTAGTTCCCTTTCTAGCTCTGGCCATCTATGATTCTATCAGGAAGAAGACACAAGTGTCCTTCCATCAGGAAGTGAGATATTCCTACCCTTCATACCTTTCTCTCAGGGCCACTGCATAAAGAAGCTCCCCTGTAGATGCCTGCCTCTCTCATGCTGGCTTAACTAAAGGGACAAACAAGTGAGTTCCAGTAGGAGGCCAAACTCCTCTGATTATGAAGAAAAGATGTTAAAAAGGTGATCTAATTCTAACCTTGAATCTTGAAAGCAGATAGGAGAAAAGGCAGGTATGTGGCAGGAAAGAGTATGACAAGCATGCCCCCCTAACACACTGAGCACACTCACCCTAGGGAGCCCCGTATAACCAGTGACTGCTTAGCCAACACAACTGTGTGTGGATGGAAGAAGAAAGCGAGGACATGTGTAAACACTTCAGGAGCATAGACGTAAATGTCCGATCAATGCATATACACTCACTCCTGTTCTCTCCTACTTAGGCCTATACATGCCTTGTAAGAAGCTATAGTGGGAGGGGACACCACATCCCAGTCTTCTCCCTCCCCAAAGTCAGAAAGGAAGAGACAGTGAGACAGGAGATACTTGGCTTCCTATAAATTGTTTTGTCCTTCCTCACAGCTGCAATCAGAAGCTAAGGGCTCCCGCAGGCCTTGTTCTGATCTGCTGCAGGCAACAGAGGGTTTTTGAAACCGAGAGGACTTGGCTGCGGCCCCGTTTCAGCTGCCATTGGGGCTGGCTAATGGGCTCATTCGGGAAGACCCCCGC
Source organism: Delphinus delphis (assembly GCF_949987515.2). NCBI lineage: Eukaryota > Metazoa > Chordata > Mammalia > Artiodactyla > Delphinidae > Delphinus > Delphinus delphis. Next base: position 21,461,757 of record NC_082701.1, read on the forward strand.
CGGCTGCACTAAAGAGTCCCCTGCCGACCCCTTCCCCAGTCCCAACCCAATTAATAAATGGGGGCTCCCACTTTATGGCTCTGGGAGCAGGAACCAGAGATACAAATGACCCCCAGGGAGGGAGAGAAAAAGGCCTTCCAAGAATCAAGCCAGAGAATTGTGCATCCACAGGCACATGCTGCCACAGGCTAGTCCTATCCCATTTTCAAAGCATTAAAGGGGAAGAAACTGGCAAAAAAACTGTATTTTCTTTCCCAGATCCAGAGTGGGATAGCATTCCTGAAGTCTGCGGGTACACCCCAGGAATAAACTCTCTTTCACTTGGTTCTCCAACCTGAAAAAGGCAGAGTGCAGGTGATCATCTGGGCACATAGCATGTGCTCAACTATTTTCCAGGGGCTGTGCCTCCTCCTAGACTCCGCAATAATGAACATAGACATAGTCCATCAATTGGTTAATAAAGTAAACACTTTCTACTTATTAAAAACAAAGCAGCTACCTCTTTCCAAGTTCTCATCACCATCAACAGCATAAATACGTCCTGGGGTTATCATCTTCAGCCTATCTTCTATTCCTCCCCTCACATCCAAACTATCATCAAGTCTTGCTAATTCTACTGCCCCCTCTCTTTCATCTCCTTCCCCTTGTCCTACTCTAGTCCTGGCTCTTGGGGCCTTACATCTGGTTAAGAACAATAATATCCTAGCAAGCTTTCCTGCTTCCATGACCTAGTATAGCTGCAAAAGGCCTCAACGTCATATTCATCTCATCATGCTCTGCTGTGTTACTGCTTACCAAATCAAATTCAAATTCCTCATTCAGGCCAACAAGATTGCTCCTCCAACTTCGGTTCCTAATATTCCTTTCCCGTACTACCCTGACTACTCCACTCATAGCCCTCTGCACAAAACACATAAGCTTTCCATAAGTTTTCTCCCTCTGATCACCTTCCTCTCTTCTGTTTCATGTCCTCTATCCTCATTACCTTCGAGGAATCTTTTCTGGTTAACTCCAGTTTTTCTGATTACTTCTTTGCTTTGGTTCCTTCTGTACTATGTTACTATTTTATTTTATAACCTGCATTAATGTACTTATTTCCCTACTTCCCACCAGGTATAAGCCTCATCTCTCACTAGACCCAGAAGCTTCCTAAAGTTGGGACCCTCTCATCATCTTCCCCAGAAGTTGCCCTGTACTCAGGACATGATCCAGCTAATGATATTACTGCTCCCCATAGAAGCAGCCCTCATGGTATAATTCGGGATATCATATCAAACAACTACAAGAAATGCAATCTTATTCTCAATGTCAGTTTTCAGGCTGCCACCTACCCTTACCAACATTGAACATGACTTCAAAGTGTGTTGCAAAACAAAACAAAAACCTAAAAAATATATATATATACAGTAACCATAGGATTTTGTTTATCTTCTTAATTCATAGTATATATACTATTTCTTTAAGACCCCTTAGGATGAGAAGCCCCATTTTGTTCCCTATTTCTAAGATTAATCCTATGTTCTCAGGTCATGACCTGATTTTCTAGAATGAAATCAATCCCAGAGGCAATAGTAATCTTGTTTCCTACCAGCCTTGTCTCTAGCCTGCCTCTGACCCATCACATTTTTGGAAGGTACCTAGGAATAGAGAAGTTATTCATGAGTCTCTCTCAACTACTTAGCAAGTACTTCCTTAGATTAACCTCACTCTCAAATGTTGACTCCACTTCCTCTAGTTTAGCCCTGTGTGCTTAGACAGGCAAAAATTATCTGCCACACCCCTTTATCTCCTACATATTGCTCAGGACAATAAGGATTTGCCTTTTATTCTTTCCATCCCTTGGCCTCAAGGTGCTTAATAATCCAGATAATAAAAGCAAAGGTACTATGGTATCTGACACAGTAGGTTCCAGACAACGTTAGTTCCCCATTCTTTCCCTTCTTCCTCCCAACACTTTCTCAACCGTTTTGGGTCTGTTTTTTCACTGGCTAACGACGGCACTGAACTAGACAAACTAATGTCCTTTTGTAGCTCTAACATTCTGTGACTCTAATTCACATCTTCTGGTTTGTTTGCTCTTCTATGTATCATCCTCACTTGGGTCTAAAATGAAGGGGAGAGGAATAATTAGCTTGCAGGTTGACCTAAAACATACAGAACCACTTGCAGGAGAGTTTTAGAACTCCAAAAATACAAATAATTTTTAGCTTGATGCATCCATATCATTTCCTTCTTATTCCTGAAATACTGTCTTGAACTACATAGATAGCAGTGCTAAGAAAAATGTCCTTGATATAAATTATTTGCTTAATATAATCTAGCTTCCCTTGTGAAACTGTCTGCAGAGCATCCCCCAGCTTAAGGGTTCCAGGCTCATCCTCCAACCATAAAGGTAACACTACTGTAATCAAGGGGACACTTTACTCTTTAATGGGGCTTCCTTGAAATGAATTGTGAACCTTTAAGGCACTTATCCCCTTTCAGTACCCCAACAACAATTTTTCCTTCCATCCTCATATCTGTATCTCTTCTTTATAAGCAATGATACACTGTTTCTTTCTGCAGCCCCACCCCCAGACTCCTCTGGTTCTCCCTTCTTTCCCTTATTTCCATCTCCTTCTCATATTGCTTCATTTTATATGAGGTCTTTGGTCCCCTAACAGAAATTGCAAATACTGATACAAGGCCAAACCTAGAAGTTCCTGAATTTATAAAAGGGATCAGACTCCTAGGCTTTCTCTAGGTCTCTGAATTCAGCCTCCTTTCTCCAGGGCCAAAAGCATTCAAAACTGCGTTAGCCTTGGTAGGGAGGGCTATCTGTCTACAAGCTGATCCTCACCAAGGGTGTCCCTCATCAAACACAAGAGGAAGAAAGATCCTCTCCTTGAGACAACCCATCAGGCAGGCGCCTTCAACTAAAGACAAGACGCTCTCAAAGACCCAGGCTCTGCTCTTCACTTAGCTTTGCTACATTATAGCCTTTTTAAGGTTTCTCCATGTTGACGGCGTCAGGGATGGTTTGGCTCGGATACAATGCCCTTCATTCTTTTAGAGCTATCAATATTATCTTCAGGTTACAACTATGCCAGAGCAAAGCATCCCCAAATCCATCTATTTCCAGGTCCTAGGGAACATATGTCTGAATGAATTTACTTTATGGCTATACCCTCTCATTCCAGAGAAGTATGATGTGGCTGAAGGCTGCATATTGAGAAGGCTTGGCTAACAACTACCCGCCTAGGGAGTATTAAAGACTAACTGCATATCAGCCTCTTTCTCTCAGCCTTGGACTAGCAATTCTTGAGACAGAGATATGAGAGCAACCCAGTGGTCCAGTGTTTTGGCAACCTAGTGATTAAATCACCAGGACATCAAAGCAACCCTCATCTGCTTTCTCAAGGATAGCAGGGCCCTCTTTTCATCAAGCTTTACTTCGTATAGACACCATCTGCAACCGAGCTTCGAAGTGTTATCAGCAAAAGCAACAGTCTCAGGATATGAGGGAAGAGAATGAAGAAGCAAAGGTTAACCAGTTAAAGAATCTCTTGTACCCCACACAACATATATTAAAAGCTCCTTTCATAGCTTTTAGCAATAAGAAAGTTATCTTACTTTCTCCTTCACCTCTCACCCCATTAAGTTGAGGATTTGGAATAGACATTTGTCTCCTGAATTGCTTCTCACTACCCTTCAAAACTACTAAGCAGCAATAACTCTAAATACCCTGCAGGGTTAATCAATCAATATTTCTGGCAGGACTAAAGCATGTGAGTTGGGTAGTGAGTTGGGAGAAGAGAGAAAAATAGGAAATGAAAGGAAGTGGGTGGACAGGAGATGGAGAGATAGCTGCACATGGTGAGGAGTGGTAGAGTACCACCAGTAATTCATTTAGGTGTCATACCTCCCCCAACTGGCTTGCAGTATACTCTCACTTGAGAGTATTCCTAAGGCTATATAGGAACACTAGAAATGCCACACCTGGACAGTAAAATTAACCAAAGTGTCCAGGAATGCTCACCTTTCCTCTCAGGACAACCAGAAGACTCAGCAGTTCCATTTTTCCCTTGGAATGTTTGAATATTTACTCACTTGAGGAACTCCCCACTTCCATTCCACCTAGCCGTTCAGGATGACTAAGTTGTGAACAGAGAAGTAACTCAATACCAAAAAAAAAAAAAAAAAAAGGCAAGCTATTGGGCAGTCTTTAGTAACAATGTAAATCCCAGTTCAGCACAAAGAATATTAACTGTTAACTTCCTTGAGGCATTAACCTTACCACACAGTTAAGGATGCCTGTCTAGGAAAAGATAGTGCCCAAGAAATTTAGGTACTGAACAGTATGGCTTCTACTTAGAAATAGCCTTGAGTGTGATAGAGAAAAAAGTCCAGGTTAGTTAGGTCCTCAACTTTCAGGCCCAGAATTGAAGACAGCCATTGCTATGAAGTGGAAACAATATTCTCTACTAGGTTGAAGTTCACACTCCTAGTCATGAACTTGCAGTACATTAAGATCAAAAACGAATTCCTTTTCTCTGGAGGGTAACAAGGAACACAGGACTCCAGGAAGTGGAACAATCTTGAGCCCTCCATTCTCCTTCTGGGTAAAGACATGACAGCCCACAGGCAAGGAAACATCTTACTTAAACTGTGGGGATTCAAAAACAAGCTGGCAACCCTCATCATCACGTTTTTGAATCAGATTTCTTCCCAATTTCCTTGTGCTGGTGTACCCCTTAACCTTGTATGATTGCTTACCCCACTCACAACTTCCTGATACCTGTTCTCCCCTCTTCCTGTCTCCTGATGCTTTTTTTTTTCCTGTCCTCTGCCTACTTATGTCATAACTAGCAGGACTGTAGCACATATTACAAGGGAACGTTTAGTCCCCAGTGTCCTAAACCATGAAAGGGAAGGGAAAGCAATTTTCTCATGTGGAGACAGGAAAAGATTTTGGAAATAATAGGAATTTTACCCTTATAAATAACTTCTATTTACTTCCTGGATTGGCAATGTATCAGGAAATCTCAACAGAACTAGCAACACTAATCCATCCCCATGCTGGCCCTACTCAAGGCAACACAGGAACTGGCATGAGGGTGAGAGTTTCTGATTTAAGAGACTATTTTTTTTTGGTCTAAACAGCTTCTTACCAACTTCTCTTGATGACAGTTGAGCTCAAACCCACTTACCTCTCCTTTCAGGAGGAGTCAGGGTACATGAAGCTCAACTCTTTTGATGGCCTAGCACCATCATTACTTTTGTACAACTGTTTTTTACTTTAGAAAATCACATCTTATGATTTCCCCCAATTCTTTATTCTCTAGTTCCTAGTCTAGTGTTTTGAAGCACCTCTTCAAATCCTGAGAACTTTTTTTTTTGTGATAATTTATGAGTCTACAGAGATTCTGAGACAAAGAACCCCTAGGATAAAGTGGAGGAGAAATGCCCTTTATACATATAATTAGATCTGCTCAAAGGGTACAGATTAAGAAGTAAATGCAATGGAGCAAAAGTGGTATAGTAACAGGAAATATTTAATTTTCCAATCTCCACTTTCCATTTTTATAAACTGAAAGAAAAAATTTAATATATTACAAAATATCTATACATAGACAAGGTAAACCCGATGGGGGGCAAAAACAAGAGAGAGAAAGGAATACAGTGTCAGGAACCTAAATCAGGGAGAGAGGTGGCAACTGACACTTTTCTGATGCAGCATTCTCTCTCAAAACCTGCTGGTAACCATTTTAGTACTGTAACTATATATGCATATTACACACACACACACACACACACACACACACACACACACACACACACACACACACACACACACACACACACACACACACACACACACACACACACACACACACACACACACACACACACACACACACACACACACACACCTGGGTCATGTCTATGGAATAAGCTAACAGAAATCCTACTTACAAATTTGTGCCAACTGCCCTGCTTTTAAACATATAGATCTGATGTTTTCAAATCCTTATTGTTCCCATGGACAGTTGAAGGGAAAAACTAAAGAAACTGGGTCAGGCAAATTTGTTTTCAAAACACAAAAATGATCATGGTCAAACCAGTTTTGCCTCTCATTCGTGAACAGAATCAGACTTCTCATCTGTTCAAAATAATGTATTTAATGGACAATATCTCCCATGGTTCAGTAACTAAAACCAAAACCACTTTTGAATATAATTGGGTTTGTAATTTTCTAATAGCCAAGCAGAAATTCTGCCAAACCTGTACTTCCATCACGTTTATAGATAACATAGCTGAAAAATTAGCAAATACCTCTTCTTCCTCCAGACAGATTACAGGTTGTTTCTTTGTCCCTCCGCCTTTAGAAATAGTCCAAAATATTTTTTTTCTTTTTAAAGGTTAGACTCCCAAAATGGGGGTGGGGGTTGAGATGGGATCATACATACACAAACACACACACACACATACTCACCCCCATCCCTAGTAGTAGGGATGGGGGAATGGAGACTTAAGTATATTATTTAGAGTATTTGGCATAATTAAAAATAAGGGGTGGAGAGGGAAAAACACTATTGATGACTGCTGATAACCAAAATACAATTAAAATATATAGAGAATTTTATTCATATTTGATGGGAAACCGATTTTTCTCACTGGATACTTTTGAAAGTATCCAAGGCTTAAGTTCTTTAATCAAAAATGGGAGAGCAGGGCTCAATGACTCTAATTCAAATATTCTAAAATATAAAGGCCCATGTCTGAGGACTAAGAAGTCAACAGACAAAAGGTTCAGATGAACTTTAATGCAATTTACCAATAGCATGTCAGTGAGCCTAGCAAATCTAATCGGACACACTGGTATAAAAAGCCATCAATGCCAAAATGGCTAGAAGGTTCTCTTTTTAATCAGTGTTTGGCCCTGAGGGCAAGGCCAGACCAAAACCCAGAGAATAATAAAGAAATGCACACACCGAATATCTGCCTATTTCAGTAACAGGGGAAAATAGTCTTCATGTAAGTATCAGAAGAGGGTTCTTCTTTCATTTCTTTAAAGTTTTTTTTTTGTTGTTGTTTTTGTTTTATTTTTTAATTAACGCACCTCTCTCTTACAAGTAGTGTTTATTTTTTAATATAAGAACTTGGCATTGAAACATGAAACTTTGAGTTGAGGTCTGTAAACTATTCTCCAAGATGCTGAAACGTATTTGCCTTTTCTTTGTAAAACGGGACTAACCTACGTTTCACAAAGGTCTAGGTCTGTGCAGATAATTTATTTAAATGTTTATGTTTTTAAAACACATTATATGCTGGTACTCACACAAAACTGGAAGCCAGAATGAGCAACCTCCCAGGTTATCCCACCCTGAAAGCCTTTCCCTCTTCCATTTTGTTTATAATAAGGCAAAATTCTTGCCATGAAGTCATAATTTAACCCCTTTTACCAAAACCAAAATCAAACCTCTCTGGAGGAAAATCCCTAAAAGAATTGGCAGGATATACATGCTGAGATGTGTATATGTCAATACTGTTCTTTCTTATGGTCTGCTCTTTTAAAATTATTTTTTAAAAAAAGGTCTCAGGTAGTGATACATCTTCAGAAAAATATCCACCCTAAACTAAGTTACATTTCCATGTATTTTCAGGATGTATTTTTTTCTCTTTGACAATATTACAATGCTCTGTTTCAAAGGTTTTTCTTGACATAAAAATATATGCGTAAACAATATGTATGCTAACTGATCTTAGTAGCCCTCCATGTATGGAGGCATCATCTCCTATCCTAGCTCAGCAGCAATGTCCTAGGCTGGTTGCATCTACAAATCAACTTCACCATCAGAACGTGGTTTTAAAAAAAACCAAAAAACATTTTAGAATTGAAGATTTACAGAGAACAATATAGGAGTTTGAATTTCCTTTCCTTTATTTCAAAAAAAGTAAAGAATTATCCCAGGTTTTTGGGCATCTCAACAATTATTTTTTTCCAAACAAATGCCTCAAAAAAGAGAGGACAGAGAGAGAGAGCGAAAGAAAAACTATAAAGATGGGGTAAAAAAGGTAAGAGATGGGGTAAAGTCTACCTACTTGCCCAAGAATGCCACTTTCTACAACCTGCTTCATGTGCAGGGAGAGATAGGGCATGTCTTTTCTCAAAGTGGAGCAAACTTTAAGGACAAGCAATTTATTTGGAAAAAAGGTATGTTCAAGATGCTCAATGGGGTAAAAAAAGAGTTCACTTGAAAGCAAAAATGTGAGATGGTGGAGAGGAAGGAAACATTTATTTAAATCAGCCAGTCACTCTGTTTCCCTTATAGCAAAAGCCTAAGAGCAGCTCAAATTTTGTGAACACTATTCTCTTAAAAAAACAAAAACAAAAAACCCACAAAACTTTAAAAACCTAAAGAGAGCCTCTCCTGAACCATCTCAGAATTGAAACTGTTTCCTTTTTCTTCTGCTCAAGAAGTACAGGCAATGAACTAATTAAACATTTACTTTTCAATTTAATGACCCTCTCCGTATTCTCTACTTATATTTACTAGGTAGAGCTGAAGTAAATGTTCTGGCTATAGCCCATCCAGGGGGAACTGGTGCCAACATCACTATTTTATAAGTCGCTTGCTAGTGGCAAGTGAGCAAGAAATACAACAGACAGCTTTGCAGTAGCCAAATGCAGATGATTACCTCACTCTGGCAAATGATTTCATTAAAGGTTCAGAGGACTAGGTGGAAGGATGGATAGGGAAGGAATCGTTCAGGACTCTGAAGTCTCTGGGTTAGTAAGGAACTCCTCTCCCTCTTCCCCCTCTTGGAGGGACTCTTGTAGGCCCCCGATAGAGTTTTCCATAAGCAGAAGACTGAGCTGGGGCCCCCCAGTTAAGGCCTGCTCCTGAGCTGCTGGCCCCAGTGGTTCCTGGCCCCAGCTCCCCATAGTTTTGCAATTTGGTCTCTGCATGTACCACAGAGTTGCTGCTTCCCTCAGCCTTCAGGAATGGTTGCCCGACCACTGAGTGTAATGCTAAGGGGACCCTGGCAAAACGGAGGTCCTGGTCCCCTGGGAACTGCACTGACCCTGTGCCCTGGTAACTGCTAGACTCCCCAAGGTGGCTCACAGAGCCCGAGAAGGTCCTGTTCTTCACCAGGGTCTGGGCCAAGGATTCTGTCAAGGCTGGACCAGAGTGGCGTTCATCAGTGTCAGTGGCACTGAACCCTGTTTCAGGCCCATCATTGTTTCCGTAAGTCCTGTTGGGATGGGGTCGGGTGGAGTAATCCATTGGTCTCAAGGCCTGGTGCTCATGTGGCAGGTGGCCAGGAGGCTCTGCTTCAGGCTGGGATAAAAGTTGCAGCAAGGCGGCTGTCACGGCTGGGTTCAACTCCTGGGGGGCGCTGGAAAGATCGCCTTCAACCAGAGGGGGTGGAGGTGGCGGCGGTGGAGGTCCGGGGGGCTCAGGGGGCCTCTTCTCTGGTGGAAGAATGTGAGGAGGACATGCTGTGGAAGGGTTACTTCTTTTAAACACCATCTTAAAAATCACATGTGACTATAAACACAAACACACAGACACACACAGACACACACACACACACACTGCCCGACATAAACAAATATTAATACAAGTAACCAAATATATATAAAGAATAAAACCTTGGGATCAGGAAATCGCAATTTATAAATAAAATCAAGTGATTAAAAGTAAAACAGTTGCATTCTGGATCTAACAGCTGGTGTAAAAAGATCATATATTTCAAATGATTGTCCTGATTTTTGTCTGAGATTTCCTCCATTTCCTTCCTTAAGGAATTGTCCTAATATGTAGGCTGTTGGTAGCCTCCCCGCCCCTTTTTTGCTGTTGGATCAAAACATTAATGAAAATTAGAAAGAAGGAAGATGAGAGGGAACAATACAAATGCTGTGGTCACATATCTAGGACATAATCTTGCTGTACAATAGGAGACCTTATATGGACTTAGCTAACACATTTTACAGAACGTTTGATGATATAAGGTTAACACGTAAAACAGAACTAAAAGAATATACAGGAGAGCTGAAATAAAGTAAAAACCTTCCATTACCGTCATGTATAAATTATACACTTGCTTCTCCCAACTTGAGTCCCTTTTCCCCATAATCACATTCTGAAGAATAGGATATTAACCACCATACTGTCATTCAGTTTCCTTTGTTACAGTAATTATAAAAAATCACTATAGCAATGTCATGCAGAATGGGATGCTGATAAACATCTGTTTATCTTGGAGACAGTGACAAGAAACGAGTATTTAGAAATGTATTGAACTAATACTACACTCTGTCTTTCCAAAGATCTTACTAGAACCACTCCCTAAAGTTTTTGTCACCCACTGCTGGATTACTTTGCCTAACCATGGCAATCATTGTCTGATAATGAACTCCTGCCAAGGCAAGAGACTAGACATGTACAATGGCGTGAGTTTGAGGACACACAAAACCAAGTACAATCAGAACTGTGACTTTAGAGAGTTGGGAGTCATCCTGCTGAAGAAAAGACTTAAAGTTTTGGGATATCTTCCAAATGATTGATTTTTCTGTTCCCTATGGAAGTATATTTTTAAATGTCCATATAATCAATTCTTTATTATTATCTGAGATAGTGATATAAAGTCATTACTCAGGCAAGCCAAAAGTAGTTTTTATAGTTATCATTAGGTATTTTGGTTGTATATTTACCACAATTATATTTTGCAAAAACAATCAGGAAAGTAAGCATGCCCTTAGCGTGCAGATGAAAGTACTCTGAAAACACTACAAAACTGTTGAGCAGTAGGAGGATAAGGTCGGTGTGTAACATACAAGTAGGGTGACCAAGAGTCCCAATTTGCCTGGGACTGAGGGGGTTCCCAGGTTGCTTTCAGTTTTAAAACCAGGACAGTACAGGGACAAGGTGGTCATCCTATATACAATACGCACCCAAGCTACTTGTTAACAGACTGGCTGGTTGACTAGGTGGTAGAGAAAACTGAATTAAAGGACAAAAGAATTAGCTATAGAAAACTCACAACTTGAAAAGTAGACATCCAGAAAAAGGAGAGCTAACTGGACTACAAACATCTATAGATTTCAGAGCTTTTTGCCGTGAACACTACATATCTCACTACATAAGAACATCAATCACAGTACCAGTTATTTTTTAAAGTATTTTTGGTCTGTACATGAAATGGAACACCAGTTTTTTTGGGTTTTTTTGGTTTGTTTTTTTAATACTAAGGGCAAACAACTTTAAAAATGCCTAACTGCAAAAATGGACAAAGCTACACTTATTTTCTTCCATCTATACTACTTTTCATATTTGCCTTTTATGTAAATAGCCTAGTTGTGTTTCAACAGAACTAATTCTTGAGCTCACATTCTTTCACATGTATGAGAGGATGAAGACTATTTCAAAATAGCAAAGGCAGATGGATTGTAAAGAACTATTAAAGGTTAATAAAACATCTTAAGAGAATTAAAAGTAAAGATCACATTAAAAAAACATACTGTTATAAGATTCAAAGTATTAACAATAATGCCAATCCTTAACAGCCTGTACCGATGGCGGGAGGGATTAATGAAATACACAAATAACTTAAAACTTCATTTTACTCATTAGATTTCAACCAAAACCCTTTCCCAACGAGTACAGAATAGCTAAACAGTAGCCAAAGTGATAGATTTTTACCTTCTCTGGCTAACTCAGTCTGCCCTCTGGTGGAAGTGCTAATGAACACTAAAATGGCCAAATGAGAGGTAGCAGGGGAGAAACAAGAACATAGAGACATTGGAGAGACACCAACGGGATAATCCAAAAGTGACTGTAATCATTAGGAATGGCATTTCTACTCTCCTCTGAAAAGTAAATCCAACAATTTCTGGCCATGAGCCAGGCCTTAATTTTAGTTCAATTTCACCATTTGGCTGATAGCTTGTTGACTCAATTACTGGGTGAATTTCTTTCAATCACTATGCCATTGAACTTGAACAACTTCTTTCAGATATTTTGATTATAGCTGAATTTTTTTTTTTTTTGGTTGGGGGGTGGGTGGTGGTGCAAGGAAGGAAGGTATGAGAGATAAGACAAAAAGGCCTACTTTAATTCTAGATTTGCTTTCTCTGTTATTCCACGTCCTGGAGTCTCTTAAAAACAACTGGAATTGTTATGGCATAATAGCAAAGTGAATTAAGAAACACATTAAAAAGAAACACATTAACAAAGTATAGGAATTCTAGTTCTGCCTCTGCCAATAATATGATTTCAGCAGTGGGACCATAGGCAGGCTTATTTAAACTCCCTGGATTGCAGTTTCCCTATCTATAAAGTAAGCGGGTAATTTTATTTATGTTACCTTCTGTTTTTTTTTTTAACTTTACATATGATAAATAGTTTATATATTTGACCTTGTGCTAGTGGAAATAAGGCATATATTCTCCATACCAACCCATATGAAATGTGAATGCAACAGCCTAAAAGTTGAAGGTTAGTGTACCCCATCAGACCTTGTACATCTTCTCATTCCCCAATTCATGGGGTCTTCATGGACAGCAAAAATTTCCAAGGAGTTGGAATCACTTTCAGATAAGTAAAGATTTTGCAAGTAAAGACTGTGAATCAGAATTCATTAGAAAATTTAAACTTCTTTTCCCTCGAATAAATTGTATGCTGTGGTCATCTGAGATCAAGGTATACATATTTCCTTTTTTCAGATTTTTTTTTTTAATATAATGCTCAATTCCTAATCTGGGGTCCATTTAATTATCTCTTTCAGGAACACAGATTTAAAGGAATCATTTTTATATGCTATTTTTTGGAAAGGAAATGTACTTTGTTAATTATCTACTTAGAAATCTCAAATTATTCTTCAGGAGATTAACAATGATATCTTATTAGGGCTTTCTTGACTGTATGTTTCTGGCGAGACTCTGGTATCTAGCATCCACTATACTAGAGTACAATTGACTATTTGTACAATCTGATAATGGTTTGTTTGGAAGGCAGATTTTCAAGTGCCAATACTAGCTGGCCACCACACACACAGTGGTTCAAGATGCATCACTAGCTACAGTTGTGGTTTCCTTGTGTGAGAACACAGGGACTTTACTTACCTACTTCCTAGGAAATGGAAAGATGGAAAAACAATCAGTACATGAAAGGTGCTTTAAGAAGCTTTGAGACTTAAATAAAAGAAGCTGGGCAAGAAATACAGCACTTGGTGCTATGTTCTCCTGTAGACTAGGTGACAGAAAGACTGAAACCGAGGCCACTGATGTGAAAAAGAAAATGTTAAGAGATTTTTAAGAGGATCAACAGCACCTGAGCTCAATGAGATTCATGACCGGTCTGTTTACCTGCTGCCTCCTCCTGTGGCATTGTGGGAGTTCTTCGGGGCCCCTGTGGCCCACTGTTCTTGTCACTGTTGTTTTCCTCCAGGTTGCCTGCTGGCTCCTGGGTTTTCATTAGTTGACTCAAGAGAACTGCCAACATATTCTGCATGTCAGCTGGTGTGCTTGAAGCTTCAGGGGTTGTCTGTTCTGCGGAAGGTTGGACCACTGGGGCAGGGGGTGCCTCCTTCAAAGATTCCTCTGGGGCCGTGGGCTCTGAGTCCTGCTGGTGGGAAGTGGCTTCTGTTAGGGCACTGATGGATTGGTTCAGGGCCTCCAGCTGCTGCTGTATCTCTGGATTGGAGTGGATGTTAAGCAGCTGCGCCATTTGTGGAATACTCAGGTCGGTTTGGCTCTGGAGCAGGTTCAATAACACTGCCAATTCACTTTGATTCAACTGCTGTGTGATGTCACCGAGGCCTGTGGAGAGACAGTGGAGCCAATATAAGAGGATGAGGCAAGGCAAGGACCTCTGCCTTCTTCAATTGGCAATAGCAACTTACAATACCCAATGAATGAAGTTTCACTTTGAATGTCTCATTTTTCATGCCTCCAACTGTCATGACACATTTGTTATTCTTTATATTTTCACTTAAAAATACAGGGACTAATTAAAACATCTCTGTATTGTGAGTAAAAGTGACTTCATTTTATCTATATTCTTCAAGGTCAGTGATTTTCAACCCTTACTGTACATCAGAATAGGAGAGGTTTTTTGTTTGTTTTTTTTAATATCTTTATTAGAGTATAATTGCTTTACAATGAGAATAGGAGAGATTTTAAAATTCAGAAGCCTCAGGTCCCATCCCTAGAGATCTGGCAAGTGTTTGGAGGTGTTTACATTTAAAGCTTTTTAGATGATTCTAATGTGCAGCCAGAATTGAAAACCACTGTTTTAAGTGGACAAGGAAGGAAAAATGAGCCAAGGAAGGAATAGCTGTAGTTCAGAAAAAATGGTTGCACCACAGGAGAGCTACTTTGTTGTTTATAGTAATTCATTATTACACAGTTTTTGATATATTTAGATCAAATAACAGGCTACAGAACTAACTACATTTAGCAATTGTGACTTAACATGATTAAATTCTAAGAAGGTCTTATCAAATCTAACATAAAACAGGGCTCCAATTATGTTAGAGAGCCATGGGTAATCTAATCTTATATTAAAACACACATACACACACAGGGCTTCCCTGGTGGCGCAGTGGTTGAGAGTCCGCCTGCCGATGCAGGGGACACGGGTTCGTGCCCTGGTCCAGGAAGATCCCACATGCCATGGAGCGGCTGGGCCCGTGAGCCATGGCCGCTGAGCCTGCGCATCCGGAGCCTGTGCTCCGCAACGGGAGAGGCCAAAACAGTGAGAGGCCCGCGTACCACAAAAAAACAAAACAAAACACACACACACACACCCTTGCACTTGACCTTCAAAATCTGCCAAGTGCTTAGTAAAAGCACAAAGGCTCTATCCCAGCACTGCCAGCACTGACCTATTGCATCCCCAGCCCCAGGCTCCACCCTGCCAGGAGCAGGCTGAGGTGGTGCTGGGCTGCTGTTCTTCACAGGCTCAGCACTTGTCCCTGAGATAGTTTCTTTTCGAGAGGCTTTGGGTGGAGGTGGCTCCTCTACCAAAACACCACTTTGTCGCTGCCGTCGCCGTTTCTTACTCCATAATTCATGGCAATCCTGCCAGTGGGGGAGGCTGGAAAAAGACAAAAGAAATGTGTGTGGGAATGCAGTAGTGAGTGAATGGAGGAACAAGAGATTAAAATGGGAAGGCAGCGGCTTCCCTGGTGGTGCAGTGGTTAAGAATCCGCCTGCCTGGGCTTCCCTGGTGGCGCAGTGGTTGGGAGTCTGCCTGCCAATGCAGGCGACATGGGTTCGTGCCCCAGTCCGGGAAGATCCCACATGCCGCGGAGTGGCTGGGCCCGTGAGCCATGGCCGCTAAGCCTGCGCGTCCGGAGCCTGTGCTCCGCAACGGGAGAGGCCACAACAGTGAGAGGCCCACATACCGGGGGAAAAAAAAAAAAAAAAGAATCTGCCTGCCAATGCAGGGGACACGCTGGGTTCGATCCCTGGTCCGGGAAGATCCCACATGCCATGAAGCAACTAAGCCCATGTGACACAACTACTGAGCCCGCGTGTAGAACCCACAAGCCACAACTACTGAAGTCCATGCGCCTAGAGCCTGTGCTCTGCAACAAGAGGAGCCACAACAATGAGCAGCCCACACACCGCAACAAAGAGTAGCCCCTGCTCCCCGCAACTAAAGAAAGCCTGCGCACAGCAATGAAGACCCAACGCAGCCAAAAATAAATAAATTTTAAAAAATAAATAAAATAAAATGGGAAGGCAAAGAGCAAGGGGAAATAGAAAGGATAAGGAAAATATAAAACTAACCAGAAAAGTTAGTAAACAGATAGTAGCAGTGTAAATAGAATCATGGCATATTGTAGTCTGAGAAACTAAAAATCCAAAAGCCCAAAGAATTTCTTTCTACAGTGAGAAATGAAGATGTTGCTAATACCACAGACACACTTGCTATATAAATGCCCATATTCCAGTCAAACAATTAAGTTTTATAACTGTTCTTGCTTGGCATAACAAAAATAAAGGAGACCTTTACTGGTCAAGTTTCAGTTGGGAATAAATAGAACAGAGGTGACTGCCTTGTTAATATCTACAAAAAGTCCAGGCAAGGTAATTTAAATCTTGGAACCACGTGAGAATATCATGATTAAATCACCTCTGTGTAAAATCGATTTATGTATTACTTGGTCTGTAAGGACCAAAAAACTGGTTCTTTCTTCTTTCTGCCCACTGAATTTCATGACTGGATATTTTCATTTATGAGGTTTATTAGTATATTTTAACGTATTTCCAGACTTTACTATACTCAATAAATTCCAGTAAGTCAAACCTTACCACAATAAAGATTATCATAGCCAAAATTTCTCTATAACAAGTTTCCAATTTTTACTAAAAAGCTTACATATTTCAATCACATTCAGTGTATCAAAATTCAAACACAATAAATGAATTCGAACATTTCTTTGGATTATCAGATTTGTAGATATTACCTGTTCGTGTACTAACATCTCATACATTTAAGATACACAGTATTTCTATAAGAAAGAAATGCCCAAAAACTCTGACATGAAAGCTATAATGCTGTCAGTGAGAGTCAAAGATTTTTATCTATCAGAATGTGAGATGTGAGTGTAGAACCTCTGAGGATCTCATACAATACAGGAAATTAATAAGATTCTGATGGAAGAAAGACACATTCATAGACCATATTTTCTATATCAAAATTCAGGACATATGGCTTGATAGTGAGACAAACTATTTAAAATTAGGACTGTCCTTGCACGTGTGGGATAACATGGTCACCACAGATATAGGGAATTAAAAAAGATGAAATGGTTAAAAGCAAAAATTAGAAGGAATACTTTCAAAGAGGTTATATAGAGCAATATGCTGGGGATCCAGGGACAAAAGAAGATAGCATGAGTCCAGTTAGAACAAATATCATATCTAAATCTATTCCTTGTTTAAGAAAAAAACATAAAGCAATAAACTTATCAACCATAATACTCAAGGACACCTCTCTATTTGGTTGGCCACTGCAGTTCCTTTTTTAAAAAACCTATTATTTTGAGTTTCTCATCTCCTGAAGCCTCGGGAAGGTTTAGGGTCACTACATGGCCACCAGCACTTACTCTGGAGGATCCATTTTGCTGAGCTCGACATCTTTAAGGAAGTCACTCTGCAGGGTCTGTTCAGCTGTACAACGTTTGCTAGGATCTAACGTCAGCATGTGGTCCAGTAAATCAAGTGCTGCTGAAGGAATGCTGTGAAAAGGAAGAGAGAAAGAATGAGTTCACAATGACCCCACAGTTCTTAAACCGGTAACCTTATGTCAAAGGTCTCTGAATTTCCAGCTCCATGTAAAACTATGGGAAGGGAGTTGGAACCTGGCTAAACAAGCAAGCAGATTTACTTCCACAAAGGATTCAAGAAATGCAATAGTAATACAGGTAGAAAACATGAAGCCAGCAGTTTTATTCTTTTTGTTTTAGGAAGATCAAAAGGACTATGAGAAAACTTGTATATCATTCAAAATAAAATGGTTTTCTATCAGCTAAAGCCTTCATATGAGAAAATTACAAAAGGGCTATGATAAAACTCATACTGCTCAAAAATAAAATGTTTTCCTATGGTGTGTTTTCATAATAAATTGGGACAGCACTAACTCCCTAGGACAGGAAAAAGTCAAGTCCAAACAACAGCCAAACACAGAAACTAGATGTACACATTTGTCAAACTCACAAAGAGAATTCTTCTCGTAGGCGCCTTCTATATTGCTTCTTCGGTTTCATTGTATTGAAGTAGGGCAGCTTGATAACATCAGGCCACACAGCTGGACAAGGGCTACCACAGAGTCGACTGAAAACAAAGCAAAAAGCAAGAACAAGGAAGTCAGTGAGTCAGCATCATAAATTCTGGAGATTCTAGAAGCAGAAATTATTACCTCCTCAGGTCTGGGGGATCTTGGCTTATTAAGTTAAAAGGCATGCAGAGAGATAAAACCTGACCGCACTGCTTTAAGGACAGAAGGAACAGGACAGAAAGACTGGTTACATGATAGTGAAGAGATAATACTGGCACAATAGTCCAAAATGATCCACAGATTTGGTTTTGTAAAACATGTTCTTAATCCTCCACATAGGTTTCAACTACCAATTTTGTTCTGTTCAGTTAATAATAATTTCAAAGCGCTGAGCTGGTCCTATAATGTCCCTAAAAGGGAAAACTAGCAGAAGAGAGCCTAGGTCTGGAATTTTGATGGAAAACTGAATTTACTGCATAACACATGAGTTACACACCACCTTTAAAAAAAAGTCTACATTAGGGCTTCCCTGGTGGCGCAGTGGTTGAGAGTCCGCCTGCCGATGCAGGGGACACGGGTTCGTGCCTGGGTCCAGGAAGATCCCACATGGCACGGAGTGGCTAGGCCAATGAGCCATGGCCGCTGCACCTGCGCGTCCGGAGCCTGTGCTCCGCAATGGGAGAGGCCACAACAGTGAGAGGCCAGTGTACCACAAAAAAAAAAAAAAAGGTCTATATTAGCCTGTCGTATTCTTCCCCTTAATCTTATTGAAAAGAAATAAAACAAAACAGAAAACAAAACTCAAGTTCCATCCCAACCCCAGACCTTCCCCAAATCCTCTATTACAGACTCCCTTTTATAATTATCTGTTTACCTGATGCATCACTTACTAAACTCTGAGTTCTCTGAGCAGGGACCTATCTTATTTATCTCTGAATCCTAAAGTTTAACAGAGATAGGAATTTATCTCAGGCTCTAGGAACAGGCTCAACGAATGTTTGCTGGATAAAGTTGATCTTAATCTAACCTAAATAAGAATGCAACAGCCATCCTGAAAACAGCATGCTTTTATATGAAGAACTAATAAAAAAAATTCCAAGAAAGACCTAAGAAGTAAGTGGAATACAACTTCTTCCCATATACAACCCATGACAAAATATATGGTAAACCTGACTGAGTGAAGAGAAACTTACGTAGACATAAGGAGCATAAACTCACTTAGTAGAATGACTGAAAAGTGTTAGAAATTAGAGGATGAGATTACCTATCACCCCTGGGCACTCAGAGCACATGCACAGCTGTACCTGATCAGTTCTAGCTGAGCCAGTTCCAGATTGGCTTGAAAAATTGGCTTCTTTGTGAACAGTTCCCCAAGGATGCATCTAGAAAGAATAAAAATGAGAGGTCAGAAGAGAAATCCCTGGAGCCTATTTAAAGTGTGTCTCAATAAACTTTTATAGTGTATCAGACTGTATCTGATATACTAAATAAGCCCAAAACTCAGGGTCTGAGTTTCATAAAAGAAAATATTTCTTGCAGTGAAAATAGTACAAAAGATTTAGATTTGCTGGTAGATCAAACTTTTGCCACCTATAAAGGACAGTCTATAAGCAGAAAAAAGGAGTCAAGAAGCCTTTTCTATCAATTCCACTGTAAATTTAGGAAATAACTAAACACTGAAAAACACACACTTCAATTTTACAAAGATGCTCAGCAGTTTCAGCAAAAAGAATATTAACCTTTTTCATTCATCTGCTCTACAGAATGTGCACTATGTACACGTACAGCCCTCTTGGCACTGTATTTGTAAAGAAAAGTTTATTGTCATCAGTCAGGATCAGTTTCAATAGGACTTTCAAACACATTATGCTTAAACACTCTTATCATTTTGAAAAGGCCTTTCAAAATTATATTGACATATTTACACAGTCTCCAAGTATCTCTCCACAAATTACTTAATTACAAAAGGAAAACTGATAACTATTTAGTGTGGAAAAAAGACAACACCTTAACCAAGTAGCCAAAATTAACATCATCAGTAAGAGGCAAACAGGGTTCATGTAAATATAAATGTAATACCCTAAAAAAAAACACTTATGAAATAAAAAAGAATGAAATTCTGCCATTTGCAACAACATGGATGGACCTAGAGGGTATTATGCTTAGTGCAATAAGTCAGATAGAGAAAGACAAATACTGTATATTATCATTAATATGTAGAATCTAAAAAATAAAACAAATGAATGAATATAACAAAACAGAAATAGACTCACAGATAGAGGGAAAAAACTAGTGGTTATGGGGAGAGGGACTTGGAGAAGGTCAAGATAGGGGTAGGGGATTAAGAGCTACAAACTACTATGTATAAAACAAATAAGCTACAAGGATACATTGTACAGTACAGGGAATATAGTCAATATTTTATAGTAACTTTAAATGAAACATAATGTACAAAAATTCTGAATCCCTATGTTGTACACCTGAAACTAATATTATAAATCAACTAAACTTAAAAAAGAACACTTATGGAATATTCCAGCCAAAATCAAAACCAAAAAAAGGCTAAGGAACTGTTCCAGATTAAAGAATGAAAACTAAATGTAGTATATGATAAAGGACTGGATCCTCTATCAGATGAAGTATTGTTTCCAGGACATTATGAGGGTACCGACAAAATCAGAGTATGGAATGTAGGTTAAAGTACTCTATTAAATATATTGTATCAATGTTAAATTCCCTGTATTTGATAATTATACTGTGATTGTAAGAGAATATTTTTGTTTTTAGGAAACGTACACTAAATATTAAGAGGGAAAAGAGCATGATACATAGAACTACTTTCAAATAGTTCTGGAAAAACATATATGGTATACATATATAAATGCACATTTTATCCTATGTATATACTGTACGTTGTATTATATGTAAGTACATATATATAATACATATACATACCACATAATATATACATATGTGAATATAAAAGGAAATGTGGCAAGATGTTAAAAATTAGTGAATCTGGGCTTCCCTGGTGGCGCAGTGGTTAAGAGTCCGCCTGCTGATGCAGGGGACACGGGTTCGGGCCCCGGTCCGGGAAGATCCCACATGCCGCGGAGCGGCTAGGCCCGTGAGCCATGGCCGCTGAGCCTGCGCGTCCAGAGCCTGTGCTACGCAACGGGAGAGGCCACAACAGTGAGAGGCCCGCGTACCACAAACAAACAAAAAAAAAAATTAGTGAATCTAACACAAATGATCTCAAGATAATTAATGCTGAGTAAAAGATGCCATAGGGGCAGGGCTTCCCTGGTGGCGCAGTGGTTGAGAGTCCGCCTGTCGATGCAGGGGACACGGGTTCGTGCCCCAGTCTGGGAAGATCCCACATGCCACGGAGCGGCTAGGCCCGTGAGCCATGGCCCCTGAGCCTGTGCGTCCGGAGCCTGTGCTCCGCAACGGGAGAGGCCACAATAGTGAGAGGACCGTGTACTGCAAAAAAAAAAAAAAAGATGCCATAGGGAAAAAAGAGCATATATAGTATGATTCTGTTTACATAAAATTCTAGAAATGGAAATCAATCTAAAGTGATAGAGAGCAGAACAGTGGTTGCCTGGGAATGGGATGGTATGGACAGTAAAGAGGGACTACAAAGGAGCACATGGAAAATTTTGGAGGTGACCTTGGTGATGGTTTCACTGGTGTATATAAATAATATGTCAAAAAAATTATACACTTTGAATATATGCAGTTTATTGTAAATCTCAATTGAAAGGTTAAAAAAAATCAGTGAATCTGGATAAAGGTTATACTAAAGTTCTTTGTACTATTCTAGCATCTTTTCTGTACATTTAAAATTATTTCAAAATAAATTTAAAACATGAAAAAAATTACATGAATACTCTATACTTTTTTGTGTGCCTGAAATATTTTTTTTTTCAAAAAGTGGGGAACAAAAGAGTGAACGCATCTCTTCTAACCTGTGCTCTGAAATGAGATTAATTTACAAATATTCCCAAAACCAACGTTTTCAGTCAGCCCTCCGTATCCATAGGTTCCTATCCATAGATTCAACCAACCATGGATTGAAAATATTTAGAAAAAAAATTCCAGAAAGTTCCAAAAAGCAAAACTTAAATTTGCCACACTGGCAACTATTTACACAGCAATTACATTGTATTTACAACTATTTATGCAGCATTTACATTGTATTAGGTATTATACGTAATCAGAGATGATTGAGCGTATACTGGAGGATATGTGGGAGGGTGTGTGTAGGTTATATGCAAACACTACACCATTTAATATAACAGACTTGAGCATCCCCGCGTTTTGGATGCAGGGGGTCCCGGAACCAATCCTCCGGTGGATACAGAGGGACAACTGTATATAGTTTAACTTTGAAATTTTTCAGCTTGACAAAATTTGAGAAAGCAAACAAACCCAGCTTTTAAAGTTATTAGCACCTTTCTTTTAGTATTTGTTAACCTCAAATT
The DNA here is from genome assembly GCF_949987515.2 of Delphinus delphis. Lineage (NCBI taxonomy): Eukaryota > Metazoa > Chordata > Mammalia > Artiodactyla > Delphinidae > Delphinus > Delphinus delphis. Next base: position 21,484,021 of record NC_082701.1, read on the forward strand.
CTTATTTCCAATATTCTCACAAACCTTATCCAAAGAAAGAAAAGTATAAGTAAAATTTAATTCTGTTTCTAATATTAACTGCCAAATCAAATTCCAAATACAGTGTTATCACAACATGTAAAATAAAACGCAAAAAGAACAAACCCAGATGAGTTTTCACACTCTAGGTATAATGTGTTGTACTAGTCTTTCTGGTTTCTCCCCGGATTTTCAAACTGAACTGCTCCATCAATTAATTCTGTCAAGAACATCCCACAAAAGTATCCTCTGAGAGACTACCATGGATCACCAAAGCAGTAAGTGCACATCAAAAGTCAAGCAAAATCTCAATTCAATGAGTCACTGAGCTTTAAAGAAAGTATAATTTTCTATAATTTGAATTTCCAATTGTGTTTTATTTCAGTTTCCAGTCCTTTGGTGGGGAAGACATCATTATGTAATCAACACTTTGCTACTGCACTAATGTAGCAGGTTGCACAGAAATAGTACCAACAGAGCTATGAACTTTCCCTGTGCATCTTAATGGGGCATTAACTTTAGAGCCTAGTTGTGACAATTTAAATGCTAATACTGTTAGAGCAAATAGTCCAGAACACAAACACGCCCAGCTTGAGTCAGTAAAATTTAACTAAAGCTTCATTTGAATTGGGTAGGCTACTACAGAAATTATGCTCTTTCTCCATCACCCTTTTGAATTTTGAAATAAAAGCCCTATACTGCTCCTTTTAAAGAATGACATTAACAGAGGAGAGAAAATGGAAAAAAGTGATACGCTCCACTGGGAAGTATGTGTGTCAGAATCCTAAAGTACGGAGGTCAAGGTCAGTGTGCATACATAAATCATACAGTGTAAGAAAACAATTAACTAGGGGACTTCCCTGGTGGCGCAGTGGTTAAGAATCCGCCTGCCAATGCAGGGGACACGGGTTCAAGTCCTGGTCCGGGAAGATCCCACATGCCATGGAGTCACTAAGCCCATGTGCCACAACTACTAAGCCTGTGCTCTAGAGACTGCAATCTACAACTACTGAAGCCCACGTGCCTAGAGCCCGTGCTCCACGACAAGAGAAGCCACCGCAATGAGAAGCCTGCGCACAGCAACAAAGAGTAGCCCCTGCTTGCCTCAACTACAGAAAGCCCACGTGTAGCAACGAAGACCCAACGCAGCCAAAAATAAATAAATTAAATTTATATATTAAAAAAAATGAAACAACAAACACAGCCCATTTAAATGTCTATGCCCCTAACATACAAATTGTGGCCTCTAAGTATCATTTTGTACTAAAAGGAACTAAGACTCCTTAGAGAAATGGCCAATTCCAGGTCTGTAGCAGGAAATGAACAGGATGAGCCTAGAACCAGAAAACAATGAAGGCTATCAAAGACTAATATGGTTGAGTCAAAAGGTCCCAAGAATTAACCTGCAAAAACTCCCACTGACCAAAGACTGGACAGTTTGAAGAGGAATAAAGATGATAACTACAACGAATTAAAACATGTCAAATTTGTTTAAATCCATGAGTTCATAATGAAACTAAAAAACAAACCCCAAATAACTTCTCTTTGGTCATATTTGGAGGATAATAGTAAGCCACCTCATTATTTTGAAAACTGGTAAATAAAATGAAATAATTCAACCTTTAATTAAACCTTTTCAACTTTTTTTTTTTTTTTTTTTTTTGGCTGTGCCACGAAGGTTGTGGAATCTTAGTTCCCCTTCCAGGGATCAAACCAAGGCCCTCAGGAGTGAAAGCATGGGGTCCTAACCACTGCACCACCAGGGAATTCCCTAATTAAACCTTTTCTGTATCATCTGTACCCAAATAGATAAACTGTCTTTATTTCAAGAAAGAATAAAATGATTAGACTATCGTATCACAAAACAACCACAAATGGATTGATGGATGTGGATCATTAATAGCTAATAACATTTCAAAAAGAGACAATTACATATTATATAAAGTGGTGTGTGTATGTGTAAATCTGCTCCCATAGGGATGAATATTTTATTAGACATTGTTTAGAACTGCTTGTATAAGAGGATAATAAAAAGTAGACTAATTTGTAATGCATTTTTAAATTGTTTTTAAGTTCTCTGCAGATAATGTATCCAGTTATTGCCTGTACTATGGGCAGAGGCTCCCACTGCTACCTACCCCCAACTCTGATGTACAAGTGACTATGTAATCTGTCAGAAGTACTCAAAACCACCTGTAAAATAGTTTCAGGGTCAGTGGGTATTGGGAATCAAACCTGAATTCACCTACAATTTACAGGAAATAAAAAAAATAGAGAACAATGCTAAAAGATCACCATGAGAATGCAACCAGCAAAGTCCAGATTATGGGAAATTCTGTAGGACAAATGACCCAGTTTCTTCTAAAAAACATTATAAGAGGGGGGAAAAAATCCTAAGAGTGATGGAGGGGGAATCTATAATTAAAAGACTTGAGATAATCAATTACAATCTATGAGTCTTATTTGAATGTATTTGGATCCAAATTCAAAGTAAGCTTAAAAAAAAAAAAGAAAATTGGGGAAATGTTAAAAAAAAATGTGTCTGATATTAAGAAATATTCAACAGATTTCTTTGAAATCTGGCTAAAAGTTGATCCCCATCCTTTTGAACTTAAATAAGAGCGGCAAAAAGCCAAAGTAGAGATAAAACAGGTTACAAATTCAACAGTATGTGAGTTACAAACAAAAGAAAAGGTGAAAAAAGCCTTACCCACAGCTCCAAACATCTATTGCTGGCGTATAACGCTCCTCTCCCAGCAGAAGTTCTGGAGGTCGGTACCACAGAGTAATGACTTTGTTTGTATAAGGGCGGCTGAAATGTAAATCATAACCATGACATAAATTTACAATGGTTACAATGGTTTCTGATGAAAAATACTTGTACAATTAAATGCAAATTAAAATAGCTGCCAACTGGAGACGGGATCATCAAAACAGCTCCATAGCAACCTAAGAGTTCAAAAGTAAACTGGATAGAAGGTGATGAAGAAATAACTTCCATTCCAATTTGGGTTGATTTATTTCAGTCTAAGGCAGATTCAAGAATTTAGATATAATTTACTGTCTAAAATCTAGGTGGTAACACATTTAGAAAATTAGGGAACTCAGAGAGTTAGGAACTCAGAGAGTTATTGCAATTTGCAGAATACTAGCATATCCAAGAATGAAAAAGACTCTTTTCTATTTCCCGCATGTAATTTTGTTGAATGACTCACCTCTCCTCAGAATTATAGAGCCGAGCAAGTCCAAAATCTGCTAGTTTGATTTGCCCACTGTAAAACAAAAATTAATTATTTTCATAAGTAACAACAGCAGCCTCCAAATTACACCTAAAAAGTCAAGTGCTAATTTAGGAGTTAAAGGAATTACAAAAATGAATTTTTAACCTCTGCTCTTTCAGTTCTACTCTTAATGGTCACTCTGCCAGATTAAGCCTCTTTTGAGGACTCCACTATACAAAGCCTTAGAGAGTTTTTTTTGGACTACTACTGTATTTTTGGATCTGACTCCTTAACTAAATATTTCTTTTATTTCTTGGCAAACAACAGTGGCTAGAACCTGCTAGATTAAATACCTACTGTTGGGGGAAAACGGAATGGGCTGTTTTAGATTAAGAGAGATTTAAGAGGCCTAACAACTAAATCCAATTCATAATCCTTGACTGATTCTGGTTTGAATAAACTAGCTATACAAAAGGCTTTTTTTTTTTTTTGGCAATGCCACAGGGCATTCGGGATCTTAGTTCCCCAGCCAGGGATTGAACCTGGGCCCCAGCAGTAAAAGTGCCGAGTCCTGACCACTGGATCAAACGTAATGATATCTGTAATTTACTTTAAAATACGTCAGGCAGAAAAATAAAAAGGGAGCAAATATAGCAAAATGTTAATTGTATATGTATTATTAATTATATTAGTGTCTCAAGTTTTTCTTATAATTTGACATTTTTCATAACAAAAAGTAAACTGCAACAATTCTGTGGCTATAACAGATTTTTCAAACAGAGAACATACCTTTGATCTGAACAAACAATTTTTATGATGAACAAGGCCCCTTCTACCAACAAACTGCCATCACTTCCTATACCATAAAGATACACAATTATGACTTCAGAGGGGTTCTCAAACGTTAATTCGAAATAAGAATCACCTGGAAAGCTTGTTAAATGTTTTCTGGGCCCCATTCCCAGAGATGCTGATTCAGTAGGTCATGGTCCATGAATCCGCATTTCCAACAAGCCCACAGGTGATGCCAATGGTGCTAATCCGAGAACCACACTTTGAGAACCACTCCCTTAAAGGGATCACATCCACATTTCACTCTGCTAAATATTCTGTCTTTGACAGTGATGTCAAGCAATATTTTAATAAAATGCAACACAAAATGTTGGGAAACTATTTAAAAACCATCATTAACTATTTTGGATTAATCATATTTATCTAAATTCTTGTGTAGTCTATTTATTCACATTTACAGTTTGCCTTACATCTTGCAGAATGAAAAGCCAATTCACCTTTTTTAAGGGACTGGGGAGATCTCAGGTGCCTGATAGCTCAGATCAAGCAGAAAAGTGAGATAGAAGAGAAAAAAAAAGGGCTCTTCTAGGAGGTGCTCTTCAAAGTCTGAGCAATGGGACAAAATATTAAAACAAAAAAGCTACTAGCAACGAAATTTTACATTAAATCAACTCTTACCATTCCTCGTAAAGATTACGGGCACCTTACCCACCTGTCCCAGACATCATCACATTTTAAGTTCGATTTATAAGCAAATTCTGAGAGAAGCAAAAAGGAAAGAAATAGCTGACTTGAGCCCTATATTGAGACAAAAAGCGTTCCTCAAATTTCTTGGTATCCTTACTTTGATCCCAAGACTCAAAGTAAGTCCTACTATGGTAGGACTGAAAGTTGAAATGGCAATAGATATACAGTTATGGAAAATGAGGCTAGACCTAAACATCACCAGCACCTAGCGTATTTCCTAATCCATCCCCTCCCTCCCCCCCTCACTCTCAGTAAATAACCTTCTTCATTGGAGACAGAAGCCATCAGGTGGGACCTATTTAACATACTTTTACCTATAAACTTATTTACACCTCTAACCTTGCTTTCTCCTTTCCCTTCAATTACAGAAAAGTGCGTCAATCTCTTTTCTTATTCAAGGATAATCAGTATTACCACCTCTGGCCTTGACCCCCATCTCCTTTAGAAACTCATTTCTTTAAATTACTTTGGTTCTTTCTTGAATCTTCAACTTCCCCCTCTCTACTGATTTTCTTTTTGCTTAGCATTTAAATAAGCTCAAACCTCTGCTTCTTTAATTAAAAAATTAATAAAAACAAAAAACTGAAGTCACACCTACAATCACCTTCCCATTAATTGTGCTACCCACCCACTTACCCCACACTTTCACCACTGACCTTTTAATTTTCAGATTCTCTCTTTGGGCCTTAAAATCTACCTGCATCACCTGACATCTATGACCACTCATTTCTTAAACCTGCCTATTTTGCATTCATATTTCCTTATTTTCTTCCTCTCTGTCTAATCAGCCCCTGGGGTTCCATCTTCTCACATCTTTTCTATGCTTGATAACTCCTAAATCTACAATGCTAGTTTGAAACTCCCATGTGACCATATGCCTATTTGATATCACTACCCTGGATATATAACAGACATATCCAAAAGGGGTTTACTCTTCCCCCGACGCATCCTGCTGTTCCTTCTGTATTCCCTATATTGACCACTGTGCCACCCATCTAGATAGTTTCTCAGGTCAGAAATCTTTGAGTTAAAGTACTTTGATTCATTCGCCACCATTCACTCACTCATCAAAGTCTACTGATCTACCAAGTCTATCCTGCCCATCCTCTTCTAGCAATGCCTTGGTTAGTTCAAGCACTGACCATTTCTTACATTGTTCTTAATAAGTCTCTCTGCCTCCAGTCCACATGCTATATGGTGACCATTTAGTGATGTTTCTAAAACAGAAGACTAATTATGTCTCTCCTATATCTAAAATAATTTGGTGTCATTTATACTTGTGTAATTAAGATAAAATAAACATCATGGAGCCCAACGCTGCTCTCCTCCCTCTCTCGTCAATGCTTTCTCTTCTTTCTCCACCTGAGGACTCCTCTCTAGGCCATCTCACCAAGAAGTCTCTGTGCAGACAGAACTAAATGCGCAAGAGCAGAAGCTGGCTGGATCAGACTACACCATGAGACTCTTGCATCCTGCTTAGCAACCTGAGAAGGAAATTCACTTTAGTCTAAAACCTTATCAACTTCCTGAATATGGGAAGTCAGGGACAGAAAGGGGCCTGACCCACCAGAAAGGACACCAAGCAGGACTGCAGTTATTCCCTGGCCTGAAATATCCCCCAATAGAGGAGCAAAAGAAACAGAAAAAAGTATATTAATACTATAGTCCAGAAAGCTGCAAGATGATAGCCATCATCAAATTTCTGAAGCACTATTACTGTGGATACAGATTAACCAAGCCCAGCTTTAATGAGAATTGTGGTGGATCACAGGGATAGTGACAGAAAAGAATGACATATATATATGTATTTTTTTTTTTCCCCCAAAGACTTTTTTGTTGTTGTTGTGGACCATTTTTAAAGTCTTTATTGAACTTGTTACCATATTGCTTCTGTTTTATGTTTTGTTTTTTTTTTGGCCGTGAGGCATGTGGGATCTTAGCTCCCTGACCAAGGATGGAACCCGCAACCCTCGCATTGGAAGGCAAAGTCTTAACCACTGGACCACCAGGGAAGTCTCCAGAAAAGAATGATATTTTTAATATCGTGTTTTGTCTCAAAAAGGTATTTAAGGGCTTCCCTGGTGGCGCAGTGGTTGAGGGTCCGCCTGCCAATGCAGAGGACATGGGTTCATGCCCCGGTCTGCGAAGATCCCACGTGCCGCGGAGCGGCTGGGCCCGTGAGCCATGGCCGCTGAGCCTGCGCGTCTGGAGCCTGTGCTCCACAATGGGAGAGGCCACAACAGTGAGGGGCCCGCGTACTGCAAAAATAAAAAAATTAAAAAAAAAAAAAAAAAGGTATTTAACTACAAATAACAATTTTACAGTAATTTGTACAATTAATAATGCATTAATTGTATAATTTAAAAACAAAAAAATTAACCAGCACCCTTCAATGGCTGTTACCTGTAAATAAAATTTAAGCTCCTTAGCAAGATGTACAAGATCTTTAAATTGGCTCCTTGCAACTGTCCAGCTTCATCTCTTGCCATTATGTGCTTCACTCTTCTTGCCCTAGCAATACTGACTCCTTTACAGTTTTCCAAACATAACGTGTTATGTTATCTTCACATTTATGTGCTTCTGTACATGCACTCTTCTTTTGCCTAGAAATGTGAACCTCTGTTGTCAGTCTTTCTGATAAATTCCTCAAGACTGCATCTTCCCAGATGCTCCCAAATTCAAGGGGGGAAAAAAAAAAGCTTAATAAATGTTTATTGAATTGAGCAACTTATTTGTTTAGCTTCCCTACTAAACTCTGAAATCTTCAGGGACCAACCATCCCATGTGGGACTTTTAGTGCTAAAACCAGGACAGTCTCGGGCAACACTGGAGAGTTGGTCACCCTACTCCACAAAGACAGGAAATATGTCATAACCATTCCATATTCCCATCTAGATAATGTTTGTTAAATAGAACTGATCCGAAATATTTAAAACAAAGGGTGCATCAGACAAAGATGGCTATAAACAGCCCACTACCTACAGAACAAAACACTGGCCTTATTTCAATGGTACCAGACTTGCTTTTTATTCCTCAGTATGTAGGGCTATCACCAAAGACTACTGTAACGCAACTGATATCACCAACGCAATTTAGGCAAATAGCCAGAGAGGAAGAAAGCAGATGATAAAAACTTCTGAAGAATTAACACTGTTCTTCACCAAATTCCTGTCTGTCTATACTATTAAAACCCAGGAGTAAGTGCTGGGCAGCAAGGTCAGTCACCAACTACATCTGTGTTTACTCTGAAATTCGATAACTGAGAAAGTCTCAAGAGCACTTAAAAGAGCAGGTATGTCTCTCCCCACTAAACAAAGGAGAATGTCATTAAGAACTCAATGTGTGTTTGAATTTGCCTAAGACCACAAAAGTATTATTTACTAACTATGGCAAAAGCTCTTTGAATATTCCTATAGGATGTAAGTAATTCTCTAAAATGTCTGCATTTAAAAAAACCTTTATAATCCTACCTCTTTTAGTCCTTATCAACACTGAGTCTGGAGACTCTGCTGATCAGAGTACCCCTATCACAAGTTGTGCCTAAGGTACAGACATCAGATGTACGTAAATGCAAAAAAGTGCATTACTGGGTTTACCTATAACCCCAATTAACTAGCTGAAACTAAGGGTGTCAGAAGAGATGAAGAAAATGCTTAACCTCATATGGTTACTGTGTTACCTGTTGTTCAGCAAAATGTTAGAACACTTAATATCCCGATGCAGGAAATTCTTTTTGTGACAGTAATCCAGTCCTTCCATTAGCTGTTTCATAAATGACTTGATATGATCCTCAGAAAAGTGCACCAAACCAGATTCCAACAGTCCCATTAAGTCATGGTCCATATACTCAAATACAAGGTAAAAGGCTCCTACACAGGACGAAGGAAAAAATTAAAAACAAGAGAAAAAAAAAAGGATGCCAAAATGACAATGCGTCAAATTTTAACATAATTTTGGAGTTGACCATAAGCTTTCTGGAAAAACCACTTAATTTTACACATGAAGAAACTAAAACTCCAGCAGTTGAATAACTTGCCCATTCTAACAATAAATAACAGAACTATTTTTTGAATTAATCTTCTGACTCATAGTCCAGTGCTCTTTGGACTATTTACTTCTCTAAAGGGACAACTGCCCCAATTAGATTGTATAACTAGTCTTTTATGATCTAAATCAGTTGGCAAATTACAGACTCCTTGGGCCAAATCCGGCCTGTCTATTGCTGTAAATAAAGTTTTATTTGTAATATACAAACATGTCCATTTGTTACACATTGTCTAAGACTATTTTGTAGAAATCTTTACCCTAGTTAACAGCACTCACGTAATAACGCCAGGGGTACATTTAGTACGAATTATTAATGAAATTTATAGTATTTAAGAATTGAAAGAAAAATGAATCATCTAATTCAACTCCCTAAATTTAAAAGTAGATAAAAGGCTAAGAGAATTATGAAAGATTTGAAATCCACATTATCTTTCCACTTTCAACAGGTGCATGATAGAAGCAAACACTGTAACATACGAAATACTAGACCTAGTTAGACAATGATCCATCCAGTCTAAAATTCTTCTCTCAGTAGCATAAAGGCAAGGATTCTTCGTCTACGGGATAGGCTTCAAGGACTCTTTGAACTCTCTAAATAGCATACAACATTTTAAACACATGTGTATGCAACATTTTAAATGTATATTTTTGAAGAGTGAATCCATAAGATATTTTAAAAGGTTCATGACTCCCAAAAAGTTAAGAACCACTGCATTAAAGGAATATCTTAGCTTTAGCTAAGCCCTCGTATGAATTAAGAAAACACTAAAACTGCAGAAGAGAGTGGATAAAGGACACAAACGGACAACTCAAAAAAAGAGGAAATAAGTAAAATTGATAGACATGGAAAAAAACTCAGAATATAAAGAATGCAATCCAAAATAATGATATCATTCATACTTCACCTATCAGGTAAGATGACAATTTTTTAAAAAGATAAACTCAATGTTAGGGAGGATAAAGTGGGATGGGACTCACTGGTGGGACATAAATTATTACTATCTTTCTTAAAAGCAATCTAACATTAAATATGAAAATTCCTTTGACCAAATAATTCTACTTCTAGGAAACTATATTAAGAAATAGATCAAAATACAAATATTTATGCACAAAGATGCTCAATGCAGTGCTATTATATTTTTTTAAACTGACAACTAATTGTTCAACAAGGACTGGTGAAATAAATTTGGATTCATCTATCTTTATGCACAGTCATTAAAACATGTTAATGATACAAGAAATTGCTTATGACAAGTTATAAAACACTAAATACACTTTGCTCTTGGTTATGTTAAAATAAATACAATATATATAAAATATAAAGTACTAGAAAAAAAATGCCAACATGCTAATACTACAGTGATCTTCTATGGATGCTCATATACTGGGAGTGGGAGAGAAATGATTGCCATTTTCCTTTTCTTACTCGCCTATGTTTTCAATTTTTCCACAAGGGGCATGCATCACATCCATTCACTCATTTAATATTTTATGATTAAAGAAATTTGTTTTAAGTTTTTGGCTGTGCCACACAGCATGTGGGATCTTAGTTCCCTGACCAGGGATCAAACCCATGAACCCTGCAGTGGAAGCACAGAGTCTTAACCACCCATTATTTTACGATTTTTTAAAAAAGAATTTAAACAGTACGAGGTAAATTATTTAAACAGTACAGAAGGGCATGGATGAAAAGCAAGCACCTCTCCAGAAGCAACCAATTAACACTTTCTTACGCATCCTCACAGAAACTAGCTATACACTGTATTTTTTTTTTTTTTTTTTTTTTTTTTTTGGCGGTACGTGGGCCTCTCACTGTTGAGGCCTCTCCCGTTGCGGAGCATAGGCTCCAGAGGCGCAGGCTCAGCGGCCATGGCTCACAGGCCTAGCCACTCCGTGGCATGTGGGATCTTCCCGGACCGGGGCACGAACCCGTGTCCCCTGCATCAGCAGGCGGACTCTCAACCACTGCGCCACCAGGGAAGCCCCTACACTGTATTATTTTTATAATCAGAAAAGGTTAAAAGAACACACCCAGAAATATACCTAGTATACTTAATTCTATTCCAATCTAACTTTCATAAATTTATCTAAGCAGGATTTCCTCTTTTCTTTAAAACTACTTCTACTAAACTCAAGAGGTATTACCCCCCTAGAGCTAATATATTTGAGGCTCTGTAAAGAAGTCCAACTTAACTTTATCCATTACCCTCCTAATTTTATGTATTTCAATCATATTCTCTGTTAACATCTCAGGCTATATTCACAGATGCCACCTCTTCACAGCTGCCCCTCTCTAAACCTTCAGATTTACTTTAATAAAAGTAGGCTGGATGTCATATATAGACTACTTCAAACATAAGTATGAAAACAATAAACGAATGTATCCCCATAGACAAAAGTTACAAATCCAGGAAAACAAACCACTATGTGACCTGAAAACTGTTTTAGAAATACCTGCTTTGGATTCGAAACTGTATAAGTACAAAACTACATTAAAAAAAAGGATGTGGACTTCCCTGGTGGCGCAGTGGTTGAGAGTCCGCCTGCTGATGCAGGGGACACGGGTTTGTGCCCCAGTCCCGGAAGATCCCACATGCCACGGAGCGGCTGGGCCCGTGAGCCATGGCCACTGAGCCTGAGCGTCCGGAGCCTATGCTCCGCAACGGGAGAGGCCACAACAGTGAGAGGCCCACGAACCGCAAAAAAAAAAAAAGGATGCATATAAATGAAGGATGTAAAAATGAGAGTAACTGTCAAATCTGGGTTTTAATTTCCATTATTGTTATTACAATTTGTAAAAAACAGAAACAAAAAAAACCGACTTCAAAACGTTGATTGGAGGAGAATCTTATATTGTTCGTGTGCTGGCCTTATTAGGTGTTAACAGCAGACTCTAATTTTAATGATTAACAATGATTTCTAAAAGTATGAGTACAATAATGACGAATGGACATTTTATAAAATAAGCACTGTTCAGCACAAGAACAATCTGTTAACATCTTAATTCTGATGTGGATTAAAGAAAGAAGCTGGACTTCAGTACAACTTGTTAAAAAATGCAAACAGGCAAACAAGCTAAGAAAGGGAAATAAAATGTACCAATCTCCCATGCAGAAACATGATTCTTTGCTAGTACCTTTGTCCTTCTTGAAATCCAGCGCGTCTTGTTTATCTGTGACAATTTCCTTCATGTTAACAACACTTCGGTGGATTAGCTGACGAAGGATTTTGATCTCACGAATGGCTGTGATTGGGAAGCCCTCTTTCTCATTGTCCAGTCTCACCTTCTTCAGGGCCACTAGCTCTCCTGTTACAACAAATTCAAACTGTTATATTACAATTAGCATTTTTTGGCCACCATCATGCATCAACCAATATATGCTCTTGCTCTGAAACAGACTTAATGCCTACTTTTTTTTTTTTTTTTTTTGCGGTACGCGGGCCTCTCATTGTTGTGGCCTATCCCGTTGCGGAGCACAAGCTCCAGACGCACAGGCTCAGCGGCCACGGCTCACGGGCCTAGCCACACCGCGGCACGTGGGATCTTCCCAGACCGGGGCACAAACCCATGTCCCTTGTATCGGCAGGTGGACTCTCAACCACTGCGCCACCAGGGAAGCCCCTTAATGCCTACTTTAATGCTACATGGCAGATACTTTTATACTGTTAAAAAAAAAAAAATCCCCATGTTCCCTTTCTTATCTTTGTCTTTTTAAAGATTTAAAACAAAATTTTTTTTTTCTTTGTGGCACACGGGCCTCTCACTGTTGTAGCCTCTCCCATTGCGGAGCACAGGCTCCGGATGCACAGGCTCAGTGGCCATGGCTCACGGGCCTAGCTGCTCCGCAGCATGTGGGATCTTCCCGGACCGGGGCACGAACCCGTGTCCCCTGCATTGACAGGCAGACTCTCAACCACTGCGCCACCAGGGAATCCCTTAAAATTTTAATTCAATATTCTGTTAAGCCTAAAAATTCTGTATTATTAAAATATATCAATAATCCAGCTACTTCATTTTATCTTCAAGGACTAGCCCCTTACCAAAGAGCAACTGACAAATTTTATTTTTACCTTCTCTTAAATTCCCAGCAAGTTTATTATAAAACATTTACAACGGACAGAAGGAGGAAGGTTTTTAGACAGTAATAATTATACTATTCTTTTGGAAAATTTTAGTCTATTTCATAACTTTTGGAGATCAAATAAGAACTCAAAGTTTACTTTTGCTAAATCCACCTAAGACATCAGTACTGCTAAATTTTTAACCTTCTGACATCTAAAATGTTGTGGCAATATTTACCCGTGTCTTTGTCCTTGGCTTTATATACTTGGCCATAGGTTCCCTCTCCAATAATCCCAATAATGTCAAACTTGTCCACACAGCGTTTCCCCCAGTCACTTTCTGTTTGTCTTCTTTCTCCATAACGAGGACAACAAATTCTAAAAAAGGCAAAACAAAAATAAAAACGAACAAAAAAGTTATTTAAAAAAATTAAGTGCATTCCTTTTTTTCTTTTTCTTTTTTATTTATTTTTTTGGCTGCATCACACGGCTTGAGGGATCCTGATCAGGGATCAAAACCGTGCCCCCTGCAGTAGAAGCATGGAGTCCTAACCACGCCAAGGAATTACCTAAGTGTATTCAAAGAACAAAACAGAATTCTTTTATGATGATTTCTCTGGCTCCTGAGTCTTTTATCAGTTTCTTTATTAAAAAAGCAGGACTCAAATGATATGAAATAAATAGTTTAAACAGTCTCTCACAGTGGCTAATCTCTCACAGATTTTTTTTTTTTGCTTCAGGAAGACATAAGATCAAATAACAATAGATTTGCTACTTTATTGAGTACTGGCTTCCTCAGCCATAGAATGGGAAAATAATCCCTACATCATAGGGTTACTATGAAAGTAAAATATAAAACTTTGGCAATAATATGTGCTCAATAAATGGCAACTATTTTTACTACCAAGAGAAGAATGCTAACAATCTGAAGATCAAACTCAGATTATACTACATTTATGGCATGGCAATTTATGTAGTTCGGGGAAAAAAAATCCCCCATCTGTTAATTCTTCATTAACGTGTACATGGTTGACACCCTCTGAATTAAAGGATTTTTTTCTTCTTCAATACGCTAAGTATTATGAATTCAAAAGATACACTGGGATCAATGTTCATGGTATACTTGGATTTGGGAAATTATTGTTTTTCTAAAAAACACAACATGGTATCTATGAGTGTAGATGAAAGGATTTTATCCATTAAAATAAAATAAGATCTACATTACGCCCAATCCTCTATAAGCCTACTGGTGTAGGTTGTGGTCCAATGGTAAGGAAGAAAGCTGTAATTAAGGAAGGGTCCCTCCAAAAACTCACTTTGGTCTCTTTTTGTATGGTTGCTGAGGTGGTGTGATTGCCTTTGGTTCTGGAGAGTCTGGGGGAGATGGATCCCCACCAGGGAGCTCTGGAGGGAGAGGGAGGTCTGTGAGTAGGTGACGTGGCCTTTGTTCCTTCTCCTTCTTTACAGGTTTTGAAGGTAGAGTTTCTTTCGGACTAAACAACAGAGAGGAAAAAATGAAAAAGATCACAATTACTTAAAGGATGTGCAAATAAACCTTTTCAAAGATTATAATGTCTGGCTGTTAAAAGATTACAAAGATTTTACTTTTAAGGGGAAAAAACCCCAGTAATATAACATAATGAAATGGAGTTTATCACAGTTAAAGAGACTTGGATTTTGCAAAAAGAAATCTATAGTATATTAAAAAAACTAATAAAAAATTTGGCATATTATTTGTAGCAACTTTTTTTTTTTTTTTTTTTGCGGTACGCGGGCCTCTCACTGCTGTGGCCTCCCCCACTGTGGAGCACAGGCTCCGTACGCGCAGGCCCAGCGGCCATGGCTCACGGGCCCAGCCACTCCGTGGCATGCGGGATCCCCCCGGACCGGGGCACGAACCCGCGTCCCCTGCATCGGCAGGCGGACCCTCAACCACTGCGCCACCAGGGAAGCCCCTGTAGCAACTTTAATAAACTTCTTTAATGTCCTTCCTAAGATTCTATGTGGATTTTTATTGAGATGAAATAAAATGCAGGAAGTTATAATCTTAAATTTGCAAAGCACCAATGCAACTCATGAAGTCACCAAACCTGCTCCATATTTTAACCAGCAAAGATTTAAATGACTGAAAGCCCAGCAATGTAATATTGGGTTGGCCAAAAAGTTTGTTCGAGTTTTTCCATGTTCCAGAAAAGCCTGAACGAACTTTTTGGCCAAGCCAATACTATTATGTTACTAAAGATGTGGCGAGAAACTTGGAAAAAGCAAATAGTATTTTACAGTGTTTTGTAAGAAATACAGCTAAGCTGAAAATCAAAATAAGTGAAAAATATACTTATTTATTCTACTGGCTGGGAAGCAAAAGGCAACCATATCCGACCATCCAAGATGGATAAATAACCTTCAAACTAAAAATCCAAGGAGAAGAGTCCAAGAGACTATTTCAGAATCATTAAAACACTGATAGCAGAAGGTTTCTCATGATAATCAACAAATTTTAATAGTCAGTGGGGGAAACAGAAGGGATGGCTTTCCTGGAATAGACTAGAAAATTCAGTTTTCAGATCCAATTTTTAACCACCTCTATTTATGAGTAAAGGAAGGATTTTGTGCCATGCATGTCCTCAGAAAAGATAGTGCAGCATACTAATTCATGCCTACAAATAAAACCATGCTAGATAGTCTTTTGTATTCCATCACAGTATCAGAAGATTAAAAAGAATCTGAGAATCCTAACCACAGTACAAACCTCCTCTATGTTTTCAACAAGTGGTTATTTAAAAAAAAATTCTTTCATGAATACTTCCACAGAACCATAAAGAACAGATCTACCCCTTGCAATGTATGTTTGTTTGTTTGTTTGTTTTGGCTGCGTTGTCTTTGTTGCTGGGCGCGGGCTTTTCTCTAGTTGCGGAGAGCGGGGTCTACTGTTCGTTGCTGTGCACGGGCTTCTCATTGGGTGGCTACTCTCATTGCAGAGCACGGGCTCTAGGCGCGTGGGCTTCAGTAGTTGTGGCACTCGGGCTCAGTAGTTGTGGCTCATGGGCTCTAGAGCACAGGCTCAGTAGTTGTGGCTCATGGGCTTAGTTGCTCTGCAGCATGTGGGATCTTCCTGGGACAGGGCTCGAACCCGTGTCCCCTGCATTGGCAGGTGGATTCTTAACCACTGCGCCAACAAGGAAGCCCCACAATGTATCTTTTTAAAGCATACTGCTGCCCTCTGTGTGTGAAACACAATCTCAAAAGCTACTACTTCCTACCAATTTTCATCATTTTAATCTCTTATAAATCAGACAGAACAATAGAATCTAGTTTGTACCATATCAACCAGAACTGGGGTAGTCAATGGAGAGCAAAACAATCACCTGAAACTTTCTGTTAAATTACTGATAGAGATGAACACACAACATTATTATAATTTGCACTAAGATTTTTCTACCCTGGGAACAAAGCCTGTTACCAGAAAACTCTTGAGTCAGGATGCCATACAGATTTTTTAAATTTCCCCAATTTTTAAGACATTTGGGAAAGAAAATTCCTAATTTTTCAACTAATGTCAAAATATTTTTTATAAATTTCAATTCCTCATGACTCAGAAATAGATTCCATCTTGGTTCTGTGTCACTAGAATCAAATTATCTGAATTCTTTCACCATCATTTACGTTCAGTCTATATTTTATATTTACACTTGTTTTATCCAAAATTTACTTTATGGGTTCAAATATTGTTTGCTACTGTGAAAATGTACATTACTTCTGAAAAATTATATTTTTAGTATGTTTATGTCAAGAAAGAATGAGTGTTTGATGGGATATGTACTACCAGTTCAGGGCACAAGTTAATAGAGGTCAAATTCTGTTTCAATAAATTCCAAATGTACCAAAAACCTTGGAATAATGATGACCCATAAAATTGCAGTGCTTAACAACATTATGCTCTTTAGCCTTTAGTGTAGGGCACTCACTAAAATAAAGCTCTATATAGTTCTGAGGGCATACAGTAGATGCAGAGAGCCTAACATATTGGAGCAGATACTGAACATCTAAGTCATTACTTGAAGATTCAGTACCAGGAAGTGCTGATCTACCCTACCAATATCAGTATTTCCTGGTTCTCCATTTATACCTGCAGATGGGTTCACATGTAGTGACAAGGTTGCATAATGCTTGTATATAATTAAAAAAAAAAAAAAGTTGCCAAGCTCCAAGATGCTGAAATTTTAGAATCCGGATAGTCTCTTGGAATTTACGATGCTGGATTTAATCTGTAGGTACAATGTAACACCTCTAATAAGTCTTTATTGTTAATAAAGAAAAAAAATATGAATTTACATATGAACTATGTGAAAAGAAATTAATTTTTTTGGGGGGGGGTGGCCGTACCACGTGGCTTCAGGGCTCTTAGTTCCCCGACCAGGGATAGAACCCGAGCCCCCTGCAGTGGAAGCACAGAGTCCTAACCACTGGACCATCAGGGAATTCCCCAAAATTAATTCTTATTAATTTTCAAAATGTAAAATAAACTACTTTAAATAGATCATTTATCTCCTTCCCCTTAAAGCAGGTTGTTTAAAAAGTGATTTATTTTTACAAACTTCTATTAAAAATTTGAGTGAATACATTAAAAACATTGTATTAGCATTCTAGTAAAAAACAAGCATTCTATTACAAAAATCCTAAAATCTAATCTGAATGTTTACCCAGGCCTATTCTACACGAGCTCAGTACTTTAAAAATACAGCCTTTGAGAATAACGTAGACTCTATTCAAGTCTGATAAAACTCCAAATGAACAAGGCTTTCAAAAAAATAAAGAAAACAATATTAAAAAAACCCTATGTGGTTAACTGAAAATTTTTAAAAAGCAGCAGATCCCCATGAATAGCTATGTTCATGAAGAATGTACCATATCACGGTGGATGTTTGGCAGCCTTTGCTTCTTGAAACCAAGAATTGTACACCATGAATCATAAAGGTTTTTGCAGTACCATTAATTAAATTCACTCCTGCATTTGATACCTGGGTTAATACACTCCTGCCCAATATATATGTTTGAAAGAAAAATTTCAATCTTTTCCCAAAAGGACAAATCCTCTAATACAAGCTTTATGTCATCCAGGTGGCAAATAATTTAACTACATGCCCGATGTCATTTCACACAAGCCCTGACTCTGGCTCCTTCAGCAGTTTTACTTATTCAAATAATCAATATTTAATGACTGCATTCTGTGTTCTATGTTTAAAACACTGTAGGCAATAAAAAGATGTGTAAGTCACATTCTCAACATTTAAGCTCCTGAAGCCTCACATGAGATAAAGTAGGAGGAATATGAGTCCCATGTGCAACTTTCAGATTCCTTCCTAAAAAGTTTTCTTACATAAAATTATTTTTCGGGACATCCCTGGTGGTCCAGTGGTTAGGACTCCACGCTTCCAATGCAAGGTGGGCAGGTTCAATCCCTGCTCAGGGAACTAGGGTCTTGCATGCTGCGCGGTGTGGCCAAAAAAATTTTTTTAAATAAATAAATATTTTTCATGTGAAAGATAGGTGCAGCTGGTACATGGATAGGGTGGCACCAAATAAGTAAATAAAAACAAGAACAGAAAAACTATCTTGAATTTATAGTTTTATAGTGAAAAAATAAAACTGATAGTGGAAGAAATCTTCACTTCCATTTTTCTACCTTTAGTAAGGACTATAAAATAAAATAGTTACACTTTTGGAATCAGAATAAATATATAACAAAAATAAGTTTTCTCACTTCATTCTCTCTCTTACACATTTTTAAAGATAGCTACACATACTCAAATAAGCACTGAATGGTCTTACTTTACCCCTCATCTGCAATCTGAAAGATAAAAATTCCTATGTGCTTTCTATCAAAATTGTTCCACCTCTGGAAACCTGCACTCCATGCTGACGCATGGTAGGTAGGTTCAACAGCTATTTGGTTAGCCAAGTAAACATTTCAAAAGCAAGATCCTTAGCCACACTGATATTGTCCTAGCCACTACGTAAACTAAGATTTAAACAAGGTCCCTGCGGATAGACAGTGGCCTAGGTTCCCTTTGGATGATACTCAATTGACTATTTTCCAACAAAAACTGTAAAAATATATCGCTTGTATCTATGAGAAGTATATTGTGTACCTCAAACAAATTTTTCTACATAAATTTCAGGTTCTGTTCTCCTTTGCAGTTCTCAGGATGTGGCAGAATTCATAAATACCTATTAATATTAGAAAGAGCATGTGAAATTTTTCTTTAAAATCAGATTTACAGCTATGTATAGTAATGGAGCCATTCTTTTAAATAATCTCTTTCCCTCTCATTTATTGCACTTGCACCTTCTAAAAAAAGTGCAGAGTGTAATCTGAAAAAATATAGATCTAAAGGGCTGAAATGTATCACTGTTCAAACTACTGATGTCACCTGGAAAGTAAGGGAAGCTTGGGAATTGGTCTGGGATGCAAGACCAATAATACTTATTTTTGTGCTTACAGTGGAAGTTTGTTGCAATAAGTGAAACTCATCCTCCAGAACAAGAGGGCAGAATCTCCACAGGAAAAAGAATAATACAAAGATTGCCATGGCATATGTCACTGCTAAATCATGTTTGTTTGGTGGTACTTGCCTGGCTAGGCCTGTCAAGAAATTAAACAAATATATTTCCTAATGCCTTCCATGAAATCAGATTCATGCTTCAAATTATTTCAGTTTTCAACACTCAGAGGACTCATTAAAATTAGAGCTCTTCCCATCACCCCACTGTGAATTTATATTCTAATTAGCAAAGATTCTACATATTGTTCTTTTCTTCTTACAGGATAATTAATTTTTTTAAAGCATCAGGAGGAAAAAAAAAGTAGCTATAAAAGACATTTTTGGGACCACTGAGGATATTATTATTATTGATATGCTACTGATATTATTTAATAAATGAATGATAAGTTTTTTAGGGTGATAAAGGTATTGTGATTATATAGGAAAATGTTCTTGTTAGGAGAGACATGCTAAAGTATTCAGAAGTGTCATGATATCTACAGTTAAAACAAATATGGCAGAAAATTAACAACTGGTGAATCAAGGTGAAGAGTATACAGGTGTTAATTATATTCTTTTAACTTTTCTGCAGCTATTTAATATTAAAATTTTCAACATAAAAATTTAAGGAGAAAAACACATGATTTTTAAATTTGAATCAAAATTATCAATAAATACACTTATGAGAAAAAGGGTTACGTAGACCTGAAACTGTAATTCTCTTTTCCTAATAAATGTCATATATAAGGACTTTTCCACTGAAAACCAAACATCAAAGGCATTTCCTATTCATGAAAGCATTCTAAACAGCCATTCATTAGATCAATTTTGACAAAGCTTGAGAACAAAAAATACATTACACTTAGAACAAGAGGGTTAAAATTTCCCAGTTAACCACAGGACTTACCTATCCATGTCATCATCTCCCAGTAATAAGGGTGGGAGGGGCAGAGGAGGCAACGTTGAAGTTTTTAGGTGTGGAATAGCAGCTGTTACAGACACTTGAGTCTTCACAGAAACCTGTACAGGGGGCTGAGAATTTGCCTGAGAGGACAGAGTTGATGTCCTTGGGTGAATAGAAGGGGGCAAAGTTGAAGTACTAGAAGAAAGAACCTGACTAAATGTTGGTTGGGGAGGAGGCAGAGGTGGTTGCTGTGGAAGAGCTGGTAGTGGAGGCAAAGGTGGCAAGGGGGGTGTCTGAGGTGGAGGGGTAGTAGTTGGTAAAGGAGGTGGAGAAGTAACTGTGGGAAGAGGTGGAAGGGTCTCCTTTTCAGATGTCTCTGTCTCTTTTGGAGTAGCAATCTCCTCTTTTAGTGCTACAGGTTTAGAGTCTCTTGTTCCCTGTCCTTTTGAATCTTTAAGAACAGGATGCTTCTCAGAGTTTTCATCCAACTTTATTTTCCCTGTATCTAAAGAATTTTTGACCTCTGTATTTAGATGTGTTACATTCACCAGTTCGGTATCTGGGGCAGATTTTTCCAATTTTACACCTCTGGGTAACTTTTTAGACTCCAAGCCTGAATCCTTAGCCTCTACTGAACTGTTCTCTTTTCTAGGCAAAAATATAGGTGAACCCTTGGATTCCTTTCCATCCATTTTTGCTGCAGCGGCTGCTGCTCTTTCCTTCTTTTTCCTACTGAGTTCAGCTCCCAAGCTGGAGTTCAGTGGAAGCCTGACAGGTGAGATACTGGAATGTCGACTGCGTGACCCGGATCTCTTCTTTTTACTATGAGAAGATGAGTGTCTTGAATATGCGGGACTTCTACTTCTAGACTTCATGGATTTTCTACTGGAAAAAGAAAAAAGCAGTTTAAAATGGATAGACTACAGCAATGTGGAATAGATCAGTTAAACAAACTATGAAGAACTGTAACTTAAAAAACCCACTGAGTATTTAGCAATCTTAAAAATAGATTAGGTACCATCAAATAATAATAATAATGTATCAATATTGGTTCATTAATTGTAACAAATGTAAGATGTTAACAATAGGGGAAACTGAGTTTGAGGACATAAAATAATTCTTTGTACTATCTTTACAATTTTTCTGTAAATTTAAAACTGTTCTTTACTTTAAAAAATAGATTAGAAGGAAATAAATCCTGCATGGCAACATATTTCAATCATATAATCTAAAAATTATCCACTACTTATTCAACTGAAGGAAGATGGATGGATACTTTTTTCCCATGTTAGAAAATCCCATATTCACAATGATTACTTTTAGCACTTTGGTTTAAATATCTGATAAACTGAAAACATGATTTTAAAAAGTCATACTTAATGCTAAACGTGGGTTATATCAATTAGGAAGTTAAAAGTAACTAGCACACTTCAGCAAAACCTAAATTTTTTAAACTAGACAGCTATTTTATTGAGAAATCCCAGGAAAAGTTTCTGTTCCTTGTATCCTCACTTTATAATTAAGTTGCACCTATACTAAACAAACCCCCAATTACAAGAGTTAGGATTTACAAAAACTAGATAAACCAGAGAAACTGTCTTACCAAAATAATTTATTAGAAGTTATTAAAACTATGATGGCTTCTAGTACTTTCAAATATAAAATGATTTCCAATAAACTTTTTAGGAATTCATAAAGCAAGGTATTATTGCATGTTCAACTTATCTTCTCCATTATTAAGGAAGGATTGGAAAGTAAAATCTGGGAATCTATAAGGCAGATTATTCTAAATTAAAACCCAAACCCTCATTAATTCTTTTTTGCTTTTTCATAAAGCCTAATGTGCTCAGGCCTCAGTGTGAGGAGGAAAAAAAATCAGCACAAAAAATGTGACTGGACAAAAGATAATTTGCGCAGTAGTGTAAAACAAATTGTTCCCATTCCAGATCTTCAATATCTCCCTTTATCGTTGATCATTGGTAAGGCTGATGTGATTCAAAATGTTTCAAAACAAATAGCATATACATGGTAGGTGAAACAACTCACATGATGTTAGTCATGATTTTCTTATACCTATAATGCTTTTTGGAAACTTTCTTCCACGTTTATTAAAATGTAAAGTTATCATTGGAATCAAAGTGCTCAAAACAACAATAACAACAATGTATATATGAACATGAGGATATAAAATACTGAAAGTAGTTAAGTGAATTTACCAAGTATCCACTTACCCTTCAGAAAACTAATACTTCTCTTATAAATAAGTGGCTAAAACAAGAGGTTTTCTCTGATTGAATTATAGGCTGGTCTAAAACTAACATTATCTCAGAAAAACACTAAGTAATGTCAGAGACCGTGCTCTACAAACCACTGTTTCTTTCATCTTTCAGCATGACTAAATCTTCCTAAGGAACTCTGCTACAAACCTTAAACTTCTGAACAGAAGCCTACAATTAATAGGACGTTTGGATGGCCATAAGTTATATAAACGTTACATTTGAGGTCCAGGTCCACTCTTCAAGGAAAAAAGGGGGTATAGGGAACAACAAATAGGTAAATGCAGGCAACAAAAAAAATTGTCTTCAAAAACAAATGTATTTTTTCCCTAAATTAAGTTAGGTCCCACCATTTGAAATGAAATTTCTACTATTAATCACTAATAATTTGGTGGATGCAAAGACCTTGCGTTTCTGCCAAAGCATTTTCAGTCTTTAAAAATGAAATCTTTTGTTTAATCTTGACTGTCTCTCAAGGAAAAAAAAAGAGAATACCATAAAAGGGATCTGTATGTTTCTCCACCCTGACTCTAAGAAATTGAATGAGGAAAACTACATACATAACGCACACACACAAACACATAATGCTCTTTTCAAGCCAACTAAAAATGTGCATGTGACTCCAGAATTATTATGTAGTGTTTATATTTGTGTCCTATAATACTGTGTCTCCAATTCTTTCTTGATTTATTTTTACCATCACTGCACTAGTTCCAACTAAGTGAGTAGAGGAAGAGAGAACTTGAGATTTGAATCCAAAAGGAATCACTGCAAAGTAGCAGTTTTTACTGAAACTTGTTTTAGTGTTTTAGCCTCAATGTAATTCTGTATTCCCAAACCCCATAACAATCAAAAATTCTCAGAACAGGCTTAATGAAACTACTCCCTCAAGAAAACAAATATTCTGAGAATATTTCTAAGGCATCCTTAAAAAACTAAGCAATTTTACAAATGGTACAGTTAAGACATCCATTTCACTGTATATAAATTTACCCCTCATCCCTCCAAAAAAAAAAAAAGTGAACTCTAGCTAATGGTGTACATGCTAAAGTGTTTATAGTGAAGTATACAGAATGGAACTTCACTATAAACTTCAAGTAAGTATGCAACTTACTTTCAGATGAATCAAAACAAATGAAGGTGGAGAGATGGATAGAGATGATAAAATGTATAGCAAATATTAATTGCAGAATCTAGGTGGGACATACTTGAGTCCTCACTACAATTCTTTCAACTTTTCTGTGCTTGAAAAATTGTAATAAAATGGAGGGGAAAAGCCTAAGGAACTTCAGACTCTAACAGCTAGGAACTCCTGTAGCTTGATGAATTCAAACTAGTTTACGAATAATTATAACTTTAAGTCAGCAAAAATTACTCACACTGACATATAAAAGACATGCATGGATTTTTTCAAATTCGCATAATTTCTCTACTAGTGTTCAACAACATTTCCCTCATTCATTGATAGAATTTACTGACTGGTTCCAAGTACCAGGCACTGTACCTGGCTATGCACTCATATTTACTAATTAATCCTCACAACAACTCTAGAAGTAGGTAGTTATTATTCTCATTTCACACACAGAGAAATTAAATTATACGCCAAAGGTCACAAAAGCAAGATTAGGATTCCACTCAGGTATAACTCCAAAGCCCAAGTTCTGCTTTTGAAGAAAAGCAAAGAGGAAGGTACATCTCACCACCTAGGAACAAGAACAGTTTTCTGTAGACAATTCACTTCAACAATTAAATTTCAAACTAACATGACTTTCTCACCAAAAATATCACAGTGAAGGTACTATTACCAATTTTTTAAGAGAAAGATTTTGAAATTAACCTGTGGTCACAAATAAGTCAATGGTGATG
This sequence comes from Delphinus delphis, assembly GCF_949987515.2. Lineage (NCBI taxonomy): Eukaryota > Metazoa > Chordata > Mammalia > Artiodactyla > Delphinidae > Delphinus > Delphinus delphis. Next base: position 21,508,496 of record NC_082701.1, read on the forward strand.
CTGTAAATAAAATCAAATTATCCTTGGAAACAATTTCTGCTAGGTTATACCATAAAAGGGAAAAAGAACTAATTGGCTGAATTTCCACTAGAAACATCACATAAAAGACAGGTGTCTCGGGCTTCCCTGGTAGCGCAGTGGTTGAGAGTCCACCTGCCGATGCAGGGGACGTGGGTTCGTGCCCCGGTCCGGGAAGATCCCACATGCTGCAGAGCGGCTGGGCCCGTGAGCCGTGGCCGCTGAGCCTGCGCGTCCGGAGCCTGTGCTCCGCAGCGGGAGAGGCCACAACAGTGAGAGGCCCGCATACCGTAAAAAAGACAGGAGTCTCTTGTAAGTTATCAAAAAATTGTCAATTAGGAAATAAACTTACAAGTTTGGAGACTCAGTGGACAGCACAAATGGTAGATGACTTAGGCAAATAGCCCCGAGATAATACAAATGAAAAATTTTAATTTCTTACATCTCCAATCAGGTCCAATGAAGCCTAAGGCACTAATACCAAAGTGATTTTTAAAAAGTTAAGACAAAGCAACTGAAATAGCTGGATAAACTCTGGGCACCAGTATCAATCCTATGCAGTCAGTAAGCAGAAGCCTATGATTTTTCTCACGTGGGAGCTTACAACTGAAGATCCCACCACTGGAAGTACCTACCTTTAGCAGCTGTAGGCATGTGAACTCTGCACTTCTCCAATTCTGGGTTAAGAGGAGACCAGACTCACCTACATGATGACTAGCCAATAGCAAAGTGTTCCAGTCAATGATGAACACTGGGGGCTTCAACAAAATGTTAACATGTCTAATCACCTGTTCCTCATAAGCCACCGAAAGAAGGAACGGGCTGTTAGACAAATAGCTCACCTGGGGAGCGGACTCCGGCTCAGAGAGCGCTTGCTCAGGAAAGGGCTGCTGGACCGCCTTCGGCCGTAGGGACTGGGTGATCTCCCACTGTAAGAGCCACTCCTTTCATAGCTGGAAGAACGTCGCCGGCTATAGGGACTCACAGACCTCTGTCGTCTACTGTAGGGACTGGGTGACCGTGTGCTGGACTGGTAGGCAGAAGGCTCCTTGTAAGGTGGGCTGATTGACTGCCTTCTTGAGGTACTTCCCGGACTCTTCTTGTAGGAGTCGTAATTGCTAGAGGTGTGAGATCTCGGGGGACTAAGGTCATAATCTTGGCCGTAAGAAGCTCCTGAGGGGCTATCATCTTGCTTGGGGCTGTCCGACCACTTCCGGTGGGGACTCCTGGACCTCCGTTTGGGGCTGTCCACGGTTTTGTAACTTTTGGGTGTTTCCCTTTTCCGATGACTTTTACTCCGGTCTTTGTGCCCGGACTTCAACTCGCGTTCTTTCCGGGTCTTCTCCTTATGGAGTTTGGATGACCTGGATTCCTTGTTGCTGCTGCTTTTGGAGACCTGCGTCTTTCCATGGTCATCATTCTCCTCATTTGAACGCTTTGAACTTCCTGATATCCGGTCCTTCATCGATCCCGACTTGCTGGAGGCTTCCAGGTTTTTTTCTTTCTCTGACTGTTTAGTTTTTAGCAAGTCCCGGGAACGTCTGTGCTGGTGGTGACGGTGTTTGTGGAGGCGGTCACTCCGATCAGTCCCGCGACGTTCATCATTCTCCCTCCGGTCCAGTTTGAAGGCCATGTCGTCAGAGAAGGTATCGGAATCAGAGCTAATGTCATCATACTCCACCAAAGGTTTGATAATTGTACCCAAAGGTGCTGCTTCGGGGGTCACCAACCCCATGTCTTTGGAGTGCTTGGACCTATGCCGCTTGTGCTTCGACACCAAGCGGTGACGCTCCCTGCTGTTGGAGCTGCCACCTCCCGATGACGGCTGCAAAGTTCCAGAAGCTCCTCCACTCCCGTCCTTCTTGCCCCCATGTCTCTCTGGATTGGGCATTCCCTTTCCCCTGGCCTCAAAATGGGGAAAAAGTTCCCCAGCACTCCAAAAAGTAACCCCCACCCTCCCCCCCAGCCCCAGCCCCACGCCTACCAAAGCGCCCCTACAAGGGGGTGGGGAGGGAAGGGACGGTAGCCCAGGCTCCTCCTCCCTCCCGACTCCTCAGCACCCTCCTACATGAGGTGGGGGGTGAAGGAGCCAGGGAAGAAATGAGAGTTCCTCAGCAGTGGAGTTGCGAGACAACGGGTAGCCGCTCGAGTCTGTTTCCCCTCCTCCCCACGCCGAGCCAATCCTCAGGCCCAGGCGCCGGGGAGGTCGAGGAAGTAGGAAGCCGACGGCCCGGGGCTGTGGGGCCGACTCCGGCTCTGGGGCCCTGTGAGGACTGCGCGGGCCCTTCCCCTTCCCGGTAGCCCGGCTCGGGGCGGCTTCCTGTCGCTGGGGTCCCGCGGCCTAGGTGCCTCACGCCCCCTTTGTCCCTCGCTACTGAAAGAGTCCCTTTTCTAGCTTCCGCCTCACCTCAGTACCTCACACTCACTCGCTCCCTCACAGAGGCTCACAGTCACACACTAGGTTAAACCGAAACAGCACTGGGAGGAAGGGGGAGGGGGTAATCCCAGGAAATATCGCGAGAATCTGCAGTACTCTCGCGGTATTTCGTGCTTCCTTTCACCTCTCCCCACTGCCTGCTCAAACAACGCGAGAGCAAGTCCCGGGCCAGAAACGCATTCCGCCAGATTCTCGCGATAAGATCCCAGCTCCGCGTTTGAGCAAAACTTTATTGAAACGGACTTAGGAGGAATTTTTAAATTCAAGACTTTATTAATAACTCATTGAACAAATACATATTCCCAAGTTCCGGCGCAAACTAATTTTTGCATACTCTGTAACAGCTCCTTTAAATACCACGATGAAAATATTGTCAACAGAATAAAGAGCAAATATGGGGCTATTTCAACCCAGGTCCCTAAGTATTAACGATTCTTCCCACTTAGGTAGCATATACTACTACGTGCATTATTACTAATTCTCGTACTGCCCTGCAATAACACAATTTCCTCATCCCTATTTTACAAATAAGGAAACCCGGACTCAGAAAAGTTGAGTAAGTTACTTAGGGTAACAAAGCTAACCCAGCAAGGGCCAAAGAAGAGATAAAAATTCACGTCTGGGGACTTCCCTGGTGGTGCAGTGGTTAAGAATCTGCCTGCCAATGCAGGGTGCGTAGGTCCGGGAATATCCCACATGCCGTGGAGCAATTAAGCCAGTGCACCACAACTACTGAGCCTGCGCTCTAGAGCCCATGAGCCACAACTACTGAGCCTGCATGCTACGACTACTGAAGCTCGCGCACCTAGAGCCTGTGCTCTGCAACAAGAGAAGCCACAGCAATGAGAAGCCCACACACCACAGTGAAGAGTACCCCCTGCTCGCCACAACTAGAGAGAAGTCCCGGGCACAGCAACGAAGACCCAACACAGCCAAAAAAAAAAAAAAAAAATTCGTGTCTGACCTTAAGCTACAAGCTCTTTCATTGTGTGGCACTACCACTCTCCAGTCTGCTTAAAATCTTAAGAATCTTGAAAGCTCATCACCTCTTGAGATCATCTTCTGGCTCTTTTGGAATCATTTAGCCATTTATCTTCACACAGAAGATTATAGTTATGAACAAGCAAAGCATAGTATTCATGAACAGGAAAAAGTATCTTACACTGCCCCTCATTTTTTATCTTTCAAAATTCCTTGGCACATGTTAACTCATTCCATTCACAACTTACCTCTTCACAACTTACCCCTGAAATAGGTTGCATTAGTGAGGCGACTAAGGAACAGAGAAGCTAAGTGGCTTGTCCAAGCTTCCCCATTCTTTTCTTCAATAAATATGTGTGTGGGACTTTAAGGTCCTTCTCCGTGTACTAGTGCCCACTGAGACCCCTCAAGAAGGATATAGACAATATATTCATACCTCAAAACATAAGGTAATAAATGTCATAAGAATGATACAGAGCAGTGTGGAGGTTCAAAAGAAGGTTGGGAGTGGTAAGAGCAAGCTTTATAAAAGTATGACATTTGAGGGGCTTCCCTGGTGGCCCAGTGGTTAAGAATCCACCTGCCAATGCAGGGGACACAGGTTCGACCCCTGGTCTGGGAAGATCCCACATGCCGCGGAGCAACTAAGCCTGTGTGCCACAACTACTGAGCCCGCGTGCCACAACTACTGAAGCCCGCACACCTAGAGCCCGTGCTCCGCAATGAGAAGCCCGTGCACTGCAACGAAGAGTAGCCCCCACTTGCTGCAACTAGAGAAAGCCCGCGCGCAGCAGCGAAGACCCAACACAGCCAAAAATAAACAAATAAAATTTTTTTAAAAAGTATGACATTTGAGTTGGACCAGAAAACGTAGATAAGGATTTGTATATGAAAAGAGCATCCAGTAAATTAGGAGCCAGAAAACATTCTGAATGAAGGCAGAAAAATCTACTCTCCAAATCACTCCCTGAAAATGTTCTTGTTGCTTTGGGTCACATGGGTACAAAAAAAGTTTTTTACTTAAATGTTTGAGCCCATAAATCTTCATTAAAAAAAAATGAAAAAGACAGGGAATTCCTGGCTGTCCAGTGGTTAGGACTCTGTGCTCTCACTGCCAGGGGCCCCGTTTCCATCCCTGATGGGGGAACTAGGGTCCCACACGCTATGCAGCTCAGCCAAAAAAAAAAAAAAAAAAAAAAGAAAAAGACCAAGTTTTTCATGACAACTTTTTAATCATCTACAGAAGTAAAATTAATACTATCAAGAAAAAAGAATAAAAGAGGATAGAATTAAGTACTTGAACTCAGGTGTGGTAACTCCTCATTCATTGCTGCAAGAGGGCCTGGATGTAAAGGTCTCCACCAGTGTCTAACATGATGGCAGATGACATGAGACTTAATGAGCTGATTAGATGAAGTGACTGGTCCACCTTATTAAGCGTTGGCATGAGTTCATCAAAATTACTCTGATTTTTTCTTTTTTTTTTTTTTGTGGTACGCAGGCCTCTTACTGTTGTGGCCTGTCCTGTTGCGGAGCACAGGCTCCAGATGCGCAGGCTCAGCGGCCATGGCTCACGGGCCCAGCCGCTCTGCGGCATGTGGGATCTTCTCAGACCGGGGCACGAACCCGTGTCCCTTGCATCGGCAGGCAGACTCTCAACGACTGCGCCACCAGGGGAGCCCCATGTATCTTTTTGAGTTATAGTTTTGTCCAGATACATGCCCAGGAGTGGGATTGCTGGATCATATGGCAACTCCATTTTTATTTTGGGGGGCAACCTCCATACTGTTTTCCACAGTGGCTGCACCAATTTACATTCCCATCAACAGTGTAGGAGGGTTCCCTTTACTCCACAACCTCTCCAGCATTTATTATTTGTAGACATTTTAATGATGGCCATTCTGACCAGTGTGAGCTGGTATCTCACTGTAGTTTTGATTTCCACATTTCTCTAATAATTAGCAATGTTGAACATCTCTTTATGTGCCTGTTGGCCATCTGTATGTCTTCTTTGGAGAAATGTCTATTTAGATCTTCTGTCCATTTTTCGATTGTTTTTTTTTTTTTTTTTTTGGTTATTGAGTTGCATGAACTGTTTGTATATTTTGGAAATTAAGCCCTTGTCAGTCTCATCATTTGCAAATATTTTTCTCCCAGTCTGCAGCTTGTTTTTTCGTTTTATGGTTTCCTTTGCTGTACAAAAGCTTATATGTTTGATTAGGTCCCATTTGTTTATTATTATTATTTTTTAAAAGATATGGTACATTTTTAAAAATATTTATTTATTTATTTAGGCTGTGCTTGGTCTTAGTTGTGGCTCATGGGATCTTAGTTGCCGCATGCAGACTCTTAGTTGAGGCACGCATGTGGGATCTAGTTTCCTGACCAGGGATCGAACCCAGGCCTCCTGCACTGGGAGTGTGGAGTCTTATCCACTGGACCACCAGGGAAGTCCCCTGTTTAATTTTGCTTTTATTTCTATTGCCCTGGGAGACTGATCTAAGAAAACATCGGTATGATTTATTGTCAGAGAATGTTTTGCCTATGTTCTCTTCTAGGAGTTTTATGGTGTTATGTCTTTAAGCCTTCAAGCCATTTTGAGTGTGTCTAAATTTTTAAATACAACTGCTGAGATTGGCCAAAACTGGTGAGAATTGTGCCTTTGTAAAACAAGGGTTGCTTCCCTCTACAGAAAAACTTTGAACTCTGAAATTCCAGGACTGCATGATTTGCTTTATTTGCATGACCTCCCAGGGCAGGGAGTCAGGGCAACTCTGGGAAGCCCAAGGTGATCAGTCAGGTGATGACTGTAGTTTCCCTGTAAATCCCCCAAAGCAGGTCAGAAAGCTTCTCCTTAGGCTGTACACAAGGGGAAATATTTAACTAAAGTTATAATAATTTTCCCTCACCCCAAGGCCAATTTGTTAGTTTAGATTTTGGTTTAAAGAGTCCTCTGGAGTCTCCCACAAAGCTTAGTCATTTAAAATTTGTCCATCCTCCTCTTCTTGGCATATAAGATTACTCCTATGTGTACCTTAAATGCTTTTCTTATTTAATGACACGTCTCTCCTATCTTTACTTTTAGAGTACAAATTTTTCCACAATGTCATTTCAGCTGCATTTTCGGATGAGAAATAATAACTTATTCTATTCTGTGACTAAAATTTGGTAAAGTTTATTCTGTTTTCAAGTTTTATATGATTTAACATTTCCTAGCCACACTTAATACAGACATTATTGTTTATTTGTACAGAGAGCTTTCATGGGGAAATGTAACTGTGTATCCAACAGCGATGCTTTGGGCGTAAGAATAAATTAACAAAAAATTTTTCGGTGCCTACAATTACAGTGACCAGTCATATTTTCAGAACTCTAAATCAGGTGAGCCCATCAAGGGCTGGGACTGTGCTTTCAAGTTTATATTACCAGCTCCTAATACACAAGTATTAGGACTCCACAGATATTTGTTGGATGAAGAGTACTTTGACAACAGGAAAGGAAACAGCATTTTATTTTATTTTTTGTTTCTATTTATTTATTTTTTGGCTGTGCCACATGGCTTGTGGGATCTTAGTTCCTCAACCAGAGATCAAACCCAGGCCCTTGGCAGTGAAAGCATGGACTCTTAACAACTGGACTGCCGGGGAATTCCCACAGCATTTTAAATATGAACTGTCTTTGGAAATTCTCATTTGGATAAATGCTTTTGCTAGATTTACATGAACATACTTTTACACTAAAAAAAATTTGTTGATTATCTGAAATTCAAATTTAATTGAGTGTTCTGTATTTTATCTGACAACACTATCAGTTTATCCCAACAATATGTATTGAGTCTCTGACATGTGTCAGGAGCTAGGCTAGGCAGTATCACTAGACAGTAGTGAAAGCAGCCGCCCTTCCTGGATTTGATAGTTTAGCAGGGAAGACAGGCATTGAATGCATCATCATGTACTTAATTAATTTTGATGGTGAAAGTGGTATTAAAGAGAAATTTGAAATAATATAACGGAGGACCTGATCAAGTGACGGGTTAGAGAAGCCTTGCTTCTCTAGTCCAGAGCAAGAGACATTTACATTGAGATCTGAATAAGTTGGCCTCAGTGAGGAGAGGGGGGGTGGGGTAGGGAAAGACCTCCCAGCAGTTAAAAAGGCATGTTCAAGGACCTTGGGAGAGGAAGGAGTGAAGGAATTGTCTGCAGGTGGAAGGTCAGTGTGGCTGGGGTTTGGCAAGGGGAGAAGAGCTGGGTCTAGAGAAGCTTTTTAGGCCCAGTAAAACATTTGTCTACTAAGCCCAGGTACAGTGCTAGGTAGTGGGGATTCAGAAATGAGAGGCAATTCCTGCCCCGAGAAACTCACTGTGTAGTGACTGAAAGGAATGAGGGCACGAGGAATAGACAAGAAGTAAAATTTAAGTTCTACTTTCAAGGAGCATGGTTTATATCTTTGTGGCAATAAGCATGTGGCAAATAAAGATTTATTCTTATTAAATTTACACTGCTGTGCCTGCTCATCTGAACTGCAGTTACCTGCTGGAATGGCTTTGGAGGATGTTTGCATATCATTTTTGAAATATGGGGAAAGTCTGAGACTAAAGAACCAGTGGAAATCCATTGCTTAATATCCTGACAGCAAACTAGGTAAAATCCAACTTTTCAGCAGTTATTCTCAAGGGTGTGTATGGAAAAAAAGAACATTGAAAAAAAAATGCAGCCTTAACTATTTTAAGAACTTCCACCCAATGCTAGCACAATTGTATTTTAGCCTGGCTCTTGTTCCAGTGGCCACGAACTTATCGGCATTACTCCAGCTTTCTCTTTGGGAGGATTTACTGATACAAGAGATATGACTACACATTCTTTGTGATTTGTAGTGTAGAGTATTAGCTAAACTGCTTGTTTTCACTATGATTACAAAAAAGATACAATCAATTGTGAACACCTTTGGGATCCTAAAGATAATTAACAGCATCCGATGATCTGACTGCTGCAAACAAGTTTTTCTTAATCCAGAATCTCCCAGATCTTCAAAAATATTGGAATTGCTCAAGAAAAATATTTCTGAAATTAAAAAGAAAATTAGGACATGTAAATTAAGTGTACCGGGCTAGCTTGGGACATTGTTACAAATACCCAACATTTTTTTCCACCTAGTATCTCAAGAAAGCGAGTATTTTAATAAAATATTCCCGATAACAGTATTTTCGAAGAGCTAGTCTTTTAGTAAAGAGAGCTGGGGATTTAAATTTGCAAACTGCTTAAAAGCCAAAACGAAAGTGCCAATTTTCGCAGAGGAGCCGAACACTTCCAACTAGCAAACTCCATACCTACGGCCGAGAAGCCTAAGACAATTGAGAGAGAAGGAAGGGTGGGGAGAATCTCGCGAGTAGCAACGTATTAACCATTTTTCGCGATATTTGGTGCCCAACCCTTTTCCTCTCTCTCGCAGGATCACGGTTAATCTCGCGATCTTTCGGAAGTTCTGTTGCGGAAGATGGCGGCGGCCGCGAGCACCCTTCTCTTCTTGCCGCCGGGGACTTCAGACTGAGCCTTCCCGGGGAGAGTGGGGACTGCAGGCGCCCTGCGTCCCGGGAGCCCGAACCAACTTGGTTCCTCTGTTAGTGGTGAGGAGGGGCATATCCTCTTGTGTAGGACTCAGGCCCTTCCCGCTGTCAGGATGAAGGCTCAGGGGGAAACCGAGGGTGAGTGACTGAGGGGAAAAGCAGGGGGCGGGACACAGCTGGGGGAGCCAATCTCTGAGAGGAGCTGGGGGGCAGATGCTTCCGCGGGGGCCACTCTCCCGAGGGCTCAGAGTCTAGGAGGCGGGATGTGTGTGAGTTTTAGATTCCGACTGCCTTCCTTGGTGATGGAGAGCTTTGACTTTGGGGAGATGGGGGCTCCCAACTTATGTTAAGGTTTCCTGCTTAGCTAGGGGCAATCATTTGGGCCTCAGGGCATTTTTAGCCTAAAGGGATGGGAGACGCGGCGAGTGAATGTAAAACTTGCTCCTTCCAGAAGAGAAGTGTGAATGATGACATAAAAACAATAATACAGCGCTGTATGTCAAAGTACTGGAGAATGTTTTCGCGTGAATGAAATGATTAGGTACTTATGGTATTAAAAGCCAGCAGTTCTCAAGAATGTCACAGTGTTCACATCTTGTGCTATTGTATATTCTAAAAATGCGTTGAATTTCAATCTTTCAATGTCTGAACTAATTCAGAACTGCTGAAAAACAACTTTCTGTGTAACCTTACATAGATTCTCTGACGTTCCACTTTACAGTTTAAATGCTTCCTTAGCATTTTGGACATAGTTCTGTTGATACAGCTCACTATTATATACTTGTCTTCTCCAATGTGCTCTGAGCTATGTAGATCAGGATCTTGCGTTACTCATCATTATACAGTCCCTGGCACATAATAGTTGCTCAAAAAATGTTTCATTAGAGCATTTTTGTAAAGATATTTATCATCAGGCTTCTTAAGGGAAAGAAGGGGGGGTGTGTTTTGAAGGGGAGGAAGAAAAAAGGTATACTTCTTGGTGCAGAGGAATGACAAGTGTAAAATGGAAACTAGATGAGGCAGTTTTGTCTAGTTTGCTCACTGCTGTATCTCCATCATGTAAAATAGTGCCTGAGTGAATGAGTCTTGAAAGTGGGAATTGTCAGACATTTCTCCAGAACTATAAATTGGCTGAAACAAACCAAAAAACAGTTTTCCAGAAGATGAAGGCATTGGAGGGAGGAGTTGAATCTTGATTTAGAAGATGTCACTACCTCAACTCAGATTGCTGACATTCTATACATCTTTCAATGGCACCTTTTCTGTAACATCCCCACAACTAATTACAAACTTTTCCTCCTTTGAATTTCAGTAGTAATGTGTCTCTGTTTTTAAGAACAAATCTCATTTTGCTTTGTGTGACGGTTATTTTCACGTAACTTACCCACACCCCCTCACAGGTGTCATCTCAGGCATATTGTATTTTTACACTGCCGGTGGTCTCCAGCACAGGTCCTTGCTCGTGCTAAGCAGTTACAAGAATTACAGGAGTGTTGGAGGGTGTAGGAGGTTCCTTCACACACTATCCAGGAGCCATTCTTTTCTGCCTTTCTCTTAACTTTTCTGGAAACTCATCCTTTAGTCATTGACATCTTCCTTGTTCATATAGTTTGAGTTTAAATAGGAAAAATCTGAATGGCAAATAAAGCCTGTTTTCTTGATAATACTTATAAATTGATCTCTTAAAATTATGTGAAAAAATTAAAGTCTGTATTTTCACTTTGAAAACCAACTAACCGTAGTTAGGCCATGTTCAAATGTGTGCTCTGCATATATCATATAAGGGATTTCACGAATACCATGAAATTATTTTGTCACTAAATGGTAGTCTTGATCCTTAAACAGCATTAGAGATGGTTCTTTTTTTGGTTCTCATTAAGTTTGAATAGAAAGCAGTCCCCTTCTATGGTGTTTGTTAGACTAGACCCACAATTGTATGTGTCTTCTTGTCATTAAAAACAAATTCTTCATATGTTTTGAAGTAAATCATATTGGAAAATATTTTAACTGAGCTCTTACCAGGATGAAGTATGGGAGTTTTGTTTGCAAGAAAAATTGTGGAAGGTCTTGAAAGAACAGTTGCTAATGATGTTTTCTGATTTATATCTTAGAGTCGGAAAAGCTGAGTAAGATGAGTTCTCTCTTGGAACGGCTCCATGCAAAATTTAACCAAAATAGACCTTGGAGTGAAACCATTAAGCTTGTGCGTCAAGTCATGGTGAGGATTGTGGTGAAGTGGATAAAGTGTTGTGCTTAGATAATTATTTAATAAGCTAAGCTCCCTGTGTAGGCTTTTTCTAACTAGTTATTATGGTGTGTCTTCAGTTTTATTTCTCATAAAATCATAAGCACATGATGGCTTTCAACTTTTAAGAGTCTACCTAAGAAGGAGGTATATTTATAGAATTGTGTTAATTGTGAGTTATAGTACACTGGGGTACTTTAGGCAAAGTGCTAAGAAATACACCTATAAAAGATACACCTGATAGGGAGTTCCCTGGTGGCCTAGTGGTTAGGATTCCTGGCTTTCACTACCGTGGCCCAGGTTCAGTCCCTGGTTGGGGAACTGAGATTCCACAAGGACCACAGTGCCGCCAAAAAAAAAAAAAAAAAGATACACATGACAGACTGATATAGAGAGACATTTATTTTTCACTTCCTGTCAAGCTCCTTGATTCTAATGTGCTAATACTGTCACTGTATCTTTTCTGCTAGTTGAGTTTGCAATTCATTTTTAATTAACTTCACCTGTTTACTCTGTGGCCCTCTTTCTCTACAGTACTACTTCTCCTTTCTGAGTCATTCACCAGTATGGGGAGCCCTTAGTTAGGTGGAATACAGGGAGTGGGGTGAGGGTAGAGGCTGGATGTTAAAAGTTCATCCATATGAATCCAGTGGTAGTAAAATGTTACAGGAGTACTTTTTTATGACTTGACCTGGGCAATGGTTATATGTCTGTGTTCACTTTGTAATAATTAACGATCTCTTCACTTCAGATTCATATACTTTTCTGTATACATGTTATACTCAGTGAAAGTACCCCTCTACCAAACCTTACACCGGGTCCAGTGTAAGTTCAGTTTAGTAGATTTATTAGAGCTTAAAATGATCATATCAGTATATAGCCTAGTAAAAAAACTGAATTTGCTGTCAAAAAACCTGTATTTTAGTCTTGACTCCAGTACTTCTACCTAAGTGACCTTGGACAGATTATTTGTTCTTTCTGATCCTCAGTTTCCTCATCTGGAAAGTAGAGACACACAACACCAGTTTTTTGCTGTAGGGATCAAATGAGATAATGGACACCAAAGTGTCATGCTGCTAAAAGATTTCTATAACTAAGTCCTACAGATATCTTCTGGCTCAGGATTGTGTACATAAAAGAGGTTTTTTGGTTTTTTTTAGAAGTCTTAAAGAATGGCAATTTTTCCAGTCTGGGAATTCAGAGGTTGTCATTTTTATACTATAAGGCAGCCATATTCTAGTTTGAAATATGGTCTATAAGTGATATTGTCATTAGGGAGACATTATGACATAGAGGGATTCCAGGTGGCTACTAAGACCCTCTTTCGGGTTACCAGTTCTTGGTTTGGTCACCATAGCTTCCATTGTCTACTTCTCACTTTTGCAGATTCAGAAACCTACTTTTATTGGTACGTAAAAGATTTTGAAGAGTTTTCAACAACTGACATACTAACAAAATTTCAGTAGATTAACGGGGAAATCAGAATGCCAGTTTATTAATTTACAGCAGAGTGTTTGTCTTTCCAGCTACCAAAGTACTGGTATCCATTGTCCTTGCAATGGACAAGGTCCTTGTATATTCAAGGTACAAAGGGAGCTAGATTATTAATTAGTCAGATATTTGTGAGGGTGGAATTAGAGCCAAGAGAGATGGATTTAGGGCGTGGAAAAGTCTGAAAAACTATCCTTGTATCATAAAACTGTTCATACTTCTGGGGACTAGAATGTTGTGCAAAGAGAAACTTCTTCCCTGGATATGTTTAGAAAAACTATGCTAAATTTTTTGCTCTTTGGCTTTTTCTGGACTACGTATCCTGTTTCTTAGAGTCAATCTAGTTTGACTAAGGTCTGGCTGTATTTCTTAGATTACATGCATATCACCTTATTAGATTTGGGAATTGTCCCATCTGAGCCACCCCATTTAAGTTACTGAATCTTAGGATGTAGTCACTTCTACAGGAGGCTGATCTCATTTATTACATTTTGATTCTTCCTAATTTTTCCCTGAAAGTTATCTTACTTTAGATCTGGAAATACCTTTGGTATAGGCTTTTTTTTTTTTTTGGCCATGCTATGCAGCATGTGGGATCTTAGAGATCGAACCCACGTCCCCGGCGTTGGAAGTGCAGAGTCTTAACCACTGGACTGCCAGGGAAGTCCTAGATCTGGAAATACCTTTTTCTGCTTTCATGGATATGGATATGCCTGTATCCATGTATATTAACCTTTCCTCTTTTGGATGGATGGACAGACTAACAGTTAAAAATCTATAGATTATCTAGAATATATAGAAAATATAGAGTATATAGACTATACCATAATATATAGACTATCCTGAAATGTTATTTCTGGGATAATGTGTATGTTTACCCAAAACACTGTTGGCTTTGTTAGTTTTTACCTGAAATGTTTTCCTTCTTAATACAGGAGAAGAGGGTTGTGATGAGTTCTGGAGGGCACCAACATTTGGTCAGCTGCTTGGAGACGCTGCAGAAAGCTCTCAAAGGTTTGTAAACATCTTTGAAATATGCTAATTTCTTTAAAAAAAACCCAGTTTAGGAAAGACTATTTTATACTTACACTAGAAATATAAATTTGAGGTAGGTCAACCGTTCTATGCTAGGTGTTGTTCTTGCTTTCATTATGGAGTTGAGATGAGCTCTTACCTGAACTTTTGAAACATTTATTTTTTATCCCATTTTGGAGGTTGGTAGAAACTCAAAAGATAATTGATGGAGGGTAGCTATAAGATTGCAGATAGCAGGGGAAAGTTTTTTTCCTTCACATGTTCTCTCCTAATTAACTCAATAAGAAGATGGACTTTTTGACTCTAAGAGATTTTTACAGTGTTTATAAAGAATGTTTTCAGGCAAGCAAACATAAAATTCAAATCATGAACTTGATTATTCAAGCTTATAATTAGTACTTCTGTCTGTTTTTGAAGGAAAATGAAAGTAAAAACAGATTTTACTCTGATTATCACAAATGAACCTGATTCAGCTGAATATTGTTTTTTTTTAAATTGTGGTAAAATGTATATAACAAAATTTACCATTTTAACCATTTTTAATTGTACAGTTCAGTGGCATTAAGTGCATTCACATTGTTGTGTAACCATCACCACCATCCATCTCCAGAACTTTTTCATCTTCCCAACTGGAACTCTGAACGCATTAAACAGTAACTTGTCATTTCCCCTCTTCCCAGCTCCTGGTAACCACCATTCTATATTCTGACTCTAACAATTTGACTACTCTAGATACCTCATATAAGTGTAATCATACAGTATTTGTTCTTTTGTGATTGGCTTATTTCACTTAGCATAATATCTTCAAGGTTCATCCATTTTATAGCATATATCAGAATTTCCTTCCTTTTTAGGAAAGCTGAATAATATTTTATCGTATGTATACATTGTATGTAAATAAAATAACATTTTGTTTATACATTCATTCATTGATGGACACTTAGGTTGTTTCTATCTTTTGGCTATTGTAAATAATGCCACTGTGAACATAGAATATTTGTTTCTATGCTGGTTTTCCTTATTCTAGCGTTAGCAGATAAATGTGTCTTTTTTTTAGCCGCACTGATCGGCATGTAGGATCTTAGATCCCTGACCAGCAATTGAACCTGCGACCCCTTCAGTGGAAGCGCGTAGTCTTAACCACTGGACCTCCAGGGAAGTCCCTAAGTGTGTCTTCTTTAAATTAAAGATAACTTGTCCCAAATGAGTAATGAAAAAGAGAGACGAGAAAGGTGCAATCATTTTTTTCAAATAGATCTTTTTTTTGATCCTTATTACTGCTTAGGCCACAGCTAAGCCTTACCAATGAACTTTATGCGCATTATAAGCATTTGAACTATTGAATATGTTTCTGGCTTTGGAAGGATAGATATACTCTTGAGATGTTTCTGACTCTGAAGAATACAATTTATTTGGAACATCTTTTGTGATTTCCTTTTTTCACCCTTTTGTAGTAACATCTTTACCAGCAATGACTGACCGTTTGGAGTCTATAGCAAGACAGAATGGGTAAGTAGTCTATCTGTAGGCAGAAATGTTTAACTTAGTGTTGACTTTGGGTGGCTTTATTTATGTGTCTTCTATTAATTTTTGTTTTGATTTGTTCCTGCTAGACTGGGCTCTCATCTCAGTGCCAGTGGCACTGAATGTTACATCACGTCAGATATGTTCTATGTGGAAGTGCAGTTAGATCCTGCAGGACAGCTTTGTGATGTAAAAGTGGCTCACCATGGGGAGAATCCTGTGGTATGTGTTGTTGATATTTCACTGGAATCTGTGGGGTTTACTTAGGGACATTAATTTTAAAAGGAATTGTTGGGGTTTGAAATAGCTTGGGTTTAGGTTTTTTTCATGAGCCACTATAGAGATGATGTGATGGGCTACAACATCAGTAGCTGTAGAGTGGAAGTTAGTATAATCTGGGTCCATCTCTGACATCATCCAGAGGCTTTGACAAAAGGAAACACCAGAGGAACCCTTTCCATTTCATATCAACAAACATGAGCCGCAATTGAACAATAGTTTCTGGGGATACAAATAATTTAAAGTTCCTACCTCAAAGAACTTATAATCAAGAAGGACAGATAATCTTGTACATAACTAATGTCTCTGAAAAACCCTGTAATAGAGAGGAATGTAAAATGTGTATAACCAGACAGTTGAATATGGATTCCAAGGATGGCTTTAAAGAGAGGTCCTAATGTTTTAAACAAGCAGCTGAAAGTTGATTCCTTTATAAGCTATTTCATATATATTTTAATCTTTAATTTCCTGACCCAACCCATGGTTTACCAAGTAGGAAGAAGATATTTTTGATATCTTAATATAAGAATCTTCTATAGTTTTAATGTTTTTTTATAAAGCATGTGTTATTAATAAAAGAGAAAAACTTTTGATGTCTTCAAGTGTCTTAAAGTAGTTTAAAGTTTTAACATAATTTCTTTAATTTCAGAGCTGTCCAGAGCTTGTACAGCAGCTAAGGTGAGCAGATGACATTTATATTCCCTGATACTGGCAGACAGTGCTATTCTTTTTTTTTTTTTAATTGCTTTTTTAAATTTTTGGCTGTGTTGGGTCCTTGTTGCTGCGCGTGGGCTTTCTCTAGTTGTGGCGAGCAGGGTCTACTCTTGTTGTGGTGTGCGGGCTTCTATTGCGGTGGCTTCTCTTGTTGTGGAGCATGGGGTCTAGGTGCGCGGGCTTCAGTAGTTGTGGCATGCATTCACAGTAGTTGTAGCTCGCGGGCTCAGTAGTTGTGGCACACGGGCTTAGTTGCTTTGCGGCATGTGCGATCCTCCCGGACTGGGGCATGAACCCGTGTCCCCTGCATTGGCAGGCGGACTCTCAACCACTGCGCCACCAGGGAAGCCCGACAGTGCTATTCTTTATAGCTAAGTTTTGAGGATGGTAGGAAGTTACTTTCCTGAGGAACAAATTTATTTTCTTGGGTCAAGATTTTTCACAGTCTGTACTTGTTCACTTTCAGAATTGACTTAGCTTGATTTTTTTTTTACCCTATTCCGTCTATCCCAGGGTTTCTCAACCTTGACAGTATTGAAATTTGGTTTGGGAAATTCATTGCTGTAGGGGGATGCCCAGATCATTGTTGGATGTTTAACAGCATCCCTGGTCTCTCCCAACTAGTTGCAATATCTCCTGAATTATGATAATCAAAAATATCTCCAGGTATTGTCAGGTGTCCTCTGGAGGGCAAAATCACTCCTGGTTGAGAACTACTGAGCTAACCTTAGGAATTCTGTGTGGAACAAAAATAAATAGAACCTAATTATTGAATCAAAGAAAGCTTGAGAAATTTGAGTCTATACCATGAAAAGAACTTTTTTTCACTTCAACTTTGAGAAAAATTATTTTCTACTTAAGGTATATGGGTCCCATTATAGTAAAGTGCTAGGCTTGAAGACAGTCTCTTTTAGTAATTGATGTTTTTTGCCATTGGCTTATCTTTTCTCTTTGAATTGAGTGGAAATTTTCATGCTTAAATTTAAACCCAGAGTTAACTCTCTGGGAATTTGAGAAAGTCATTACATCTATTTTATATTTTAAATTATAGTGAAGTTATCAGATATCACATGGAGGCGTCTTAGAAAGGGTGTTAATATTGAGGAAATAAGTTTTACACTCAGTCTTCTCAATGATCAGTTTAATGTCCTTATAGCCAAATACACCAGATTTGAACGAGCTTTGAAAAATTGCAGTGTAACATAAAAAATAACATTTTATGATTTCATTAACTCAATAAGTCTAGCAAAGTTGTATTACCAGAATAGTCCAGGAAAAAAATATGTCTGGCTCTAATGTGGAGTAGGAGACCATACCAATTTATGAACTGATGGTGTTCTAAAGTTAATTTGTAGGCATGTTTTAAAGTGGGAACCTTAGGAAGAATATTGGTCTTTACCTGGTATTTTTTTTTTTTAATTAATTTATTTTTGGCTGCATTGGGTCTTCGTTGCTGCGCGTGGGCTTTCTCTAGTTGCGGCTAGCGGGGGCTACTCTTCGTTGTGGTGTACGGGCTTCTTGTTGCGATGGCTTCTCTTGTTGTGGAGCATGGGCCCTAGGTGCCCAGGCTTCAGTAGTTGTGGCTCGTGGGATCTAGAGTTCAGGCTCAGTAGTTGTGGTGCAAGGGCTTAGTTGCTCCGCTGCATGTGGGATCTTCCTGAACCAGGGCTCAAACCCATGTCCCCTGCATTGGCAGGTGGATTCTTAACCACTGCGCCACCAGGGAAGTCCTACCTGGTATTTTTGATCACTTTGTATAGATGGTAATTTTAAGGTAGGGAATATATTTTGCTGCTGCTCTTGCTTCCTTTTAATGTCTTCATGGCACTTTGGGCAGTAAGTGGTCAATAAATGCCCGACCAATGCCCGGCTATATAAAAAAATCATTTTACATAGCCATGATTTTTGGCACTTTGCTGATAAGACTGAATAGTAATTGTATGTTTTATTCTCTTCCCTCTCCCCTGAACTTCTTATAGGGAAAAAAATTTTGATGAATTTTCTAAGCACCTTAAGGGTCTTGTTAATCTTTATAACCTTCCAGGGGACAAGTAAGTATTTTTATTTTTTTGCTTTTTTTGGAAAAATTAGTATAAATCTATAAACCATTTTGTACTTAGAAATTTGCCAAGTCTTCGGCCCTAGCTCATTTGTGATTTCTACTCATACTGACAATGTATAGCTCAGCTTCCAGCTTAATGTCTTTTAAAGGTATATTAAATAAACAAATATCTGCATTAATGGATTATAGTGCTAGAAGATAATCCTTGAGATGTCTTCAACATACTGATTTCTAGGCTGAAAGAAATTGTTATGGAACTGGGTTGCCACTTTTATTTTTTAACCTACCTGGGATTCTGTATACCTGCTTGGCTCTTTTAAGTAGAGATAAAAGTTAGCTTTGGTAGATCAGTAATGATTTTTTAACATTTTAAAGTTTTATTTTGTTTTTTAAATAGATATCTTAGTTGCCTCCAAGGTAGACTTGCTCTCTAGGCTTTCATGTTTGTGTGTGTGTGTACATATATTTGTCAACTATTTAATTCTTGTTTTCTTTATTTACTTTCTAGCAAACTAAAGACTAAAATGTACTTGGCTCTCCAATCCTTAGAACAGGATCTATCTAAAATGGCAGTTATGTATTGGTAAGACTGGCTAAAGTGTCAATTCTGTTTGACCTTGTTCTTAAAGTTTTTCGTCTATGGGGTTACTAGGCTCTTATTTTTCTAAATATATATTATAGATGTATGTTACTATGCATCTGTGTTTTACCTGTTTTGTACATCTTGTCCATATCCTTTCAGTTCCCAAATGATTGCATTCCATTTTCTGAGTATCAGTATCCCTAAGTTGTTGGTTGGTATTCCTTAGGTTTTTTATTTTTTTAAATTTTTTTAAAATTTTTATTTCTTAGGTTTTATCAGAAGACTTGTCAAACCTGGCCTCCCTTTTTTTTTTTTTTTTTTTTTTTTTGCGGTATGCGGGCCTCTCACTGTCGTGGCCTCTCCCATTGCGGAGCACAGGCTCCAGATGCGCAGGCTCAGCAGCCATGGCTCACGGGCCCAGCCGCTCCGCGGCATGTGGGATCTTCCCGGACTGGGGCACGAACCCGTGTCCCCTGCATCAACAGGCGGACTCTCAACCACTGCACCACCAGGGAAGCCCTGGCTTCCCTTCTGATAAATAATAGTATAGTTGTAATTTTTGTTCACCATATTACATACATATTACATACAATACATGTATTACATAATACATACATGTATTCTTAGAAATAATCCCTTCACTTTGAAGTTGAAATACAATTGTTAAATGCCCAGGTACAACATAGAGTCATTAGGATAGAATTATAATATGTTTAAGAGCTGAACTCATTATCACATTGTACACTAATACCTTCAGGGCTTAAATATAAGCAAACATAGATCATTTGTCTTGCAGGAAAGCAACCAATGCTGGTCCCTTGGATAAGATTCTTCATGGAAGTGTTGGCTATCTCACTCCAAGAAGTGGGGGTATGTGATTCTATTTTACCTGTTTAGAAAAATGTCTAATTTTAGTTGAGGGGTTATTACAATTTCACCTTGGGTTTATAAGCAGAAGGTGAAAATTACCAGTCATTTGTGTTTCTGGTTTTTTTTAATTGAAATATAGTTGATTTACAGTGTTATATTGGTTTCTGGTATAGAGCAAAGTGATTCAGTTATATATATGTGTGTATATGTTTTTTTTTCTTTTGCACATTCTTTTCTATAATAGTTTATTACAAGGTATTATGTATGGTACAACAGTAGGACCCTGTTGTTTATTTTATTTATAGTAGTTTGTATATGCCAATTCCAAACTACCAATTTATCCCTCTCTCATTTGTGTATTTTTTTTAATGGTTTCTAAGGTGTCAACACCTGCCCTCCCCTAGTTTTGTTTTTAAAATTGTGAAGTAAATTGTTGCTGCTAGAATCAATATTTATGCTTCTGTCATATTTCATAAGCTGCTTTGGATCATTAGTCCTCATATCTGAAACTCTTTTCTTGTATATAGGTTTATAGGAATGGGAATGTTTTTCTTTATTTGTAATTTACCTGATAAAAAAGTAGTGATAAGTTTTATTTTGCATAGGTCATTTGATGAACTTGAAGTATTATGCTTCTCCTTCTGACCTGCTGGATGATAAGACTACATCCCCTATCATTTTGCATGAGAATAATGGTAAGACTTTCACTGTAAATTAACTGAAGGTTTTGCTCAGTGTTTAAAAAATATTTTCAAAAATTTGAATGCCGGGCTTCCCTGGTGGCGCAGTGGTTGAAAGTCCGCCTGCCGATGCAGGGGACACGGGTTCGCGCCCCGGCCTGGGAAGATCCCACATGCCGCGGAGAGGCTGGGTCCGTGAGCCATGGCCTCTGAGCCTGCGCGTCCGGAGCCTGTGCTCCGCAACGGGAGAGGCCACAACAGTGAGAGGCCTGCGTACTGCAAAAAATAAAAAAAATTAAAAAAAAAAAAAAAAAATTTGAATGCCCAGGCCTGCCTGTACTTTCTGGTTTGCTACTCCCAAATAAATCTACCATCCCTACCAAAGTTTTCCATTTCTACCAGAGTTTGCATCTGATACATACACATACACTCCTACAGATATACATATCTATATGTACACATACATACATAATAATAAAAACTTAATAATTCCTTTTGAATAAGTAAATGAGTGAATAAAAAAATGTAAACCATCTGACTTGAAATAATTCCCTTTAATCATTACTTTAAAGGTAAAGAAATTAGCCAACTTACTAAAGAACTAAAATAATGGATCTTACTTTGAATTTGTACTTTTTTTTTGGCTGCACAGCACGGCTTGATGGGATCTTAGACCAGGGATTGAACCCTTGCCCTTGGCAGTGAAAGCCCGAAGTCCTAACAACTGGACCACCAGAGAATTCCCTATATTTGCACGTTAATAGACTAAAACATAATGAGAAATGGCCTAATACCTCATTTGGTCCCCTTTTAACTTCAATCATTGACTATCCTATAATCATAATTCTACTTAAATGCTTTCTGAAGTTGGAGAAAATAAGTAAATATTGGTAATGAGCCTTTAAAATTTTTTTTTCCTTTGACTGCATTGTTTCCTGTATTTTGTTTTATTTACTGACAGAAATATTGGTTGGTTAGAAAGATAACTTGTAGTGTTTCTGAGTTATATAGGTATTATAGTATCTGACAAACAAATTAGGGCTGACAAATTTTACAGAAGTTAGCTTTTAGCTTTTTTTTTTAATGTTAAGATACTTATAATTTTTTCTTTTTTTAAAAAAATAAATTTATTTTTTTATTTGCTTTTATTTTTGGCTGTGTTGGGTCTTCATTGCTGTGCGCAGGCTTTCTCTAGTTGCGGTGAGCCGGGGCCACTCTTTGTTGTGCTGTGTGGGCTTCTCATTGTCATGGCTTCTCTTGTTGCGGAGCACGGGCTCTAGGCACACGGGCTTCAGTAGTTGTGGCACATGGGCTCAGTAGTTGTGGCTCACAGGCTCTAGAGCACAGGCTCAGTAGTTGGGGCACATGGGCTTAGTTGCTCCGCAGCATGTGGGATCTTCCAGGGCCAGGGATCGAACCCATGTTCCCTGCATTGGCAGGCGGATTCTTAACCACTGCGCCACCAGGGAAACTCAAGATCCTTATAATTCGTGTTACTTTGGAGAATACCATTTTTCTTTCCTTTTCTCAGTTCCTCGATCTTTGGGCATGAATGCATCAGTGACAATCGAAGGAACATCTGCTATGTATAAACTCCCAATTGCACCATTAATTATGGGGTCACATCCAGTTGACAACAAATGGTAAGTTAAATATAATTGTAGGTTAGCAATGTCCATTTATTTCAACCTTAAGCCCAGTAAGAAACGGGTATTACTTTGACTTGGCTCTTCCCCCAGTGGACTTTCTAGAGATGGGCTTTTTGTTTTACCCATTTAATTTCTCTTTTTAATATCTGCATGTTCCTCTTTGAAGTCTGCTCATAGAACACATTCTTATCCTGAGAGAGAAAGAAGAGAACTGTGCTACTTGCACTGGTTTAATGATTGCTCTATGGGATTTTCCTATGGGACTTTATGTTGATTTAGAGCTATACTGAAGTAATAACTAGAGAACGTGCCTCAGGATAGATGTTTGGTAAGATACTCTAGGGTTAACAAACAGAATATTTTGGAATTGGGGGAAGGAAGTTCAAAGAGTGAACTTTTGATAGGTTTTGTGAGTAGGTGGTTATATGATACAGACATGTCTAAGAATGAGTGTTTAGATTTTTCATTTTCACATCATTCAAAATCCCAATCCTCCACCTTTTCTTTTTTTTTGAAGGACTCCCTCCTTCTCCTCAATCACCAGTGCCAACAGTGTTGATCTTCCTGCCTGTTTCTTCTTGAAATTTCCCCAGCCAATCCCAGTATCTAGAGCATTTGTTCAGAAACTTCAGAACTGCACAGGTGAGTTTTAGGAAGCATCAGGAGCTAATAATTGTTATAAAAGTGAAAAGCAAACTTCACATTCAGATTATCTTAGACCTTTCAGTCTTGGCCTCAAAAAACCACTGATGGGTATAGATGTCATGGTGCTTTTGCTTATTAGTAAGTACTTTTTGAATAAATGGGCGAATGAAGTAGAACTCATGAAGGGAAAACTGAGCTGTCAACGTTTGCATCTCACTGTGATCATTGTATTGATCTTTGTTTTTCTAGGAATTCCATTGTTTGAAACCCAACCAACTTATGTACCCCTTTATGAACTGATCACTCAATTTGAGCTGTCAAAGGACCCTGACCCTATACCTTTGAATCACAACATGCGATTTTATGCTGTAAGTAAGTCCTTATGAATTGTTGTAGATTATGTTTGGACCCAAGATCAGAATCTTCCTTTTATAGGATAACTGAGGTCAGATGATGTTCTTTTGGACCGCTGGATCATGTCCTATTTCCTCAGTCAGGCAGGAAATTACAGAAATCTGTGAAACATACTGAAGGAAAAGCATGAGCTTCCAAGTCAGGAAACAACGTACATTTCATTGTTGAAATTTCAGGTGAAAGTGTCTTAATGGTATTCTGAACTTTTACAAGCACATAAGTAGGTATTAAGAGTTATTGCTGTTTAATTCTTTCAAGTGCCATGAGCTTATAATCTGCAAAGTATTTAATGGAGAAGAAAGTACTGGAATGAATAAATTAAGGAGCGTTTTAAAACCACATCTGGACTTGAATTTATTTGAATGTTTGACAGTAGTCTGGAGTAAGTAATAGTTCCCAAATTCTGGCTCTGTTATAACTATATAGGGTGTTATTAAAAATATAGATTTTGCACTTGTGGTCCAGGGACCTCTCTTATACAGATTTCTGAGGTAATTTTTATATTAGCTAGATTAGGAAACCATTAGCGGAACATTTACAAAGAAGGGGTCTTTTCAGCCAAGCGAGTATTTGGCATTTAACATTAGCTGACCAAAGAACTGACTGTGGAGCTTTAATATTCAGCAAGAAATTGCTGATTTTTGAGGAGTAGGGTTTTTTTAAGGATAGTTTGTGGTTGGAGTACAGTGGGTGAGTAAATAGCATTCGTTTCCTTTGTTCTTTTTGCCCAGGCTCTTCCAGGTCAGCAGCATTGCTATTTCCTCAACAAAGATGCTCCTCTTCCAGATGGTAGAAGTCTACAGGGAACCCTTGTTAGCAAAATCACCTTTCAGCACCCTGGCCGGGTTCCTCTTATCCTGAATCTGATCAGACACCAAGTGGCCTATAACACCCTAATTGGAAGCTGTGTCAAAAGAACTATTCTGAAAGAAGGTACTGCCTTTCCTTTTGATATACTTACTGGTAAATGGAAACTGATTACTCTAGTAGTTCTGTAATTTTGTGGCCCATCATATCACCTGTGGAGCTTTTAAAACTACATACATTTGGTTTTCATACTCAAATGAACTTAATGTGGGAGAAGTTGGGAATCTAGTTCAAGCTCCATGAATAATTTTGATGGAACCAGTCTGTAAATTGGCATTTGGAAACCACTGGATTTTGTTGCAATGGACTTACTCTTGTTCTGCATGCAGCAATATAATTGGGTACCTAAGGGCCTGAACCTTGCAACAGATATATAAGGTAGAATTTGGGATTCTGCAGGAAGAGAGGAGTTCTTGATATCTAAATTTTAGGTTGTTAGGACAGTGGTTCCCACATTTTAGTCCTGAGTATATTTCCTCTCCCCATTCTTTGGAGAACTTAATCATATAGCTTAAAAAGGGATGAGACCTGTGCCCTTCTCTTTTTTCTCCCAGGATGCTGGAATGCTGATGTTTTTCAAACAGTTTGCTATTAGAAATCTTGATACGAATTTTGGCTTCTCTAGTTAACCATAGTTAATTTTTTACTTTAGTTGTAAAGCACTTCAGTGATAGAGCTGTATCAGCACAAATGGTAGGCAAGAAGAAATGGAAGGTAAATCAGGAGACATCTTTTATGGGAATAAGAATTTCTTTAGAAATGAGAAATTTTAGAAAGTTGGAGTAATGACACAGAGCATGTGCAAGTGTCCTTATGACCCTTCTATTTCACATATTTCAATCCTAGGAGAATTTTCCACATAGCTTCACGGTATTTAAAAATGAGTTTTTGTGAGGTAGTTATGAAGTTAGTCCTACAGAGATGCATGCTTTTTCCCAAGAAAGTATATAATCCTTGTCTCTGGGCTGTCAGCCTGTTTGGCTTAGAAACCAATGAGTGTGTGTGTGTGTGTGTGTGTGTGTGTGTGTGTGTGTGTGTGTTGGGATTAAGTGCCTTCATTTTAGAAAACTGAAGTTTAGTTACTTATTTGTTTTGGAGTATTCGTAACATACACTGGTAGATTCCTTGGAATCTGATACCTTTAGTCACCTGTGGGTGACATAGTAGGTTTTGTGTATTAAAAAAATGTGTGTGGGATTTAGTTTCCAATGAGGGAGAGAAAATTTCATAGTTAATAATTACCATTTACATGTCTCAAGTCTTTTATTTGGTTGATTATTTTATGATCCTTTTCTTTGCCTTTTAGATTCTCCTGGGCTACTCCAATTTGAAGTGTGTCCCCTCTCAGAATCCCGTTTCAGCGTATCTTTTCAGCACCCTGTGAATGACTCCCTGGTGTGTGGTGAGTTATGTGGGTGGCTAGCACCTCTCTCAGGGCAGCAGTTTGGTCCCTTTATCTTTTTTGGAAAGTCAGAAACTGAAGCTGACTCTATCTTAAATGCCTCCTATATATTTTGTCTTTCAGTGGTAATGGATGTGCAGGACTCAACACATGTGAGCTGTAAACTCTACAAGGGGCTGTCAGATGCACTCATCTGCACAGATGACTTCATTGCCAAAGTTGTTCAAAGGTAGCACTGGCCCTTTTCCATCAGAGTCCCATTAAGAGGTGTATAAGGAATGTTGTTTTCAGTATTAGAGTGAATTGGAAATTTAGTAGGAAAGCATTTAGTCACTGCTTTGAATTCACCCTTCTCTGCTTTTGCATCAGAAGCAATATGAGCTTTTGGTTTTATAAATCTCATTATGAGATTAATAGGAAGTAAGGTAGGTAACTTCAGGCCCCGCATTAGGGTTCTTTTATGAGGGAGAGAGCTGAAATAAGATGTAGATCTTTTTCCACTTTTTCCTCTGTGTCATTTTTTTTAAAACACATACAATGTGTCACGTGGCAGTATGTGGGAAGATCCTTAAGCCAGTCAGCTTTCCATAAACATTAATATGTAATTTCAAGATTTTTTTGGAGTAGGTACCAGTGGTCTGTTTAGTAAATAAATTTTATTGGAACACAATAAAACATACCTGTAAGTGAACACATCTTTTCATTTACATATTGTTTATGGTGGCTTTTGAGCTAAGATGGCAGAGTAGTTGGACAGAAACCATATGATCTTTGAAAGTCTAAAACATTACTATCTGGTCCTTTAAGAAAGGTTGCTGACATATTCTAGAGCAAAATATTTTCAAACATGTTTATAAACATAAATTTATCTGTAACATCAAAAGTGCTTTGCTTTAAAATAAAAAAGATTTACTGCCAGTGGTAGCACTTTTCACAGTATAGCTTTGGGGTGATCTAAGCCATTAAAGTTTAGAACTTGATGGGTCAAGAGGTTTTTCTAATGATTCATCAATTAAGATAAATTATATATACCATTAATCACATGTAAAGCCCAAAAGGACGGCATTTTCTTACTAAGTTCATTATTACCAGTTTTATTTTAGTTCAGTATGATGTCTAATTATTTGGACTCTTGTTTATGGTTGGTTTATTTGGTGGCACTTCAAAAGAGGTTGATAATTGCCTCTGGTCCAGATTGTTTTGTTTTTTTTTGGGGGGCTGTGCTGTGAGGCTTGCGGGATCTCAGTTCCCCAACTAGGGATTGAATCCGTGCCCCCTGCAGTGGAAGCAGGGAGTCCTAACCACTGGACCACCAGGGAATTCCATCCAGATTCTTTTTATTTTTAATTTTTTTTTGGCTGCGTTGGGTCTTTGTCACTGCACGCAGACTCTCTCTAGTTGCAGTGAGCGGGGGCCACTCTTCGTTGCGGTGCGTGGGCTTCTCATTGCGGTGGCTTCTCCTGTTGCGGAGCATGGGCTCTAGGCGCACGGGCTTCAGTAGTTGCGGCACATGGGCTCCAGAGCACAGGCTCGGTAGTTGTGGCACACGGGCTTAGTTGCTCTGCGACGTGTGGGATCTTCCCGGACGAGGGCTTGAACCCGTGTCCCCTGCATTGGCAGGTGGATTCTTAACCACTGCACCACCAGGGAAGCCCCCAGATTCTTTTAGAATGAGTTTACCCAAAGCTCTGGCATTTCATAGAACTGCTCCTGCCTTGCGGGTTATTTGCCTTGCCTGAAAGCTGCTTATTGTAAACCTTTTGGCATATGTAAGTCTCAGGCAAAATTAAAGCCTGTTTTCCCAAATAAAAAATTGGTTTCATTAGCAGCTAGTGCAATATTAACTTTGTTTTTTCCATCTTATTTTACAGATGTATGTCCATCCCTGTGACGATGAGGGCTATTCGGAGGAAAGCTGAAACCATTCAGGCCGACACTCCAGCACTGTCCCTCATTGCAGAGACAGTTGAAGACATGGTGAAAAAGAACCTGCCCCCGGCTAGCAGCCCAGGGTATGGCATGACCACAGGCAACAACCCAATGAGTGGTACCACTACACCAACCAACACCTTTCCGGGGGGTCCCATTACCACCTTGTTTAATATGAGCATGAGCATCAAAGATCGGCATGAGTCGGTGGGCCATGGGGAGGACTTCAGCAAGGTATCTCAGAACCCAATTCTTACCAGTTTGTTGCAAATCACAGGGAACGGGGGGTCTACCATTGGCTCGAGTCCGACCCCTCCTCATCACACGCCGCCACCTGTCTCTTCGATGGCCGGCAACACCAAGAACCACCCGATGCTCATGAACCTTCTTAAAGATAATCCTGCCCAGGATTTCTCAACCCTTTATGGAAGCAGCCCTTTAGAAAGGCAGAACTCCTCTTCCGGCTCACCCCGGATGGAAATGTGCTCGGGAAGCAACAAGGCAAAGAAGAAGAAGTCATCAAGATTACCACCTGACAAACCCAAGCACCAGACTGAAGATGACTTTCAGAGGGAGCTATTTTCAATGGATGTTGACTCACAGAACCCTATCTTTGATGTCAACATGACAGCTGACACGCTGGATACGCCACACATCACTCCAGCTCCAAGCCAGTGTAGCACTCCCCCAACAACTTACCCACAACCAGTACCTCATCCCCAATCCAGTATTCAAAGGATGGTCCGACTATCCAGTTCAGACAGCATTGGCCCGGATGTAACTGATATCCTTTCAGACATTGCAGAAGAAGCTTCTAAGCTTCCCAGCACTAGTGACGATTGTCCACCCATTGGCACCCCTGTTCGAGATTCTTCAAGCTCTGGGCATTCTCAGAGTGCCCTCTTTGACCCTGATGTCTTTCAAGCCAATAATAATGAAAATCCATACACTGATCCAGCTGACCTTATTGCAGATGCTGCTGGAAGCCCCAGTAGTGACTCTCCTACCAATCATTTTTTTCCTGATGGAGTAGATTTCAATCCTGATTTGTTGAACAGCCAGAGCCAAAGTGGTTTTGGAGAAGAATATTTTGATGAAAGCAGCCAAAGTGGAGATAATGATGATTTCAAAGGATTTACATCTCAGGCACTAAATACTTTGGGGGTGCCAATGCTTGGAGGTGATAATGGGGAGACTAAGTTTAAAGGCAATAGCCAAGCTGACACAGTTGATTTCAGTATAATAGCAGTGGCTGGTAAGGCTTTGGGTCCTACAGATCTTATGGAGCATCACAGTGGTAGCCAGAGTCCTTTATTGACCACTGGGGACTTAGGGAAAGAAAAGACTCAAAAGAGAGTAAAGGAAGGCAATGGCACCAGTAACAGTAGTCTATCAGGGCCAGGATTAGACAGCAAACCAGGGAAGCGCAGTCGAACCCCTTCTAATGATGGCAAAAGCAAAGATAAGCCTCCAAAACGGAAGAAGGCAGACACTGAGGGGAAGTCTCCATCTCACAGTTGTTCTAACCGACCTTTCACCCCACCTACTAGTACAGGTGGATCCAAATCTCCAGGCAGTTCAGGAAGATCTCAGACTCCCCCAGGTGTTGCCACACCACCCATTCCCAAAATCACTATTCAGATTCCTAAGGGAACCGTGATGGTGGGCAAGCCCTCCTCTCACAGTCAGTATACCAGCAGTGGTTCTGTGTCTTCCTCAGGAAGTAAAAGCCACCATAGCCATTCTTCCTCGTCTTCTGCTTCCAACTCAGGCAAGATGAAAAGCAGTAAATCAGAAGGTTCATCAAGTTCCAAGTTAAGTAGCAGTATATATTCTAGCCAGGGGTCTTCGGGATCTAGCCAGTCCAAAAATTCATCCCAGTCTGGGGGGAAGCCTGGCTCCTCTCCTATTACCAAGCATGGACTGAGCAGTGGCTCCAGCAGCACCAAGATGAAACCTCAAGGGAAGCCATCATCACTTATGAATCCTTCTTTGAGTAAACCAAACATATCCCCTTCCCATTCAAGGCCACCTGGAGGCTCTGATAAGCTTGCCTCTCCAATGAAGCCTGTTCCTGGGACTCCCCCATCCTCTAAAGCCAAGTCTCCTATCAGTTCAGGTTCTGGTGGTTCTCACATGTCTGGAACTAGTTCAAGCACTGGCATGAAGTCATCTTCAGGGTTAGGATCTTCAGGCTCATTGTCTCAGAAAACTCCCCCATCATCTAACTCTTGTACTGCATCTTCCTCTTCCTTTTCCTCAAGTGGCTCTTCCATGTCATCCTCTCAGAACCAGCATGGGAGTTCCAAAGGGAAATCTCCCAGCAGAAATAAGAAGCCGTCCTTAACAGCTGTCATAGATAAACTGAAGCATGGGGTTGTCACCAGTGGCCCTGGGGGTGAAGACCCAATGGACGGCCAGGTGGGGGTGAGCACAAATTCTTCTAGCCATCCTGTGTCCTCCAAACATAACATGTCAGGAGGAGAGTTCCAGGGCAAGCGTGAGAAAAGTGATAAAGACAAATCAAAGGTTTCCACCTTGGGGGGCTCGGTGGATTCATCTAAGAAGACCTCAGAGTCAAAAAATGTGGGGAGCACGGGTGTGGCAAAAATTATCATCAGCAAGCATGATGGGGGATCCCCCAGCATTAAAGCCAAAGTGACTTTGCAGAAACCTGGGGAAAGTAGTGGAGAAGGGCTGAGGCCTCAGATGGCCTCCTCCAAAAACTATGGCTCTCCACTCATCAGTGGTTCCACTCCAAAGCATGAGCGTGGCTCTCCCAGTCATAGTAAGTCACCAGCATATACCCCCCAGAATCTGGACAGTGAGAGTGAGTCAGGCTCCTCCATAGCGGAGAAGTCTTATCAGAACAGTCCCAGCTCAGATGATGGCATCCGACCTCTTCCAGAGTACAGCACAGAGAAGCATAAGAAGCACAAAAAAGAAAAGAAGAAAGTAAAAGACAAAGATAGGGACCGGGACCGGGACAAAGACCGAGACAAGAAAAAATCTCATAGCATCAAGCCAGAGAGTTGGTCTAAATCACCCATCTCTTCAGACCAGTCCTTGTCTATGACAAGTAACACAATCTTATCTACAGACAGGCCCTCAAGGCTTAGCCCTGACTTTATGATTGGGGAGGAAGATGACGATCTTATGGATGTGGCCCTGATTGGCAACTAGGAACCTTACTTTTTAAAGCAAAAACCATGGCCAGAGAAAAACTAAGTGTATAGGCAAATCACCATAAGGAGTGAGACAGGTCTGATTTTGTGTTTTAAGAATCTTAAATGGCATGGCTTTGACACCAAGTGGGGTGAATTTAGAAAGGCATAGCCAGACCCTACTAAAGAGACCATAGGGTTTGATTCTGGTTACCACGAATCACTTGTTCCTTTGCCAGAAAAAAAAAAAAAAAGTTAAAATACTTGCTTATGAAAGGGAGGGGGTGGGAAGGGCTTAGGGAGAGGGAAGGGTGGGAACCAGTTTTGTGGGAAATATTCATATATATTTTTTCTCCCTTTTTCCATTTTTAGGCCATGTTTTAAACACATTTTAGTGCATGTATTTGAAGGGCTGGGCAGAAAATGAAAAAGCAATACATTCCTTGATGCATTTGCATGAAGGTTGTTCACCTTTGTTTGGGTAGTTGTCCATTTGAGGCGTGGGCAAATGAAGGACTTTGGTCATTTTGGACACTTAAGTAATGTTTGGTGTCTGTTTCTTAGGAGTGATTGGGGAGGGAAGATGATTTTAGCTATTTATTTGTAATATTTCAATCCTTTATCTGTTTGCTTTTATACAGTGTTTTTTTCTAATTCTATGAGGTTCAGGGTTCAAAATGATGGGAGGTGGAAGAACGAGGCTTATTTGGTGGTAGGGAGCTTGGAGCTTGTGCTGGTACTGCAGTATCAAGCTGAAGCAGATTAGTCAGAGTCCACCTTTGGAGTTACGTAGAAAACCAAAATGGTATTTTTGTTTTAGGAGGTTTTTCATATGGTTCAGACATCATAGGAATATTAAGAGATATCTTTCTGTGGAGGTATTGATTTATAGTTTCTTTTTCCTTTAAAGAAAGCTGGGCTGGCTTTTTGGGATGTAAACGTGTTTTCAGATGCAGTGAGGTTTAAAAGTGGGACAGCCTCTTTGATCCAGTGGCATGAAAACCAGTACAGAATTAATAGTTCTCCTATTTCTACAATGTGCCAAAAGTCCACATCCCAGCATTTTGTTAGTAGGAGAACTGATGCCATTCCTGAGAGCTGGGCTCCTTGTTTCCCTTCATCACAAGGATAAGGAGTCCAGACTTTAATTATTCCATTGTATGCTCCCTTAGATAAAACAGTAAAAAATTTGCAGCCATAGTTCACTTAAAACAGTTCCAAGCTCACTTGAAGTAATGCGGGGGGGGCCTGGAATGCTAGGTGGGTATGAAGATAAACCCTTGCTACTATGTAGCAACACAATTGGACCTTTTTGGAGGAACAGGTCTGAGTCTGGATTCTGGGGGACATCAATAAGAAGCCCTTCTCATAAATATAGAAATCCAGGAGACCATTTGAGTGCAACACAAGTTCTCAG
Source organism: Delphinus delphis (assembly GCF_949987515.2). Taxonomy (NCBI): domain Eukaryota; kingdom Metazoa; phylum Chordata; class Mammalia; order Artiodactyla; family Delphinidae; genus Delphinus; species Delphinus delphis. Next base: position 21,540,465 of record NC_082701.1, read on the forward strand.
TATTTGGAGGGTCCTCTCAAAATTCTGCGGCCTTACTTTGATTTTGACACCTGCACTGTGCCATTCCTGATGATTCCATTCAGGTTCTGTGTCAGCAGGACGGGGCATGATCCCCAGCACAACTCTTCTGGATTAAAAAAAAAAAAAAAGCCAGGTGATTCATTTGTGTGTGTGTGTGTGTGTGTGTGTTATGTATGTGTGTGAGATAAATGGAGTGACTTCATCAGATATTGAAGATTTCTATATTCATCCCTTTCTGCAGGTTGGAGTTAGCATAGAGTTGGAAAATCAGCTTTGGCTTTCTTTCCTGACTGTCTCTGATTTCCTTTAGTGTTCTCCCTTTTCTGGTCATCAGCTCACAACAACTCTGCCACTTTTGTGTCCCAAGGTAATAAGAAGTAGGAAACGAAACATTGCAAAGTGGAGCAAGAAAAGTTATCGGTTACCGTATCAGAGTCAAATGTCTTGGGTGACACTAAGGAGGACATGGGCAAGGTGATACCAGAGTGCTTTATCTTGTGATGCTGATACAGTAGCAGCCTCTCAGACACACAACCAGGTTGGATTTCTCACCTAGTTTTGAATCCTATCCCATTGGTTTCTGCAGGAAAAAAAAAATGGTTTTTAAGTTGGTCTGGGTGGGGAAAATCTTATGGGGAATGTACTGCATAGTATCAGGGGCTCAGCTCCCCCAAGCAGAGCCAACAAATACCAAAATGAGTAAACTGGGAAGCTTTTTCTCTCTTTCTGTCTTCATCCCAGATCAAAGAATCCCGAGTTAGGATCTGGATGAAGGATAAGCCCCTGACTTGTCGATGGGCACACCCCACACACTGACCCAGCATCTGAACTTGCTTAACAGGGAGCCGGGGCTAAACTGCTTCACCCTGCCTGAGAACCAGGGAGCACTGCATTTCTCCACAGGGTGGAGGAGAAGAGGCAGAATAAACCAAGCCTGGGACACCTCCCTCCTGTCTAGGTGTACTCATTCTCCTGTTTCAAAAGACGGCAAGGACATGAAGTCAACTTCTACCTATCTTCTGCTGCTGGAGTCTTTATGTATTCTTAGTTTGACCTGATTCCTCTTCTGTCTTTTGGCTTCATGTTAGGGGTTCTTGGTCAAAACCTGCTCTGATGTACATGAAGATTCCAGGTTCAAAAATCAATTTCTTTTAAAACAAGTATTGGGGGGGGGAGGCGGTGGGAATGAAGCAGGATATAATTGCCAAAACTAGGCTTGAGGTTGGTGGCTCTTGGAAGGATTTTCCTTAAGGCCTAGGTTTGAAAATTTAGGGCAGCACTATTATGAATTCTCAAAAGAAACCTTCCAGGGAGCCAGTGAGTCATAGTATCCAGCTGAGTCACTTAAAGCAGATTCCAGTATAGGAAACTCATTATTCACAATCCCTAAGCAATCTCATCTTCTTTTACCTTTTTTTTTCCCCCCCAATCTCCCTCCCCCCTGATTTCTACCCTTGAGTTAGTTTTTTGAGGGGTAGGAAGTACTTAACATATCAGAAGCTAGGTTGGGAAACATGCTCAGTTGCAAAAGCTGAGCTTTAAATTTTGTTTCAAAAATGTACATCAGGAGCAGATGGGGAGGGTCTTTTCTAAAATCTTTTCAAATTTGATTTTCTGTGCATATGGCCGTTCTGTAAATACTTGGGGGTTTTTCATTTTTTTGAAAGTAGATAAAAATCTGTGGGATTTTTCCCCCCAAACATTACAAAAACGTGTTTATTTACATGCGAATAAATTTCTTTGATAAAAAGCAACATGCCTATGTGTAATAAATTTTTAACCTTTGAATAATTTTTGTTTATTCAGCTTTTTAAAAGTCCAGTCAAAAAATTTTAACTAACAAAGTAAAAGTCTTTGCTGAGTATTACTTGAAATTAACTGGAAAGTATAATTGAAATTAGGGAAACAGACCCGTGAAAGTTTTCATCTGATTTATCTGCTCAAGCCAGTTTTACTAACTTTTGCAGGCCTTCGTCACTAAATTCATCAGCAGTGCTTGCTGGGAGAAAACTGCTCTTAGATGAGATGCAACTAAAATGCTGTTCTTATTTGGCTGAACTGAAGCAATAACAGTAAAAGTATCTGGGACGGGAGGAGGCTGTAACATCTAGACCTGGCTTTGTGGGCCTGAGAATGAGTTTCTGAAGCTGGGTTCCTTGCTTAGGAAGCCCTTTCTAGGATAAAAAAATTTTAAAAAGTTCTTGAAGAGTTGGTTCATAAGCCTTCCAGCAAAAATATGCCTATTTTAAAAGATCTCCAGCACTAGTTGCTCTTAAATAAGCCCATCTCTTAATCAGACATTCCTAATAAGCCAGTCACTGAATGTGCAAGTGAAAAGAGGTAAGAAGACAAACTCATCTACTTTGTAATACAGTTAGAAGTGGTCCGGCCAGGACTGCTAGAATTTATGATAGTTTCTAATATTTTATCTTTGGGATACAATTCTGTAGTTTGTCGCTCTAAGGGTAAACTCTTATTCGTTAATTCATAGAAATTAGATCATAAGTTTTGAGACCTTGAGGGCTGAGGTTGCTAAAATATGACACAATCTAGCTTCTATAGAAAGAGTCATAATGAATGTTACGGCTGGGCAAGCGCCCCCGCCTGCTACTTCAGACACGCTTGTTTCTCCCGCCAAAGTGGCGTCAGGATCAGGTTCTCACCAACCAGAGCCCTGATTGGAGGGCGGGTAGGCACTAGAGCCCATTGGGTGCCTGCGGCGGTCGGGCGGCGGAGGAGCGGGTGAAGCCGAGGCCTTTCTGCCTCACCCGCCCCCACCTCCACCAAAGCGCGCCCCTCCCCCGGCTAAAGGAATGGTCGCCCAGCTCCTGCACTGCACCCCCTGACCCCAAGGCACGAGGTGCGCCTTGCCGCACGTCCCCGGAGCAGAGGGCAGCACAATTGTCCCTCTGTCCTCCTGATCCATGCACAGGAAGATCCACGCTCCGCAGCGGCCCCCCAAGCCTCCCTGCAACACCCGGTAATGCAATTCACGGGGGCGGGGGAGGCGGCAGCAACGGCGGCGGCGGCGGCGGCAGCAGCACTGCCCCAATCTAGAGACAACCAGAGACGAGGAAAATGGCTCCGAGTAGGGACCGCCTGCTGCACTTTGGGTTCAAGGCGACAGTGAGTGATAGGGGAAGGGAGTTGGGTGGCTGGGAAGGACATGTGCGCCAGCACAGGCTATCGGGGAAGCGACAAGACTTAGGGGGCTGGGAGGACAAGACAGACAGCTCAAGTGCTTAGTGAGTTGGTGCGTGCTGTTTGCCCGCGGAGGAGAGGAGAGTGGGCTCGGGTGCTGTGTGCAGTTGTCCTGCTTTCTCTTCTCTCACCGGTCGGCGAGCACGCGCGCACTCGCATCCGCCCCACAGCCCCTCCCATACATAAATACACACAGACACATAGGCACTTCCCTGCCTCTCCTTCTCGCGGTGGGCTTTCCTGCCTTGGAGGCGAGAGCGGGCTCGTGCCGCCGCCGCCGCCGCCGCCGCCGCCGCCGCCGCCGCCGCCGCCGCCGCGCTCCGGCTGCTCCCGGGCTGATGGTCGCCGGCTGCACCCGGGGGTGGGGGAGGGGTGGTCCTGCGCCGCCGCCGCCGCCGCCGCCGCCGCCGCCACCACCGCCGCCGCGCGCTCCTCCTCCCCCTCCCCACGCAGTTCCGAGGCCCGGGCGGCTCTGCCCAATGAGGAGCGGCGTTGCTGGTAGGTGGGGAGTGTTTTTGTTTTGGGTTGAAGTTGAGGCTGAGGAGAGAGAAGAGCTAGCGACGAGCAGTCGTCGCCACACCGCGGGAGGTGGAGGAGGCCCTGCCGGAGTCGAGAGGTCTCTCCTCCCCGCCGACGGCCCCTGCCCGCAGCTCCTCTGCCTCCTCTCGGTGCCGGAACTCACGGGCCTGCCCGGGGCCCCCAGTCTTTGCACTCCGCACGCCGCAGCGCCCGGCCCCGGCCGCACCCGCCGGCCCCATGAGGAGGGACGTGAACGGAGTGACCAAGAGCAGGTTTGAGGTGTGCGCTTGGAGGGGGCTAGGGTGGCAGGAGGAAGGCGATTCCCTCTCTCGTGCCCCGAAAAATTCGCTCCGCACTGAGCCTCCTCCCTTGTCTGGCGCCGTCACCCCCCGGCCTCTAGGACTGCCAGACTTCTCTCCCCCTTTTCGCGACCCGAAAGCCCAATGCAGCCCGGCTTCCCTCTTCCTCCCGACCGGTCGCCTCCTGCCTCTTCCACCAGCGGGGCCCCGGCGGGGGATTAGCTCTGGCGCCCTAATTCCCCCTCCCCCCAGTATCACTCAGCTTTCCGTTCTTTACACAACCCTTGGCTTGCCTCCCTTCACCCGGCAGAAAAAGCATCACAGCTCCGATCGACCGGAGGGAGCTAGCTTCTTTTCTTTCTGCCACTTTCTTCGTGAAGCGAGGGGGAAATTATGGGCTAGGGGGCTTTTCTCCGAGTTTGAGAGACCTTGGTTAAACTAGGGAAGTGGGGGTGGTAGACTGAGATGATAGAGACGACCACGAGTTTTCGGTGCTGTTTGCTTTGGGTATTGTTCTGATACTTCCTCTTCTTTCCCGTTTAGTCTGTACTTTTGTAGCTCATTGTTTCTGGGAACTCTTAGACGTGTACAGGCTTTGAGGTTGGGACGAAGGTCTGAGAGACTTAAAATCCATTCAAGTCTCTTTGTCTCTAAGAACTCCACCTCTGGCGAGAGAGGTTTATAGTAATGGAATTAAGGAATGGGTGAGGAAATAAAACATCCGAAAGCGTCTTTAGAGAGTAGTCAGTGTCAGGAAGTGGTTCCTTTGGGAAGTGAAGTATCGTAGCTACAGGTGAATTACAGTAGTATAGTAATATACGGGAAGGTGTTTTGAGGGGATAAGAAAGAGAAAGAAACTACAGCAAGAAGAGTAAATGTTGCCTGGCCTTTTTTGGCAGAGAATCAGGCTGACCTGGGATCACTCACAGCTCAGTGTACATCTCACTTGGTGTTTTTCTTCATTTCCATTTGAAGGATGAAATTGTAAGACGGTGAGACAGAAGTTTCAGGAAGCTTGCCAACTAGTTGCAGAGGATGAAATTGTTACCCAAGGTCTTCAGTTTAGTCTATTCCTTGATTTCTTTTTATGCTTATGGGAAAAATATTTTAATTTGCCCGTAAAGATCAAGACAGGGAGTGTTGGGGAGAGTTTAACTGCAGAGCTACAGTGTTACTGTTGCAGGCCAGGAGTGGAGAAAAATCAAGGAATTGGTCTCCTTAGAGTCTTCCTATTTACCTTCATCATGGGAAGGAATTATTATAGTAGATATGTTTTGGTGTTTAATAGAATTTTATGTTGCCCTAGTGTAGAGAGACCCAGTAAACTTAATTTATGATGGTTTCCTATTCAGTACTACTGTAAAAGTCCAGACTGCCATTAAAATTACTGAATAGATATTTAGCACTTAACAGAAATCTTCAAAGGGAAACCCAAATGCTGAAGAATTGAGTGGAGGGTGGCCTTTTGCCATTACAGTCAGCTCTTTATCATTTTGCTATTCACTTTTAGGTTGTGTGAGTAATTGTTGGAAAGAGTTCTTTGTAGTTTGTGCTTTAAAAATGCATTGCTATATCCTGTTTTTGTAATTATCTTATATTTTAATTTGTAGTTTATCTGTACTGGTGGTACTAAAATAATAAGAGAATGTATTGCTTTCTTGAGCATGTCTGGGTCTTTAAAATAAATTTATTTATTTTTAATTTATTTTTATTTTTGCCTGCGCTGGGTCTTAGTTGCTGTGCGCGGGCTTTCTCTAGTTGTGGCGAGCGGGGGCTACTCTTCATTGTGCTGCGCAGGCTTCTCATTGTGGTTTCTTGTCTTGTTGCAGAGCACGGGGTCTAGGCACGTGGGCTTCAGTAGTTGCAGCACACCGGCTAGTTCTGGCGCACAGGCTTAGTTGCCCCGCAGCATGTGGGATTTTCCTGGACCAGGGCTTGAACCCATGTCCCCTGAATTGGCAGGCGGGTTCTTAACTGCTGTGCTGCCTGGGAAGTCCTGCAAGCATGTCTGTTTACCTTGATTGGTACAACTAAAGTTTTCTTAACGTGTCTAAGATAAAAAGGGAGGGAAAACTCCTTCTTCTGCAGTGTTTATTTGTAAACAAAAGGCTACTCTTATTATGAAGTGAAGTGTTCATGCTGAAATAAAAATGAGAAGGGACTGGAAATGATATGTGTTAATGAGTTTCATTGTCTGATGTTTCTTAAAGTCATTTACCCCTTAATGACCTAATTTACAGGTAATAAAGCAATAAACTTTGGTCTCTCATGAAGTAATAAACCTTGCTAATTCGTTGAAAACATTTTAAATGTTTACTTTCAATGGATAAAAGATGTAGATAAGATGAAGCAGCCTTTTCATATCTAAAATATTTACATTATTTTTTTAATTCTCAAAAATCACAGGTTTTTAAAGGACTGATAATTTTATGATTGTAAGCAGATAGCTCTGAAAATTTTTGTGAGTGCGGGAAATTTCTATAGCAAATATATAACAACTAATTTCAAATTGGTTATGGTTAATACAAAAAGTGAAAGATTGTTTTCTTGGCCACATTTTTTTATCTGGGCAGAAGATAACTAAAGCTTATTGTTTTTTATTTAATTCTTTAAAACCTTTTTTAGGGAATGTTCTGTGTATTATGCTTTTGGATGTTGTAAGTGAAGGCCACACACTTTAAATCTCACACTCAGTGGTAGAGTTGTAGAAAAAAAAAATTTTAAGTTAAAATCAAGGGAGAAGAGTATCTGTTAGGCAGCTATGTAGTATCCTGTAGAATAGCCAAGTAGATGACTGTTGGATAAAAGAGTTTAAAAAAAGATATGGAGGTGTGAAAATTATTGTTGTTCTTTGCTGTATCACTTTGGCATTAAATCTGTACTATAATAACCCTTATAAGTTAACGTAATGCGTACTGAATTGTCTCAGTCTTCTAATTGAAATTCATTAAAATCCTTTTTTTTTTTTTTTCTTCGGTACGCGGGCCTCTCACTGTTGTGGCCTCTTCCGTTGCGGAGCACAGGCTCCGGACGCGCAGGCTCAGCAGCCATGGCTCACAGGCCCAGCCGCTCCACGGCATGTGGGATCCTCCAGGACCAGGGCACGAACCCGTGTCCCCTGCATCGGCAGGTGGACTCTCAACCACTGCGCCACCAGGGAAGCCCCAAATACTTTTATATTACTTGCAGTACACTTTGTTTTGTGGCAAATTTTGATAATTTCCTTTCAAATTTAATAATGATTATTAAATATGTCCTGTATGCCAGGTGCACTGAGCTAGATGTCTTACCTTGGTTACTTCTAATTCTCACAATTCTCTTTTGAGGAAAGCTAGGGCCCAAGAAGTATTCAAGTTGCACAGCTAGTATTTTTGGGAGCCAGGATTCCAATCTGCAATTTTTTTTTTACTCCACTCTATCATTCTGCTCTGTTTTTAGCATAACATAGTATAAAAGCCCATAAAATGTGTGGAAAAGAGCTTTCCTAAAGTTCTTCATCCAGTATATTTTATTTTGCTTTTGCTATCGAGAGAATACAGCTATCCTTCTTTTTAAGTGCTGTAGCCAATGCTATCTTAACATAGTGAAATTAATGACAGACATGTGTAAATATCTAAGCTAGCCCTTGAATCCAAGTTTAGATTTTTTTCAGTTAGGACTCTCCACTTGTCATACTCTTAGTAGCTCCATTATGAGAATGTAGTATTATTGGAGGAAAAAATTCTTATTTGGGTTTATTAAAAAGTATAACTTAAAAAAAAAAGTTATAGTGGTAACATTCACTGACATTCACATACCATTTTACAGTTTAATCAGTCCCCGGAGATGTTAAGACTCACATAGCTAGGAAGTGATGAGTTCCAATTTGGGTATTTTGAATCCCTGTTCATTATTGTTTTTCATTATACCTCACTGCCTCTCTGATAAATCTGTAATACTACAGTTTGTATGATTAGGTTGTAATATTTCTTTACCTGCTTCATTTTATTGCTTCAATTTGTCCAAAATAAGAAAAATCATAAACTGTTCTGTGGCAGAAAGAAAATACTTCTTTGGGAGTTAAGAGAACTGGATATTAGATAACCTTGATTTTTGTCACCAACTAACTGTAGCTTTGGTCATCTCTTTTCACTTCTCTGGTTTGGTCATTTACCTCTTCTGTAAGAAAAGGGAGTTAGAATCAATTATTAAGGTTCCTTTTGTTCCAGATCCTATGAATCTGTAATTTTTGAATAAAAGCCGACCTTGGTCCTTTCTTCTGAAATAGCCACTCCAGTATTTTGTTAAAGTTTGTAGGCTCAGTCACACAGTACAGTTAAGACTGCAGTAATGACCCTTTTTCTCCCTTAAGGTTTTATCTTCTAACCTAAAGAACATTCTGCATAGTAAATAACCATATTTTCCAAGTTGGTGCATGTGGAAAATGTTATATTTTCCAGTGGGTGAGAGTCATTTGTGTCACTCTATTTGAAAGGCCTTGCAATGGGAAAGAGTACTAGTAAAACTAAGGAATTTTGTTTTTAATGCTTTAGAGATTGGTTTGAAAGCAATTATCTAACATTACTATAGAAAATCCAAATTAAAAGTCTGGGCTTTTTAGGCCCATTCAGACAATCTGTCCTTTTTTGAATAATGTTACTGATATTTCTTTATTGTATAATCATGGGTCCTTTTGAAGCACAGTACACTGTATCATGTACTTATATTGTAGTCATTCATTATTTAAAATAAACATATGTTTGTGTCTTGCTACAGTATATATAAGATAAACAGTTATGTATTGAAAATTATGCTTTCCATTAAGTCATTAAATTTTTTTAACTTGGCAAAAACTTCACAAGATGTATTGTTGATATTTAATCCTAGTTATAAGATGTGATCTATTTCTTTTTTAAAAAATAAATTTATTTATCTTATTTATTCATTTTTGGCTGTGTTGGGTCTTCGCTGCTGCGTGCGGGCTTTCCCTAGTTGCGGCGGGCAGGGGCTACTCTTCGTTGTGGTGCACGGGCTTCTCATTGCGGTGGCTTCTCATTGCGGAGCATGGGCTCTAGGCGCACGGGCTTCAGTAGTTGTGGCACGTGGGCTCAGTAGTTGTGGCTCACGGGCTCTAGAGCACAGGCTCAGCAGTTGTGGCACACGGGCTTAGTTGCTCTGCGGCGTGTGGGATCTTCCCGGACCAGGGCTCAAACCCGTGTCCCCTGCATTGGCAGGCGGATTCTCAAGCACTGTGCCACCAGGGAAGCCCCGATGTAATCTGTTTCTACATTGAAGATTTTCATTCATTAAAGCAGTATTTCTGTTAGAAGTATCCACACTTTTAAAGTCATGTCTTCATGTTCTAGGCCTTTTGTCAGTTTTAGCTGTTAGTATTGGTGTTGTTTTTTAATCTTAATTTTAAAAAATCCTTCAATTTTCATCCTCAGAGTTGCCTCTTTTGAAATTTTGGTCTCATATTTCTTCTAAATTAATGAGTACTTTTGTTATTGCTAGCCCTTAGATTACTGTTTCCCAACTGGTGACAGATTGGAAACTAAATTAAAAATTTCAGTAATCTAACTAATACTGTGGTCTTGCAAGGGTATTTTTAGATGTCCAAAATAAAATATTCCGTTACACCAGGAAAATCCAAGGGAGGGAGGAAGAAGAAAGAATGCCCTTAAACTGACCAAATTTAGCTGCTTGTGCAGTTGTCTTTACACTGTTTTCCTATTTAATATCCCAGACTTAGTGAATTCTTAGATCAGACCCCTACCCAAAAATTGCCTCAGAAAAATGAAGGCATCCACCTGTGGTTTTATAGTTTTATGTCTTAATGCACTTGAACCCATTTGATAAAAAGATTTTAACTTAATAGCAACTACAGTAGGTGGTGGTATTGAACTATGCAGTAGTATTTATGCTTGATTCATGTTGCTTTATTATATAACTTTAAAAAGAAAGGTATGTATTCAAAGGTAATAAATCCAAAACAGATTTGCATTAGCTTTTGAAGACTATTTCTGTTAAAAGAATGGCTTTGCTGGCTAGTTATTTTCAGCACATATCAAGTAACGATTTAGCAGGCATGTGATTTAAAGCTATAGGTAAGTAACCTATTTATTCCCGAATCATATTTCCTCCAGTTTGATTTTATGATATTCTGTTGGCTTTAATAAGCCTCATATCTGACAGTTGTAATCAGGTGGAAATGTAAGTAATTTAATCCATTTTGCTGTCTTCTAAGTTGCTCTGAGGTAAAAGTCACCTATTAAAACATGGTAGACAAGGGTTTAGTCAGTTATGAAACATATATTGGCAATGTCTTCTGTCATTTTTATCCTTGATCCCAGGAATTTCTAGTAAAAAGTAAAAAAAGGGAAATAGAACACTGAAAGTAAATAGTAAATTGATTTTATGCATTACTTTGGTGCTAAGACAGAAATCATATCTAATAACAAGGAGGTGAAGGTTGGCAATATATCGAATGCCTGCCCAGTTTTATATAATCAAATGTAAAAGCTATTGTGATATTTGTTGGTGAGTGTAACTTTCTGATTAACTGAAGGATGCAGGCAGATATAATTTCACGATCATTTATTTATTTATTTTTGATTTATTCTGCTACTTTATTTTTATATAATATTTCCTACATGACTTAAAGAGTTATAAATTAATTATATTTTAACAAGAGTGGATAATTATGGGTACATGCACAGACAAAACTCAAGAATTCAGAGTCAGACTGTGGTTTATTCCCTATCTTAGAATTTGTAGCCAAGGGTTTCTTTGTTTTTTTTTTCCCACCAAGAAGAAATAGATATCTCGGGGACTGAGAAAGTGGGAGATCTTTGCTGACATGAAAAGAGTTGTACTTTCAGAATGGGTTAGAACAACAAGGGGTGCATATACTAACTCTTCATGATCATTCAAAAGTAAAAAATGGAAAAGCATTCTCAGCTTTACTACAATTTACAATAATAAGAATATGCCATAGGTATAGCTATTCTAAGTACTTTTTTTTTTTTTTTACTATATGCAGTATGAAGGTATTTATGTGGCAGGAGGGACAGGCCAAAAGAAAGCAGTAAATTTCTAGATTAGGGCATGTTTTTAAATGTAGAGTACCTCTTCTTTTATGCTTTCTTTCTGTCATCCTTGGTTGACAGCTTAGGCCCTGGAAAGGTCATCGCCAACTGCCCGTGTCCTGAATTGCAGTTACCAGCGAAGAGCCAGATTTGTTTTGTTCTTTGTTTTCTTTTTTCCTTTTTTGAGGTGGGTGGGGTGAAAGGAAAAAAAAGAGAAGGGATTTGCAGTTTCTTGAAAATTAACAGTTAAAAAAATATATTTCTGAAGAACCTAGGGGCAGGACAGGAATAAAGATGCAGACATAGAGAATGGACTTGAGGACACAGGGAGGGGGAAGGGTAAGCTAGGACGAAGTGAGAGAATGGCATTGACATATATATACTACCAAATGTAAAATAGATAGCTAATAGGAAGCAGCCGCATAGCACAGGGAGACCAGCTCCCTGAGAGCACCTAGAGGGGTGGGATGGGGAGGGTGGGAGGGAGATACAAGAGGGAGGGGATATGGGGATATATGTATACGTATAGCTGATTCACTTTGTTATAAAGCAGAAACTAACGTAACAGTGTAAAGCAATTATACTCCAATAAAGATGTTAAAAAAAAGAGAAAATTAACAATTTAATATTAACTATAAATGTTAGCTGCAAGGTTTTCCAGAGTTTTTTGTTAGAATACGTTATCCATTTTTTTGTCATCTTATTTTTTGAACTAGATCATCTATGTACTTTAATGTTCTAATTTTGAAATTAATTTGAGTAAGGAGAGGACGGAAACATTAAGATGGGACTTCCCTGGTGGCGCAGTGGTTAAGAATCCTCCTGCCAGTGCAGGGGACATGGGTTCGAGCCCTGGTCTGGGAAGATCCCACATGATGCAGAGCAACTAAACCCATGCGCCACAACTACTGAGCCTGTGCTCTAGAGCCCGTGAGCCACAGCTACTACTGAGCCCACGTGCCACAGCCACTGAAGCCCACGCCCCTGGAGTCTGTGCTCCGCAACAAGAGAAGCCACCACAATGAGTATCCTGCGCACCGCAATGAAGAGTAGCCCTGGGGCTTCCCTGGTGGCTCAGTGGTTGAGAATCTGCCTGCCAATGCAGGGGACACGGGTTCGAGCCCTGGTCTGGGAGGATCCCACATGCCGCAGAGTGGCTGGGCCCGTGAGGCACAATTACTGAGCCTGCACGTCTGGAGCCCGTGCTCCACAGCAATAGAGGCCACGATAGTGAGAGGCCTGCGCACCGCGACGAAGAGTGGCCCCCGCTTGCCACAACTAGAGAAAGCCCCCGCGCAGCAACGAATACCCAACACAGCTAAAAATAAATAAATAAAATAAATAAATTAAAAAGAAAAAGAAAACCAGGGCATGGTATTGATAGTTCAGTTCTGTTCAGATTTTATTTAGCACCAATATGTGTCAGATATTGATAGGTGTTAGAGGTACGAAGCTGCTCCAAAGCATTGTCTTTTCCTCAGGGAGTTTGTTGTCTAGTTAAGAAGAAAACTGCATGAGAAAAATAATTTAGTGGGTTCTGGTAAATGCAGAGATAGCTATATGGGAGCGTGATAAGAACCAATTTCATGAAAAGCATTCATACTTTCTGTTATCCTCATACTGCTTATATGAGACGCATTACATTTTACTTAGTGCTTTTAAAAGAAAAAATCCATTGAGGCTGCTTTTAAAAAATATTAGCACTATACTGTCAGGTGTAAGAATTTATTTTTTTAATAAATTTATTTTTTATTTATTTATTTTTGGCTGCATTGGGTCTTCGTTTGCTGCACGCAGGCTTTCACTAGTTGGGGCGAGTGGGGGCTACTCTTCGTTGTGACATGTGGGCTTCTCCTTGCAGTGGCTTCTCTTGTTGCAGAGCATGGGCTTTATGTGCGTGGGCGTCAGTAGTTGTGGCACATGGGCTCAGCAGCTGTGGCTTGCGGGCTCTAGAGCACAGGCTTAGCAGTTGTGGCGCACCAGCTTAGTTGCTCCGCGGCATGTGGGATCTTCCCAGACCAGGGCTCGAACCCGTGTCCCCTGCATTGGCAGGTGGACTCTCAACCACTGTGCCACCAGGGAAGTCCAAAATTTATTTTAAAAAGTACAGGTATGAATTACTTATACTTATCTGTACCAGGGACAACCAAGGGAAAAGAGGTATGTTTTCATTAGTAATTTCTTTGGTTTTACTGGTACATCTTTAGGGAAACAAAACAGTGGGACTACTAATGATAGAGCTAATCAGAGTAACTGCTCTTCTCTAAAGCTGGACATTTCTCAGAGATGTAAGCAGAAATTAAACAGGGTTAGAAGAAGAGTAACAGGAAAGTAACACTTTCACCAGTAATTCCAGGAATTAATTATATAGTAGGTAGTTATATACATATTGTTCCATTTGTTTTTAAAGCAAAGAATAAATTTTGTTAAGGAATTTATGAATGACTGAATAATACTGACCCTCATTTATGGAGGGCATCCTGCTAACCTTCCTTTAGTAGGGCAGATATTTTGAACTGCCTTAAATAACCACTTAATATAGTGTTTTACACATTAAAGAGCATGTTCCCATTTATGATTTCATTTGAACTTAAAAAAAAATCTTGTATGTTAGGTAGGGGATATTTTTCTGCTATTTTATAGGTAGGAAAGCAGATACTCTGGAAGGCTGTTATTTTACCAACATTAAATAGCTGAGTATAAAAGCCGGAACTTTAATCCAGTTGACTTGAAGTTTCTTATACTTGCCTCTAGGGCATGCTGACTGAGAATATTTTTTTTTGCTTGCTTGCTTTCTTTTTCTTTCTTTCTTTCTTTTTTTCTTTCTTTCTTTCTTTTTTTTTTTTTCTTTCTTTCTTTCTTTCATTCATTGGAGTATAATTGCTTTACAATGTTGTGTTAGTTTCCGCTGTACAGTGAAGTGAATCAGCTGAGAATGGGTTGTTTTTTTAATTTTATTAAAAAAATTTTTTTGGGCTTTCCTGGTGGTGCAGTGGTTGAGAGTCCGCCTGCCGATGCAGGGGACACGGGTTCGTGCCCCAGTCCTGGAAGATCCCACATGGTGTGGAGTGGCTGGGCCCGTGAGCCATGGGCGCTGAGCCTGCGAGTCCGGAGCCTGTGCTCCGCAACGGGAGAGGCCACAGCAGTAAGAGGCCCGCATACTGCAAAAAAATAATAATAATTATTATTATTTTTTATTTTTATTTTTGGCTTTGTTGGGTCTTTGTTGCTGTGCACGGGCTTTCTCTGGTTGCAACGAGCAGGGACTACTCTTCATTGCAGTGCGCGGGCTTCTCATTGCAGTGGCTTTTCTTGTTGTGGAGCACGGGCTCTAGGCGCACAGGCTTCAGTAGTTGTGGCACATGGGCTCAGTAGTTGTGGCTCGCGAGCCCTGGAGCGCAGGCTCAGTGGTTGTGGCTCATTGGCTTAGTTGCTTCGTGGCATGTGGGATCATCCCAGGCCAGGGCTCGAACCCATGTCCCCTGCATTGGCAGGCGGATTCTTAACCACTGCACCACCAGGGAAGCCCCGAGAATGGGTTGTTGTGAACAGTTTACCCATTGTTATTCTTTTGATCTATAGCAAGTATTTATAAGATGTTTGGTTAGGGTTGATTAACACTTGAGTTTGTGGCGAAAGAATTGAGCAAAGTTAATTTTGTGGGGACTGCAAAACATGGGCATTGAACCTGTACTTTGGCTTACTAGCCAACTTAAGTAACTCTTGAACAGCCATGAACAAATATTCTGGATAAATCACGCTAAGTTGTAAATTCCTTTCAGATACCTATGTAATAAATTACATTTGTAGCAAAAGCTGTTAGTGTATCATTCATATGTTGAATAAAACTGATTTGATTACCTTCTTTACTATAATTCTTCCTCATGAGAACTAGGAGTGAGATACTAAAAGTTTTATAATAAGTATTTGTAGAATCTTGAATATAAGTTTATAAGGCTTCATGTTCAGCTTCTTTGCAAGTTTTGCTCTTAGGCTTGATGTATAAAGTCTGGGCAGCATTTTACTCAATTTATCATAATATATTATTAAAGATGAAAGGTAGCAGTATACCACTGTTGAGTGAAAAATAGTAAACATTTAGGATATAGTATTTTATGAATAAACAGACATGTCTAGATAAAGATCAAGTAGGTTTAGTAGAATAAAAAAAGTTTAATATCAGAAAGAATACCAAGAAGCAATATTATCATCTTCTAGAGTGTTTAAATTATTTAATCTGAAATTTGCATTAAAAATGATCCCATCCATAAAATTCACGCTGTTCTGGAGTTATGGCCAAGATCTATCTGACCCTTCTAACAGCTATCAAATATATATTTATATGAAATGTGTGATAATTCACTACATTACCTTTTTAGTCTTGTCTATACTATATACCTACCTAGGATCCAGTTTTATTTTTCTATACTTTACATGTTCTGGCTGTTGTCAAGTGACTGGGGTCTTGTCGGTATTTCCAGTAACGATATTGTTTCAGAGATGAATTAACAAAATGAAAAACTACAGGATTCAATTCAACATTAGGCTGGGAACCAGGGGAGAATATATATGCTCCACATTATCCTTTTTATTTTTTTAACATCTTTATTGGGATATAAATGCTTTGCAGTGGTGTGTTAGTTTCTGCTTTATAGCAGAGTGAATCAGCTATACATGTACATATATCCCCATATCTCCTCCCTCTTGGCATCTCCCTCCCACCCTCCCTATCCCACCCCTCTAGGTGGTCACAAAGCACCGAGCTGGTCTCCCTGTGCTATGCGGTTGCTTCCCCACTAGCTATCTATTTTACATTTGGTAGTGTATATATGTCCATGCCACTCCACATTATCTTAATTGGAAATAATGTTTTTCTCTTGTGGAATTAGGCCTGGATACGCATTCAAGTTGAAGGTGCATAGCCAGCCAAATATTATTTGTAAGTAGTTGTTTTGCTTAACGCCAGTGGTACTAAAAAGGAAATGATCAAATTGAAATCTAAGTAAAACTTAACCAAGAATTAGCCTAGTAAACTTTCTTGTAGCTTTTATTTACTGTGGCTGGGTTGGACTATGGCTTATTAAATGGCATGCAGTCTCCGTGAAGTGTACCATTATTTTAGACAAAGTCAGTTTTAGCATCATCTGCTTTGGCCGTCCTAAAGTAGCCTCAGATCTCTCAGTTTAATGTGTTTCAGGGACGTGTCTTTCTTCTGCCTACTTGTATTTTGCAAAAATAAGACAGTTATAGGCCTATGATTTAATTTGGGACTGGTAATGGGGGTTAAATTAAGTTGTTGCTTTAGTATTTGTTCTTGGAAGAGAAGTTAAATTATAATTTACTATGCACCTTAAAGTGAGTTTCAAGTGAAAAGCAATTCCTCCATCTCTCTGTTCTCTAGAAGAACAATTGTTAACTGTTTAATATGTATCCTTTTAAAAATTATTTATCTATTTAATATGTATGGATATGTTCACATTTTATGATCAAGCAAAATTATGCTGGACATACAGTTTAGAAACTCGCTTTTTTCTTCTTTTAAAAAATTATAGTAAGTTTTAATTTATATAAGAAATATGTGGATACATTTTTATTTAAAAATTAAAACATTTTGAGTGTGATAATTCCTTTTTATACTGCTCATAATCCTGATCCTCTCCACCTAAAGAGATAAGGGCCAGATAAACAACAAGATCCTACTGTGTAGCACAGAGAACTATATTCAATATCCTATGATAAACCAAAATGGAAAAGAATTAAAAAAAAAGAATGTATGTATATGTATAACATATACACATTGCTGTACAGCAGTAGCTAACACAACATTGTAAATCAACTATACTTCAGTAAAAAATTAATTAATTTAAAAAGGGGGAAACCAAAAAAAAAGAGAGATAAGGACCAATTTTAAATTTGATGAGTGTCCTTGCAAGTCTTTTTCTGTGCTTTTACATAGCCTTAGTTTTCTGTGTGTGTGTTTATGTAAGTTGCCTCATACTGTATCTGGCATTCGGAAATTTTAACTACGATATGTCTTAGAGGTCTGTTAGATATATTTCTTTTCACAGTTACATAATATTCTATTATATGAATATTCTAGTTTGTATAGCTAGCTATTAATTAACCTTTAGGTTTTCTCCTTTGCATCACAAACACAAATGCAATGAATGTTCTTATATATGTGCAAGTGTTCCTTTATGTTAAATACCAAGAAGAGGGTTTTCTGGGTCATAGGGAATATATGATTATTAAGTTTATCAGATATTGTCAAATTGCTTTCCTAATTTATGTTTTGGCCCATAGTGTGTGAGTGAACTTGTTTCTCCACATCTTTACCAACATGTGATGTTTCCCAACTTTAAAGTTTTTCAGTGATAGAAGGAAAATTGTGTTTTATTGTATTTTGTATTTCCCTCATTACTACTGAAGTTGAGTATCTTCTTGTTTTAGTCTTAATGTTTTAAGTCGGGGGTCGGGGTGGGGTCGGGAGTGGGGAGCATGGGAGAGCAGGGCAGGTCATAAATGGACTTATTGGCCGTTTTGCGCTCTGGATTTTATTCTGACAAGGGAAGCCATAGGGATTTTTGAACAGAAGAGGAACATTCAGGCTTTGAAAGGATCACTCTTGCTTTGTAGAGAAGTGGTATATATATAACTGGTGTTAAGGGTTCTTGGAGTAATTCAGAAAAGTAATAGTGGTATCTTGTATGAAGTTGATTGTGATGGAGGTGTAAGAAGTAATTGGATCCTGGATATATTTTAAAGGTAGAAATGATAGGATTTACTGTCATTAGGAACCTATAAAGTTGGTGTATTGATTTTTGTGTATTCATTTTTGTATCCAGTTAGCATGCTCCGACCTGCAAATAGTAGAAAACCCTTTTAGTGGCTTAAAGAATAAGGTGTTCCTTATCTCACATTATAAGGAGTCAAAAGCAGAGCTTTTACCAGGATTAAGAGCCTTGGTTCAGAGAGGTGGTTTTCAAACTTCAATTTGCTTGGAAATTGAAAACTGGAAAAATTGAAAACTGGAAAACTGGCAAATCACCTGGGCCCATGAACTTGCATTTCTAAGATATATAAAGGTGATGCCTAAATGAGTACCACACTTTGGGTAACACAGACTTGGAGCCTAATAATTAGGAGGACTTTAGGGTTTGAGCAAAACAATGGAACCATACTGACTGGGTTCAAATCTTAGCTCTGCTATTTCCTATCTATTTTAAAATTTCAGGTATATTGATCTCAAGGGGCTTTTTTGTTGTTCTTTTCTAATTTTATTGTGTTACATATAAGTGTATTAGTGGTTTATGATAACAGGTGTTTTTTTTTTAAATTTTATTTATTTATTTATTTGGCTGCGTTGGGTCTTCCTTGCTGTGCGTGGGCTTTCTCTAGTTGCAGCGAGCAGGGGCTACTCTTTGTTGTGATGCATGGGCTCTAGGCGCTTGGGCTTCAGTAGGTGTGGCACGCAGGCTCAGTAGTTGTGGCTCGCAGGCTCAGTAGTTGTGGCTCGCAGGCTCTAGAGCGCAGGCTCAGTAGTTGTAGCGCACGGGCTTAGTTGCTCTGCAGCATGTGGGATCTTCCCGGAACAGGGCTCGAACCCGTGTCCCCTGTGTTGGCAGGTGGATTCTTAACCACTGCAGGCAGGCAGGTGGATTCTTAACCACTGCGCCACCAGGGAAGTCCCGTGATAACTGGTTTTTGAAAGTTTCTTTGTGGCCAAGTACATCATCAGTTTTTGTAAGTGTTCTGTGTTGGAACAAAGTAAGATTTTGTTTATTGAATGCTTGGGTTTGATGTGGGGAAAAAAAAATCACAGACACAAAATTTTAAAATTAGACTGCCTTTTTAAAGGGTGCATTGTAGGAAGGAAGAAGAGAAGTACTTACCAGTCAGAGACTGGAGACCAGAATACCCCGTTTTCTTAACATTTCTTAAAATTATGGTTTTTCTATTTATATCTAAATATGAAATTGTGATGGATCAACACAGGAGGCAAGCCTCAGAACCCTTAAGAAGACTCTTAGGTAGAAGAGGGAAAAGCCTAATGATGAACCCTAAATACAAAGGGGACCTCATATTTCTGACTTACAACATTTTAAAAAGTCAGTTTAAACTTGGAAAACTTCAAAAGGGCTGATGACACTTTTGAAAGGGATCATACTGTTTGTCCAATAAAACATTAAGGATTTATTATTTTATTAGAGTCTTACCAATCCCTAATTACTGACATGCAGTACTGTCGAATTATGGCAAAGCTAAATTTTTATCAGTTCATATTTTGGCTGAGATTGCTATTTAAAGCTGTGTGACTTTGGAATACATTTAATCTCTGCACCTCAATTTTTTAATTTAGGAAATGGAGACAAAATAGAATCTTTCTATCCAGGGTCGTTGTAAGAGTTACATGATATATAAAGTGTTTACAAGGCCGCAAGGTATACAATATACATTCAGTAAGTTTATTGTTACTATTTGACTCAATTCATTACACATATCTCTTAGATCAAACTTGTAATATGTGGTATTCAAATCCTCTAGGTTTTTATTAACTTTTTGTCTATTTTGTCTCTCTTTTGTCCCCTAATTAATTAATTAATTTTGGCTGCGTTGGGTCTCTGTTGCTGCACACTGGCTTTCTCTAGCTGTGGTGAGCAGAGGCTACTGTTCGTTGCCGTGTGTGGGTTTTTCATTGCAGTGGCTCCTCTTGTTGTGGAGCACAGGCTCTAGGCATGCGGGCTTCAGTAGTTGTGGCTCGCGGGCTCTAGAGTTCAGACTCAGTAGTTGTGGTGCACGGGCTTAGTTGCTCCACAGCATATGTGATCTTCCAGGACCAGGGATTGAACCCCTGTCCCCTGCATTGGCAGGCGGATTCTTAATCACTGTGCCACCAGGGAAATCCCTATAGATAATTTTAACTCTCTACCTTATAACTACCCTTATTTTATTTTATTTTTTTTTTGCAGTACGCGGGCCTCTCACTGTTGTAGCCTCTCCCGTTGCGGAGCACAGTCTCCGGACGCGCAGGCTCAGCGGCCATGGCTCACGGGCCCAGCCGCTCCGCGGCATGTGGGATCTTCCTGGACCGGGGCACGAACCCGCGTCCCCTGCATCTGCAGGCGGACCCTCAACCACTGCACCACCAGAGAAGCCCTCTCCTTCAACTCTTAATGATTTTTTCCTTGAATTAATTTTATCTAATAATATTGCTGTAAAGTCATTTTATTTTTGAGTATTGGGCTTACTTTGGGTTCTCACATTCTAGATTTTGGACTGGTAGTTCTTTATACTATTTTTTGCTCATCCGTGCTTTAAAAAAATCTACTATTATTATTGTCATTATTTTTAATATTTCACCAGAGTTTTTAGTGGTCCTTAAAAGGTTCATTAAAATAATCTGGTCCATTACTCCCAAAAGCAGGAGAAGTACCTGGTTCACTTTTCTTCTTCTGAAAGTAGATCCTTTTAAAAAGGTTCTTTTACCGTGGACCTAAGTGGTGAACTTACCTAATTACTTATGTGTGGAAACATCTTTTTTTCCTCCTCATTGCTAGGGTCATCTAGGGTGGGCTGGGTACAAAGTTCTCAGTTGCAGTTATTTCCCCTGAGTACTCTAAAGATATTTCTCCATCATCTTCCAAGTTCTGTTGTTACTGAGGAGAAGTTTCCTGTGAATTTATTTTTATCTTTCTTCTTCAAAGAGCTTGTTGAGTACACATTTTTAAATTATATTTTTTATTGAGATATAATTCACATTACAAGAAAGTTCTCTTTTTTATAGTATACAATCCAGTGGCTTTTAGTATATTCACAGATATGTGCAGACTATCACCAGAGTCAATTCTGGAACATTTTCTGCACTTCAGAAAGAAACTTGTACCCTTTATCCATCACTCCTTATCCCCTATCACTCCCTTGTTCTAAGCAACCACTCATCTGCTTTCAGTCTCTGTAGATTTCTCTTTTCTGACTTTCACATGAATGGAATCATATAGTATGTGGTTTTTTGTGACTGGCTTCTGGACTTTGCATAATGTTTTCAAGGTTCATCCATGTTTTAGCATGTTTACCTTTTTATGGCTGAATAATGCGTTGTATGGCTATACCACATTTTGTTTATCCATTCATTTATTAACAGGTATTTTGATTGTTTCCACCTTGCGGCTGTTGCGTATAGAGCTGCTATGAATATTCTTATGCATAAGTATGTGTTTGAAACCTTTTTTCAGTTCTTTTGGGTATGTACTTAGGAGTGGAATTGCTGGGTCATGTTGTAATTCTATGTTTAACGTTTTGAGGAAGTGCCAAACTATTTTCCACAGCAGCTGCCCATTTTGCATTCCCACCAGCAATGTACAATGGTTCAGATTTCTCCATATTCTTACAGTTATTCTTTTCCCTTCTTTTTTCTTTTTCTCAAATTATAATATCCTAGTGGGTATGAGGTGGTATCTCATTGTGGTTTAGCTTTGTATTTCCCTAATGACTAATGATGTTGAACATTTCATGTGCTTGTTGGCCATTTGTATATCTTCTTTGGAGAAGTGTTTATTTATATTCTTTGTACATTTTTAAATTGGGTTATTTGTATTTTTATTGTTCAGTTGTGAAAGTTCTTTATTTTGAATACTAGACCCGTATCATATAATTTGCAAATGACTTCATTGCATGCTTTGTAATTTTTTGCTGAAAGCTGAACATTTTGAATATTAAAATATAGCAACTCTAGAAATCACATTCCCTCCCCTCCTGGGTTTGTTGATGCTGCTTATTGTAGTAGTATTGTTTGTTTGTTTAGTGTCTTTTTCTGAACTAGTTCTATAAACTCTATTCTTTGTCGTGTGTGGCCACTGAAATCTCTGTTCTATTAGCTTAGTAGTCAGCTAATGATTGTACAGAGATTTCCTTAAACATCTGGAACCAGAAATTCTCTCAGTCTTTGCTGAGGGGCTTCTTGTACATGTTAGGGCATGCCTTCAGCACTCAGCCAGGCAGTTTACAATTATGCCTTAGCCTTCACTTCCTGTTTCTGCAACGCCTCAAGATCAACCAGAAGTGACAGCTTAGGGTCTTCTCAGGTTTTTCCTGAGTGTGTGCACAACCTTGGGCATGCATGTGGCCTTCTAGATTCCCAGGATATAGGAGCTTTTCAGTACCGTTATGGACATCTCATTCTCTAGCCCTTTCCCCTCAACCTCTTTGGTTAGTCTATTGTTTGCCCCAATTGTTATCTGTTCCTTAGGCAGCAGTGACTAAAACATTTGCCTGTAAATGTTTTGAACAAAGTGGAGTAATTTCTTTAGCACTAGGCCCCTTTTGAGTTGGGCAAAATAAAGACAAGCCTTTTGAGCTGATCTTCCAGGGAGCAACCAGACAGGTCAAGACAAATCATTACAATACTTTGAAAATGAGATATGTTCTGGTTCCTCAGTTACCAGCAGTGCGGGCTGTTATTTTCAAGATAGTGCTACTGCAAATGTGGGGATTGGGGTAACTTAAAATGCCTCAAAGCTCTCTGTTCTTACTGAGATTCAGCCTTTGTTCTTGAATATACACTCCGTGGACTGTTGCAAGCCTTCGGTTAGTTTCTGAAGTTCAAAAATATTTGATTTTGTCAGTTTTTTGGTTACTTTTATGGGGAGGTGGGATTTCAAAATTCCTTATTCCACCATTTTTGCTGATGTCACCTCTGAGTACGCTTTTGATCTGAGGTTTTAGAAGAAACCCAATTCTGGCTCCCTAATTTTGAAATACTCCAATTATACTAAAAATGTACTTTCTCAATTTCTAATTTTTATTCTGCAGAAGAGTGACCACAACCACTAGTTTGGCCATGTCGTCTCCTAATCATTTTTACGTACTACTTATTTTTAACCACTACAGTTACTGATGATGATTAATTAATACAGTGAATTTGAGTGGTTATTGTCTTTGTCCTATATTATAGAAAGGTATCTTGAGATAGCAGCTTAGATTCTATCCATTTCATTTGAATTCATCTCCTCAGTGTAAACTGAATTATTTTCAATTTTAGGTTTATAGGATGTATAATTAGCTTTTATTTTTTTAATAAATTTATTTAGTTATTTTTGGCTGCATTGGGTCTTCGTTGCTGTGCAGGCTTTCTCTAGTTGCGGCGAGCGGGGGCTACTCTTTGTTGCGGTGCGCAGGCTTCTCATTGTGGTGGCTTCTCTTGTGGAGCACGGGCTCTAGGCGCGTGGGCTTCAGTAGTTGTGGCACGTGGGCTCAGTAGTCATGGCTCGCAGGCTCTAGAGCACGGGCTCAGTAGTTGTGGCACACGGGCTTAGTTGCTCCATGGCATGTGGGATCTTCCCGGACCAGGGCTCGAACCCGTGTCTCCTGCATTGGAAGGTGGATTCTTAACCACTGTGCCACCAGGGAAGCCCCTAATTAGCTTTTAAAATTCCTAGAGCATGCAGACAAAAAAACAGAACTGGTGATAATGACCCAATGTATTGCAGAGGAAATTTGACAAGGGAAAACAACATCTTAGTTATAAGATTAATTATAATCTGGCAGTCTTTGATATGCACTTGCTGTGACTTTAGAATGAGTAGAACCTGAAATAGCTAGAAACCATAAAATTCTCTTTACTTTTACTTTAAAGAAACATTTAGCCCTTCAGTCAGTCAGTGCAACAAATATTTATATTATGATTTGTCATGTGTAAGGCACTGTGGTTAATCCACTTTCTAAAAGCTTACAGCGTAGTAGGTTAGAAGATTGTCAACACAGTAAGAAAAAATTTAAGATCTATAATAGAACTATAAGCAAAGTTCTGGATTATAGGAAAGTAGGAAAACATTTCCACCTAGAGATTGGGATTTCTGAAGAGGTTTCAGGTAAAGCATCCCTTATCCTTTCTGAAGTTCTGAACAAATAAAGAAAACAAGAGTGGCAGGTAGGGGTCAAAATACCACTTTTATTACTAACAGAGACCAGGTTGGAGGATACAACTTTCAGTACGTGAGCCAAATTGTGCCTTTTAACTGAAGTCCTTTAGGTAGACCAACCTGCCTCCAAGCAGTGCTATATTGACTCAAGCCTCCCTATGCAAGGGAGCGTCTGGCCCTAAATAAGCGGCGAATGCTTGCTCCACACCTTGGAAAGGTAGAAGCACAGAGATGGGCCAAGTTTGCTCTTCACTCTTCTAAGATTAACTAGTCAGACAGGTTCAGATAAGTCACTCTGTCTCTGTAAATAAAGAAGTACAGAGAAGTCAGGAGTGTGTTTAGTGCAAGTCCTTCCTTATGAAAACCTGAAGTGGGAAAAAGGCATTCCCTCCTAGGAGAGAGAATCAGTGAAGCTTTCATGGAGGATATGAAATTGGAGCAGAGCATTTAAAAAATGGATTGATTTCTAGGTAGAAGACATAAAGCCATAGAGATGAGAAAGTATAGGCTTTGTTTGAAAAAGAGGTAGTAGTCTAATTTAACCGAGCATTTGAGTTCTTGGTTTCAATAGTGTTATCCTTTGGGGGTTATTATCAAACATAAACATTTAGCTCTTGAACAGTAGTTGGCTCTATTTCAAGGTTATTTGACTTAAAAGATTACAAAAACCATCCCTTTCAGGTTTTAAGACAGCAAAGTAAAATTATTTCCAGGCTTTTTTGAAAATCACCTAAAGACAGGAATAAACTCCATTTTGAAAGGATAAGACATCTGTAATCCTACTTGTATAGGAAGAAGGAAAGCAAAAAGAAGTAGTAAGTGACCTAACAGAGGAGAGGAAGGTCAAACTCTATAGAGGAGAATACTGGCAAGAGACAGATCATGATTTCTCTGCAAGACCCCTGAAAAGCTCAGTACATGGAAGTACCATGTACCACAGATGGAGGCTGAGAACAGGGAGCATTGTCTGAAAAATCTATAATGGGGGATGGACCCCTCTCTGCCACCACCCCCACCCCCATACTCACCCCATGCACCCTGATCAGTTGAATGACTGCCATCAGACTTACAGAAGTCAGGACATTATTCTTTGGAGGAATTGAACATGAGAAGTTCAGGACCTAGGACACTAAGCCCAGAGGCGAATGAGGCTAAGATGCCACAGTGAACAGTGGAACCTGCTAGTCTCCTTCCCTCACGTAGTTGCAGAATTCCATCAGGCAGGTAAGGGATTAGAGTCTTCCTTCTAGTAAGAGAAGGCTCCAGAGAAAAGGTAGCTGAATTTAAAATTCTGCTTATGTATCAATAGGCTTGTGCCTATCAGTGTTGATTTTTCAAAAAAAAATCTGTAAACATGTTTTTGTTTATTTTTTATGGCTGTTGGCAGACAACCTTGTAAAGTTATTCATGACCAAACTCTTTATAGAACTGTCCCATAAAACATACATTCTAGGAAATCTTCAAAAGCCTTGGATTAGTAAAATGGAGAGAAAAAAAGGGAGGGGGGCTAACTAATAAAAGATTGCCAACATTTTCTTAAATGTGTCATATACCATTGATATTTTAAAACAAAATACAGATTAATTTAAACCAACTCTAAAGGGTATAATCCCAGCATTTAAAAATGGAATGCATGTAGATTTATGAAAAATATCATTGTCCTAATAGTTTTTGTTTTGTCTTGGGTCACCACTGGTTTGGGGAGATAGGGTCAAGCATACTGCCAAAGAACGGAGTTATCAAGCCTGTGTTCTAGGCTAAGTCCTAATTTGTTTGTACATCCGGTAATGACACTGGCTTGCTTTTTCTCAGTCTGTGTTGATTTTAATTTTGATTTTTTAAAAAGATTTATTCATTATTTATTTATTTTTGGCTGCATCGGGTCTTACTTGTGGCAGGTGGGATCTTCGTTGAGGCATGTGAGATACCACGTTGCGGCGCGCGGGCTTCTCTCTAGTTGTGGTGTGTGGGTTTTCTCTTCTCTAGTTGTGGCGCACAGGCTCCAGGGCGCATGGGCTCTGTAGTTGTGGTGCTCTGCTTCCAGAGCGCGTGGGCTCTGTAGTTTGCGGCACATGGACTCTCTAGTTGAGGCGCGTGAGCTCAGTGGTTAGTTGTCCTGCAGCATGTGGGATCGTAGTTCCCTGACCAGGGATCGAACCTGCGTCCCCTGCATTGTAAGGCAGATTCTTTACCACTGGACCACCAGGGAAGTCCTAATTTTGATTCTTTTTTAATGTTTAAGAAAAATAACTAAATGTAAACCTATTTTAGTATATTCTGTATGCCTATGTAAATTACATTTCTTTATTTATGTTGGTTCCCTCTTTGGTTTCTTTCTTTTTTTGTATCCAGCTTTACTGAGATATAATTGACATATAACGTTGTGTGAGTTTAAGGTACACAGCATGATGATTTGACATACGTGTATTTTGCGACTACCACAGTAAAGTTAGTTAACACATCTGTCATCTCACATAGTTAATGATGTTTGTTTTGAATGTGTTTTTATTTTATTTTATTTTGGCCATGCTGCATGGCATGTGGGATCTTTGTTCCCTGACCAGGGATCAAACCTGTGCCCCCTGCAGTGGAAGTAGAGTCTTAACCACGGGACTGCCAGGGAAGTTCCAGTGATGTTTGTTTTGTGGGAGAACATTTAAGATCTACTCTCAGTGGGCTTCCCTGGTGGCACAGTGGTTGAGAGTCTGCCTGCCGATGCAGGGGACGCGGGTTCGTGCCCCGGTCCGGGAAGATCCCACATGCCGCAGAGCGGCTAGGCCCGTGAGCCATGGCTGCTGAGCCTGCGCGTCCGGAGCCTGTGCTCCGCAAGGGGAGAGGCCACAACAGTGAGAGGCCCGTGTACCGCAAAAAAAAAAAAAAAAAGATCTACTCTCAGCAACTTTCAAGTATACAGTATAGTAATTAATGTTCACTATGGTCACCATGCTGTAGATTAGATTTACAGAATTTCTTCAGCTTGTAACTGGATATTTGTACCCTTTAACCACCTTCTCTCATTTCCCCCACTTCTCAGATCCTGGCAACCACCGCTTATGAGATTATACAGTATTTGTCTTTCTCTGATTTATTTGACTTAGCACCATGCCTTCTAGGTTCATCCGTTTTGTTGTAAAAGGCAGGATTTCCTTCTTTTTTGTGGCTGAATAATATTCCATTGTATATATATACCAATGTTTTCTTCATCCATTAATCTGTTGACAGACACTTAGATTGTTTCCATATCTTGGCTGTTGTAAATAATGCTGCAGTGAACATGGAGGTGCAGATATCTCTTTGAAATAGTAATTTCATTTCCTTGGATATATACCTCAAGTGGGACTGCTGAATTATATGGCAGTTTTGTCTTTAATTTTATGAGGAACCTCCATAGTGTTTTCCATAGTGGCTGTACCAATTTACATTCACACTAACACTGCTCAAGGGTTCGCGTTTCTCCACCTCACCAATACTTATTATCTCATGTCTTTTATTTTTTGCGGTATGCGGGCCTCTCACTGTTGTGGCCTCTCCCGTTGCGGAGCACAGGCTCCGGACACGCAGGCTCAGCGGCCATGGCTCACGGGCCCAGCCGCTCCACGGCATGTGGGATCTTCCCGGACCACGGCACGAACCTGCGTCCCCTGCATCGGCAGGCGGACTCTCAACCACTGTGCCACCAGGGAAGCCCCCTCATGTCTTTTTGATTATAGTGATTCTAACAAATGTGAGGTGATATCTCATTGTTGTTTTTTTTAAAATAATTTTTAAAAAATAACTATTTATTTATTTCTGGCTGTGTTGGGTCTTCGTTGCTGTGCCTGGGCTTTCTCTAGTTGCGGTGAGCAGGGGCTACTCTGTTGGGGTGCGCGGGCTTCTCATTGTGGTGGCTTCTGTTGTTGCAGAGCACGGGCTCTAGGTGTGCGGGCTTCAGTAGCTGTGGCATGGAGGCTCAGTAGTTGTGGCCCACAGGCTCTAGAGCGCAGGCTCAGTAGTTGTGGCACACGGGCTTAGTTGCTCTGCGGCATGTGGGATCTTCCTGGACCAGGGCTCAAACCCGTGTCTCCCGCATTGGCAGACGGATTCTTAACCACTGCGCCACCAGGGAAGCCCCCCTCATTGTGGTTTTGACTTGCGTTTCCCTGATGATGTTGAACACCTTTTCATATACTTTGGAAAAATTTCTGTTCAGATCCTTTGCCCATTTTTATTTATTTATTTATTTTATTTCGTTATTATTATATGAGTTTCTTATATATTTTGGATAATAATCCCTTATCAGATATATAGTTTACAAATGTTTTCTCCCATTTTATAGGTTGCCTTTTCATTTTGTTGATTCTTTTGCTGTGCAGAAGCTTTTTAGTTTGATGTAGTTCCACTTGTTTTTTGCTTTACTTCTTGTGCTTTTGGTGTTATATCCAAAAAAATCATTGCCAAGACCAATGTTAAGGAGCATTTTCACTATATTTTCTTCTAAGAGTTTTAGGCCTTACATTTATTTAAGTCTTTAATCCATTTTGAGTTAATTTTTGTGAGTGATGTAATATAGAGGTCTAATTTTATTCTTCTGCATGTGAATATACAGTTTTCCCAGTACCTACTGTTGAAGAGACTATCTTTTCCCCATTGAGTCTTCTTGGCTCCCTTTTCAAATATTAGTTGACCGTATATTCATGGGTTTATGTCTGGGCTCTTGATTCTGTTCCATTGGTCTGTGTGTCTGTTTTTCTGCCAGTACATAATGTTTTGATTACTAAAGCTTTGTAATGTAGTTTCAGGTCAGGAAGTGTGATGCCTCCAGCTTTGTTCTTCCCTCTCAAGATTACTTTGGCTATTCAGGATCTTTTGTGGTTCCATATAAACTTTAGGATTGATTTTCTATTTCTGTGAAAAATGCATTGGAATTTTGATAGAGATTGCATTGCATATGTAGATCACTTTGGGTGATTTGGTTTCCAGTCCATAAACATGGATATATTTCCATTTATTTGTGTCTTCAATTTTTCTCATCAATGCCTTACAGTTTTTATGTACAGATCTTTCACCTCCTTGCTTAAATTTATTGCTAGGTATTTTATTTCATTTTTAATTTTTTTAATTGCAGTATAGTTGGTTTACAGTGTTGTGGCAATCTCTGTTGTACAGCAAAGTGACTCAGTTTTATACATATAGACATTCTTTTTAAAATATTCTTTTCCATTATGGCTCATCCCAGGGGATTGGGTATAGTTCCCTGTGCTATACAGTAGGACCTTGTTGTTTATCCATTCTAAATGTAATAGTTTGTATCTACCAATGCCAAATTCCCAGTCCATCCCTCTCCCTTCCCCCCTCCCCCTTGGCAACCACAGGTCTGATCTCTATGTCTGTGAGTCTGTTTCTGTTTTGTAGATAGGTTCATTTATGCCATATTTTAGATTCCACATACAAGTGATATCATACGGTATTTGTCTTTCTCTTTCTGACTTACTTCACTTAGTATGATAATCTCTTGCTGCATCCATGTTGCTGTAGATGCCATTATTTCATTCTTTTTTATGGCTGAGTAATGTTTCATTGTATATATGTACTACATCTTCTTTATCCATTCATCTGTCGATGGACATTTAGGTTGTTTCCATGTCTTAGCTATTGTGAATAGTGCTGCTATGAACATAGGGGTGCATGTATCTTTTAGAGCTATAGTTTTGTCTGGGTATATGACCAGGAAGTGGGATTGCTGGATCATATGGGAATTCTATTTTTAGTTTCCTGAGGAACCTCCATACTGTTTTCCATAGTGGCTGCACCAATTTATATTCCCACCAACAGTGTAGGAGGGTTCCCTTTTCTCCACACCCTCTCCAGCATTTGTTATTTGTAGACTTTTTAATGGTGGCCATTCTGACTGGTGTGAGGTGGTACCTCATTGTATATTTGATTTGCATTTCTCTAATAATTAGTGATGTTGAGCATCTTTCCATGTGCCTACTGGCCATCTGTATGTCTTCTTTGGAGAAATGTCTGTTAAGGTCTTTTGCCCATTTTTTGATTGGATTGTTTGCTTTTCTGTTGTTGAGTTGTATGAACTGTTTCTATATTTTAGAAATTAAGCCCTTGCTGGTTGCATCATTTGCAAATATTTTCTCCCATTCCATAGGTTGTCTTTTTTTTTTTTTAAATGGTTTCCCTTGCTGTGCAAAAGCTTGTAAGTTTGCTTAGGTCCCATTTGTTTATTTTTGTTTTTATTTCTATTGCCTTGGGAGACTGACCTAAGAAAACATTGGTACTATTTATGTCAGAGAATGTTTTGCCTATGCTCTCTTCTAGGAGTTTTATGGTTTCATGTCTTATCCTTAAGCCATTTTGAGTTTACTTTTGTGCATGGTGTGAGGGTGTGTTCTAACTTCATTGATTTACACGCAGCTGTCCAACTTTCCCAGCACCACTTGATGAAGAGACTGTCTTTTTCCCATTTTATATTCTTGCCTCCTTTGTCAAAGATTAATTGACCATAGGTATGTGGATTTATTTCTGGGCTTTCTATTTTGTTCCATTGATCCATATGTCTGTTTTTGTACCGGTACCACACTGTTTTGATCACTGTTGCTTTGTAGTATTGTCTGAAGTCTGGGAGAGTTATTAGGTATTTTATTTTTTTATATTATTTTAAATGAGATTGTATATTTTCATCTAGTTTGTTCTTAGTATATAGAAGTGCAACTGATTTTTGTATGCTGATTTTGTAACCTGCAGCTTTAATGAATTATTAGTTCTAATGGTTTTATGGTGTAGTCTTTAAGATTTTTCTGTATAAAATCATGTCATCTGCGAACAGAGATACTTTTACTTCTTCCTTCTGATTTGGATGCCTTTTATGTCTTTCCTACCTAATTGCTGTGGTTGGGACTTCCAGTACTGTGTTGACTAGGAGTGTTTAGATTACCTTTGTCTTGTTTCCGATCTTAGGGGAAAAGCTGTCAGCCTTTCACCATTGTGAAGTCAGCTGTGGGCTTGTCATATATGGCCTTTATTATGTTGAGGTACATTCCTTCTATATCCAGCTTGTAGATGGTTTTTTATCAGGAAATGATGTTGACTTTTGTCCAGTGTTTTTTTTTTTCTATCTATTCAGATCATATCATTTTGATCTTTCATTCTGTTAATGTGGTTTATCACATTGATTAATTTGTGTGCATTGAACCATCCTTGTGTCACAGGGATAAATCCCATTTGATCATGGTGTATGATTCTTTTAATGTGCTGTTGAATGTGGTTTGCTGTTATTTTACTGAGAATTTTTGCATCTAAATTCATCAGGGATATTGGCTTATAGTTTTCTTACAGTTTCCTTCTCTGGCTTTGGGTAATGCTGGCTTCATAAAATGAGTTTGGGAGTGATTTCTCCTCTTCAATTTTTGGGGAAGAGTTTGAGTAGGATTGACATTAATTCTTTCTTATGCTTCCTAGAATTTCTCAGTGAAACCATCTAGTCTTGTGCTTTTCTTTGTTGGGAGGTTTTGATTACCGATTCAGTCTCCATACTCATTATTTATCTATTCAAATTATCCACATCTTCATGATTCAGTCTTGGAAGTGTTAAAAAAGAAAAACAAAACCTGTTGCACATTAAAATGTTGAAGAGTTTATTTGAGCAGACATTAATTTCAATTGCATAGCACCAGTCCAGAAGTGATTTTAGAAGTGCTCCATGCACAGGAGCTACGGGCAAGGTTTTTATAGACAAGGCACCGAAGCAAAACAGTTATTTGATTGGCTGTATCTTAAGGAGTTGCCTTACTTGGGATTGTTCTTAAGTTTCATTTTCTCAGATTCCAGTGCATGTATGCTGGCTTAGGTTTTGGTTTGCAACGTGGGCTACCAAGGCATTAGAACCACCTCAGACAATTAAACCCCAATTGCCTCCTTGTTTAATTACCTTAACAGTAAGTGGTCATGCTTCTAGGAATTTATCCATTTCTCGTAGGTTGTCCATTTTATTGGGGTATGATTGTTCATAGTAGTCTCTTATGATCCTTTATATTTCTGTGGTATCAGTTGTAATGTCTCCTCTTTCATTTATAATTTTTTTCTTTCTTTTTTCATTTATAATTTTACTTGAGTCCTCTCTTTTCCCTTGGTTAGTCTAGCTATAGGTTTGTCAATTTTGTTTATCTTTTTAAAGAACCAAGTGTTAGTTTCATTAATCTTTTATATTGGTTTCCTTTCTCCATTTCGGTTATTTCTGCTCTAATCTTTATTATTGCTTTTTGCGGACATTGGGCTTAGTTTGTTCTTTTTCTAGTTCCTTGAGGTGAAATGTTGGCTGTTTATTTGGGATCTTTCTTTTTTCTTAATGTAGACATTTATAGCTATAAACATTCCTCTTAAAACTGTTTTTGCTGCATCCCATAAGTTTTGGTTTGTTGTGTTTCCGTTTTTGTTTGTCTCAAGATATTTTTTGATTTCCCTTTTGATTTCTTCTTTGATCTATTGGTTGTTCAGTAGTGTGTTGATTGAGTTCCACGTATTTGTGAATTTTCCAATTTTCCTTCTGTTACTGATTTCTAGTTTCATGCCTAGTTTCATGATATTGTGATTTATAACACATATATTTTGGTCTTTGTTCTTGGTTCCTGACTCACAACTCCCAAAAACCCTTGTAATTTCCTAAGCAAGCAGTAGGAACATCTTTTGTTCTCAGTTCAAAGCCATAAAGGTGAAATGAGTGTCTTTTTGTTTACAACAAGCCCCTTTCAACCACACCTGAGTTTGTTAATAAGGTGAATTTTTGAAGGCCCCTAGGTAACTGAATGATGGAGACCAGTTGCCAGGGGAGCCAACTATGATTAGAGGGTTGGAACTTTCAGTTCCACTCCCCATTTCCCCCTTCCCCGCCTCTGGGGAGGAGAGAGGAGCTGAAGGTTGAAGCAGTCACCAATGGCCTGTGGTATAATCAATTATGTCAATGTATTGGAGCCTCCATTAAAAAAACCCAAAAGGATGAGGTTCAGAGATCTTCCATGTTGGTAGCATCTGCATGCCAGAGGGGTGGTGCACCCCAGTTCTTATGGCGACAGAAGCTCCTGCACTCAGGACCCTTCCAGACCTCACCCTGTGTTACCTCTTTATCTGGCTGTTCATCTGAATCCTTTAAATAAGCTGAGAGGGCTTCCCTGGTGGCGCAGTGGTTAAGAATCCGCCTGCCAATGCAGGGGACACGGGTTTGAGCCCTGGTCGAGGAAGATGCCGCGGAGCAACTAAGCCTGTGCGCCACAACTACTGAACCTGTGCTCTACAGCCCGCGAGCCAGAACTGCTGAACCCCTGAGCCTGTAACCTGAGGACGAAGAGTAGACCCGCTCACCGCAACTAGAGAAAGCCCGCACGCAGCAACAAAGACCCAACGTGGCCAAAAATAAATAAAAATTAAATTAAGTAAATTAAAAATAATAATAATAAACTGAGAGACATACGTTAATGTTTCTCTGAGTTCTGTGTACCACTTCTAGCAAATTAATTGAACCTGAGAAGTGGGTTGCAGGAACCTTTAATTTATAGCCAGTTGGTCAGAAGCACAAAGTAACACCCTGGACTTGCAATTGGTGTCTGAAGTGGGGGTAGTCTTGTGGGACTGGGCCTTTCACCTGTGAGATCTGATGCTATCTCCTGGTAGATAGTGTCAGAATTGAGTTAAATTTGTAGGACACCCATTCAGTGTCTGCTAAGAAATCGGGTATTGCTTGGGTGTTGGAAAACACACATCTGAATACCATTGTGAGCAGGAAAGATACTTGATATGGTTTCTGTCTTACTGATCTTGTTGAAATTTGTATTGTGGCCTAACATATGTTCTGTCTCGGAGAATGTTCTGTGTATGCTTGAGAAGAATGTGTATTTTGCTGCCACTGGATGGACTGTTCTGTGTATGTTTATTAGATCATTTAGTCTGTGATGTTGTTAAAATCTTCTGTTTGCTTATTAATTCTCTGGAAGATCTGTTATTGAGAGTGAGGTGTTAAAATCCCCTGCTACTGTTGTATTGCTGTTCGTTTCTCCTTTTAGTTGTTATATTTGCTTTATATATTTAGGTGCTCCAGTGTTGGGTGCATAAATATTTACACTTGTTGTATCTTCTTGATGAATTGACCCCCTTTATCATTATACAATGACCTTCTTTGACTCTTGGTTTCTTTATTTCTGTCTTCCTTTAGTGGAACCAGGCTTAATGTCATCTAGTTAAAGCTCCTTCAATGGAACAATCTACTCTATGACATCGCTGATATTGGAGAGACTGGCTGACCAGTAATGGGGAGAGCTCACAGCTTTACACAGTTATTTAAGCCAAATCTGTCTTAAACACATTGTCTCCGCTTCTCCTAGGTTGGTTATCTTGAACAGTATAGAGCTACTTGATTGTAAAGGACAATTCTTCAGCTCTTCAATAGCAGCTATAATGTTCTTCCATTGAACATTTTGAGTATTCCTCTTATCTTTACCATCTTCCACAAAACTTAGCTTTAGAACCTCTCAGTATCCTGGGATCCATTTTCTAAATGATATTTAGTTGATTTCCTTTCTCAAATGTGACGTTAGAGTTATTGACAACCACTCAGAATATACAGTAGTTTTGTCCCTTGGTCTGGTCTGCTTTCCATTAGTGTATCCTAAGATACAGTTTTTCTTTTCTTTTAAAATTTGTTACAGGAAGTCACATAAGTAACTCATGATAAACTAAAACTCCCTGTTTTTTGTGAAACTAGGTTTCTAGTTTCATATTTATATAACTGGTAATTGCTTAATTTTAGTGAGAGATTTAAAAAAAATTTACCGTTTAGTTTCCTCATTTTTTAAAATTAATTAATTTATTTATTCATTTTTGGCTGTGTTGGGTCTTCGTTGCTGTGCGCGGGCTTTCTCTAGTTGCGGCGAGCGAGGGCTACTCTTCATTGTGGTGCACGTGATTCTCATTGCGGTGGCTTCTCTTGTTGCGGAGCACGGGCTCTAGGTGCATGGGCTTCAGTAGTTGTTGCTTGCAGGCTCTAGAGTGCAGACTCAGTAGTTGTGGCACACAGGCTTAGTTGCTCCGTGGCATGTGGGATCTTCCCGGACCAGGGCTCGAACCCATGTCCCCTGCATTGGCAGGCGGATTCTTAACCACTGCGCCACCAGGGAGGTCCCTAGTTTCCTCTTGATACAGTCCTTTTAAAACCATGTTGAACCCTGATTCTGTTATCCTAGGTTATTATTTATCCTAATGAGTTTCATGGTATCCAGAAGTTTAGTAAATATGCTTATGACTTTATTCAAGATATCTAAAACTATTGCATGGGTATTTTGGCTAAACATGGGAGTTTGACTTTAATACATTTATTTCCTTTCTTTTCAAATAGCACTAACATTATAATAAAAGAATAAAAAGGAGTATAAGATCACAGGCACAAGAATGACAAAAAAAATTTTAGAAGATAAAAAAATTAGTAGAAAAGTGTTAAATAATTTAGCCAAGTAGAGGGAGGTACACTCTGGGTTGTCTGCAGAGACTAGCAAGCAAGTTTACAAAACCTCCAAAAAGACTCAACACTTGGTAGTAAAAAGTGAAAATATAAGAATGAGGCTTGAGATTAAAAGTAGGTACTGGTTGAAGAAAGTCTTTTTTTTTAATCCAAAATGTGTTTATTGCGATGGTTTCCCGTTCATCTTGATTCTGGGGGCTTTTAGTGCTGCTTCCGTCTGAAGGAGCATCCTTCGGTAAGCCTTGCCTTTCCTCCTGTGGGCTGGCAGAGGACAGTAGAGCAGCCAACACACAGAACTACTGTTTGTGCATGGCCAAAGACAGTGGTGGTTTTATAGCATCCTGAGCATTTCACATCCATGAAATAGGAATTAGGGCACTGCACCAGGCTCTTCTTCTTGTGTTTCCTCTTCTCCTCTTCTGGAGAGTAACGAAGGAGATCCTTTGGGAGAGGCATGTTCTCATGGAGAGGTCGTCACCGTCGGAAAGGCTGAAGAAATCTTAAATTAAGTGGTTGAATCCTATGTAAACTACTTCTTCCCCCTCTAGGAAACTGGGCATTTTTTTCTTCAAGAAAATGGAGGCTGAGGGTTCTGGATCCAGGAATATCAGATGTATGAAAAGGATAGGGATATGGAGCCAAACAGTGAACTTACAATAGCTTCTTAATGCCATGAAAAGGAGTGGACAGCCAAGGATAACCTGATAGTTGAGGAAAGCCTCCAAAATGAGAGGCCAGACAAACACATAAAAGAAACAAGGTAGAGAGCAGAGAGGAAAAAACTGCGGGTAGGGCAGAGGGGAAGAGGTATTAATCTCTAAGAAATGAAATGTTGCATCTTCAAAAAACAGAATGCTCTTTTGAAACTCTTTCAATAAATAAGAAATAACTCTTGGAAATAAAAAATGATACCCCCCCCCAAAAAAATTAAAGATTGGAAGTAAAGTTGAAGCAATTTCCTAGGAATTAGAAAGAAAATATTAAATGAGGAAAATAGGAGACAAATAATTCAAAAAATTAAAGATAGACCAGAAGGTCCAATATTTGACTAATAGGAATTTGAGCAAGAGAGGACAGAGAAAATAGTGGGAGATGATACCAACAGATTTCCAAAGCATTTTCCAAACTGAATCATAGATTTGCAAGTTGAAAGATCTGATAGAATAATAAAAAAGACACAGACCAAGAGGACTGATTATGAAATTTCAGTAAACTGGGGATACAGAGGCTGTACTAAAAGCTTCCAGCAAGAGTAGCTAGAGGTTACATTCAAAGGACTAATCAGAATAGCATTACATATCACAGTAGTAACATAGGAAGACAGAATGCATTAAGCAGTATCTTCAGATATCTTCAGTGGAAAGGATTTCCAACCTATAATTTTATTCAGTCATATTATCAATCAAATGTGAGTCTAGGATAAAGATATTTTTAGACGTGCAAGTGACCAGGATTTCAGTTCTCATGAGCCTTTTTTCCCCCGTAAGTTACTAGTGAATGTACTCTTAAATAGCAAGGGAAAAGAAATCGGGTCCAAGACTCAGAATTCAGTCAAAGAGAAGAGCCAGGGGAGAGCCCAAGGTGACAGCTCTGTACCTAGTCTAGAGAGTCCCCCCACAGAGGGAAGCAGAAGAAAGACCAAAGGGTTCTGGGAAGTTATGGCTCTGGGAAAAAGCAATATCTGGTGTGTTTGAGCATATGGAAAATATTGATAGACGTGACAGATGCTGGAGCATTTGAGGAAAAGTTAAAAATATATAGAAAGTAGGAAAAATGAGGTTGTCGTTAATTTGTAGGGACAAAGAGTACATGGTCCTATTGTTCTGCTGGCTCAGCACTCAGTAGTATCTGTCCAGTATTACATTCACACTCACTCTTTATTTAAACAAAGATTGTCATAAAATTACATAGGGTATGGAGGCTAGAGGTAGAGGTTGATGTCGATAGGTAATATCTAAATTTGATAAATCAAGCATATTTAGAAAAACAGAGGTAAATATCAAAAGAACCCCCTAGAAGATTCGATAGGGTATAGGGGTAGGGCGGACCCTACTGTTTTTCCAATGTCCTTTTGTCTTGGTTGAATTTTTATATAAAAATTCAGTTAAGTTATATGGTATATTATAGAGACCTCTTTCTAGATATATATATATCAATTAATAACAGCCAAATATTTAGCTATATCATGCATCCTTTGTTTAGCTATCTTGTTCATAATAGCACCACTGTCTTATTCATATCATGGCCTAGGAAGTCTAATAGATTTCCTTTGTTAATTTGGTATCACTTTTCCTTAATGACTTTCTTACAAAGTTATATCTTCCCTTCCTTTTTAAAGAATCTTTGTTCTGATTTAACATATTGTTTCTTTTGGTTCCTTTTAAATCTAAAATATAATTTCTGGCATGCAGTTAGGGTATCTAGGGTACTGTGTACTTTGTTTCTTACATTATCTAAAACAGGGGAATGCTTTTTCTACAAATAAGTAGCATGGCTGTATTAAAATACCATTGCTTTGGAAATATTTCCATAGCAGTAAGATGATTTAGAATGTGTGTTTGTGAGTGAGTTGTAAAATTACTATCTGACATATGTCTTGGAAAATTCCACAGATTCTGCCAGTTTTCAGTTTCTGGCACATCGACTAGAATTTGTACATGAGGAAGTCAAACCCTACTTTCCTCTGATTTACCACCCGCTCTGGCATTTTGGAATATGAGATTCAGTTAAATGCTTGCTAATCCTGAGTCAGATCCCATCATGGCCTTGTTGTATCTACTAGTAGTTCTTTTGTGTGTATATAGTGTGGTGGAGCTGGGGTAAGTGGAGGAGAAAAGGGGAGGACATATAATTATATTGCCACCTTGACTTTAAAATTCTTTCCTTTCACTTCATAACTTCAAAAGAAGTTTTCAGTAGGGCATGGAAGATTTCCAGGATTGAGCAGTACCCAAAATGAGTTCCAGTCATATCCAGTAGTTCATCGAAGTTCATGGAGTCGTTGGTGCTCTGGAATGTTGCTGTGGATAGTTAATACTGATTAAGTGGAAGAAATTCTCAACAGAAAACAGAATAAAAGTGTATACTTATTTTAGACTGAGAGCAATGAATTGGTAGTGGATATTGATTTCGGTTAAAGAAACAGAAGTCAGGATAAAAGAAAGCTTGTAATATTGACTCAGATATTAGAAAGTGTCCATAGCAGAAAGTTTGATCTATTAAGTAATGTATCTGTTTTCTAAATGTATCCCTTCCTTGGTGTTTTTATCTAGGGATTTCTTTCTTAAGATAAATTTAGTCATGATATGGTAATGCACTGACAGCAGTTTGCTTCTAAAAAGCAATTATATTTCTACTAGGGACAAGATGTTGGGTGGAGGAATTACAAACTTACTTTGTTTTAGGTTTATTTAGGCATACAAAAATGTTTTCCTCTTAGATTTTGGCGAGAAATCAGTTGGAAAAACATCTGGTGTTGGTTGAGTGAGGGAATGGCATAATCAGTAAAAACTACTTATAGGAAAAAATCGTTTTAAAAAAATCTCTGCAGCTTCAACTCTGGATTTCTTTATGATGGTTCATTCTTAATCTCTCTCAGAAATTTTCTTCCCACCAAAGATTTTACCTGTGTTGGGCTGCTTCAGTATGTCTCAAATTTTATTCAAATCTATGAAATTTAGATCACAAGTCATGAACTTTTAAAATGTAGAATGTTTTCATAGCTTTTGCTGTCTAACAACTGCTCTAAAACCTAGTGGCTTGAAACAGTTATTCAGTCTGGCACTTCTTCTAGTCACCCAAAAAGGTTGCCCGTGAGGCTGCAGTCCTCTGGTGGCTTGACTGGGACTTGAGTGTCTAAGATGGCCTCATTTACAGTCTGAGACCTTGGTGTCACTGTCAGCTGGTACTCTTTTTCCACAAGGCCTGTCATCATTCACAAGTTTAGCCTGGGCTTTCTTACATGGTGGCAGGAATGTTTGAAGAAGGTAAAGTTTTGGTTAAGGCTTAGCTTGGAAATTGCAGTGTTATTTTCACCACATTCTTTTGGTCAGATCAAGTCATCATATGAACTCAAATGCAAAGGGTGGGAAAACAGACCCCCACTATTGAAGGGAGGTGCAGCAAAAGCCCACTGCAAAAGGGTATTGTAGCAAGGAGATAAGATTCTTCAGAAGCCCTTATTATAAGGTTCTACCATGGTCTGCCCTCTGGCTCCAATGGTTCGCATTCTTGTCTCATGCAAATCATTCCCTCCCAAGACATCTGAAAGTCTTATATCCAAAAACAACCTGTATAAATACACAAATAAATAATGGTGAAAACCTGTAACTTGTTATCTGCATCTGATTTAGAGGTAGATGAGGGTCCTCACCTGCAGTTCCTCTTGATCCAGAGACCTATGAACTAAAAAGAAAAGTTATCTGCCCCATACACTCAACATATACCGTTATTCACAGAGATAGAATAACGGCAATATACATTCACCCTAAAAAGGGGAAGTAACAGGAGGCATATAGCATATATCGATTCTGAAATATAGCATATATCAATTCTGAAATATAGCAGACGCATTGTCAGGTCACCTACTCCAGGTGAAATGGAACAGGACCCTATGGTCCTTCTCCACCATGTCCTCTGCCTCCTTTTGTCTGTAGAAAAACTTTAGCTAAAGAGTTTAATCAGAGAATTGAGAAAATGCAGAAGCAAAGGAAAACAGTCAAAAAGACCAAATATTGATAGTTCAGTTATTAAACAAATTCAAGGACCTTTAGTTCCTTCTCATGGGCTGTAGGTAATATTCTGTCCTTTGAGCTGTTTTGTAGATATTGCAACCCCCACCAGGTGGAAGAAGTTTACTACATGATGACCAGACTGTAGCCATGGCATGAGCTGCCATAATTCTGAGAACTGTTCTCAAGGAAATGGGAACAAACCGACCCTGGAACTGAAGATTAACTGTACTTAAAATCAGGATGACGCTGATCAGACCACCGCATGACCAATTTCAAGATGACTGTCAGAGCTGACTATTTGGTTCCTGCATGTAGCCCCCTACCTCCGCCTATACACACCTGAAACTCCCCTTTAAAAGCTCTTGCCCACTGATTGTCAGTGGG
Source organism: Delphinus delphis (assembly GCF_949987515.2). Lineage (NCBI taxonomy): Eukaryota > Metazoa > Chordata > Mammalia > Artiodactyla > Delphinidae > Delphinus > Delphinus delphis. The sequence goes on from NC_082701.1 coordinate 21,581,100, forward strand.
GAGTTGGCCTTTGGGCATGAGTCCACCCTCTCCCCTCGTTGCCGGCCTCTGAAATAAAGCAAATTTTACTTTCCACCAACCTTGCCTCTCAAGTATTGGCTTTCGAGCAGCAAGCAGCTGGACCCTACTTTTGGTAACCCAGAAGCAGGAAACGTGCCTTGATTGGGGCCCATTTCTGCTTCCTGGGAATGGTTCCCTAATCCGTTGTTCTCTGTGATTCTTGGTACTGCATTATGAGCTCTTAACACTGCTTTCTGAGAGGTCTCTCCTTTTACATAAGAAATACCTTATGAAGCTAAGTAGCTTTCTCAGGGTACTTCCTCCCTATAGAAAGTTGGGAACCCAGTGGCCTTTTTTCATTTTAAATAGTTTCTGTCCCTTGTTGTACCCAGCAGGTACAACTTCCTTTAAAATTTCTGAAATTTTCTGTGAATCTGGTTTGTGTTATTCCATGTCCCAAAAGCTACATCATTATAACTCTTTAAAGACAGTCCTCTCCTGACTTTGGTTGTGTCTATCCGCTGTGGCATAAGTTCCCTTTAGCTTCTTAGAGGCCATTATGTCTAGTCAAGAGAGTCAGCTAGGTATGGCTTTAAAAGTTTCTGAATTAAAAGACAATTGTATAACCTTTCGTTAGGCAGAGTTCACATGTATGATATTTAGAAGCATGATGTGTTAAAAAAGGATAAATTGGACTATATCAAAATTAAAAATACTTGTTCTTCAAAAGACACCATTAAGAAATAGAAGTGATGACACACAGAATGGGAGAAACTATTTGCAAGTCATAGAGTAGATAATGAATGTGTATTCAAAATATATAAGGAGCCCCTAAATCTCAATAGTAAGAAGATAAACAACTCAAAAGGGAAAATGATTTGAATACACATTTCACCAGAGAAGTCTTCTGAATGGCTGAAAAGCACATGAAAAGATGCTCAACAGCATTAGTAATTAGGGAAGTGCAAATTGAAACCACAATGAGATACCACCCCATTAGACTGACTGAAATAAAAAAGGCAACAACAAGGAACGGTAAGATGGGGACAGACTGGAAACCTCGTACATTGCTGGTGGGAATGTAAAATGGTGCAGCTACTCTGGAAAACAATTTAAAAGTTTTAAATAAACTTAACCATAGGACTTCCCTGGTGGCGCAGTGGTTAAGAATCCGCCTGCCAATGCAGGGGATACGGGTTCGAGCCCTGGTCCGGGAAGATCCCACATGCCGCGGAGCAACTAAGCTCGTGTGCCACAACTACTGAGCCTGAGCTCTAGAGCCCGCGAGCCACAACTACTGAGCCCACGTGCCGCAACTACTGAAGCTCACATACGTAGAGCCCATGCCCCACAACAAGAGAAGCCACTGCAATGAGAAACCCGCGCGCCACAATGAAGAGTAGCCCCCACTCGCCGCAACTAGAGAAAGCCCATGCGCAGCAACGAAGACCCAACGCAGCCATAAATAAATAAATAAATTTATTTTAAAAAAAACCAAAAAACACTTAACCATATGATACAACCCAGAAAATATCCACCTTAGAATTTATCCAAGAGAAATGAGAACATATTTCAACCCAAAGACTTGTATGAGAATGATCATAGCAACATTATTCATAATAGTAAAAAAAATTGTAACAATCCAAATGTCTGTCTGCTAGGAATGAATAAACAAAATATAGAATTCCATACACTGGAATACTATTCAACAATAAAATAGAATGAACAACTGGTACATGCTATAACATAGGTGAACTTAAAAACATGCAGAGGGCTTCCCTGGTGGCTCAGTGGTTGAGAGTCCGCCTGCCGATGCAGGGGACACGGGTTCGTGCCCCGGTCCGGGAAGATCCCACATGCCGCGGAGCGGCTGGGCCCGTGAGCCATGGCCGCTGAGCCTGCGCGTCCGGAGCCTGTGCTCCGCAACGGGAGAGGCCACAGCAGTGAGAGGCCCGCATACCGCAAAAAACAAAACAAAACAAAACAAAAACATGCAGAATAAAAAAAGATGCAAAAGATGACATATTTTATGATTCCATTTTTTTTTAATGCCCAGAAGGGAAAATCTACAGAGACAGAAAGCAGATAAGTGGTTGCTTGAGGTTGGGGATCAGCACAGGGATTGATTATAAATGGGCATAAAGGATATTTTTGGGATGATGGAAATTCATCAAAACTGAATCGTAGTGATGGTTACACAGCTTTATAAATTTACTAAAAATTATTGAAGCGTATAATTAAAACCAGTGAATTTTACGATATTTGCATTATGCCATAATAAAGCTGCTAAAATTGCTGTATACAGATGAAATCCCGTGATGGTGAAAACTTAGGAATTATTACAACTTTTTTTTTTTTAAACAAGAAATGTATCATATCCCTTGAAATAAATGGGCCATAAGTTGAATCTTCAAACTTTTTTCCTCAGGTATTTTAATCGTTATTTTTGTAATGTAGTCAGTCTGTTGCTGTGTTGATGTCATTTGCATGTTATTTGCTGAATTTAGAGTAACATTCAGTTTATTAAATTTCTTTCTTCCTCCCCTCCCCTCCTCTTCCCTCCCCTCCTGAGATACAAAGTGAAAAAACCATGGACACCTGCTGGGAATTTACAGTCAAAAAGTATTTCCTGATCTATTTAGTAAAAATGACATTCATTGGTTGAGGAATTTCTAGGCATTGTGTTGCTTACCGACTATACTGGGTTGAACTAAACAGACAAGGCCCCTTTCCTCTCAGAGTTTACACTCTGATGTAATGGACACATCATCCTAGAGGAAGGAGTAAAGAAAGGGCACACTCTCTCTCATTAAGGATCCTCCTGATACCACACACATCACTTTTTCTTACATTCCATTGGCCAGAACGTAATGAGAAATAAAGTCTTCTTTCCACACAGCCATGTGCTAGCTAAACATTGGGAATTCTGTTACTCTAGATGAGTAGAGAGGATATGAGGGGATACTAGTATTCTATTGCCAAAATACATATATTAACTTTTGTATTTCTTCCATAATGCTTGAATAACATAGGTCAGACCTTTTAATTTCCGTTTTTGGAGTTGGTAGCTATACTTTAATCAGCAGGGGTCACTGTTGCGAAAGTATTTCTTTTCCTGTTTCCTTTGTTCAACCCATCTGCATTTCCCACCCAGATCCTGTATTTAAAGCCTCTTGAATTGGTTTCCTGTGTCTTTTTTGTGTGCTAAGCATTTAAGTTTACTATGTTAGTAAACTAATACCCAGAATGTGCCAAAGATTTAAAAACTGATCAGAAAGGCTAAAATAATAGCCAAAAAAAAAATGCTTCTTACTCTTCAGGAACTCTATGTTGTAATTACAGTTTGCAACAAGTGGTTTCACAGTTATATTTCTCAGCTAGGTTATTTATAGAAAAACGATTACAGTTTTATACAAAACAACAATAAATGCTAATGTATGACAAAACAAATCACTTAGTTTTTTAAAAACCTGAATATTTAAGAATGTCCTATCCCTGTAAGACAGGGGGGCTGTTTCAGTGTCTGTTTTTGTTTGTTTAGGGGATGATGTCCTACCTTGAAAGAAATAATCAAGAGAGAACAATGTAGTTGTTCTCATGTTCCCCCCCACAATATCCTTGTAATTTTTTGTGGATAGATTATTAAAATATATAATAATCTATCCACACATTAATATGAAACCAGATAACCTAAGAATGTCAAATGTTTGAACAGTGACTTTCTCTACGATTATATCTAAAACCTTCACAAATTTGTTATAATTCATTATATCCTTGATATAATTGGATTTGACACCCTTTATATTTTGTATGAGAAACCTAGAGTTTGGATTCAGCTGAAATAGTAAGATATCTAAAACATGTGTTCTATTGCTTCTGTGAAACATTTATTTTACAAACAATACCATGGGGACTTCCTTGGTGGCACAGTGGTTAAGAATCCGCCTGCCAGTGCAGGGGACACAGGTTCAACCCCTGGTCCAGGAAGATCCCACATGCCCTGGAGCAACTAAGCCTGTGTGCCACAAGTACTGAGCCCACGTGCTACAACTACTGAAGCCTGCACACCCAGAGCCCTTGCTCCGCAACAAGAGAAGACACCGCAGTGAGAAGGCCATGCACCGCAATGAAGGGTAGCCCCCACTCGTCACAACAAGAGAAAAGCCCATGCGCAGCAACAAAGACCCAATGTAGCCAAAAAATTAAACAAACAAACAAAAAAACCCAATACCGTGAACTGGAGCAGAAACCATTTGGTTTTCCTAGAAAACATCTAAAATTAATGTGTGTCTACCTCTAGGATTATTTTCTAAGCTCCATTGCTATGTTACTTCAAATAATAAAATATTCTGATTATGTGTTATAACTGTAATTTCTTAAGTCCTGAGATTCTCAATCTATTTTATCTGTTCCATTGGTTCTCAAACTTTAGGAAGCATCAGTATAACCTGGAGGGCTTGTTAAACTACAAATTGCCCGTCTTTCCCTCCACCACCCCTGGCATCCTGTTTCTGATGCTATAGGTCTGGAGTACAGCCCAAGAATTTGCATTTCTAACAAGGTTCTGTTTGATGCTGATGCTGTTAGTCAGGTGACCATGGTTTGTGAACCACTGATCTTTTTCTTGCAGACTTGGAGTAGGATACATATGTGCAGAAGGAATTGGAGGGAAATATAAGCCTGGACAGATATCCTATACACATGATGTTTCCCAGATACTCCCAGGACACTGTCTATTCCTTTTTTTCTTTTCTCTTTTCATATACCTCGTGTTCTTACAGAGACAACATTTGGTCTATTTAGAGTGACTTAGGGGAAGAAATTGCTGCTGGGTGTGACTTTTTTTTTTAATAAATAAATAAATTTATTTATTTATTTTTGGCTGAGATGGGTCTTTGTTGCTGTGCGTGGGCTTTCTCTAGTTGTGGTGAGTGGGGGCTACTCTTCGTTGCGGTGCGCAGGCTTCTCATTGCAGTGGCTTCTCGTTGCGGAACAGGGGCTGTAGGCATGTGGGCTTCAGTAGTTGTGGCACGTGGGCTCAGTAGTTGGTGGTGCATGGGCTTATTTGCTCTGCGGCATGTGGGATCTTCCCGGACCAGGGCTCGAACCCATATCTCCTGCATTGGCAGGCGGATTCTTAACCACTGCACCACCAGGGAAGCCCCTGGATGTGATTTTTGTTCCTTTTTGTATCTAGAATTGCACAAATCATGTGAACAACACATAACAGATTTATATTTTTTATCAATTTAATTACCCTGTATATTCAAGTGAACAAAGTGCCTTGGTGGGTGAGGTACGTAGCATTCAATTAAATACTTTGAATATACAAGATAAAGAGCTTAGTATTTCTAGTATAAAAATGATTATCTTTTATATTTTGTGGATTTGAGTTGGGCATAGTCTAGTATATTGGGTGCTTAGCTTAGTGATATTGTTTTATACTTACTAACGTGATTTTTCCCCAAGATCTCAAGCTTAAGATATATGTTGTGTGCTAAGAAGTCCCCCAGGCAGGTCTCAATTTTGGATACATTAGCTGTCTTTGCTAATGTTATTTATGTCATCATAAATAACATAATGTTATAATGTTATCAACAAATAACATTGTTATTTATGTCATCAACCCTAGATTATTCAGGGTATACTTTATAACTACTTCATGCATTCTTTCCTATAAGTGTACCTGAAGAAGAATGATCTTAATGGTGTAGAGTCTTAGAAACCGTGGAATTTGAGAACTTGTTTAGGAGGAAATGTGATGGCTTCATTTTGAAAGTCTGCCTTACAGAAAAGGGATATGATTTTTTCTTAATACCTTCCATTAATGGGTAGAGAATTTAGGGAAGCAGATTATTCTTTGATGTCAGGCAATTTCCAAAAACATGTAATTGTCAGGCAGCATTACTTTTATTTTAACATAGTGTGTTTGTTGCACTGAAACTTGGTAGATGATCCAACTTTCCATCAGCAAGTCCTGTAGCTTCTTTAAAAATCCTTTTGTCTACTTTTTTTATTTTCCACTTCCACCACCCCTGTAATCTTACCTGCATCATCTTTTACTTGAACTATAATTTTAATATATTTCTAGCTTATCTCCTTGATGCCAGTCCAAAATTAGTATTTGCTTATTTCTGTGTTCTTCATTGTAGAGCAGGGGCTCCTTAAGTACAGAGATAACATCTTACTGTTTTTGTATTTCATTGCCTAGAAAAGTGCCTAACACAGGGTGTTCAGTAAATGTTCATTGTATGAAGTCAAGAGGCATCTATGTAATACCTAATAGCAGGGACTGAACATATTCCTCTCAGCTTCAGTGACATGTGTATTGTTTTTAGTTGCTTTTTATTGGATATATAGATATTTGGTTTTTTTATGTAGCTTACTAGACGGCTCTGTTAAAAGTACCCATTGTGAGTGATTTCATTAATTTGTTAAATGATCCTGCATTCATCCAGAATGCATGTGGTGGTGGTTATGAGGCATTATTACTCTTCTGCATGATATATAAAACTTGAAAGAGAACATTTCCTATCCTAGGTTTCTGAACATCTCTGTGAACAAATAAATGTGAGTTAGATTTGGAGAATAACCTTACCTTAATGGCATTTTTAAATGGTCACTCTGTACTGATATGCAAATAAACCTTTTGTAACTCAGTTTCCTTATATGTACAATGAAGATTAAGGGTAGTATGAAGATTCAGTACACTAATACATAAAATACACTTAAAATAGCATCTGGCACATAATGTCATCCTTCTGACTGCTATTAGTTCATTTTTTTCTAAAGACAGGGAACAAATTAAATGTCTCAGACATTTTTTAGCCTAAAGAGTTTCTGAAAATATGACTTTGGCTTATAACACCCACTGTACTTATTCACCTCTCTCCTAAGAGGATTACCTCTAAACTGTTGAGTTGAACATAATAAAATGTTAAGTGACACTTGACACAATGATTTTGTTTTTGCAGATGTTCTCAAATAGTGATGAAGCTGTAATTAATAAAAAACTTCCCAAAGAACTCCTATTACGGTAAGTCTAACTTTATGCTGTTTTTGTGTGTGTGTGTGTGTATCATATTTGCCTGTTTAAAAAAATTTTAGACTTGTTGCTAATTTTCATATATGTATAGGATCTGGATTATGTAGATTTTAAAATTTATTGATTCTTTTGTTAAACAATCTTATTCTAGGGGTTATAGCCTTTTAAAAATTAAAAAGACAAGTTATTTGACACTTTGCTCTGTTAGACTTATGATTTTACCATCCTTATTTTTAATGTGTAGAAACTACATTTGGGATCACTTGTAACATAAAACACACAGCTCCCAATTTATATACCTCTGACTTAGGAATCACCTGGAAAGAAACAGGCATCCAGGGAAGTTATTTTCAGTGCCCATTATTTGGGCACATAATCATACCATTCTTTGTTCACTTTTGTAGAATATCATGACTGAGAAAGGCACATTCTCTTTGCAAATGTTAGAAGTTAACAAGATACTGTGCTCGGGACATTTTTTTCTTGCTCATAGCTGCTACTGCAGTCTAGCCCATAACCAGCCCAGTCCCTGCTTCAGGGTGAAAAATTCTGCACTAGTGCTGGTAAAGAGTATTCCTGGCATTCCTAAGTATTTGCATGCTGAGTCCTCCACTAGATTGCAAGATCCATGGAAGCAGGGACAAAATCCTATAAATCTTTACGTAGGACTTACACTTTGAAGATGCTAAGAAAAAGGAACTGAATTGAACTTGGAATGAATGTTTTCTGTGAAAGCAAAACATACATATGTGCTGGTTGACTATAGTGTAAAGAACCTCCTAGACTACCCAGAACCATTGGAAAAATGTATCCTGAATATCTTGGGTATCCCTCAAATTTCAGCGAAATTTTAGCCATCTTAAAGAAAGATATTTTTAAAACAGGTTATGTTCTTCACTGTTACCATAAACTGAGTACACTAAGACTAAGACACACTTATTTTCAATATTAAGCATTATTTTGTACTGCAGTAGTTTACCTTGAGACTCAGAAAGATATATGGAAGTTATTTGACTCTTTGGTAACTGGCTGCATCCTGTTGTGGTTATATTTTTATATTTTATTAGAGTTTTTCTGTTTTTGCCATGAAACTCAAATTCCTTACTGTGGCCTACAAGACCTCTCATGATATGGCAGGGGAATAACATGATCTGGTGTATATTTTTAAAGAATTAGTCTGGGTACTATGTTCCAACCAGATTGGGGGATTGGAATGGAAAGCAACAAGAAAACTTTTAAAGAAATCCAGGCAGGAGATAAGAGTAACACAGATAACATTTTCTGTAATTTTTTACACTGCATTGCCTGCCCTGGCCATTTCTAGCTTTAGTCACTGTTTCTTTCTCTTTTCCCCTCCCTTCCCCTCCTTCCTTCCTTTTTGAGATATAAATTGACGTATAATCTATTAGTTTCAGGTATACAACGTAATGATTCAATATTTGTATATATTGCAAAATGGGGGCTTCCCTGGCAGTCCAGTGGTTAGGACTCCATGCTTCTACTGCAGGGGGCACGGGTTTGATCCCTGGTCGGGCAACTAAGATCCTGTATGCCATGTGGTGCAGCCAAAAAAAAAGAAAAAAAAAAGATATATTGCAAAATGATCACAACAATAAATCTAGTTAATATCCATCACCACAGGACTTCCCTGGCAGTCCAGTGGTTAAGACTTCGCCTTCCAATGCAGGGGGTGTGGGTTCGATCCCTGTCGGGGAGCTAAGATCCCACATGCCTCGTGGCCAAAAAAACCAAAACATAAAACAGAAGCAACATTATAATAAATTCAATAATGACTTTAAAATTGGTCCACATCAAAAAAAAAAATCTAAAAAAAAAAGAAAGGGACTTCCCTGGTGGCACAGTGATTAAGAATCCACCTGCCGGGCTTCCCCGGTGGCGCAGAGGTTGAGAGTCCGCCTGCCGATGCAGGGGACAAGGGTTCGTGCCCCGGTCCAGGAAGATCCCACATGCCGTGGAGCGGCTGGGCCCATGAGCCATGGCCGTTGAGCCTGCGCGTCTGGACCCTGTGCTCCACAGGGGGAGAGGCCACAACAGGGAGAGGCCCGCGTACCGCAAAAAAAAAAAAAAAAAGAAAAAAGAATCCACCTGCCAATGCAGGGGACACGGGTTCAAGCCCTGGCCCAGGAAGATCCCACATGCAGTGGAGTAGCTAACCCCGTGCGCCACAACTATGGAGCCTGCGCTCTAGAGCCCGTGAGCCACAGCTACTGAGCCTGCATGCCACAACTACTGAAGCCCATGCACCTAAAGCCCATGCTCCGCAATAAGAGAAGCCACCGCAATGAGAAGCCTGTGCGCCGCGATGAAGAGTCGCCCCCGCTCACCGCAACTAGAGAAAGCCTGCGCACAGCAATGAAGACCCAATGCAGCCAAAAAAATAAATAAATAAACAAAAATTTATGAAAAGAAAAGAAAAATATCTATCACCACACATAGTTATAAAATTTTTTTTCTTGTGATGAGAACTTTTAAGATCTACTCTCTTAGCAACTTTCCAAACATATGTTACAGTATTAACTATAGTCACAAAGCTGTATGTTACATCCTGAGGACTTACTTATAAATAACTGGAAGTTATGTGTAACTTTTGGCCACCTTTACCTATTTCACCCACCCCCCACCTCTGGAAACCACCAGTATGTTCTCTGTATCTATGAGTTCCATTTTTTGTTTTTTTGTTGTTTTTAAGATCCCACATAAAATGGGATCATAGTATGTGTCTTTCTCTCTCTGACTTACTTCATGTAGCATAATGCCTTCAAGGTTCATTCATGTTGTGGCATATGGCAAGATTTCTTTCTTTTTTAGAGCTGAATAATATTCCATTGTGTGTATGTATACGTATATATATACACACATATACATTCACACACATATCTCACATTTTTTTAATCCATTCATCCACCAGTGGACACTTAGGTTGCTTCCATGTCTTGACTATTATAAATAATGCTGCAACGAATATGGGGGATGCAGATATCTTCTCAAATTAGGGTTTTTGTTTCCTTCAGATAAATACCCAGAAGTAGAATTGCTGGATTATACGGTAGTTCTATCTTTACTTTTTTGAAGAACCTCATACTGTTTTCAGTAATGGCTATACCAATTTACATTCCCACCAACAGTGTATGAGGGTTCTCTTTTCTCCACATCCTCACCAACACTTGTTATTTCTTGTCTTTTTGATAATTGCCATTCTGACTGGAATGAGGTGATATGTCATTATGGTTTTGATTTAGTTGCTGTTTTGACTTTACTCTAGTACCTGTTGATGAGCTGTAAGGTCTATAGTTGCCAAAACAGGTGGTATTTTGGGGAAGATTGGATAAAGAGGAATTTCTGTATCAACCAGTTTTTGTTACCACAAACAACTCCTAAATCTCAGTGGCTTTTTCTTACCATTACATGAAGCTATGGGTTAGCTGAGGCTCTCTTTCAGGCAATGGGTCAACTTTTTGTTTAAACCATTTAAGCCAAATAGGAAAGAGGCTTTTGTGGTATCTTTGAAATTACACTAAACAGATAACAATAGTTTAGTGTAACTATTAATAAATTCTATCCAGGGCATTTGTAATTTTTTGAAATTCGTTGAATGTAATATTTCCTTAAGAACTTTGAATACCTTGATAAATATCTTGTGGGGAGACATGTGTTGTTAGACCTGTGTTATCTTGTGGGGAGACATGTGTTGTTACAAGACTATGTGTTGTTACTCATTTTTGTCCACTAATTTTAGCATTCATTGCTGTTACCTGAAACAGTTACCACTGTTACGTTTGCCAAAGTTTTATATTTCTATAATTCTTCCTGCATATAAATTCTATTTCTATTATTCTAATTAATAATAATTAGACTTCTACTGTAAGGAAGAGACTTCAGTTACATTTACTTATTTATTCAGTTATTTATAACAGTATAAACTCATGGATATTTGTTTTATTTTATGAATTATATTGTTACTATCATGACTTATTGTTCAGCCTTTTTATGTCTTCTGAATTTGTGTGTGTGTGTGTGTGTTTGGAATTTCATACCATGTCTGTGTATTAGCTATTTTATTTGATTTTTTTTAATATTGTAACAAATTCAATAAAGACTTTTTAAAACTATGTATTTATTTGGTTGCACCGGGTCTTAGTTGTGGCTCATGGGCTCCTTAGTTGCAGCACGTGGGCTCCTTAGTTGCGGCTCACCTGCTCATTAGTTGTGGCATGCATGTGGGATCTAGTTCCTTGACCAGGGATTGAACCGGGGCCCCCCTGCATTGGGAGCATGGAGTCTTATTCACTGTGCCACCAGGGAAGTCCCTGTATTAGCTATTTTAAAAAATACAGATTAATAAGTAGCATAGAATATTTGGTTTGATTAGATTTTAAGTTACATGTTAACATTATTTGATCCACCATATATCAATCTACAAGCAGAAAAGTTGTGTTACTAGGGCTGTACTATTTTCTTGCAAACCCGGAGCCACAACCAAGTTACCAATGAATTAAGGAAGTGTTCTTATTTTTTCTTAACTGTAACTTACTTTACCTTACTAATTTTTCTCCTTCCTTTTTGAAACAAAGTTTATTAGTAATGCTCTAGCAAGCTGGAATCCACTGCTTGCATAATGTGAAATTCAGTTAGCAGGATTGACAGTACTTCCTTTGAGAGAAGAACCATATGCATTTATTTAGAAGTACCTCTTGAAAAATGAATGTCAGTGTTTATAAGATAGAGACTCTTATGTGTTTTCCAAGAGCTAATGTAAAGTGAAATTACATTACATTCATTAAAGTGAAATGCAAAGTGAATCTTTGTTTCTCGAAGATTCCTTCTGAGGATGATATTGATAACTGTGATAATAGTGTGAGTGGTAAGACTGCTTGAGCCCACACATGCCCTTTTGGCTATAAAACAAAGTGCAGTTTCAGAATGAGGATTATCATTGCTTATAAGAATCTGAAACTTTTTTCATTAATTTTTCAACTCTTGGGGTGTTGGGTCATAATTGTCATGCAATATGTAATACGTACGTGTGAGTTGGTAGATGAACTTTCTGAACTTAGATGGAAAGAATGAATTGGCTGGGATTTTTTGTCTAAAAGAGATAATCATGCTGTGTTGGGGGTCCCCAAGACTACTCCTAGGTTTGGTGATTTACTGGGAGGACTCAAGGCTATGAGCATATAGTCATACTCATGGGTATGATTTATTACTGGGAAAAGATACAGAGCAAAATTAGCAAAAGGAAAAGGCACATGGAGTGAAATAGAGAGGAAACCCGGTGTAGGCTTATGAGTCCTTTCCCAGTGGAGTCACACAGGATGTGCTTAATTCCTCCAGAAATAAATTATAACAAAAAAAGTAAAATGTTGTCTACCAGGGAAGCTTATCAGGGAATAGTGGGAACCCTCCCCAATCCAAATTCTCAAATGCCATCCAAGGGTCAGCACTGCAAGCAGGCCTTTCTAATAAGGATAGGCCTGCTATGTGAACTCTTTTCTGTACACATGCTATCTTATATTCTCTTCCAGGAAGCTTACAACATTGATGCTATCTAGTAGATTTTCATTCAGTGTATTTGCCAGGAATTTAGGGCAGATAGGGGTTTGTGTGTTTTCTTACTTTTAAAGGCACATAATGATGAAGAACATGGACTCTGGAATCTGAACACCTGGATTCTGTCATTTACTAGCTGTAAATTGAGGATTTTAGTGCTTACCTCTTAGAGTTATCCTAAGGATCAAAAGGGTTGATAAACGTAAAGTGCTTATTAGAAGAGTGCCTGGCACATAGGAAGTGCAATAAAAATGTTATGTATATTACTATTGATTTCTATTTTTTACTCATAGACCATAAAATGATGTGATTAGATGCTAAGACTGCCAAAAGTGATCATCTGTCAACTTTAAGGTGCATTGGCAGATGTTCCTGAATGAAAGAACAGAAAACCAATATTGCTCTTACTGAGCGTTTAGTTTTCTAGCCTTCTCAATTGTCCAGAACAAATCAAAGAAACAGGAAGCAAGCTGGAAGAACAAATGTGCATTTTACTCAGCGGATGCATGCCAGCCATTTCTCAGGCCCTATGTACTCCTTTTCTTTTTTTCTTTAGACACAGTTATTACAAATTTGATTATGAATAGCAGTACGTAAAAATGGGATCAGAAGAGTTATGTTAGTAGAGAGTCCACTGAGTTTTAAGAAGTAGCAATCTGATAGTAAGGGAGAATATATAAAAACTAATTTTAAAAACAAAAGCAGGGGATTTCCCTGGTGGTCCAGTGGTTAAGACTGCACGCTTCCAGTGCAGGGGGCACCTGGTCGGGGATCTAAGATCCTGCGTGCCCCGTGATGCTGCTAACAAAAAAAAGAGAAAGGAGAAAAAGGAAAAAAAACAAACCAACAAACAAGTAGGATTGAGAACAGAGCAGTGGATCCCAGGTGGGAAGGGGTGGTGGGGAGGGTGAAAGGTGTAAAGGGGGTCAGCTGTATGGTGGATGGATGGAAAATAAATTTTTGGTGGTGAGCTTGTTATAGGGTATACAGAAGTAGAAATATAATGTTGTACACATGAAGCTTATACAGTGTTATAAATCAGTGTTATTTCAATTAAAAATAAATAGTAACATTCAAAACCAATACAGTACAGGGTTGCTTGTTTAATGAGGAGACGTTTTAGTCGCTTAGTTACCCATGAGGATTTCACTGTATAGGATGACAAGTGATTTTCTTTATGAAAGCTATGCAATATCAAGAAATAATTAAATTATATTCCCTTAAACCTTTTGGGGAGGAAGTGGCTCAAGTGATAAATTTAATTAAATACCAAGAAAAATAAGTCAGTACATCTTGTTCTTTACTGATTTTTAACACAGTAGTTACATATATGACTATAAACGTATATTTAGGCTGGTTTTTTCCTATACCATGTATGCATGATGCATTTTCATTTGAGTTTGCTACTGCAATTAATCGATATGTTTTCTTGGTGAGAGAATTTTGCATTAGCAGAATGGCACAGTTTAAAAATTACTACAGACCTCATTCTTGTACTTTGTATTCCTTCAACTTTCTTTCTTTTAAAGAATTTGTAGAGCGGTTTTAGGTTTACAATAAAATGAGAAGAAGGTGCTGAGATTTCTCACGTACCCCCAGCCTCACACATGCATAACCCCCCCACCCCCAGTATCAACATAACCCACCAGAATGGCACTTTTTTTTTTTGCCGAGGATGAACCTACGTTAACACGTCATAATTATCTAAAGTCCATAGTTTACCTTAGGGTTCACTCTTGATGGTGTAGATTCCATGGGTTTGTACAAATGTGTAATAATATATCCATCATTACAATATCATACGTAGTATTTTTACTGCCCTAAAAATCCTTCACGCTCTGCCTATTCATCTCTCTCCCTTTTGATCTCCATAGTTTTGCTTTTTCCAAAATGTTACATAGTTGGAATTTCTTTCAACCTTACTATAGGAGCAAACATGCAGTGTACCAGGCATTATGTTAGATATAGAAATAAACAGGAGTCGTTGTCCTCAGAAGCTCAGCGAGTAGTAGAAAACACCAACAAGAAAATAATCAATATAGAGCTATAATGGAGGTTTGCCTAGACCATTACAGCAAGCTCACATGTAGGACTTTACAACCAACCTTGGAGAGTTCAGAAGATGCTTTCAAGGAAATGAGACATGAGTTGAGTCGTAAAGGGGTAAGTAGTGATTAACTGGACAGAGAAGAAGAGTGAGGGAGAAGAACATTTCAGATGTGAGATTATTGTTTCCCCTTCGTGGACAGAGGCAAAGGGTCTTTGATTCAGCTATACTACAAGATTTGAGGCTCAATCTCTTTTGCATAATACACAGTATTGCAGTTTAGGATTTTTTTCTCCTAAGGTTTGCCTGGCAAGCAAACTGTCATTTGTGATACTGTTTATATTGGAGAATTTACAAACTTTGCACATACAGTCCTTTAGTAAATTGGATGCTGCCTGTGTATAGAACTTCATCTCCTCCCTGGTTTGCGTGTTTCTTCATAATTGCCATTTGCTTTTTTTTTTTGGCTGTGCCACACGGCATACAGGATCTTAGTTCCCCGACCAGGGATCGAACCTGTGCCCCCTTCAGTGGAAGCGTGGAGTCCTAACCACTGGGCCACCAGGGAAGTCCCACAATTTGCTATTTTAATATTTCCAAGCCTTACACTTCATTGCCTGGAGGAGCAACAACAACAAAATATTCTGAGGAGTAAATTGGATGTTTTATTTTAGGTCTGTCAGGGAGAGACTTCAGCTCTTGTTTGGCTCCAGATTTTCTTAGCCAGTAGCAACTCCTGTGCTGCCTTGATAGCATGGTAGTGATGGACTATTAATAAGATTAGACACACTGCCTTTGTTTAGGTCGTGTATATATGTGGACACACAGAGCTGTTTGTGTTTTGAGACTAAGAGCCACCTGGCCATGGGAAGATACTATTTTTTTTCCAAGTCCTTTTTGTCTTCCTATCATTAAACATCCTAATACCGTGAACTCCCACCAGGCTCAGCTTGATATTGTGAAGCTAGTTTTTGTTTTTTGGGGGGTTTTTTTGGCTGCATTGGGTCTTTACGATGGCTTCTCTTTGTTGTGGAGCACGGGCTATAGGTGCGCAGGCTTCAGTATTTGTTCTATCCCATTTTTTCCTTTATTTTTTAATATCAATATAGACTCATGGATTCCTACTTTATTCAGTGTGTTTTAATCCCATTTGGGTTATCCTTGTTTTCTGCTCAGAATGTTTCAGACTTAGCCAGTGGGAGCCCCTACAGTTATATTCTGTGTTCTTGGAATATGCCCCATCGTTGTTTGAATATATCCTCGTTTTTTTTTGTTTGTTTGTTTTTGTTTTGTTTTTTGCGGTATGTGGGCCTCTCACTGTTGTGGCCTCTCCCGTTGCGGAGCACAGGCTCCGGACATGCAGGCTCAGCGGCCATGGCTCACGGGCCCAGCCGCTCCACTATCCTTGTTTTTTGACACAAGATATTCTAGGACCTTCTTGTACTTTTCCTGACCCAGTCCTGGAATCAGACATTTTTGCAAGGAGCTCAGGGATGTTTTTTAGTGGAGAATGGTATTTAGAAGCTAAGATCTCTACCCTAGCTATGCTTATTGCTACTGGAGCATCATTGCTCGTAGATCTTCTCATCAGGTAGAGCTAAATACATGTTTGGGGGTGGGTGGTACGTAAACATATCTTTATGCAATTTTATGTCTGTCTGTATCTATATATAGGTGGATAGATAGATTAAAAATGACAATACTCTTACATAACTAGTTTATACTAACACCCCCAATCCCAGTCTAATACCATAGGGCTCATTTTAGCTCTCATCCTTTCCATATTTATAACTGTCTTCTCTAAGGGAGAAATATGACTCTATCCACAATATGTTTACTTATTTACTCAATCTTAGAATGCACATGAAATAATTAACCCATAACGTTGTGAAAAAAACCTAATTAGAGTTCATTCATTATTTATAGTTTTTTGGTGTGACTTTTGTTTGTTTTGGTCTTTTGCCTGGTGATATACAGAAGATACTGAGTTCAAAATTTACATTGGAAAAAAAAAGTTACATTCTCTTTTTTTACATTATTCATTTAAAATATAGTTCAGGGCTTCCCTGGTGGCGCAGTGGTTGAGAGTCTGCCTGCCGATGCAGGGGACACGGGGTCGTGCCCGGGTCCGGGAAGATCCCACATGCCGCGGAGCGGTTGGGCCCGTGAGCCATGGCCGCTGAGCCTGCGTGTCCGGAGCCTGTGCTCCGCAAGGGGAGAGGCCACAACAGTGAGAGGCCCACGTACCAAAAATAAATAAATAAATAAAATTAAAATAAAATAAAATATAGTTCATTTTATTCATCTCTGTTTGTATTCAGTTTGGGGTTTTCCTTTCCATCCTTATTCAATGGATTTATTTGTTTGTTTTTAGCAGATAGGTAACTTGGCAGTTACCAACCTACAAACTTTGTGTCCCCTGTGGTGGTTGGCCCCTGAAATGTAAGTTCAGTTCTTCTAACTTTAGCAGCTTGGAGTCTGCCCCACACACGTAGTATTCAGAGGTCACTCAGAGGTTTGGACAGGATTTGTGTTCTCCTCACCTCACTCTGGCTCTCTCCCTTCTCTCCTCACTTCCCATTGCCTGTGGTTGCTCCAAACTTTGTTCTCTGGTTCTCCTTCACAGATTTCTATCCAAGTTCTAAGGGCCCCAAGTATAACCTGCCCTCAGGATAAAACCCATGAAAAAACAAAACAAAACAACTGGAAAGTCGCTTGTTCTTCCCTTTTCCTCTTTAGTAGCTACCTGCATTTGTTCACTCTCCATTGCCTTCAGATGGTTGTTTTGTTTTTTTAAATTAATTAATTAATTAATTTATGGCTGCATTTGGTCTTCATTGCTATGCACGGGCTTTTCTCTAGTTGAGGCGAGTGGGGGCTACTCTTCGTCGTGGTGCGCGGGCTTCTCATTGTGGTGACTTCTCTTGCTGTGGAGCATGGGCTGTAGGCGCACGGGCTTCAGTAGTTGTAGCATGTGGGCTCAGTAGCCATGGCTCGTGGGCTCTAGAGCACAGGCTTAGTTGCTCCGCGGCATGTGGGATATTCCTGGACCAGGGCTCGAATCCATGTCTCCTGCATTGGCAGGCAGATTCTTAACCACTGCGCCACCAGGGAAGCCCCAGATGGTTGTTTTTATATTTTGTTCAGAGTTTGAAGTTAGAAGATTAGAACAGTGAAAATTTACTCAGCTGTGACCAGAAATAGAACCGATTTTGTTTATTTCTGACTATATAAAACAGACATGGTTTCAGAAGTCAGATCTGTACAACAGGAGATATGTTCCTCCACCCCCACCTTTCTACCCCATCCCCATCCTCCATTTTGAATCATTTAACAAGAGTTCTGACGGAAGAACGATTCTTTTTTTTAGTATTTATTTATTTTATTTTGGCTATGCTGGGTCTTAGTTGCGGCATGTGGGACCTTTAGTTGCGGCATGCAGACTCTTCAGTTGTAGCATGCATGTGGGATCTAGTTCCCTGACCAGGGATCAAACCCAGGCCCCCTGCACTGGGAGTGTGGAGTCTTACCCACACCACCAGGGAAGTACCTGAAGAATGATTCTTGACCTTTACTTCTCTTGAGTATTAGATTTCAAACTGAGGCAGATGCCATCTTTGACATCCATTTTTTTTGTCAGTGGTTATGGATTAACTAAAAGATTGAGCTTCACCTAGAGATGTGAATTTGTAAATTAATGATAAAACTTTGCTGCCATGCACTATTGTCATCCCTCTAGCCTGGTATATTTCAGTCTGTGATCAGGTGGTTAAAAACATGAAGGTGTACTTGTTTTGCAGTTTGCTTTAAAAATATCTGAATTGTTGACCTCAAAATTCACATCTTTTATAAATGTTTTTGAGAGTGATAAATTAGTAACCTTTATAATGTTAGTAAGAATCACCTGGAGAGTGGTTTTAAAAAAATATTCTGCAGATATCTGGGCTCCACACTCAGAAATTCTGAATCCGTAGGTTTGGGCTAGGAACCAGGAATTTATATTTCTATTAAACACTCTAGGTATTGGGTGGGCCAAAAAGTGCCTTTGGCTTTTTAAGTAAAAATAAAAGACACATTTTTCATTTTTACCAAGAACTTTATTGAACAGCGTATTCACCCTTTTGTTCCACTACCTTCTGCCATTTTTCAGGCAACTTCATAATTCCATCTTCCCAAAACTTTTTATCTTTTTGAGCAAAGAACTGTTCCGGTTGCCTTTTACAGTCTTCCATGGAATTGAAATTTTTTCCATTAAGAGAATTTTGTAAAGACGGAAATAAACGGAAATTCGAAGGTGCAATGTCTGGTGAATGCGCCGGATGAATCAGAACTTCCCAGCCAAGCTGTAACAGTTTTTGCCTGGTCATCAAAGAAACATGCGGTCTTGCGTTATTCTGATAGAAGATTTTGCGTTTTCTTTTGACTAATTCTGGATGCTTTTTGTCGAGTGCTGCTTTCAGTTGGTCTAACTGGGAGCAGTACTTGTTGGAATTTATCGTTTGGTTTTCTGGAAGGAGGTCATGATAGAGGACTCCCTTCCAATCCCACCATATGCACAACATCACCTTCTTTGGATGAAGACCGGTCTTTGGTGTGGTTGGTGGTGGTTCATTTCACTTGCCCCGTATCTCCCTTGCTCCACATTGTTGTACAGTATCCACTTTTCATCACCCATCACAATTTGTTTTAAAAATGGAACGTTTACGGGGCTTCCCTGGTGGCACAGTGGTTGAGAGTCCGCCTTCCGGTGCCGGGGATGCGGGTTCGTGCCCCGGTCCGGGAAGATCCCACATGCCGCGGAGCGGCTGGGCCCGTGAGCCATGGCCGCTGAGCCTGCGCGTCAGGAGGCTGTGCTCCGCAACAGGAGAGGCCACGACAGTGAGAGGCCCGAGTACCGCAAAAAAAAAAAAAGAAAGAAAAAGAAAAATGGAACGTTTTCATTATGTTTCAGTAGAGAATCGCTTGTGGAAATATGGTCAGGAAGGTTTTTTCGCTTAATTTATGTGGAACCCAAACATCAAAGCGATTCACATAACTGAGCTGGTGCAAATGATTTTCAGCACTTGATTTGGATATTTTGAGTATGTCGGCCATCTCCTGCGTGGTATAACATTGACTGTTCTGTTATTGTTTCGATTTGATCGCTGTCAACTTTAACTGGTCTACCTAACCATGGAGTATCGTCCAGCGAGAAATCTCCAGCACGAAACTTCGTAAGCACTTTTGACATGTTCGATCAGTCACAGCACCTTTCCATTCGCTGCACAAATCTTTCTTTGCGTTTCAGTTGCGTTTTTACCTTTCTTGAAATAATAAAGCATAATATGCCAAAAATGTTGGGTTTTTTCTTCCATCTTCAATATTAAAATGGCTACACAAAAATTCACCAATTTTGATGCCTTTTTTTTTTTTTTTTGGCGGTACACGGGCCTCTCACTGTTGTGGCCTCTCCCGTTGCAAAGCACAGGCTCCGGACGCGCAGGCTCAGCGGCCATGGCTCACGGGCCCCGCCGCTCCACAGCATGTGAGATCCTGGACCTGGGCACGAACCCGTGTCCCCTGCATCGGCAGGCGGACTCTCAACCACTGCGCCACCAGGGAAGCCCGATAAGTCTTTTTTTAAACACACACTGATATGACAGCTATCACATACAGTCTAACAAAATTCTTTCAAATGAAGTTAAAGACAACTAAGTGCTACTAGAGCCACCTTACGGAAAAAAATGAACAGACCTTTTGGCCCACTCAATACATTGGTGCAAGTGATCCATGAACCGCACTTTAGCAAACAGTAAAGCAAAAGAATACGAACTAAACCTTGGGAAATGCCTTCATTTGAAAACAGAAGTATAGTAAGTGGCAATTACAAGATGGTATCTGAGAAGCCAGAAGAGGAGGTTCTTAATAAGGGAATGGTCAATATGTTTGGAGGGATAAGGCTTATTGAAGACTGATAACGGCCTTTGGATAGCACAAGAAAACCATTAGTGTTCTTCAAGGTACAACTGCAATTGAGTAGTAAAGATAGAAATTAGATTGTAAAGTGAGAAAAAAGGAGTGATGACAAAAAACCCTTTTCTCTTTGACTGTCTCCACCCATATTGACCCCATTGTTTTTTTACTTTCAGCAGCACTTATATTTTCAGGTCACACATTATATCGGTTAATCATAAGCTGCCCTGTGTCTACATGTTTCTTTTTACAAAGGCTATATGCTTCTGGAAGGCAAATACGTTGTTTTATATTATTGAATTTCCTCTCTGCCTAATAGAGTGCTGGTTATAACTAAGAACTCTGTGAACACTTAATGACTTAACCTTTTTTCTTGTGTGACTGTGAATTAACAAGATTAACTTTTTTTTGTTTGTTTTGCTATCCAAGAACATTGTGTGTTATTAATTATTTTTGTCTTGATTCATGTCCTTAATGATACAGTTTCTTAATAAATTTCATTCTGTTTCTATTATTGCTAGTTGTAGGGAAAGCTATCAATTTTTCATCTTTTAGCCACATCTTTAATATTAATTCTAGTAATTTTTAGTTGTTTCTTAGATTTTCTATATATTTGTCTCCTGCCCAAAAAAAAAAACTCTTCCAATTATTTATAGTAATTTTTTCATCATTGCTTTAGCCACAACCTCCAAAATAAATGTTGAATGAAGGTGATGCTATCAGTCATTCTTGTCTTGTTCCTAACCTTACCTAGTTTTCAAAATCCATTCCTTGTTAGACTCTAGGTGTTTCCCCAGTTATCTGCTATCATTGCACAGCTATAATGATCTTTCTTCTTTTGAGTATTTGAAACCATCCTTTATGATTTCATTAGGATAGAATCCTAGACGTGGATTATTAAGGTGAAGAGTATTTTCCTTGACAGTCTCAAATTTACAGAAAAGTTGCACTATGGTACAAAAAACTTTTCTTCCTGAGCCATTAGAATAAATTGCAAACCTGATACCCCATGAGTAGGTCCTTAATATTTTATTTTGTATTTTCCAATCCAGCACCATATAAGTCTAATTTCCTCCCTTTCCATATTTGAATTCCCTTCTGTGACAAACCTGTCATTATCCTTAATGTATTTTGTTATTTACTCAGACTTCCTGATTGTAACCAATCTCCGACTGCGGCTGCTCCCTTTCACAAGGATTCCATCTTCACCCCACTGGGTTCACACAACTCGTGCCAGACCACTCCCCTCCTCTTGCACGGACACCCTTCTACTCTGCTTGGGTTCCAAAACCCATGGTGGATTTCTGCTCCATGTGGTTGCCCTCTTCATATGGCCCAGGCACTGACACATTATGGTAGGTCACCCCAGTGTATGGATGCCCTCACTTCTTTTGGGCTTCAACTCGTCATGTGAATCACCTACACGGACATCCTTCTCAGCCCCCTCAACCTGTGACACCCCACACCAGGCTTCCCCTTCACCCTGCTTGTCCAATATCTCACTAGGTCACCCTCTTTGTGGATGCTGTCCTTCCTCATATAACTCAGCATTCTACTCCTATACTCAAATATATTCACACAAAAACTTACACGTGAAAGTTCATAGCAGCATTATTCATAGTAACCAAAGTGGAAACCATCCAAATGTCCATCAACTGAAGAATGGATAAACAAAGTATGCTATATCTATATAATGGAATATTATTCAGCCATAAAAAGGAATGGAGTACAGATGTGTGCTACAGCATAAATGTATGATTAAAAACACAGCAAGTGAAAGAAGCCAGACACAAAGGCCACATACTGTATTAGCCTATTTATATTAAATGTCCAGAATAGATAAATCCATGGAGATAGGGGTTGTCAGGGGCTGCAGTAAAGGGGCAATGGGGAGTGACTGCTAATGTGTACAAGGTTTCTTTTAGGGGCGATGAGAATGTTCTGAAATTAGATGGTAGTGATGACTGCACACCATTGTGGACACACTAAAACTCACTGGATTGTGTGCATTAAAATGGTAAATTTTATGGTTTGTGAATTTCCTCATGTGTATATAACTTGTATATAAACTTAATTTATAGTAAGTAATATAATTTATAATAAATGTGTAATAATAAATATAGTTGTGGTAAAATATACAATTACATAATACATTTTTACTTATATAAAATTTGAAACAAAAAATTCTGCCCTTTATTGGGAGAAAGTGATGGCCTGAACCTCATGATAGTGATAGGCTAGAGAGAAAATAGACTCAATCAAGAGATTTTTAAGAGTTAACGTTTGGCGACATATTTGCTGGTTGATTTGACGCATTGTCAGTGGGGGTATGTATTGGAAAGGAGTGAAAGATGATGCGCAAGTTTTTTTCCTTCTACTAAGTAGATAGTGGGAATACTCACTAAGATAAAGAAAGTAGGCGGAGAAACAGGACTAATGGGAGGAAAACAATGAAAATAGTTCAGTTTTGATAATTGAAAATATCAAAGTAGAGCTGTCAAAAGGCAGATGTATATACAAGTCTAAAGCTTAGCAGCATGATTTAGAAGTCATCAACATATATATAGTAACTAAAGCCATGAGACACTGTATTATATTTAGCTCTTTTGGATTTACCAGTACCCGTGGGAAATAAGGAAACCAGAAGGAAACACAAGGCCTCTCAGACACTGAAATAAAGAGCTTTGGGGCCAAAACATCATATATAGCCTAGTGGTTGTCCTGTAGATGGGCAGCCTTTGGGTCAGGTGTCCAACCAGGTTCAGACAGATACCAGCTTGGCATCATCACCTGGTAGTTGATGTGGAACTCTTTAGAAAAGAGCTGTACATGGTAGATGTTGAGGTTTGGCCATACGTCCAGACAATTGTACTCTTACATATTCTCTCTTGGCTTAAATATTTTATATTAAGGTGATTGATGTCTTATGAGTTAGCAATATTTCATGTGTATCTTAATCTAATATATGTAAATCAATATGTCAGCTATAACTGAAACCTATTTGATTTTTATTTATTTAATTTGTCTCCAGAGCATCTGGGGTAGCTTAGATCAGGAGCAAATATAATAAATACAAATAAATAATCAGAATCATGAGAAATGTAAAGAAAAGTAGAAAACCAAAGCCAGAAAGTAAACAGATGCACCCTTGTACGAGCCTACGTAGTTGCTATAGATGGATCTCAAATTTAGCTTTAAACTCCTTGATAGCATAAATGAAATGTCATTCTTAACAGAAAAGAAGAAAAATACATATTATTCCATAAAAACAGAGTGCTTCCTAGCACTGGTTTCTAAGAGAAATTTCTCAAATGGGAGTTTACTTAGATTTGGTAGTTAAAATTCCATGGCTAAATCAGTCACAGATTTCATATGGTCACATCTTGTACATGGGATTACCAGATATGGATAGATTAGGTTTGCATAATTTCTGCTGAATATAACCTTGGTTAAAATAATAGTTAAGGACTTCCCTGGTGGCACAGTGGTTAAGAATCCGCCTGCCAACGCAGGGGACAGGGGTGGGAGCCCTGGTCCAGGAAGATCCCACGTGCTGTGGAGCAACTAAACCTGTGTGCCACAACTACTGAGCCTGCGCTCTAGAGGCCACGAGCCACAACTGCTGAGCCCACGTGCCACAACTACTAAAGCCTGTGCTCCTAGAGCCCGTGCTCCGCAACAAGAGAAGCCACCAATGAGAAGCCCGTGCACCACAACGAAGAGTAGCCCTGCCTCGCCGCAACTAGAGAGAGCCTGCACCCAGCAATGAAGACCCAACACAGCCAAAAATAAAATGAAATAAATAAATTAAAATTAAAAAAAATAATAACAGTTAACTGTAAGTAACTGGATAACAAGACCCATTGTCTGATGTGTCTCCTCTTCGTATTTTCTTATTTGAAATAAGGTCATTTCAAAAGTGAGTAGGAGACGTAGTTTTCTCTCCTTTATGGCCAGGGTTGTGCATCTGGTTTATTTAAGAGTGATTTTGCATTGATGTTCAAGTTTAAAAGGAATGGGGGACCAAAGCACAGTAGGAGGTTGAAGATTATCTGATGTAGCAGATTATGTGTACCAGCTTTGATTCAGTTAGTAATATGGAAGATGTTATCTTTGTGTTCACATTAATAACTAAGCAAGTACAGAGAACTTTTATAACTTAATATATAACAACTCATTCTTGTCTAAAGAGTCAAACTCAAATAAGTCCATTATAGCTACAGGTAGCATACGTTGCTTTTGGCAGAATTCTTCACAAGATCATGGTTAATTACATAATGTCATAATTATACCTGAAGTCCTCTTATCAGTTGTCTTAAATGGCATCATGCTCTTATTCAACCTGTGTTTTTCACTCATCCATATGTCAGGAGCATTTTCAAGAATGCCAATGATGAGAAACACATTTTCCCTTTCCTAGAATGTAAATTATATTCCACAGGATTCTTTTTTTTTTTTTTCCACGTGGCATATCTGCATTTTTGCTTCTTTGGAGGCAGAGACTTTACTCATGTTCCATTTCCCTCCCATAGTAGTAGACCACCCATTTTTAGTTGAGTGTCCAGCCACTACAACTAAGATGATACATCCCAGTAAAACAGGAGCGTAGCAAACCTACATCTGTAGTCTGCTAATGAAGACACTAGCATATCGTTGTTGGTTTTTTTTTGCGGTACGCGGGCCTCTCTCTGTTGTGGCCTCCCCCATTGCGGAGCACAGGCTCCGGACGCGCAGGCTCAGCGGTCATGGCTCACGGGCCCAACCGCTCCGCGGCATGTGGGATCTTCCCGGACCGGGGCACGAACCCGTGTCCCCTGCATAAGCCGGCGGACTCTCAACCACTGCGCCACCAGGGAAGCCCTAGCGTATAGTTTTAATGAACAAGTCCTGCAAACCGATGGTCTCATGAGGAATAGGTTTGCAACTTTGAAAATATAGTATAGTTTCTGTCAGACAGTAGACAAGTATCAGAATTCTACATTCGGAGCAGGCTTTAACACTCATGTGGCCAAAGATCTGCATCCAGTGCCTTAAAATTTTTTTTAACAAATAAAATATAAATCACTCATGAGCCCAGCACTTTTTAAAAAAAATGAAAAATCATAAACAAATGGCTTCCTTGTTCCTGCTTTCTCAACACCCCCCCCCCACAAAAAGCCTCTTTTCCCCACAAAGCTAACATATATCCTCTTATATTTAGATATATAATATGCACAATGCTTACATGCATGTGTTCATGTGTACCTATTATATTTTTCAAAAATGAAAACATATAAAAACTGTTCTACAACTTGTTTTTGTTTCTGTCATTTAATAATCATTGACATCTTTTTAGGTCCGTTCATGTAGCTCTGTCTCATTCTTTTAAATGGCTGCAAAGTGCAAATTTTTTTTTGTACCATAATATATTTAAGCATTTTTTAATTGATGTATGTTAAGGTCATTTTCGAACTTTTTGATATTTCAAATAATGCTGCCATAAACATTCTGATAACTATCTTTACTCATACTTTTGCTTCTACAGGATGTAGTGTCTGTGTTTTTTATTTTATTTATTTTTAAATTTTATTTTATTTTTGGCTGTGTTGGGTCTTCGTTGCTGTGCGTGGGCTTTCTCAAGTTGCGGCTAGCATGGGCTACTATTCGTTGCAGTGCGCGGGCTTCTTATCGTGGTGGCTTCTCTATTGCGGAGCACGGGTTCTAGGCACATGGGCTTCAGTAGTTGTATCGTGCGGGTTCGGTAGTTGTGGCTCGCGGGCTCTAGAGCGCAGGCTCAGTAGTTGTGGTGCACGGGCTTAGTTGCTCCGCGGCACGTGGGATCTTCCCAAACCAGGGCTCGAACCTGTGTCCCCTGCATTGGCAGGCGGATTCTTTCTTTCTTTCTTTACTTATTTACCTATTTATTTATTTATGGCTGTGTTGGATCTTCGTTTCTGTGCGAGGGCTTTCTCTAGTTGCAGCGAGCGGGGGCCACTCTTCATCGTGGTGCGTGGGCCTCTCACTGTCGCGGCCTCTCTTGTTGCGGAGCACAGGCTCCAGACGCGCAGGCTCAGTAGTTGTGGCTCACAGGCCCAGTTGCTCCGCGGCATAGGGGATCTTCCCAGACCAGGGCTCGAACCCATGTCGCCTGCATTGGCCGGCAGATTCTCAACCACTGCGCCGCCAGGGAAGCCCTGGCAGGCGGATTCTTAACCTCTGCACCCCCAGCGAAGCCCTGTGTTTTTTATTTTAATGGGTACTATTGAACTACTCTCCAAAAGAGTCGTACCCATAGATATCCCCATGATATGAATGGAGTTACTGATTTTGTTATACCTTCTCCAGGATCATGCTATGCTTTTTAAATTTATTTAATAAACAGAACTATATTAAGAGGTATTGCTCAAGAAGGTTTGGGACTTTTGTCATAAGACTGTCAAGCCAAAGGAAGTTGGGAGTAAATCTTCTTTTGCAGAACCATACCATGGGTAACCATATCCCCAAATCTATTCTCGGTATTTACTTTAGCAGCCAGCTCCATGTTCTCCAAGAATCTAGTATTAAGGGTTTGGTTTTTTTTTTCTTTCTTTCTTTCTTTCTTTATACAGCAATAGATTTATTTATAACCAGACCCCGTCTTCTTCCACATAATGTCTCAGAAACCTGGCCAAAGTCTTTTTGTGTGAGTGGGGAAGGTGAGGCCCACTTTGCCTCAAAGCTAGGCCGGTTTTTCAACAATCTATTGATAAGAGAAGGAGGAGGACTTTTATTGAAGCAGTCAAGCAGGATCCTTCAACAATAACAGACCTTTCATTCTGCGTCAGTTTTCTTATCTCTTTGATCATAACCATTCTGGTTATGGATAATAGGTGTCCTCAAGAAGGAATTATGTAAAGGGTTAAAGTGTAAGGTACCAAGCCTGAAGATGATGAAAAGCAGGAACGTTCTAAGTATAATGTTTTATTGTTCTGGCCTATCATATAGAAATGTCACTGTCGTTTCCCCTTGATTTATCCTACAAATACATACTTATAGTGATGTTTTTTATTTAAGTTAATGTTACCATATTTAGAAGAATAAATGGTCACTGTGAACCTCCTCCTCTCCATCCTCCATCCCCACCCCCACCCCCCCAATCACTGTAACTAAAACTCTGGCAGCTTATCCCGTCAATCCTTATATTTGGGTTTCTAAAGGTAATTGTCTCTATTGTCAAGTACGTAGAATAAATAGAAGTCAGAAGCTACTAAATAATAGCAGACATTTAGACAGACTGCTTGTGGAGTGGTAGAAGGGATTTAAGCACAGAGGCTTATCACATACCAGGGAGCCAAATCAGGAGTGGAGAGTCCAAGCTCTTATTGCTTGATAGAGGAGCACAGCGACTGTATTTGTCTTCTCTCTCTCTTTTTAATGTATCATAATGTCAAACCCAGGTGAAAAGCCAACTTATGGGAATTTTGACATTAAGTACCCCAGGCAGTACATTCTAAGAATGAAATTATGATTGTTGGGGCATGTGCTTCAGAGAGTCTCCTAGGTCTGCATTTGATCTATAGCCTGAGGTTTCATGTCCATCTTTATTTTGTAAAGAATCTATCTGTTGAAAGTTTACTAAAGTCTAACTAGGATCGTTATCTAAAATTTCTCTCCTGTGCCCCCGCCATGTGTAATATTATATTTATACAGATTGCTCAGGGATTAGTGGTAATTTGGCAGAAGCAGGATCTTTAGACCATGAAGCTCCACATAAAGGTAGTATATAGTGGATGACAGGAAAAAGCAGCAGCATTTAAGCAGTGTAAGAAGGTTTGTTGCATTAGATAAACTTACTGTTTTAGGAATTGAGGTACCTGGGGGTATATATATTTATTTGGGAATGATTTGTAATCAGTATTTTAAAAGGTGGGAAATTTATTTTATTTATTTATTGAATTTTATTTTATTTTTTTATACAACAGGTTCTTATTAGTCATCAATTTTATACACATCTGTGTATACATGTCAATCCCAATCGCCCAGTTCAGCATACCACCATACCCACCCCACCCCCCCCCGTGGTTTTCCCCCCTTGGTGTCCATACGTTTGTTCTCTACATCTGTGTCTCAACTTCTGCCCTGCAAACTGGTTCATCTGTACCATTTTTCTAGGTTCCACATACATGCGTTAATATATAATATTTGTTTTTCTCTTTCTGACTTACTTCACTCTGTATGACAGTCTCTAGATCCATCCACGTCTCAACAAATGACTCAATTTCGTTCCTTTTTATGGCTGAGTAATATTCCATTGTATAGATGTACCACGACTTCTTTATCCATTCGTCTGTCGATGGGCATTTAGGTTGCTTCCATGACCTGGCTATTGTAAATAGTGCTGCAGTGAACATTGGGGTGCATGTGTCTTTTTGAATTATGGTTTTCTCTGGGTATATGCCCAGTAGTGGGATTGCTGGATCATATGTTAATTCTATTTTTAGTTTTTTAAGGAACCTCCATACTGTTCTCCATAGTGGCTGTATCAATTTACATTCCCACTGTTAGACCTGCGCGGTCTCCTAGGAGTTTCGACTCGCCCAGGAAACAACAAGAGTCGGAAGTCGATGCAAAACGCAAGAGGTTTATTGAAGGCCGGTGCACCGGGGTTCCTTGGTCCTCACGCAGGAGGTCGAAGAAGGAACCCTTTTGGGCGCGAATATGTCAGTTTTATAGGTTTCCACTTCCCCGTATGTAAATTATAGATTTGGTTGTGTTCTCCTGCTGATTGGTCCCGGCTTAGGCTCGGACCAGAGAGGGAACTTGTCCCCAGCTGCCTGATTGGTCTTTGACAGACACCTTTTTTACATTTTGTTATCTCCCTCCTTCTCCCCAGCTGCCTGATTGGTCTTTGACAGACACCTTTTTTACATTTTGTTATCTCCCTCCTTCTCGGAAGGGGGCCGGACATCCTGGAAATTCACCCATTGTCTAAGAAGCCCCTATTGTCTGGAGAGTTCTTAATCATTAGCTGGAACAATGTCCCTCGAGTCCCACATTCCCCCCTTTTTCTTGTGACTATTGATTCCAATCATGGAATCTCAACCTTCTGTATCCCAATAAGGTGCTCCTATAGCCAATTTACAAACATCAGGAAAAAGATCTGGCCACCAGGTCCAGGGGGGTGCAGTATGACTAATGGACCAGGTTACATCTCCAGTCTGAGAAATTACCTGCCAAGTTAAACGTTGGGGGAGGTGAGGGCTAAAATCACTTACAGTCAGTAAAGGCAGTAAAACCAAAATTATAAGTCTTAGGTTCGTAGAAGCTTGAGTTTGAGCGGGTTGTCGGTTCTTTGGGCCCGCCATCCTGATGATGCCGTCGCTGGTGCAGCCTTCACATGTGAAGCATGGATCCAGGCAGCGATGCCGTCCACTTTTATGGCCGTTGGGGTGGTGAGGAGGACGGTGTATGGTCCTTTCCATCGAGGTTCCAACGTCTGGGTTCGATGCCGACGGACGTATACGGAGTCTCCGACTTGGAAAGGATGAGTTTCTCCCGGTGTTCCCGGTTGGTAGGCCTTGGCGAGTTGGGACCATATTTCTTTCTGGACCAATTGGAGTCCCAGTAGCCTAGCATATAAGTCAGTGTTATTTTGACAATCAGGTTTTATTTCTTTTCCTAAAGTGAGGAGGGGAGGCGGGGCACCATATAATATTTCAAAAGGAGTAAGATGGTATCGGGAAGGTGTATTTCTAACCCGGAATAGGGCCAATGGAAGGAGCACCGTCCAATCGGTACCGCCAGTCTCCAAGGACAATTTAGTTAGGGACTCTTTTAGAGTCCTATTCATTCTTTCTACCTGACCTAAACTTTGGGGTCTATAGGCACAATGTAATTTCCAATCAGTCCCCAAATATCTGGCCACATCCTGACTTACCTGGGCGACGAAGGCTGGACCATTATCAGACCCTATTACCTTTGATGCTCCAAATCGAGGAAAAATTTCTTCTAAAATCTTCTTGGCTACTACAGCAGCTGTTTCTTTCTTTGTTGGGAAAGCCTCTATCCATCCTGAAAAAGTGTCTACAAAAACTAAAAGGTATTTATTACCGTACCTTCCAGGACGCACTTCGGTAAAGTCCACTTCCCAGTAAGTTCCTGGGCGGTCCCCCCTGAGTCTCTTTCCAGTTTCAAGTTTCCCTTTGTGAGCATTTACCTGTTGACATGGGACGCATTCCTGCACAATTTGTTCAGCTAATTTTGTCATTCCAGGGGTTTCGTACCCGGCTTTTTGTAACAAGGCTACCATCTTTTTAGTCCCCAAATGTGTCCATCTGTGCATCTGTTGTAACATGGATTCTGCTTGCTGAGGGGACAAAGTTCCTTTTGTTGTGGCCGGGATGATTTCTTCATCGCGGCCTGGTTTTTCAGGAACTTTATCTGACAGTCCTAAAATGACTTCTCCCGATGCTATTTCTCGGGCCACTTGGTCAGCCATATTATTTCCCCTAATTATTGGGGTATTTCCTTTTTGATGTCCAGGGCAGTGGATGATACTGACTTTAGTAGGAAGCATGAGTGCAGTCAACAAAGCCACGATTTCATCTTTGTTTTTAATTTCTTTGCCACCTGAAGTTAGTAGCCCTCTCTGTTGGTAAATGGCACCGTGGATATGAGCGGTAGCAAACGCATATCTACTGTCTGTGTAGATGTTTACTTTTTTATTCTCTGCCATCTCTAATGCCCTCATCAGGGCAATTAATTCAGCTCGTTGGGCTGAGGTCCCTTGTGGTAGCGCCGCTGCCCATATGACTTGATTTCCGTCTACCACGGCTGCCCCAGTTCGACGCTTACCTTCCTCCAGGAAACTGCTCCCATCCGTGAACCAGGTGAAATCAGCATCAGGGAGGGGCAGGTCCATCAGATCTGGCCTACTGCCGTGTGCTGCGGCTAGTACTTCCTGACAATCATGTATGATGGTGGAGCCTTCCAAGTCATGATCAGGTAGCAAGGTGGCTGGATTGAGTCCTGTGGCTGGAGCAAACTTGATGCGATCTGAGTTTAGCAACAGGGTTTGGTAATGGGTCATCCTGGCATTAGTTAGCCACCTATCCGGTGGTTGACGGACTACATTTTCCAGGGCATGAGGAGCTGTTATCGTTAGATTTTGTCCTAAAGTTAGTTTGTCAGCATCTTTGACTAGAACGGCCACTGCAGCGATTATCTTTAAACAGGTGGGCCATCCTGATGCCACAGGGTCCAATTTTTTTGACAAATAAGCAACTGGGCGATTCCAGGGACCCAATTTCTGAGTCAATACTCCTTTTGCAATGCCCTTATTTTCGGCCACATATAAATGAAAAGGTTTGGTTACATCTGGCAGTCCTAGGGCTGGAGCTGAAAGTAAAGCTCGTTTGATTTGGTCAAAAGCCCGTTGTTCCTTATCGCCCCAAACGAAAGGAGTGCTGTTTTTGGTTAGGGGGTACAATGGGGCTGCCAGCTCAGCAAACCCTGGAATCCATAGTCTACAGAATCCGGCCGTCCCCCAAAATTCTCTAACCTGCCTGGCGTTTTTGGGAGCCGGAATTTGGGCCACCGTATCCTTTCTGCTCTCCGTGAGCCATCTTTGCCCCCCTTTTAATAGATACCCCAGGTAACTGACCTGTTGTTGGCATATTTGTGCTTTCTTGGCTGAGGCTCTATATCCCAGGATTCCAAGTTCCGTTAACAGTTTTTCAGTACCCTTGATACAATCTTCTTGGGTCTCAGCAGCTAATAAAATATCATCAACGTATTGGAGTAATGTTACCTGGGGATTTGATTCTCTATATAATGCCAAATCCTGATGGAGAGCTTCATCAAAGATGGTCGGGGAGTTCTTAAATCCCTGAGGTAGCCGTGTCCATGTCAGCTGACCAGACATTCCCGATGTTGGATCTTTCCATTCGAAGGCAAAGTAGGGTTGGCTCAGGGGAGAGAGTCTTAAACAGAAAAAAACATCTTTAAGGTCCAAAACAGTATACCACGCATGTTGAGGTGGAAGAGTGCTCAGGAGGTTGTAAGGGTTTGGAACTGTGGGGTGGAGGTCTGCCACCCGTTTGTTTACCTCTCGTAGATCCTGCACCGGCCGATAATCATTTGTTCCTGGTTTCTTTACCGGCAGGAGAGGGGTGTTCCATGCTGATTGACATCTTATTAAGATGCCCAAGTCTAGTAGCCTCTGTATATGGGGACGGATACCATCTTTGGCTTCTCTACTCATGGGGTATTGACGGACTGTTATTGGGGTGGCAGTTGCCTTGAGTTCCACTAGCACCGGGGGCCGATTTTTGGCCATCCCCATTCCGGCAGTTTCTGCCCAGGCTTGAGGGAACCGAGTTACCCAATCAGTAACATTAACTCGTGAGGATGAAGGCTGCTCGTATAATTTATATTCATCTTCTAATTTCATAGTCAATATTTGAAGTAACCTTCCCTTATTATCAGTTATGGTGGGACCTTCTGGCTGAAAGTGGATTTGAGCCCCTACTTTGGAGAGTAAATCTCTTCCCAGCAAAGGATAGGGGCATTCCGGAATAATCAAAAATGAATGGGTTACTCGTCCAATCCCAAGATCTACTGTCCTTCGTGTGGTCCATGAATATTGTTTATTCCCAGTGGCTCCTTGTACCCATGACCTTTTAGCTGAGATAGGACCTTTTGAGTGGAGAAGGACGGAGTGCTGGGCTCCGGTATCTACCAAAAATTGAACAGGTTCCCCCTCCACTTTAAGAGTTACCCGGGGCTCGGGGAGAGGGTTCGAGCCCTGACTTTCCTAGTCTTCTTATTTCAATGTTAAGATTTTGTTTTTGGTTGGCCTTCCTCCATTCTTTTTCTTAGGGCATTCTCTCGCCCAATGCCCTTTTTCTTTACAGTAGGCACATTGGTCCTTGTCTAATGGCTGCCTTCTGTCTGCCGTTCGCCCTTCCTGCCTATTTCTATCCCCTATATTTCTTCCTCCAACCACAGTGGCCAGTATCTTACTTAAATTCCTCTCCTGTCTCTTATCCCGTCTTATTTCACGGGCTTCCTGCTCTTTCTGCTTTCTTTCTTCCTTCTCTTCCTCTGTTTCTCTTTTGTTATATACTTTATCTGCCTCTTTTACTAACTCCTGAAGCGAAAATCCCTGCAAGCCATCTAGCCTCTGTAATTTCTTCTTAATATCAGGGGCCGCTTGATCTATGAAAGCCATTGCTATAGTAGCCCTATGTCCCTCCGAAGTTGGATCATAAGGGGTAAAGCATCTAAAGGCTTCCATTAAACGTTCCAGGAACACAGTTGGCGATTCCTGGGGCCCCTGAGTTACTTCCCTTACCTTAGCCAAATTAGTGGGCCGTCTGGCCGCTCCATGGAGACCCGCCACCAGAGCCTGGCGATACATTTTCAGGCGCTCCCTACCTTCCGGGGCATTGAAATCCCAGTTTGGCCTGACGAGTGGGAAACCAGCATCAATCTCGTTAGGCAGCTGGGTAGGTTGCCCATTGGCGCCTAATACATTTTTTCTGGCTTCCAAAAGAACCCGTTGCCTCTCCTCAGTCGTTAGGAGAGTCTGGAGCAGCTGCTGACAATCATCCCATGTGGGCTGGTGGGAGAAAACAAGAGATTCTATTAAAGCGGTAAGGGCCTGTGGATTTTCGGAAAAAGTTGGGTTATGCATTTTCCAATTATAAAGATCTGCAGAGGAAAAGGGCCAATATTGGAGAGGTCTATTCCCTTGGCCATCGGGGGGGCCATATTCTCTAAGAGGTAGGGCAGTGGAGTCCGGGGAGATAGCCCTCTGGCTCCTAGTGCCCACTGAGGGACCCCTTTCTTCTTCCATCATGGATGGTTCCCTTGGTGCCGAGGGCAGTGGAGCTGGGGGTCCTCTAGGTGGTAGGGGATTCGGGGCCGGAGGATAAGGGGGTGGGGAATCCAAAAGAAGCAAATCGGACTGCGGGTCAGGATAAATCGTCTTCGGTAGATCCGGGGCGTCGGGTAGCTTCTCCGTGTTGGGGTTTTTCTTTAAGGCTAATATCTCCGACGCTGCTGATGTATGCGCGGACGTACCTGTTGAGGAAACAAAGGGCCGGACCCACGGAGGTGGGGAGAGAATTAAATCTTCCCAGACCAAGACATATAGTACTTGGTCTGGATGTCCGTGGGGATCTATATTAAATATCTTAGACTTCAGCAGCTTAATCTTGTCTAATAAAAAGGATCCTTCGGGGGGCCATCCTATCTGAAATGTTGGCCATTCAGAGGCACACAAAGTCTGCCACTTTCCTTTCTTTACCTCTACCGAAAAATTATGGGCTCTGGCCCGAACTTCGGTCCAATAGCTTAGGGTAAGGGAAAGAGGAGTCGTCATAGTTTGTCCCATTGTCGTCCGTCAGAGAAGAAGAATAGACCACAATACAGAAACAGTTAAAACTCCACGAAACACATATACGTATGGGCCACCGCGAGCTCGCTTCAAAACCGAAACTTCTTCAGATGGCAGTTACCACCAAGGGAACTGCCGAAACCGAGTGAAGGGGAGACAGAGTTTGCCTCTCCTTCCAGATGAGCCACTAGGGCGTCCCCTAGGGCTCATGGACGCCGGCTATTAGCACGTCTGCCTAGCCAGAGGTCCGATACAGATTCCATAATAAGCCGATTCTTACGGCTTTCCTCCGATAATGGCCCACAAAGAACAAGGGACAAACAGACAATCAAGCTCGAGCTTACCTGGTACCTCCAACTCCCGATGTTCTTGTGGTCCGGGGCGAGTGGAATCCCGGACGAGCCCCCAAATGTTAGACCTGCGCGGTCTCCTAGGAGTTTCGACTCGCCCAGGAAACAACAAGAGTCGGAAGTCGATGCAAAACGCAAGAGGTTTATTGAAGGCCGGTGCACCGGGGTTCCTTGGTCCTCACGCAGGAGGTCGAAGAAGGAACCCTTTTGGGCGCGAATATGTCAGTTTTATAGGTTTCCACTTCCCCGTATGTAAATTATAGATTTGGTTGTGTTCTCCTGCTGATTGGTCCCGGCTTAGGCTCGGACCAGAGAGGGAACTTGTCCCCAGCTGCCTGATTGGTCTTTGACAGACACCTTTTTTACATTTTGTTATCTCCCTCCTTCTCCCCAGCTGCCTGATTGGTCTTTGACAGACACCTTTTTTACATTTTGTTATCTCCCTCCTTCTCGGAAGGGGGCCGGACATCCTGGAAATTCACCCATTGTCTAAGAAGCCCCTATTGTCTGGAGAGTTCTTAATCATTAGCTGGAACAATGTCCCTCGAGTCCCACACCACCAACAGTGCAAGAGGCTTCCCTTTTCTCCACACCCTCTCCAGCATTTGTTGTTTGTAGATTTTCCGATGATGCCAATTCTAACTGGTGTGAATTGATACATCATTGTAGTTTTGATTTGCAATTCTCTAATAATTAGTGATGTTGAGCAGCTTTTCATGTTCTTCTTGGCCATCTGTATATCTTCTTTGGAGAAATGTCTGTTTAGGTCTTCTGCCTAAATCCATTGTTGGATTGGGTTGTTTGTTTCTTTAATATTGAGCTGGATGAGCTGTTTATATATTTTGGATATTAATCCTTTGTCCGTTGATTCGTTTGCAAATATTTTCTCCCATTCTGAGGGTTGTCTTTTTGTCTTGTTTGTGGTTTCCTTTGCTGTGCAAAAGCTTTGAAGTTTCATTAGGTTTCATTTGTTTATTTTTGTTTTTATTTCCATTACTCTAGGAGGTGGATCAGAAAAGATCTTCCTGTGATTTATGTCAGAGTGTTCTTCCTATGTTTTCCTCTAAGAGTTTTATAGTATCTGGTCTTAAATTTAGGTCTCGAATCCATTTTGAGTTTATTTTTGTGTATGGTGTTAGGGAGTGTTCTAATTTAATTCTTTTACATGTAGCTGTCCAGTTTTCCCATCACCACTTATTGAAGAGACTGTCTTTTCTCCATTGTATATTCTTGCCTCCTTTGTCATAGATTTGTTGACCATAGGTGCATGGGTTTATCTCTGAGCTTTCTATCTTGTTCCATTGATCTATGTTTCTCTTTTTGTGCCAGTACCATATTGTCTTGATTACTGTAGCTTTGTAGTATAGTCTGAAGTCAGGGAGTCTGATTCCTCCAGCTCCGTTTTTTTTCCCTCAAGACTGCTTTGGCTATTCGGGGTCTTTTGTATCTCCATACAAATTTTAAGATTTTTTGTTCTAGGTCTGTAAAAAATGCCATTGGTAATTTGACAGGGATTGCATTGAATCTGTAGATTGCTTTGGGTAGTATAGTCATTTTCACAATATTGATTCTTTCAATACAAGAACATGGTATATCTCTCCATCTGTTGGTATCATCTTCAATTTCTTTCATCAGTGTCTTATAGTCTTCTGCATACAGGTCTTTTGTCTTCATAGGTAGGTTTATTTCTAGGTATTTTATTCTTTTTGTTGCAGTGGTAAATGGGAGTGTTTAATTTCTCTTTCAGATTTTTCATGATTAGTGTATAGGAATGCAAGAGATTTCTGTGCATTAATTTTGTATCCTGCAACTTTACCAAATTCATTGCTTACCTCTATTAGTTTTCTGGTGGCATCTTTAGGATGCTCTATGTATAGTATCATGTCATCTGCAAACAGTGACAGTTTTACTTCTTCTTTTCCAATTTGTATTCCTTTTATTTCTTTTTTTCTCTGGTTTCCGTGGCTAGGACTTCCAAAACTATGTTGAATAATAGTGGTGAGAGTGGACATCCTTGTCTTGTTCCTGATCTTAGAGGAAATGCTTTCAGTTTTTCACCATTGAGAATGATGTTTGCTGTGGGTTTGTCATATATGGCCTTTATTATGTTGAGGTAGGTTCCCTCTATGGCCACTTTCTGGAGAGTTTTTATCATAAATGGGTGTTGAATTTTGTCAAAAGCTTTTTCTGCATCTATTGAGATGATCATATGGTTTTTATTCTTCAGTTTGTTAATATGGTGTATCACATTGATTGATTTGCATATATTGAAGAATCCTTGCATTCCTGGGATAAATCCCACTTGGTCATGGTGTATGATCCTTTTAATGTGTTGCTGGATTCTGTTTGCTAGTATTTTGAGGATTTTTTTATCTATATTGATCAGTGATATTGGTCTGTAATTTTCTTTTTTTGTAGTACCTTTGTCTCGTTTTGGTATCAGGGTGATGATGGCCTCAGAGAATGAGTTTGGGAGTGTTCCTTCCTCTGCAACTTTTTTTTTTTTTTTTTTTTTTTTTTTGCGGTACACGGGCCTCTCACTGTTGTGGCCTCTCCCGTTGCGGAGCACAGGCTCCGGACGCGTAGGCTCAGCAGCCATGGCTCACGGGCCCAGCTGCTTTGCGACATGTGGGATCTTCCCGGACCGGGGCACGAACCCGGGTCCCCTACATCGGCAGGCGGACTCTCAACCACTGTGCCACCAGGGAAGCCCCTTCCTCTGCAATTTTTTGGAAGAGTTTGAGAAGGATGGGTGTTAGCTCTTCTCTAAATGTTTGATAAAATTCACCTGTGAAGCCATCTCGTCCTGGACTTTCTGCTTGTTAGAAGATTTTTAATCACAGTTTCAATTTCATTACTTGTGATTGGTCTGTTCATATTTTCTATTTCTTCCTGGTTCAGTCTTGGAAGGTTATATATACCTTTCTAAGAATTTGTCCATTTCTTCCAGGTTGTCCATTTTATTGGCATAGAGTTGCTTGTAGTAGTCTCTTAGGATGCTTTGTATTTCTTCAGTGTCTGTTATAACTTCTCCTTTTTCATTTCTAATTTTATTGATTTGAGTCCTCTCCCTCTTGATGAGTCTGGCTAATGGTTTATCAATTTTGTTTATCTTCTCAAAGAACCAGCTTTTAGTTTTATTGATCTTTGCTATTGTTTCCTTTGTTTGTATTTCATTTATTTCTGCTCTGATCTTTGATTTCTTTCCTTCTGCTAACTTTGGGTCCTGTTTGTTCTTCTTTCTCTAGTTCCTTTAGGTGTAAGGTTAGATTGTGTATTTGAGATTTTTCTTGTTTCTTGAGGTAGGCTTGTATAGCTATAAACTTCCCTCTTAGAACTGCTTTTGCTGCATCTCATAGGTTTTGGATCGTCGTGTTTTCGTTGTCATTTGTCTCTAGGTATTTTTTGATTTCCTCTTTGATTTCTTCAGTGATTTCTTGGTTATTTAGTAATGTATTGTTTAGCCTCCATGTGTTTGTGTTGTTTACATTTTTTTCCCTGTAATTCATTTCTAATCTCATAGCATTGTGGTCAGAAAAGATGCTTGATATGATTTCAGTTTTCTTAAATTTACTGAGGCTTGATTTGTGACCCAAGATGTGATCTATCCTGGAGAATGTTCCGTGCGCACTTGAGAAGAAAGTGTAATCTGCTGTTTTTGGATGGAATGTCCTATAAATATCAGTTAAATCTATCTGATCTATTGTGTCATTTAAAGCTTGTGTTTCCTTATGTATTTTCATTTTGGATGATCTGTCCATTGGTGTAAGTGAGGTGTTAAAGTCCCCCACTATTATTGTGTTACTTTCGATTTCCTCTTTTATAGCTGTTAGCAGTTGCCTTATGTATTGAGGTGCTCCTATGTTGGGTGCATATATTTTTATAATTGTTATATCTTCTTCTTGGATTGATCCCTTGATCATTAGGTAGTGTCCTTCCTTGTCTCTTGTAACATTCTTTATTTTAAAGTCTATTTTATTTGATATGAATATAGCTACTCCAGCTTTCTTTTGATTTCCATTTGCATGGAATATCTTTTTCCATCCCCTCACTTTTTCTGTATGTGTCCCTAGGTCTGAAGTGGGTCTCTTGTAGACAGCATATATATGGGTCTTGTTCTTGTATCCATTCAGCAAGCCTGTGTCTTTCGGTTGGAGCATTTAATCCATTCACGTTTAAGGTAATTATCGATATGTATGTTCCTATGACCATTTTCTTAATTGTTTTGGGTTTGTTTTTGTAGGTCCTTTTCTTCTCTTGTGTTTCCCGCTTAGAGAAGTTCCTTTAGCAAATTTGTTGTAGAGCTGGTTTGGTGGTGCTGAATTCTCTTAGCTTTTGCTTGTCTGTAAAGCTTTTGATTTCTCCATCGAACCTGAATGAGATCCTTGCTGGGTAGAGTAATCTTGGTTGTAGGTTCTTCCCTTTCATCAGTTTAAGTATATCTTGCCACTCCCTTCTGGCTTGTAGAGTTTCTGCTGAGAAATCAGCTGTTAACCTTATGGGAGTTCCCTTGTATGTTGTCATTTTTCCCTCGCTGCTTTCAGTAATTTTTCTTTGTCTTTAATTTTTGCCAATTTGATTACTACGTGTCTTGGCGTGTTTCTCCTTGGGTTTATCCTATATGGGACTCGCTGCGCTTCCTGGACTTGGGTGGCTATTTCCTTTCCCATGTTAGGGAAGTTTTTGACTATAATCTCTTCAAATATTTTCTCGGGTCCTTTCTCTCTCTCTTCTCCTTCTGGGACCCCTATAATGTAAATGTTGTTGACGTTTAATGTTGTCCCAGAGGTCTCTTAGGCTGTCTTCATTTCTTTTAATGCTTTTTTCTTTATTCTGTTCCGCAGCAGTGAATTCCACCATTCTGTCTTCCAGGTCACTTATCTGTTCTTCTGCCTCAGTTATTCTGCTATTGATTCCTTCTAGTGTAGTTTTCATATCAGTTATTGTATTGTTCATCTCTGTTTGTTTGTTCTTTACTTCTTCTAGGTCTTTGTTAAACATTTCTTGCATCTTCTTGATCTTTGCCTCCATTCTTTTTCCGAGGTCCTGGATCATCTTCACTGTCATTTTTCTGAATTCTTTTTCTGGAAGGTTTGCCTATCTCCACTTCATTTAGTTGTTTTTCTGGGGTTTTATCTTGTTCCTTCATCTGGTACATAGCTCCCTGCCTTTTCATCTTGTCTTTCTTTCTGTGAATGTGGTTTTTGTTCCACAGGCTGCAGGATTGTAGTCTTCTTGCTTCTGCTGTCTGCCCTCTGGTGGATGAGGCTATCTAAGAGGCTTGTGCAGGTTCCCTGATGGGAGGCACTGGTGGTGGGTAGAGCTGACTGTTGCTCTGGTGGGCAGAGCTCAGTAAAGCTTTAATCCACTTGACTGTTGATGGGTGGGGCTGGGTTCCCTCCCTGTTGCTTGTTTGGCCTGAGGCAACCCAACACTGGAGCCTACCTGGGCTGTTTGATGGGGCTAATGGCGGACTCCGGGAGGGCTCACGCCAAGGAGTACTTACCAGAACTTCTGCTGCCAGTGTCCTTGTCCCCGCGGTGAGCCACAGCCACCCCCTTGCCTCTGCAGGAGACCCTCCAACACTAGCAGGTAGGTCAGGTTCAGTCTCCCCTGGGGTCACTGCTCCTTCCCCTAGGTCCCAGTGCGCACACTACTTTGTATGTGCCCTCCAAGAGTGGAGTCTCTGTTTCTCCCAGTCCTGTCGAAGTCCTGCAATCAATTCCCACTAGCCTTCAAAGTCTGATTCTCTAGGAATTCCTCCTCCCGTTGCCGGACCCCGAGGTTGGGAAGCCTGACGTGGGGCTCAGAACCTTCAGTCCAGTGGGTGGATTTCTGTGGTATAAGTGTTCTCCAGTCTGTGAGTCACCCACCCAGCAGTTATGGGATTTGATTTTACTGTGATTGCACCCCTCCTACCGTCTCATTGTAGCTTCTCCTTTGTCTTCGCATATGGGGTATCTTTTTTGGTGAGTTCCGGTGTCTTCCTGTTGATGATTGTCCAGCAGCTAGTTGTGATTCTGGTGTTCTTGCAAGAGGGAGTGAGAGCACGTCCTTCTACTCCACCAACTTGGTTCCTCCTCCGCCATTTGAAATTTATTTTATTAAAGAGAGCCATCAGGGTGGTAGCAAGTCCGCCTCAGGGGAACAAGAAAGTTTCAACGTTTCCGTCTATGGACAGATGTAGAAAATGTGGTATACAGCTTTAAAAAGGAAGGAAATTCTGATACTGCATGCTACAACATGGATGGACCTTGAAGACATTGGTGCTAAATGAAATAAGCCCGTCACAAAAGGGCAAATACCGTGATTCCGCTCATATGAAGTACCTAGAGTAGCCAAATTCGTAAAGAATGAAAGTAGAGTGATGGTTGCCAGCGGCTGGGGGAGAGGGAAACGGGGAGTCATTGTTTACTGTGTCCAGAGTTTCAGTTTGGGAAGATGAGAAAGTTCTAGAGATGGATGGTGGTGGTGGTGGCACAACAGTGTGAATGTACTTAAATGCTCCTGAACTATACCCTTAAAAGTGGTTAAATGGTAAGTTTAATGTTATGTATATTACCCAAATTTTAAAGAGTAAAAAACTTTATTTACAAAATGCATATAACTTTGTCTGATGTAATTATTAACTCAGTTTATTCCAAGTTCTAAAATGTGATTGACAGCCTCTAATCACTAAACAACAAAATTTTGCTCTATTAAGCTAACTCAGAGTAATAACGGAAAAGAAAGTGTAGCTTTCATTCGTCTCCAGATTAATGCTTCCTGACCTCCATTTGGTAACACTCCAGCTATCTCAAGGAATATCATCTTTAAAGTATACGCTATGTTGTACCTTTTGCCACCTGCACAAGAGCTTTACTTGTTATTCAGATCAAAATGATCTTTAAGGGCATTCATGAGTAAGGAGAACTGTAGGCACAAGTAACCCATTCACTTTATTCCCAGGATGCTCTGAGCTGTTTTTACAGGTGGTTTATGGTATAGAGAGTTATCGTCCTTTAGGCAAATTAATTATTTCAAGTAATAACGCTACAAAATAAATATTTAGCCTCTCTAAGACTGAGAAGAATTTTAGGTGGTGTGTCCTGACATTGATGTGTTAACTGAGTTTTATAATTTCCCAAATTGGAATTAAATATATAGAGATTTAACATTTTATAGTTGCTCAGTTTTAGGTTTTACCAATATTTTATCTTTTTTCCTTCATAGCTGTAAA
The DNA here is from genome assembly GCF_949987515.2 of Delphinus delphis. NCBI lineage: Eukaryota > Metazoa > Chordata > Mammalia > Artiodactyla > Delphinidae > Delphinus > Delphinus delphis. Next base: position 21,623,640 of record NC_082701.1, read on the forward strand.
ATTCTTTATAAACATAACCATCCCCTAGCCTGTTTCTTTTGATAACCAGAATGTGGAAATTGGTTTTTTACTTTAAAAAGTATCAGAAATATTTTATCATCCCTTGATGTGAATAAATGAACTCGTTATGGTACTTACACGTACATTATCAAGTAAAAGATTACCTTTTCCCCCTACATTTTTATGGGCAGTATTGTAAATTGCCCCAGCTTTTAGTGTTATTGTTTAAAGAACATCTGCCCTTTTGTGCATGTGTTAACATCGCCAATTATTTATAAGCAAAAATCAAGAGAAAGTAATTCATCATATAATAAAGTTTTCCTCTGTCTCTTTTTAGGATATTTTCTTTTCTGGATGTTGTAACCTTGTGTCGCTGTGCTCAGGTCTCCAGGGTAAGAATGGCTGACATGATTACAAGAGCATCCCTTCCTGACATTAATGATAATCAGCTTCTGTAGTAGACCGACTATTTACTTCAGATGGTAGTTGTATGTTATGTTTCCAAGGTTGTGGTTTCACCCATGGGATACCCAAACCCATGTTAATTCTACAGTGGAATTCTACTATATGTACTATCTCTAACTTTAATTTTTTGAAATTCTTGACTATTTGTGTAATATAAACAGAAGAAACATTTTCAAGGAAAAAGCACTAAACATGCAAATTAAAAGAATAGGCTTTACTTAGAACTGTAATAATATAGTATTTCATTATGTTTCCCTTATTCATTTTATGTACATACATGGAAGGCTCTTGATATCTCCCTATATTTTTTTCTCAAAAGGTTATAGCTAGAATTTAATTTTTAAGAAATTGTAGAGCAAACCAAATTCCATTCTCAAAGTCAGTTTCTGCATTACTCTTACTTATCCATTTTTGTCAATTGACATTACTATGACAAAACAGTGAGACATAATCTTATTGCTGCCACTAATATTAAGAATAGAATCTCTGTTGTGGGAAAATTGCTTTATGAATCATTCATAGTCTCTTTTGTAATACAGATATATAATAATTAATAAGATGAATGAGTACATACAGTTATCATCTTTTTATAAACTGGACAATGGCTTTTTGATGTTTAACAGATACTTATTGAGAACCTACTATGTACCAGGTATAGTCCTAGGTGCTGAGTATGTAATATGGTTATATCACAATACTCAGCATCAGAGTATTGTGTTTACCTCTGTTAAGTGGACCCAGGTTTTCCTTCAAATTTCCATCACCAATTTCCTTCAAAAAAAACCCCCACAAAACTTGCCATAGAAAATCCACCTCATCTTGCTAACTTTAATGTAATTTCTACATCCTAAAAGCCATACTAAATCTGTATCTCAGCTATTTAAGAAACAATCAGGCATATTTTGATGATTTCTATTCATGACAGTTCTGTTCCTGGTACCTGAGTGGTTGCCTTAGTCATGGCTGGTACAAATGAGTGGGGTTTCTTTTTTGTCTCCATATGAAGCTGAGGTCATCATTGAGAAACAAAATTCCCAGACCAGTGTCTTAACCTGTTTGGTTGCAGAGTCTCATCTCAAGAATGTTGATTTGAGTGAGTTTTAATTGTTGTTTTCATGTTCAGGTTCCTCTTCCTTCTTAATGTGTTTTAACTTAAAAGGAAGCAGAATGCCAATTTTCATTACATCTGTACAATTGGAACATGGGTAGTTAGCCTGTTATTCTCTGTACTTGAAGTATTTAGTTAATTTGCTTTAAAAAAAAAAAAAAACAACAGCAAAAACTCTAGAGAGGAACCTGTCATTCCTAATTTTAGTCTCACTTTAGCATGTGTCCTGCTTGCTGAAGAAAATAGTATAAGGAAATGAGAAGTATCAAATCAGAGATAGAGTTAGCCTAAGAATCTAGTAAACATATGATCTTTAAAGGTTTTATCTCTTGTCTCCCATGGAGCCATTTAAGAAACTGTTGGAAAAATATGAAGCCACAAAAAGAAAAGTAACATCGAAATCCTGAGAAAACCTTAAAGATTTCTATAATAATAACTTTGTTAACCCTCATACCCCTGACATCTTTCTTACTGATTGTGTGATAGTTACCTGGGGCTTATAAGGGTATCTTTAATTTCCGTTTTAGAATTTCAGTATCGAATCTGTGTTTTGAATTGTTGTAGTAAGAGATAATATTCTAAGTTTATAACTTAACAGTGTTAAGACTTTTGTTTACACTTTAAATTTAGTAGGGAAAACGTTTAAAGGCTTTCTGATTAAAATACAGAACGATCCGCAAAAGGTTAACTCTTAGTGGAGTCATTTTTCACCTTATCCTGAAAGGTTGAAAATCTTGGAAGCTTTCTTGCCTCCCTTTAGGTAATTAAAGAAATGTATGAGAAGTCTTAAAACTTTCAGTGTTTAAAATTACCACTGAATCAAGTTGAAGGAAAAGATGACCAATTGAAAAACATGCCTGAGTGAGCAAATTGGTAATGAGGAAAGCATTAAGTCTCTGTCATGTATACTGAGAAATGATAGTGTCTTTTGTAAATCCCAGGTCACCATATCACAGTTTTGGGTCCAAACAAGTGATGCTATGAATAGCATATTTTTATTGAACATGGCATATGTATACACACTACATTCAGAGTGCCATCTTCTTTCTTTGGTTTCACACTCACCTCGTTCCTAGTTGAGGGATAGAGTAACAGACTTGCTTTTCATTAGCTGGATTATCTCATTTTGAGATTGGAAACTCAAGTTAGAAAACAGTTTCCGGCTGTGATACTTATCACAACCTGTTCTTTCCCCAGCCCGCTAATGTAAGATCTTTCGTAGCTACTAATTTCTGTACCCACTCATTTATGAGATAATCTACTTGGAGAATAAAGTATGAATCAGAAATAAGACTGACTTTTGGGGAGTTAATGGTGGAGGTGCTAAGAAATTTTTTGGTCAATTTCAATCATTAGTAGGTTGAATTGTGAACTTGAATTTTGCTAGCTTTTCCCCTTCATTTCAGCTTCTGTTCATTCTGTCTCTTCTTCTTCAAAATAGGCCTGGAATGTTCTGGCTCTGGATGGCAGTAACTGGCAGCGAATTGACCTGTTTGATTTCCAGAGGGATATCGAGGTATGACTGCGTGGTGTGTGGCCCCATCTCTCTCGTTAGAATGTAATTGCAGCATATAGGACAGATTAGCCCCAACCACATAAATCTCCTTTCCCAGGAGAGAGAGACTGTTCATTTCAGCGCATCTGAACTTCATGGGAGCTTGCAATTTTCCCAAGAACTGGTTCAGTTTTTGAGAATGAGCAGAATTATTTTACTGAAATAATACTGAGTTATTTAGTTTTAATAGGACTCATTTTTGTTTTTATTTTTGTGGTGGAAATGTGAACCTTTGTTTGCTCTTTTTAAGGAAGTCTTTTCATATTTGTTTATTTAAAACTAAGTGGAGTTAATTTACTGGAGCATGATATCTGCATAAATTCTTCTTGATGAGCATTCTGGGTTCTGGGGGAGCCTATAGATAGTTTTTGTAGAGAATGAATTGGATTACTTTTATTGGGGAGAGATTTTTTCCCTTCTCACTTCTCCCCCATATTTTATCTCTTAGTATTGCCTATTTTCTCTAAAATGGAGAAGAATGGCTTAAGCTTAAATTATTTTAACCTGAATTTGAGCTCTGTAGTCCTTGGTTTTCTCATCTGGAGAGTGGAAGTAATAGCTTCCTCACTGTGTTATAAGGATTAAATTAGATTTAGATGTAGCTATTTTTTCTGTTGGGTTTGTTTTTTTTTTGAGTTCTAGTGGAACTTAGTGGTCTTGAGAATCCATGTAAGAAGTTAAAAAAACCTCACATGAACTTTATATTATCTTCATAAAGTACTTTTATTTTATTTTATTATTATTTTTTTTGTGTGGTACGCGGGCCTCTCACTGTTGTGGCTTCTCCCGTTGCGGAGCACAGGCTCCGGACGCGCAGGCTCAGCGGCCACGGCTCACGGGCCCAGCCGCTCCGCGGCATGTGGGATCTTCCCGGACCGGGGCGCGAACCCGTGTCCCCTGCATCAGCAGGCGGACTCTCAACCACTGCGCCACCAGGGAAGCCCAGTACTTTTATTTTTTAATATGTTTTTTAAAGACTTTTTTTTTGATGTGGACCATTTTTAAAGTCTTTATTGAATTTGTTACCATATTGCTTCTGTTTTATGTTTTGGTTTTTTGGCCACGAGGCATATGGGATCTTAGCTCCCCAACCAGGGATCAAACCCACACCCCTTGCATTGGAAAGCGAAGTCTTAACCATTGGACTGCCAGGGAAGTCCCATAAAGTACTTTTAAAATGATACCCACCGACGTGCTGGATTTTTCTGTTTTTCACAATTCTCTGATCTTCATGGATGTAAATATTTAAAGCAGCCTGGCCTACAAAACCATTCAGCAAGCTTTTGTGAAGTGTTCATTGAGTCTGTGCTGTATTTAGAGCACTATAGTAAATACACAGAAATAATAGAGAGAGTTAATGTCCTGTGGCTGCAGGAGGGGAATCTACATTGATGTAGTGGCATAAGAGAACTACAGAGCACCATTTCCTCAAATGCAGGGTATCTTACAAGAGGAACAAAGTAAATAACAATATAGGGTTTAGGTATGTTTCAAGTGGATGGGTTAATCAGGAAAGCTTTCTCCCAGTAAGTTGAAATTTTCATATTGATTTAATTAGGTCTTTAAAACGAGTAGAAGTCTCTTAAAAATGAGGATGTGGTCTTTTCAGAAACGATGTGGTGGCTTACCTTTGTATACCTGTCTTCTTTTTTTACAGGGCCGGGTAGTGGAGAATATTTCAAAAAGGTGTGGGGGCTTTTTACGAAAGCTAAGTCTTCGTGGGTGTCTCGGAGTAGGAGACAATGCATTAAGGTAAAAACATAGCTATCGATTAACTCATCTTCTTGACTGAAGTGAAGAACAGCACCAAACACAGCACTGTCTCACCCAGAAAAGGCTGGAATAGTTTTCATATTCCTAAGCTATTCTGAACCCAAATACACGTTCACTGCTTATAACACAAATATCCAGTAGTGGAATGTGTGGTTTTGAGAATAAAACAAGAACAAGTGCTCCCCCCAAAAAGCCAGATTCCCCATATTATAAATGGTTCGTTTGGAGCTTTGAGTAAATTTTTTTAAGTTTGCTTACTCGAAGTTAGGATAATTTTAACTTTGGTTGACAAAAAGATTGATGTTTAAAAGTTTATGGTTGAAAAGTAATTTATTCGTAATTGTGAACAACTTTTTGTACCATTTTGTACCAGTAATATCCATTATTACCACTATTGGTATCTTCTGTTATTTTTTTAATGCCGAGAATTGTGCCCGTTTCACCTCAAACCCTTCACTTTCTTTCCTGTAAAGGACCTTTGCACAAAACTGTAGGAACATTGAAGTACTGAATCTCAATGGGTGTACAAAGACTACAGATGCGTAAGTATTTTATGTTTTAGAAGGGTAAGTCATAGCCTCTTGTGTCCTGCCTATACTAGCTTTTAATGCAGACTACTAAATATATTTAGCAAATTTCATTTTGGTTTTATAGAGGAAAGATGTTTAAATTTAGAAATAGAATAAGATACTTATCTTAGAATTTGGTTCAAATTCTGTTTTGATTTTTAAAAGAAAACTTAAAATTGTAGTCAGTGAATGTGCAGTAGGAAATACTAATATAGGACTACTTACATTTCAAAAAGACACGAGTAGCTATCATTCAAAAGACACATAAACAGGTGATGCTATAAAAAGATGTAAAATCTTAAACATAGCTTAGAGTAATCAATATAGAGAGTGTTTATTAAATGACTCTTTAAAAGTACAGTGTCTTGTGTCAGTCACAATATAAAAGAAAGAAAGCATAATCCTCCATCCTTCAGAGTTTACTGTCACAGACCCAATAGGCATAAGAAGGTAGACATAAAAAACATTCAGCCTAAGGATCTATTGGTAATAACATGTATCAAATAACATTTAAATATTATGTAGGGAAATTGTTGCCTATTGGAAGGTGAAGAAGATGTTTACACAGGGAGTGGCCAGGATTAGTCAGTGGATCCTCCTGTTTTTCAAAAAGGCCTCATGAAAGAGATGGGCTCTTTAGAATTGCTTGAATGAGGGAAAGTAGAAGACAGTCCAAGCACAGGGTACACATTGTTTATTTTATTGCTTTCTTTGAGGTTACAACTGGTTAACTTTTTTGTTTTTTAATTATTTTATTTTATTTATTTTTGGGTGCGTTGGGTTTTGTTGCTGCACGCGGGCTTTCTCTAGTTGCGGTGAGCGGGGACTACTCTTCGTTGCGGTGTGCACGCTTCTCATTGTGGTGGCTTCTCTTGTTGCGGAGCACGGCTCTAGGCGCACAGGCTTCAGTAGTTGTGGCACGTGCGCTCAGCAGTTGTGGCTCGAGGGCTGTAGAGCGCCGGCTCAGTTGTGGCACACGGGCTTAGTTGCTGTGCATCATATGGGATCTTCCCGGACCAGGGCTCGAACCCATGTCCCCTGCATTGGCAGGTGGATTCTTAACCACTGTACCACCAGTGAAATCCTGTAGATGCTTATCTTAAAAGAAAGGTTTAAAATCAAATCTTCCACCTTTGAAAACTAGAGAAAGAAAAATAAATCTACATAAGTAAAAGGAAGGAAATAAAAAAGATAATGGTGGAAATCAATGAAATAAAAAATGGGCATAGAGTAGAGAAAAATCCATGAAACCAGAAGCTGTTTCTTTGAAATAAAATCAATAAGCTTGATCGACCTCTGTCGAAATTAGTCAAGAAAGAAGACACAGGGGCTTCCCTGGTGGCGCAGTGGTTGGGAGTCTGCCTGCCGATGCAGGGGACACGGGTTCGCGCCCTGGTCCGGGAAGATCCCACATGCCGTGGAGCGGCTGGGCCCGTGAGCCGTGGCCGCTGAGCCTGCGCGTCCGGAGCCTGTGCTTCTCAGCGGGAGAGGCCACAACAGTGAGAGGCCCGCGTACTGCAAAAAAAAAAAAAAAAAGACACAAATCACCAGTACCAAGACTGTAAAAAGAAATATCACTAAAGTTTGTACACAGATTCAAAAGTTAATTAGAGGATGTTGTGAGCAATTTTATGCCAATAAATTTGACAGCTTAGATGAAATAGATAATTTCCTTGAAAGACACAAATTACCAAAACTGTAAAGAAATAGAAAATCTGAATAGCCTTATATCTTTATAAACTGGATTGGTGATTAAAAACCTTACCACCAAAAAATAAAAACAAAAACCTATAGGCTTGCACAGTACTGAATTCTATCGAATATTTTAGAAAGGAATAATCTTTCAAAAAAATAGAGGAGGAGGGAAAACTTTCTAATTCATTATATGAGATCATCATTACCATGATATCAAAAATAAAATAAAAATTACAGGAAAAGGAAACTACTGGCCAATATCCCACATGCACTTGTAAAAATCCGTAACAAAATATTATCAAATTGAACCCAGCAATATATGAAAAGGGTAATAAATCATAATCAATTTGGATTTATCTCAGAAATGTAAGGTTGTTTTAACATGCAAAATCAGTCAGTGTTATTAAGTTCCAACTTAATAACAGATCAAAGAAGAAAAATCACATGATCATCTCAATAGATCCAGAAAAAGCATTTTACAAAATTAAACACCCATTAAGGATAAAATCTCTAAACAAACTAGGAGAAGGTAACTTCCTCAACCTGATAACTTGTATATATGAAAAACCTAATTTTAACATTGTATTTAGTCATAAAATACTGAACATTTCCCCCTAAGGTCAAAGCATGGATATTAGGTCTACTACATCTATTCAACATTGTACTGGAAGTCCACCTAGTACAATAAGGGAAGAAAAAGTGGGGGTCATACAGATTAGAAAATAATTTTTAAATGGCATGATAGGGTTCTAGCAAGTTCACGGGAAACATGGCCAATATGCAAAAATTAATTCTGTATCCGTAAACCATCAACGAACAAATGGAAAATGAAATTTTAAATATAGCAACATTCGTGGTAACATCCAAGAACATAAAATACTTAAGGATAAACTTAATAAAAATATGTGCACGTTACATACACTGAAATCAGATTTCTAAAAATTGAAAGTAGGTCTTAAAAGTTTTCATGGACTTCCCTGGTGGCGCAGTGGTTAAGAATCCGCCTGCCAATGCAGGGGACACAGGTTCGAGCCCTGCTTCGGGAAGATCCCACATGCCGCAGAGCAACTAAGCCTGTGTTCCACAACTACTGAGCCTGAGCCCTAGACCCTGAGAGCCACAACTGCTGAGCCTGAGTGCCACAACTACTGAGCCTGAGTGCCACAACTGCTGAGCCTGAGTGCCACAACTACGAAGCCTGTGCGCCTAGAGCCTGTGCTCCACAAGAGAAACCACTGCAATGGCAATGAGAAGCCCGTGCGCAGCAACGAAGAACCAACGCAGCCAGAAAGAAAGAAAGAAATTTAAGTTTTCATCACGAGAAAAAAAAATTGGAGCCGTGCGTAGTAATGGATGGACTTATTGTGGTAATCATTTTGCAATATATGTGTATATTGAATCATTTTGTTGTACACCTAAAACTAATATAATGTTACATGTTAATTATATACCCAATTTTCAAAAGCAAAGTATGATAATAATAACTTGTTAAATAGAGAATATCAATTAAAAGAAATTGTAAAATATGAGCCAAATGGAAACTCTGGAATTGGAAATACAGTATCTAAAACATACATAGCATGATGGCTATAGTTAACAGTACTGTATTGTATACTTGAGAGTAGATTTTAAATGTTTTCACTGTAGCAACAACAAAATGGTATTTATGTGAGGTAAACAGTGTGTTAACTAACCTTCTTGTGGTAAACATTCCACAACATATATGTGTATCAAATCATCACATTGTATACCTTAAACTTACATAATGTTATATGTCAATTACATGTCAGTAAAGCTAGGGGGAAAAAAACCCCAGAAAAACAGGTAATCAATCAATAAATTTAGAGATCTGTAGGGCTTCCCTGGTGGCGCAGTGGTTAAGAATCCTCCTGCCAATGCAGGGGACACGGGTTCAATCCCTGGTCTGGGAAGAGCCCACATGCCACGGAGCAGCTAAGCCCATGAGCCACAACTACTGAGCCCATGTGCCACAACTACTGAAGCCCACGCGCCTAGAGCCTGTGCTCCGCAACAAGAAAGGCCACCGCAATGAGAAGCCTGCATACTGCAACGAAGAGTAGCCCCCACTCGTCGCAACTAGAGAAAAGCCCTTGCGCAGCAATGAAGACCCATGCAGCCAAAAATAAATAAATAAATATTAAAAAAAATAAATTTAGAGATCTGTAGCAATTATCCATCCAGTCTAAAGAACAGAAAGATTAAAGAAAAATGGACAGAGCCTCAGAGACCCGTGGAACAACATCAAGAGTAGAATGTGAATGAATCCCAGACAAGATAGAAAGAGGCAGGAAGAAAAGAAAAAGTGAGAAATTAATGGCAGAAAACCTCCCAAATTTGATGAAAAACGTTAATCTACAGATCTAAGAAGTTCAGTGAACCCCAAGAAGGATAAAAATATCCATACCTAGACATGTTAGGGCCAAACTGTTGAAAATTGAACACAGAAATTTTTGAAAGCAGCAAAAGGAAAATAATTCATGTATACAAAAAGAATATTTGGTTAATGGGTGACCTAATCAGAAATAATGGAAACCAGAGCCATGTGACATACTCAGTGTGCTGAAAGGAACAAAACAAGAATTCTGTATCTAGCAAAACTGTCCTCTGTAAATGTAGGCAAAATAATGACATTCCCAGATAAACAAAAAGGGAGAGAATTTGTCCCTAGTAAATATGCCTGGCAAGAAATAGTAAAGGAAGCCCTTCAGGATGAAAGGAAATAAATACCAGACAGTAACTCGGATCCCTAGGAATTGGTAAATGAAAAGCATCGGAAACGGTAAATATGTGGGTAAATCTAAGACTCTGATTTTTTCATATCTTCTCTTAACTTCTTTAGAAAATAGAAGATTGTATAAAGCAATCATTATAACATTGTATTGTTAGGTCTATAATGTATATATAGAGGTAATATATGAAATATATTTGAACATATGAAAATAATAGCACAAAAGAGAGAGGAGGGAACCATTATGTATTGAGGCAACATGCTTGTGCTTTATGCGCATTAAGTTATTGGTTTGTTTGTTTGTTTTAATTTATTTTATTTTTTTGGCTGTGTTGGGTCTTAGTTGTGGCATGTGGGATCTTTGTTAAGGTGTGCAGGATCTTTAGTTGTGGTGCGCGGGCTTCTCTCTAGTTGTGGTGTGCGGGTTGTTGTTTTCTCTCTCTAGTTGTGGAGTGTGGGTTCCAGAGCACATGGGCTCTCTAGTTTGCAGCACACGGGCTATCTAGTTGAGGCTCATGGGCTCAGTACTTGTGGCGCGTGGGCTTAGTTGCCCCGTGGCATGTGGGATCTTAGTTCCCTGACCAGGGATCGAACCTGTATCCCCTGCATTAGAAGGCAGATTCTTTACCACTGGACCACCAGGGAAGTCCCTAAGTTATTGTTTTGAAATAGATTATGGTAAATTAAGATACATATGGTATTCCGTGAGCAGACTATAAGAAAATAATTAGAGAAAGAAAAAGGTAAAAAGTCAACAGAGGAATTGAAACAGTACACTTAAAAACAAGAAAACAGTAAAGGAGACACAGAAAAACAAATTCGAAAAAAGCATGAAGCAAACAGAAAAGGATTGCAAAATGGGAGGGAAAATCCAACCATATCAATAATTTTATTAAATGTAGACAGACTGAACTCTTCACCCAAAAGACAGATTATCAATATGGATTAAAAAGCAACACCTGGGGCTTGCCTGGTGGCGCAGTGGTTAAGAATCCACCTGCCAATGCAGGGGATGTGGGTTCGAGCCCTGATCCGGGAAGATCCCACATGCCATGGAGCAACTAAGCCCGTGCACCGCAACTATTTAGCCTGCGCTCTAGAGCCCACAACACAACTACTGAGCCCACGTGCCATAACTACTGAAGCCCATGTGCCTAGAGCCGGTGGCCCACAACTAGAGAAGCCACCACAATGAGAAGCCCATGCGCTGCAACGAAGAGTAGACCCCGCTTGCCACGACTAGAGAAGCCTGCACACAGCAACGAAGACCCAATGTAGCCAAAAACAAAAAGCAAGATGCAATTGTGTGCTGTCTACAAGAGACATGCTTTAGATTCAAAGCCGCAAATAGGTTGAAAGTAAACAGATGGAAAAATGCATACTATGCAGATAGAGCACTCCACCCAATGATTACAGAATAGACATTCTTTACAAACATACTGGAACATTCTCCAGGATAGAGCATAGATTGGGCCACTAAACAAGTCTTAATCAATTTAAGAAGATTAAAATCATTCAAAATATGTTCTCTGACCAGAACTAGAGAATTAAACTAGAGATTCATGACAGAACAAAATGTGGGGAATGCTCAAGTATTTGGAAATTCAGCATCATGCTTCTAAATAATTTTGAACTGAATGAAAATGAAAAGCTACCAAAATTTACGTGATTCAGCCAAGGTAATGATACAACTCTGCATTCCTATATCACAAAAGAGGAAAGAAAGAAAGCTCAAATCAGTAACAACCTTCAACTTTAAGAAAATAGAAGGGCAAAGCCCAAAGCAAAAAGAAGGAAAAAATAAAGATTAGATTGGATATCAGAGAAATAGGAAACAAAAACAGTAATAAAATCAATGAAACCAAGAGCTGGTTCATTGAAAGAAGTTTTTTAAATTGACAAACCTAGACTGAGAAAATAAGAGAGAAGACTCAGATTATCAAAAGCATGAATAAAGGAGAGAACTAAGTAGCCAAAAGACAGATGAAATGTTTATCAGGTAATACCATAAATAACTTCATACTAACAAATCAGACAACCTAGGTGAAATGGACAAATTCCTGGGAAGGCACAGATTACCAAATTTGACTCAACAGAAAAATAGACAATCTGTATAGATCTATAGCAAGTACATTCAGTAATTCAAAATTGTCCCACAAAAAAAGCCCAAGCCCAGATGACTTCACTGGTGAGTCCATCAAATATTTAAAGAAAAAATAACACCAATACTCAAACTCACTCATAAAGTAAAAGAAGAAATACTTCATAACTTGTTTTCTCCGGCCAATATTTTTCTGATGCCAAAAATATCTGATGTCAAAGCCAAACAAAGATTTCACAATAAAAGGAAATCTACTGTATTCCTCAGGAACAGAGATGCAGAAATACTTAACAAAATTTTAGCAAACTGAATCCAGCAACATATAAAAGGGTTGGATCTTAACCAACTGTGATTTATCCCAGAAATACAAGTGTGGTATAACATCTGAAAATCAGTTAATGTAATAGTTCATAATAATTAGTAGAATAAAGCAGAGATCAACAAACTTTTTCTGTATGGGGCTGGATAAGGAAATATTTAAGGCTTTGTCGGCCATATGGTCTCTGTCACAGCTACTCAACTCTGCCAGTGTTTTACAAACATTGCCAATGTTTTACAAAGTGGCCACAGACAATACATAAACAAATGAGCATGGCTGTGCTCCAATAAAACTTTATTGCATGGTGCTGAGATTTTAATTTCATTTAATTTTCACATGTCACAAAATAGTATCTTCTTTCAACCATTTAAAAATGCCAAAACCATTCTTGACTTGTGGCCATATAAAAATAGGCAGCTGGTGAGATTTACTGCCCTCTGGAATAAAGGACAGAAACCACATGATCATCTCACTATGATAGGCAGCCTCTAAAATGACCCCCAAATAATCCCTACCTCCTCATATTTGCACCTTTGTGTAATCTTTTCCCCTTGAGCGTGGACTGGACCTCGTGACTCATTTCTAACAATAGAATGCTGCAAAAGAGATTGGATATCTCTTTGGAGATTAGGTTACAAAAAGACTGTGACTTCTATCTTGCTCTACTTTCTTCTCCAGCTCTGGGGAAGCAAGCTGCCCTGTTGTGAGTAGCTCTGTGGAGAGGTCCATGTGGCAAGAAACTGAGGTCTCTGGCCAGCAGCCAGCAAGAACCTGAATTCTATCAAAAACCAAATGAGTAAGCTTGGAATTAGATCGTCTAAGGTCTGCCAACATCCGCCTAAATGAGCTTGGAAGGGAATCTGTACCTAGTTACCTTTGAGATGATTGCAGCTGTGGCCAGTAGTACCTTGATGGTAGCCTTGTGAGAGACGTGGCGTCAGAGTCGCCCTGCTAAGCTGCCTGTGCCTATTTTCGTGATCCATGAAAACCATGAGATAATAAATAATTATTGTTTTAAGCTGCTCATTTCTGATGTAATTTGCTGTGCAACAGTAGCTAACTAATACATTTTTAGATACAGTAAAAGCACATGACAAAATGCAACATTCATTCGTGATCAGAATTTTAAACAGGGAATTCCCTGGAGGTGCAGTGGTTAGGACTCAGCAGTTTCACTGACAGGGCCCGGGTTCAGTCCCTGGTTGGGGAAGTAAGATCCTGTAAGCCTCCAGGCGCAGCCAAAAAAAAAAAATCAACAAACTAGGAATAGAAGGGAGTTTCCTTAATCTGATCAAAAGCTTCCATGAAAAAACTACTGCTAACAATGTACTTAATGGTGAGAGACTGAATGCCTTACCTTAAAGTCAGGAGCAAAGTGCGTTTCTATTCAACATTCTGCTGGGGATTCTAGCCAATGCAATAAGTTTACAAAAAAAAAAAAAAAAAAAAAAGAGCATACCAATAGGAAGGAAGGAAGACTGTCTCTTTTGGAGATAACATAAATCCAAAAGAAATGCCAGATTTCGACTCTGAAAACCATAAAACATTACTGAGAGAAATTAAAGAAGATGTGTATCAAGAATATATAGAGAATTCTTACAATCAATAACAAGGCAATCCAATTAAAAATAGGCCTGGGACTTCCCTGGTGGTCCAGTAGTCAAGACTCCATGCTTCCACTGCAGGGAGCATGGGTTCAATCCCTGGTTGGGGAATTAAGGTTCTTTCTGCATGCCGTGCTGCATGGCCAAAAAAATAAATTAATTTAAAAAAAAAAAGCCTGAGCATTTAGACATTTCACCAAGGAAAGAGATGAATGGCTAACAAACACAAGAAAGAGTGTTCATTACAAAATTGCAAAATAAAACCACAAGAGGCAATTTGACAAAGGCATTTATGAGGCAATTGAGGAAACTTGAACACAGACTGGGTGTCAGACATTAAGGAATTAAAATCCTTATTTAGAAATATGTCCTGAAATATTTACAGGTAAAATAATATGTCTGGGATTCGCTCTAAAATACTGAAACAAACAAAGGAGAAAAATAGATGAAATAGCAATAGTAGAATATTGATAAATGTCAGAGCTTAATGATGGTACATGTGCATTCTCTGTTATTCATTCTTGAGTATATTTGAGATTGTCTGTAATTTAAAAAAATTTTAAATGAGGAACTTGACCACTGTGGGAAAAGAGCCTTTAAGGAATTCATAGAGGAAAGCAGGCAGTAATTTACATAACTTAGTTTGTTTCAGCCCAACACTGGTCCATCCTCTGTATACCTTGCAAAAATCCTATTTTTTCATTACTGCCATGCAAAAGGTTATCTGAGCAGAAAGAGATTTAAGTGAAAGAGCAGAGACAGAGGTTTTGGGCTTCATGTTTCACCACTTGCTGGCAGGTACTAGCTATCTTTCTGGTGTTCCAGAATTTACAAAATGCATGTAGATCTCTTATCAGCACAAATGTAGTTTGCTGTCAGTAGCTACTAACATTTCCAAATGTGAATCAGGCACCATCTTCCCCTCATGCACATTCTCATAAACAGCACAGCTTTTTTTATCCTTCGTAAACCTGCCTCTTCCTCAGCATGAAAGGTCCCTGGATTTATAACTGCTTTTATTTGGGGTATGGAAATTTTACAGTTCTTGTAACATGTGAGAGTCATGTATGATATTCCAAGGATGTGTTCGTATTTGTTTATTGAGAATTGTGTATGATATTGGTATATCATACTAATATCCTTAGTAGGATGTGTTCTTATTTGTTTATTCATTATTTTCTCCTTTTTCCATTTTTCAGTACATGTACTAGCCTTAGCAAGTTCTGTTCCAAACTCAGGCACCTTGACTTGGCTTCCTGTACATCAATAACAAACATGTCTCTAAAAGCTCTGAGGTAAATTTCTTACAACAAGAATGTCCAATAATCAGAACAGATACTTATTTTTTTATTAACTAAAATAAAGTTGGAATTGAAGGAAACTATGTTTTATAGATACGTACTGTAGTTCAAAATAGATCTTTTGTTTTACTACTTGCCCAAATTACAGGACACATTCAGGTGAAATGATAGAGGTAACTAGGGTTTCTGAACAGAATAGTACAGTTTGTACATGAATGAAGTGCTTAGCAGGATTCTGTATATATAGTAAGTGCTCAGTAAGTTTTCATTGTTTTAATGTTACTGTATTTTTTAAAAGTGCATTACAAAAAGGTATATCTTAAAAGGAGGGTGAAATGCCCAATGTCTTTGTACTTTTACTTTTTTATCAGCCTTTTATAAAAGATCATGGTGCCATGTATTAGTTACATTTATGAATAGTAAGAATTAAGCCATTAAAAGATGAAATGTAAATTTAGTTAAGTAGAGTGTAAGTAATCTGAAAATGTGTCTCCTTCTATACCTTCCTTATGAGCACTGAACACATGTATCTAAGGCTGGTGTAGGATAATAAATGAGATAGTATAACAGTGTTTATAGTTCATAAGTAATTCACATAAATGATCTCATTTATTTTGAAATCTTGCGAGGTAGATAGGACAGACACTTTACAGATAAGAAAATCTAAAACATTTTTGAATGCCGGGTACTGTGATTCAACCATGGGAGGTAACTGAATAAGATATTGTTGCTGCCCTTAAGTTGCTCAGTCTCGTAGAAGAAAAAAAAAACTAAATGTGTTGCCATATTACAGCGGGATAAGTGCTATGGTAGAAATGAGTGCATTAGTTTGGGGAGAACATAGAAGGGCTACTGCTAATCTTGATTTAAGAGAGGTTCTGTCAGGCTTCCCGAAGTGACTTGCCTGAAGTCACACTATTAATGTTGAAGAATAAACTTGAACTAAGATCCCCTGGCTTTATTTTATAAAACAATTAAAGCAGTATTTTCCAAAGAATGCCACAGAGCTTGGGATTCTTCCATAGTTTAAATGTGAAATCAAAGATCAAAGATGAAGCTAGTGTTTGATAGAAGGCAGAGATCTCATAATACAATATATCCTAAATTCAGCCTGTGGAAACTGTACCCTAGATACTTCCCAAGAGAGAGAATTTACAGATCCTTTGTAAGTTTTTAAATAAAAGTTTAAATGGCCTCATTATTACTTTGATAAGTACTTGAATTATTTGATAGAGAATTTGAGTTTGAATCTGACTCTTCATTAATTACTCTGTTAACTTGAACCAGTCGCTTAATTTCCATTTCCTATATAGAGACCGTTACATTTGTGATAAGTGCAAAAAGAATATACTTTGAAAAGTATAAACCTCCATAAAAATCTGATGTATCTGAAAAACAGCATTGTGCCTGAGCTTGTTAGTTAAGGTGGATTTGAGCTAGCCCTCCTAGTGATGTAGGACATGAACACCATGAGCGTTGATAAATGCCCCTTTTGTTACAGAATTGCCTGTATTCTAAATCTACATTAAGTAAATATGTCCCCAACTAGATGGCCAATAAAATGAGACTTTGGTGCCTTTGGAATTGGATTTAGTCATATGTTTGTTTCATTTTGTTTTATCCTAAGTGAGGGATGTCCACTGTTGGAGCAATTAAACATTTCCTGGTGTGACCAAGTAACCAAGGATGGTATCCAAGCACTAGTGAGAGGCTGTGGAGGTCTTAAAGCCTTATTCTTAAAAGGCTGCACACAGGTAATACTCCCTGTCTTACTTGTGAATGATAGAGGCACCATGAACTTGGTGGGCAGCCCAAGATGTTGGCTTGAGAGATACGTAGTAGTTGTGTATTACTGACCAAAGACCCATGCTTACCAAAAATTAAAGGGTTTTCCCTAGAGTGAAAAAATAGAAGAATTAACATCTGCCTGACCAAAGATAAATTTTTGAGGGGAGGCAAGGTGGGAAGACAAAATCATAATACGGAACAGGTGCCACAGGCAAGAAGGGTTTCATGTAATTTAATCTGAAAAGACAACTTGTCATGTTGTCACTGCCTGAGACCTTGAACTGGATAGGCAAGGAAGACAGTCTTGGCAGTTTCCACTAGTTTAACTACCAAGAGCTTTTCTTAAATGTGCCAAGTATACAGCAAGCTACATTTTATAGTATTGATGCTAATTTCCTGCCAGTCACATCACAAATCCAACATATTTTGTCATTAAAATTTTTAATATCACAGTGTTTTACAGTGGGAAAAAAAAAGGAGTTGACATGGTAACAACACCTGGAAGGAAATGATCAAGAGTGAGTTTAGAAGTGACTGACAAAGTAGGGCTAGGCTCTTATTACCTTATTTTATTAATGGTTGCTAAAACCATGCCTTGTATTCTATTCAAAAATGCCCTCATTCTTTCACCATGAAGGGAGGATTTCCACGGTTTGAAACAGAGCTTTGAAAGTATGACCACCTTAAAACAACAACTTGAGCTCCTGGTTATTTATGGAATCCTGAAAAATATTGATTGGGGTGCGTCATTATAGTCAATTACTTGTGATCTGTTCTCCGCACTGTACGCATAGCACTGATCTTCTAGCAGCAGATAAACTACAGATTTCTTTCTCAGCTCCTGTTCCCAAAAGTTTGTTGTTAAGAAACTTTACAGGGAGTGTAGCAATGTGAAAGTTATTTTAGTTTCAAAATCCCTCAGCAAAATGCTGCAAGGCATCTTTAATTTATCAGAAGAAAAATCCATAAACATTAGGCAATGTTTATTTTATCTTTCCCTTGATTTGGTGATAATATGAATTTGACGTGGTCAGAACTGATAACAAATACTGATAACTGTACTAATCATTTGAATTACACGTTTATATGATCATAGTTCATTGTTTCTGGTTCATTTGTTCCTTTGAAAGTTGGTTGGCTATACTTAGAATGTGTTGATGAATGTGTACACTCTTAAATCTTTAAGATTTAAGGTTTTAATATTTTAAACAATGTCAGTAATAATTTCTTCTCTCTTTTTAATCTTTCTAGCTAGAAGATGAAGCTCTCAAGTACATAGGTGCACACTGTCCTGAACTGGTGACTTTGAACTTGCAGACTTGCTTAGTAAGCAGTCCTTCCCACAACTCTTCTGTACTAGTAATTCATTTCAATAATATTATTGTAAGAGTTTCAGTCATAAAGACCAGTAGTTTGCTTCAACCCTGGGGATGCAGTAATCATAGATGACTTTTTAAATGCTCAACAGTACTCGCCCCTAGGGGCTTTGACGTAGATGAGATAGAGGGTAGCTTATACAGAATTCCAAATAAGCTAAACTGTAGCTCCACCCCTTTCTCTTCTACTTAAGAAAACTCTACTTTTTAGAAGTAAATTTTTCACAGACTACGGCATTTAAAATATTTTTGGTAAATTAATTGCAGTCACACCGACTAACATTTATCAGGGAGTAATGACTATTGGGAATCATTGATACAAGCAGATGACAAGCAAAATGTACCCTTTAAATTATTTTCAAGTAGTATTTGTAGTTCACATTTGGCTTGTTTAGACTATCAGCTTTTTTGTGTCTATCCCAAACCCCCTGAATTTTGTTCAGAGAATTTGCTGAAACTATTCAGGATCCTAGAACATTGACAATACACCTTTAGCTTTTGCCTCTTGCCTTGAAAATTGCATATATGTGTTGCCTTGGAGTGAGAGCCTCTCATAGCAATGAAAAAAGTTGGTGAGGGTTTTCTTTGTTTTTGCTAAGCCTTCTGTGTATAATACTCTCTCCTTCTTGTTTGGTCACCTGAAACTTTAGAGCATAGTGGTTGTTTAGTTTAAAGGTGACACATATAGGGCCACGTTTTGTGCAATTTAAGCACCCTGCCCTCCCAGCCCTTAAGGGATGGTGCTGATAGCGATCTGTTTCAGAGGCTCCTAGAGACTGAGTTAAAGGAATGATATTTTGATTTCCATAGTTGCTAACTACCAGAATTTGCCTACTTTCATTTATGAAACAAATATTTGGCCTGAAAGAAAGATCTTACACAGCTATTGTAAACACGAAACCGTCATCTTACAGTGGCAGGAAAAAACTGTTCTTGCACATCTTCAGATTTTATTTATATACATACATATACACATGTGCACTCTGTATATGTGTGTGTATATGTTACGTACGTACACACATACATACATATAAATACATGTATACCATACCTACCGTTTGCCATTTTAGTTTCATTTCCTTTACCCTTCCAGCAGACAGAAACCAATTAGTAAGCATAAAGAACCAGCTCTGTCATGTTTATTTTACTGTTTACCTTCACCCAGATCATAGGGCATGAGTCATTCCTTCTGTCATTCTGTACAATGTGATGAAATGATTCTCAGCATTCGTGACACTTCTTGAAGTGTCTGCCCAGAACTATTGAAGGGACCAAAGTACACACTTAATGTAGTCTCTTTTTCTTGACTAATTTGAAAACACAAAAGTTTAGTAGATTTTGCTCTTTTAACAATTTAAAGTATTGGTAATATGACTTTCTTCCTCAGTAATCCCTTGTAGATTTCAAAACATTAAGAAAGAAAAGGCAGCACAGCCCTCCCAGTATTTTGTTAATAATGTGTGACGCAAACTCCATTGGCCTGCTAAATATGCAGGTTTATGGATTGCTGCTTCTCTCTTTATTTACATTTCTTTCAGTTATCCTTGTTTAGTAATAACTATACGTCACATTTGTGTGGCACTTTTTTTTTTTTTTTTTTTGCGGTACACGGGCCTCACACTGTTGTGGCCTCTCCCGTTGCGGAGCACAGGCTCCAGACGCGCAGGCTCAGCAGCCGTGGCTCACGGGCCCAGCCGCTCCGCGGCACGTGGGATCTTCCCGGACCAGGGCACGAACCCGCGTCCCCTGCATCGGCAGGCGGACTCTCAACCACTGCGCCACCAGGGAAGCCCCTGTGTGGCACCTTTTTAAGGTACTTCTACATGTGTATATGCCTCATCAGTTTATTCTCATGACAGATCTTGCATCTGCCTTAGCATCCATTTTTCATCTGTATGTTGTTTCAGTTCTATAATACTGAGAACATACTGATTTAGGCAGTGAATATTTAAAGTTTGATTTCTGTTTCAGTTGTCCTTGTAACCTAAGAATACTGTTTGATTAAACAGAAATGACAGGAGAGCTTTATTCTGAGGCTTACACAAAATTAGCAAATCTATCAGGACAAATTAAAATGCTGATCATATCCAACATGTTAAGATTTTTATATATGACATCTTTTTTTTAATGTGACATCTTTTGTGTTTTTTCATTTTAAAATAATATAAAATAATAATTTAAAACATACAAAATTATATTTGAGTTGGATACAACTATTTATCTCCATTAAATTAGGATAGTCTTTTTTTTTAATACATCTTTATTGGAGTATAATTGCTTTACAATGTTGTGTTAGTTTCTGCTGTACAACAAAGTGAATCAGCTGTATGCATACATATATCCCCATATACCCTCCCTCTTGAGCCTCCCTCCCACCCTCCCTATCCCACCCCTCTAGGTGGTCATAAAGCACTGAGCTGATCTCCCTGTGCTATGCAGCAGCTTCCCACTAGCCACCTATTTTACGTTTGGTAGTGTATATATGTCAGTACCACTCTCTCACTATGTCCCAGCCTCCCCTTCCCCCACTGTGTCCTCAAGTCCATTCTCAACATCTGCATCTTTATTCCTGCCCTACCACTAGGCTCATGAGTACCAATTTTCTAAATTCCATATATATGCATTAGCATACAGTATTTATTTTTCTCTTTCTGACTTACTTCCCTCTGTATGACAGACTCTAGGTCCATCCACCTCACTACAAATAACTCAATTTTGTTCCTTTTTATCGCTGAGTAATATTCCATTGTATATATGTGCCACATCTTCTTTATCCATTCGTCTGTCAATGCACATTTAGGTTGTTTCCAGGTAGGATAGTCTTTATATTATAAAACTAAAATTTAGAAATAAATGGATTTATGGTTGATATGAGATTACAGCTGTGATCCACAGGTTGTTTCATTTTTTTAAAGTACCTTAATATCAGTATCAATTTTGAACTTGTAAATGCATTTATACTATTAAAATACTGCTGTTTTTATCTGTTTTCTAGGTTTTAAAATCATTTAATTGAACCTACACCATGATGCACCCCATCTGTTCCCAGTCTTGTCAGTCCCATTAGGTTAAAAGAACCCTGTTATAGCTTCTTCCCTTTGCACCAGAAATGAGCACAGATTCTCTTGAAAGCTAAATCGAAAGGAACTGGAAGGAAGAAACAAAGTGTATTCATTTTCTTTTAGGTCTGCTACATGGTTAATATCAAATCTGCTTTTATTTCTTTTTGGCACTTGTTTCACAGAGGTAACTTTTTTCTGTCTTTATCTTCTGCCAAGTTACTAATAACTATGGGTTTTTCCCTCTTGTTTTTTTTTTAGCAAATCACAGATGAAGGTCTCATTACTATATGCAGAGGGTGCCATAAGTTACAGTCCCTCTGTGCCTCTGGCTGCTCCAACATCACAGATGCCATCCTGAACGCTTTAGGTCAGAACTGCCCACGGCTTAGGTAAACATTTCTTGGTTATCTCAAAAAATCAGGGGAAAGGAGCAGTGGCCTCCTTCACTCATGTTTATTCCTTGGAACCTTGAATTTTTTAAGGTAGACACTACAAGGCCACTACTACCCTTTCAGATGCGCACCTACTTGCTTTGTACCTCATTTGATTCCATGTAATTGGCCTGAACCAGGGGGTAATAGTCCTCATTTTCTGCTTCTTGGCTATCCATACTAGAAAAATATCAACATTTTATCACATTACTTGAGAAAAGAAATAAAGGCATTTTCTCTTATTAATGCTTTCATATAATTCCTTTCTGAAGAAAGTTTTGAGAAGCCCACCCTGTGATCATTTATATTGTAGTAATGATGCCAGGTACATAGCAGGGAGTATTTAAAGAGAAAAAACAGCTCTTCCTTTGTGCTGATGGTCTTTTAAAGCAAGCTTTATTTCTCTGTGGCTCCTCTTCTCTACCTAAATACAGGATTGGCTGACTATTCACTAAGAATGCAGTGTTAGCATGCACATGGTATCAAGCCCATATTGATTTTGTAAGAGCACACAGCACACTATTTGTAATAAATAGGGATAATCCCCGTATACCTTTTTTGTTCTTTAAAACAAAACTTATATTGTATTTACTATATAGTAAACATGTCAGCCACTGTTTTAAATTATTTACAAATATTACTTCATTTAATCATCATAACACCATACAAGCACTGTTATTATCTCTATATTATAGGTGAGAAAACCGAAGCACAGGTCAAGTAACCTGTTCAAGGTCTCACAGTTAGTAAGTGCAGGAGCAAGTGTTCCATCTCAGGCAGTCTAGCTCCAGAACCTATGAAACCACTTGTCTTACACATAAGAATCATTGTAAACCAATAAAAACTTTCTTAAAACTTTTTTGTAATCACCTGGCCACGGGCCTTCGTAATCTCGGAAGCCTAGAGTAGAATACTCGCCAGGAGCTGAGGAGGTAGCCAGTCTTCTCTCTAAAAAACATTACGTATTACCTTTTTCTGTTTTAAAGACAGGGATGTTCAGCTCCATTCTCCTTCATGGTTTATTTTATTGTTAGAAAAGAAAGGCTCTCAAATGTGATACTTAAAAGTTGGGTTCAGTCAGATCATACTTTCCCATTAGATACAGTATTTTAATTGATTGTCAGTTGATAATGATTCCTTATACTTTAGCTTTATGTTTTTTTTCAACTTCTATAGTAATTTGTAAGCAAACATACAGTGTTCTTTGGTACTGTCGTGCAGACACCACCAGACTTTTCACAAAGAAGAGCTACTATTTTTGATTCCCCAGCCCTGTGGTTGATATTTAGGGTGGTGTTCAGCAGTTCCGATAGGGGCTCAGCTGCCCTCTCCACTGGGCCTCCCTGGGAGCCTGTGGGAGGAGGCAGGAAGCTTAAGGGTATTTTTTCATAAGTATGGAATTTCATATTTGGGACAGGTCTATGATTAACCAGTCCCTTCATAGTATTTTGAAAAGCTATTTAAATCTTAGTGAGCCTACATGTAAAATAGGGAAAGAGAATAATTTACTTTAGCAACAGATTAACTGAGACAGAGTATTTATCTCCATCTCCTTTGTTTTCTAGGAGCAGGCTGCCCTCTGGGGGTAAGCAGTATGCCATCAAGAAGGCTTTTAAATGCGTTTCTCATGCATTTTGGCATTAACTACAAGCTTCTATTATATTCTTCTGATTGCATCACCCTAAAATGTGGTATTTACAGGACCACTTTATGATGACTCCATGAAAATGAATAGCAAGATCTGTATACAGACTTGCTTAGCTGTGAATGTAACTCCGTGTTATATAGTCCTTAGGGAATAAGAGGTTGTTTTCTTAAATTCTTGCTGTTTTAATAAACCCAGTTTTCAGGGACCAATGGGTTGACTTTCACTTTGTTTTTTTAACAGAATATTAGAAGTCGCAAGGTGTTCTCAACTAACAGATGTAGGCTTTACCACTCTGGCCAGGGTAAGTGTTTTCTTCAGGTTCTGTAGGTTTTGTTCAGGGTTTGTTTTATTTCAGAAGAATGAGCAATGAGGGAAATGTGGAATGGCAGCAGAATTGAGGGTGTAGGATGTGGGGGGACGTCTCTGTGGCTGGTGTTCCTGAGCGTCCTTGGGCTGCAGCTACAGGCAGCTGCTCTGGAAAGGCAGACGTGCGTTGGAGACCATGACATTCCTTCGTGAGACTTGATTTTCCGCCTCCTTATAAGATTATGTTAAACTAAGTGGGAATTTCCTAGTGCTTTTGAAAGAAGCTTATTTGGTTATTTGGTATGCAACTGGTGGATGAGAGTAATGTTGAAAGAAACATATAAGCCTGATTTAAATGGAGAGGTTTTAAGAGATTTTCTGTATTCTCCACAAGATTTTAATACATGGAGTGGTTTGTAAATCACTGTATAATAATAGTATTTAAAATTATACCATCTTTGACGAGTGTAATGGAACATGGGAAGGGCATTTGCTTTCAGGCAGATCAGTGGAATACTAATGGGGGCGGGGGCAGCCCATGGCATAACTAGATGAGGACATACAAATTCCCCTTCTGTGCTTACAAAGAAATCATTTTCATTAAATTATTTTTCGTTGAAAGGATCTCTGTATTAGTTCAGTATCAATGTTCAGGAAATTTATTCCCTTGGACTTTTAAGACGTTAGATACTTTTAAGTGTGGAATAGTTGAGAAATTTCACGGTGATAAAGGCCTTTTAAAAATGTGTAATTAGGGACTTCTCTGGTGGCGCAGCGGTTAAGAATCTGCCTGCCAATGCGGGGGACACGGGTTCAAGCCCTGGCCCGGGAAGATCCCACATGCTGCGGAGCAGCTAAGCCCCTGCGCCACAACTGCTGAGCAACCCCTGCTCGCCATAACTAGAGAAAGCCCGCACACAGCAATGAAGACCCAATGCAGCCAAAAATAAATAAATAAAAATAAATTTAAAAAAAATGTGTAATTAATGGAATAAGGCAGGAAGTGATGTAAGAATGATACCAACACTGAAGCTCTTAAGATTTCATCAGTCTATTTAATACTACTTCTTAGTTTTCTCGCCTTAATTTTTTCCCAACTTTAAATGTTTGTACTGTAATGTTTGGGTTTATATCTTATAGAATTGCCATGAGCTTGAAAAGATGGACCTGGAAGAGTGTGTTCAGGTAAGATTGTGGATTTTTACTCAGAAATATAGTACGGTAGAGACTTACACAATACACGCACATCAGAACATTCAATTCCCTACCCTAGTATAGTGGGGAGCCTGCAGCACTGCTGACTCTCCATTTATTGAGGTGTCCTCCAGGCATACCAGCAGAGGTGCTCATGGTATTTTTGCTAAGGAACTAGGAAAATACATGCCATCGGTAAGATTGCCATTGGAAAGAAAGATGGCTCAGGCATTTAGACCATAAAGATACTAAGATATTTCCTTAGAGCTACAGGGTTATGATGCTAATAAACAATTAAAGGCCCAGCACACTGATAGATATCACTGCCCCTTTTTAGCTTAACTGGACCCAGTGCCCCTTACATCATTAACCCTGGAGACCCAACTCTGTATGGAACCCTGCCCTTCAGGCAGGCAGACTTAGCTTCTTATCAACAGTTTTTTTTTTATTACCAATTTTAAGAGCTTTCAGCTTATTAGTTGGCTGGGGAGAAATTTTAAAGAGGGACTCCTAAAAAGAAGATAGAACAGTGAATTTTTTTAATGGTAAAAATAAAGAAGAGAACATACTTCAATAACTATAGACACCAATTTTTCTAAATTACTTGTTATCCGGACACTAAGTCCCTATTAGTTCTTATTAAAGTAAAACTTATTCACATCCATCTGTTTCTTGCACATGCCTAAATGTCCTGTGTGTCCTTTCCAGTGTTAGTCCTTCTGAGTGATGTGCACACGCCTGCCCACTCCAGTCCCCCACCCCTGCCATTTCTTAGCCCCTGTGAAATTATGTGTATTATAACAACAATCTCAGAATTGGAGAGAAATTTGAAAAGAAATGCTGATTTACTCTCCATCCTAAGATAACTATAAAATACTGTTCTTCCTTCAGGAGTTCTTCCTACTGAATGTTCGTAGTTAACCCAGCAGCAGCCTCTTTCTGCCACCCTTAGGGAAAATAACTGACATGCCAATTATCAATCCTGAGTTATGACATGGCTTATAAAAATATGGGCCAGAAAAAAAAATAAAAATAAAAAAAAAAAAATAAAAAATAAAAATATGGGCCAGATATCTAAAAATTTGAGGATGTTCCTACATTAATTTTTTTCATGGAGCAGCGTCTTCTGATTCACTTCTGTGATGGTTCTAAGGAGGTCAAAGTCCAGTGGGTGGAAGTTATGAGGGAACACCTTTTCATTTGTTTCAAAAACAAACAATTTTCGACAGACCTGTTCAAAGATGACTAGATGAGTTTAAGCCCAGCCTGGATAGGTTCTCAAAGAACAGGTTCTGGGGCTTCCCTGGTGGCGCAGTGGTTAAGAATCTGCCTGCCAATGCAGGGGACACGGGTTCGAGCCCTGGTCCGGGAAGATCCCACATGCTGCGGAGCAGCTAAGCCCATGCGCCACAACTGCTGAGCCTGTGCTATGGAGCCCACGAGCCACAACTACTGAAGCCCGTGCACCTAGAGCCCGTGCTCCGCAACAAGAGAAGCCACTGCAATGAGAAGCCTGTGCACCGCAATGAAGAGTAGCCCCTGCTTGCCGCAACTAGAGAAAGCCCGCATGCAGCAACGAAGACCCAATTCAGCCAAAAATAAAATAGATGAAATAAATAAATTTATAAAAAAAAAAAAAAGAAGAAGAACAGGTTCTGGTAGCTGATGGGGTTTCAACCTTACGATTCTGTTATTTGATGAGTGATATCAGGATATCAGTCTAAAATACTAGTGTAGTCAAGAATGACGTATGACCTATGAGTTTTTTGGAATTATACCTAAAATAAACTTATATGTTTCTTTCAGATAACAGATAGCACATTAATTCAACTTTCTATACACTGTCCTCGACTTCAAGTATTGGTGAGTTTCACTGTGGAAGTTTTATGTATCTATTGGATTTAATCAAAACCCAGCTCTTACTTTCATCTTGGTGCCTGGCTACCATTAGGGGAAAGCATATTTCTCCAAATTGTCAACTTACAGAGGACCAAGGGAGGACCTGCGTGAAGGGAGAAACTGAGATAGAAACTGGAAAAGTTAAACATTTTCTGTATCAATGCTTGGAGCTTGAAAACTGACATGGAGAGTATGAGTTCTCGCTCCCACATGAATTACACTCCAGCCTGAACAGTGCTTAAATTTCCAGAGATCCAGGAGATGAGATGGCCTGAAATACGGCTTGCTTCCCATTGGGACCAAGTGTTCCTATAAAATAGAACCAGTCAAGGCTTTACTAGGGGTCGGTCTCTGCTACTGCTTCCAGTAACACTGTGGGAAAGCATTCTGGTTGACTGTTCTGTACCTAGCCTTATTTTGGTGTTTTGTGGCACTTTAAACTATGTTTCGGTCGAGGGTTCTGAGTTTCGCATGGAGGAACCAGGGATTTAAGGAAAACTTGTAAAGTGAAGAGATGACCACATCTTACAGCTGTAAGAGTTATCTTAGGTTAATTAACTGTTTGGGCATGCCCCTGCACCAGGTATTCAACATTTAGTCCAAATGCCAGAAAATTTTTTACAGGAAAAGCTTAAGCCCCACTTGTCCCTGTAGAGAAGAAAAGTATCAATAATTTGTGTGTGGAGAGCGTGGGGGGAGATATTTTGTTTATCAACTATTTCACAGTCATTATAGGAATTCACAAAATATATTTAGAATCACACAGAGAAATGTTGATCATTGATTGTCAAAAGCAGAACCCAAGCAACTCCAGTATGCGTTCTTTATTTCACCACATGGCTCCAGTGATGGCTCCGTATACTTCAGACTCAAACCAGAAAATTCTCCTTTTTGGTTGCACACAGGCCTCTGGGTAGAAGAATGCCATTAAATATTTCAGTGTCCTTCCTTGCTCTGTTTGGCTGCAGAGTCTGTCTCACTGTGAGCTGATCACAGATGATGGAATTCGTCACCTGGGGAACGGGGCCTGCGCCCATGACCAGCTGGAGGTGATTGAACTGGACAACTGCCCCCTAATTACAGATGCATCCCTGGAGCACTTGAAGAGCTGTCACAGCCTTGAACGGATAGAACTCTATGACTGCCAGCAAATCACACGGGCTGGAATCAAGAGACTCAGGGTAAAGATGGTGGCATCACCCTCTGGCTCTAGTGTTCTCAGCACGCTTTCCTTCTTTCTTTATTTTTTCCCTCCATTTCCTTTTTTTAGATTTAGATTCCTGTGATTATTTATATTTATGTGGACATTCAGCAAAGAGAAAAAAAGATGGAGAGCAAACCTAAGGGTAGATAGTTCTTACCTGTTGTTCCAGATATTTGGTAGGAAAATACCCACTGAAGGGACGAAAAGTAGATCTCCTCCCAGCAGAGTCTCTCTGATAACATGCCCAGAGTCAGAAAAGCAAATGTCAGATTTTGGTTCTAAAGGAAAAAAAGGAGTAACATAAAGAAAATATTTAGTTAAATGGGATTTAAATTTTTAATTTGTATTTCCTTTCATATCAAAGTGTTTTGCTGCGGTTCATATTTTTTTAAGGCAACAAATGGATCACGTAGTTTTTTACCTTTTCCTTTTGCCCCATCCTTCATAATAGAGAGACCCATGTATAGCCAAATGACTAAAAGACAGATTGCCAGCAAGGAGCTTATAAAAGACTGGATGAATCTATATGTTGGATTATTCAGCTCAACAGACATTTATTGGAACATCTGCCTGACGCCTGTTGTGGGAAAGGCACTGTGTTAATTTGGCCCTTACAATCAACCTTTAAAAATATCCATGTTGGCCTTATGGCATCTGAGTGCATAAAGGAGCAGCACACTTCATCTTGAGTTCCAGTTGACCTCAGTTCCGCCTCTCCCTTCAGACCTAGAGGACTGAGAACATAACTGCAATGGGGAGGCCTTGTACCCATATGTCTTCAACACCAAAAGAGGAAGAGAGCCACAGGTCAACCAGAGCGTCTTCTATGGCCTACGTACATTAGGGTTTTTGGACCTGCCTGGCTGTCAGGAGTCTCTTCCACCTCTGAATCCTCAAGAGTCACTTAGCACTTTGACACTCTTAATTTAGCTATTTATGTGCATGTCTAGACTATAAGTCCCCTAAAAGCAGGATCTCCATCTTGACCATCTTTGCAGCCCTTTTACATAACTAGCACAGTGCCTTGAACATAGTAGGAATTTAGAAACTATGTAGTAAAAATTAGAAGCATGTTGTTAAAAGAGGATAATGAGGTTTTTTTTAAATATCAGAAGAAACATTGTCCATAATGGCTTGGAAAAAATTGAGTTTTTAAGCTTATATAATTTCTTCCAGCTCTGGGAACCCCTTTGGGACAGGTTAAGAGATTAGCATGAATTTTTTCCCCAGTTTTATTATTATGGAAGCAGTTATGTGAGCTTTTTTGGTCTTTTAGAATAACATGGGATGGTACAAAGTAGAACCCAGGTCTCTCAACGTCCCGTCTGTGCTCAGCTTCTGCCCTGCCCTCATGTACACTCAGTCCCTCAGTGGTTTTTCTGAAAAGCAACATTGCTCTTTCTGTTTAAGCCCTCTCTCTTAGTAATGTTTCTGTCTTGTTTCAGACCCATTTACCCAATATTAAAGTCCACGCCTACTTCGCACCTGTCACTCCACCCCCATCAGTAGGGGGCAGCAGACAGCGCTTCTGCAGATGCTGCATCATCCTATGACAATGGAGGTGGTCAACCTTGGTGAACTGAGTATTTAATGACACTTCTAGAGTTACCATGGATCTCCATTGGAAGCGACCCCAGTGTTCCGGGCAAAGGTTACAAAGTGAGGGCAGCGTCCAGATCCCCAGAGCCACACATACATACGCATACCCACTCTCACCCCCACCCACTCTGTCTCTGTGACCAGGGGATTGGGTTTGTGCTGGCTTTATCATGCGGATTGGTAAAACTTCACCATTCCTGTTGGATGTGCCCAGAAGAAAATCAGAAGCAAGGTAGACGGAAGGGGGCATTCCAGCAAACCCAGTGTTACTGCTACTGTGGTTTCTTTATTTTGTTAAGGGGTTTCTTTGGCAGTTTTGGAACGGCAGCTGCAGTCCTCCAGGGTCAAGGAAAGCATAGAAAAACAATACATGTTGTATCCAGGGACCAGAGAGAAGATTTCTTTGCATCCTATCAATGGTAGCCATCCATTGTAAGATGACTGCAGAGCTTCTGTGCTTCCTTGTTCCCATGCCAACATGCCGAGCGTGCTCACAAAGAAGGCTTGTCCATTCCTCCTCCTGTGTTTTAGTATTTGGCCCAGAGGTTTCCTAAATGGTTGCATTGAAATCGCTGTGGTCCAAAAGTGATGACGTATTCACTCAAATTGTCACTCTCTGTAGCACACTGTGTACCTGTCTTTCACTCTCTGTTGCTCCCTCCTGCACTCTTGCTCAGTCTGTCGTCTGTGCACAGTCTGCTTACTCACACTTGTTACTCCTTCGCTGTTGTTATGTTTACAGTTTGCATTTTGGATGATTAGTTGGGGTTACCAAACATTTTTAAGAGAGACATTATCAATAAATATTTTTTTAATTCTAAATTTTACCATTAGGGGACCCTGCCTGAATCTTTGCCAGTCTAAAGGGAAACTATAACAAAAGCAAGAAAAATTCTGAGAAGAAATTGAGCTAGGACTATTTTGATGAAAACAAACTTTGCCTTTTGGTTTCTGTTATATCTTGTGATAAATGATAACATGCATGATATGCCCGGTATTCCCCCTGCACATTTTTCCTTCCATCTGACTTAATAAGGAGAGAGAAATGCATTATTAGGAAACGGTGGAATGGCAAATCCCAAAACTGAACCTGAAAGCTGCCGCCACCCAAGCTCAGATGTGTTGTGTGTTCACCGAAATCTAGGTGTGATCAGTGGCATCTAAGATTTGTGTCTCTGAGGTTTGTTCTGCGTTAGCAGGAATGCTGCTAGAGGAGTTGTGCGGTTGAGCCGGGTAGTTTCTCTTTTTCCCCCCCATTTCAGCCTATCAGGGGTTCAAGAATGACCCTATCACAGCTGGTCAACTGTATGTCATTGTTGATGGTATCGTATCTAATGTTGGAGCCTCAAAGGACCAGAACCTGTCAGCCATATCTCTCTTGTGCTCCAGAGTTTCTGTGAATGAAATACTGTAGTAGCCAGGTGAAGGCATTGGGGCAGCAGAAAGAGAACATTGAGAGGAAGTAGGGGGTTCAGTGTCTCTTCCCAGCCTGGTCACCAGAGCTGAGGGCAGGGAATTTAGTGCCCGTGACTCAGAGTCAAAGAAGAAGCTCCCCCCACTAAAAAAAGAAAAAAGAAAAATCATGGAGGATGAGGGAAATATAATGAGTTTCTGAAGTACGAGAAGTAGACTTCTAAATATCAAGGCTAGAGACCTTGTGTGATTTTTAGTAGGGTGACTTTTTGTCTTTTAGGACATTAATGTCCAGTCCACTATAATCTTAGGTCATCTTCTGCATGATCCAGGCTGTTATCAGGCTTGTTTTAATGCTTGTAGGTGCTGGTTCTACCAGCATATGTAAGAATAAAG
The DNA here is from genome assembly GCF_949987515.2 of Delphinus delphis. Taxonomy (NCBI): domain Eukaryota; kingdom Metazoa; phylum Chordata; class Mammalia; order Artiodactyla; family Delphinidae; genus Delphinus; species Delphinus delphis. The sequence continues at coordinate 21,655,195 of NC_082701.1, forward strand.
TGTGATTTGTTTTTCCACAAGCGATCAGTTGAAAAGGTCCTAGGAATCTGTACTATCCACCATTATTTAGCGCTTAATTTATTTTAAATCCCATTGTGCCCTTTTAAGCTCAGATTATGTGTGTTTTTCATTTCCCTTCCCTTATCCTCTTTTCAGATTACCATATAAGGAATATACTTTTTAAAGTGAGACCCACTCTCCTGGCTATACCCCACATATACAGATACACACATGTGCACACACACTTCCAGATGTGGTTGATAATATTCAGATCCCTGGGTCCTCACTCAAATAAAACTAAAAAGAAGAATATTTAGGGTGCAGGTGCTCTAACGTACAAGTTTAAAAAAAAAATAGTGTCTGAACAAAACCCTGATTTATTAGTGAGTGTGGATTCGAATTTCCCAATAGTTGAAGCTCTTGAAGTACTTCTTTATTTAAAAAACCCTATTCACCAGTACATGAAGATCTTAGAAATGCTGTTTCTGTTCTCAAAGAGTGTACCCATGTGCAGGTCCATGTGGAGGCGAGCCCTGCCTGTCTGGGCCAAGAACAGAGTCAAGAGAGGGAATAAAGGCCCTGGAGTGTGCAGCACTGGCATGTATGTGGTCAGGCAGGAACCTTGCTCCTTTCTGAAGCAAACTTCTGGCCCACCAAGCTTGGAAGGACATGTATTTTTTATGCCAATCTAAAACCTATGTCAGCTGATGAAATGTACCAGGACTTCGAGAACGCAGAACATGGTAAGTTTTGGTCAGGTGGAAGGGCCCTGCCGTCTGAACGTAGTATTTCCTGTCTCATCTTCAGGGACACTCTTGAAAGTCCAATAAGGCTTTACTGATGTAGGAGAAACTCTTCCTTAGGAAAAACTTATTGGTCCATTTGTCTGACTCCAGAACCACTCCACAATATGCCTTCAATAATAAAAAAAAAATACAGAGCGAACGGAGAGAAGAGATTTGGGATAAGTAAGAAGGTGCCCTCAAAGTTATTATGCATCTGGATCATCTCTTTCCTAAGCAGCCTTTTCCCCTTACATGTTTTAGCATCATCAGTATCTTTTACACCTTCATTGGCCCCATCAAGGTGATGATTCCAGCTTTTTTTTTTTTTTTTTTTTGCATTGACTTCTCGTATGTCCTTTCTATACCCATCCTTGCCCTCTATTTGGAAAGCTTCCATCTCACTCCCAGCAATGCTGCTAATTTATTCTCGTGTCTTCAGTTTAGCTTCCTCTTTGGATCCTTGTCCTGATCTGGGCAAACTATCCTGGGCAGCCTTGAATTCAGTAACTGTCATGTAGCTCAGGCCATTTTTCACTGGGTGATCTTTGATGTTTGCTTACTGGATTTGAAATCAAACTGTTAGACATGAGGAGTAAGAGAATCTACCCTCATCCTTTTTCCAATATTTGGAATGTGAAAGCACATCGTGCTTTATGTAAAAAAATGTTTTCTCCTCCTATTCTGCTCTTTAGTGGATGTAAAAGTATTTCAGATTAAGTGGTTTTTATAAATTTCCACATCCATTAAGTTGATTTAGCAGACATACAAGTCAGAAATTTTTCATATGCTTTATATCACATTTTAGAGGGCAACCTGGTAAATATTTTTATGAGGCTTTATTTTGGGCTTTCCAAACTGTTTGAATGGTTCAGTATAGCTACAATGCTATATAGCAGTCAAGTTCTTTTATTTCTTCTAATTGCCTTGTAAAATGCATTGTTACTGGTCTGATAACCCACTAATGCCATGGGGGCGCTAAACAAAGTATGAGTTGGAACCTGTCTTGGTTTGAAGTTGTTAGGAAGTGTGAGAGTGTCCCTGGAAAGAAGAGGTGGTTTCCTGCCTGCCTGTGGGCAGCGTATCCTTGGTGACTGTATTGTTTAGAGGGGAGGAACACTTGATCATGGTGGACCCTTGCCCATTTAATGTTTATTGGAAGTCAGATTGCTTATGACAGTTGCCACTAGTGAGAGAGGAAGGGTTTAAAGAAAATTGGACTGTTCTGCTTTTTCCCTCCTTGTGTACATGATTTAAGGTTAGATTTCTATCCTTGTTGTGCATCCTGGCTGACAGACTCTTTCAGTGGTATGCTCTGAGCTTCCGGAACATTTTATACAAAGATTGCCTTCTCTGTCTGCCCACCAGTTCTAGGATTTTTAACCACCTCAAATCCAGGCCATGTGAATTAGTCAAGTCTTGTTTGAGAAGACGTGTAGGATGTTTCATTGGAGGTCTTGAGGCAGAACCCTCCCGCTTACAATGATCTTGGACCAAAGAATGCTAAAGTGTCAGGAGGGTGAGGGGAATTAATAGTCTCAGCCTCTCCTCACCTTTATTTCTCTCATAAATTTTAATTGTAAGATTGGAAGATACAGAGAGCTGTATACAACCATGTCGATAGGGTATAATTAACCCAGGTAATTTGGGAATAAAATTTGGCTTATATTTGCTATATCCAGATGCCCAGACTTAACATCTTGGGTCTCCAGCAAAGAACGTGCTGCTCTAACCTTGCCCTCTCACTTGGGACAAACTTTCTACCTACCAGAAACTACCATTTGAGGCAAGTGAGTTTTCTGCGTGAAGGGCTTCTGCAGCACCGCCCCCGCCACCCCACCCCAACCCCGTGCCCTCCCAAGGCAAGTCTACCTATTTTGCCCATTTTTATTCTTAAGAACATCAGTTCTGCATCTCTGAAGCCTTTGATCCTTTGGAAAGTCAGTAAGACCTTCTCAGCTGAGTCTGAGTGAATCTTTGGAGCCCAAGAGAGTTACCCTTAATTTTCAGCAGAGAAAAAAATTGTTGGACAAAATCATGTGTGTGTTAAGAAAATTCCCTAATGTGCTTCCTCCGTCTCTGCCTTCTGTGCTTGTTGAGTAACCCCTTAATAGAGGTTGGTTCATAGGTGTTGAGACCTAGTGCTTCCTCAGCCAGGGTAGTTCACTGCCCTTTTAGGAAAAAGAACCATGAACAACCAAAACTATATCAGTTGACATTGTTTATTTTCTGTGTTTTTCAGTGTCTTGTTTTGAAGTATTGGGGTGGGGAAATGGTAGTTGACATTCAAAGTAGAGGAGAGGATCAGTTCTGGAACTGGGGTACTTTGCTTCAGGTACAAGCATCTGTCCTGAATATATAGAAACAGCTGAATATGTAGAAACATGTGAATAGGTTTACTTTCCTCTCCATGTAATGAACTCCATGCCCTTCTTAGTGGCAAGGAGGGCTTCTACTTTCTACACACCTAACCAGTGTCATCCAGATGGGGATTGGCACCACTGAACACCACCAGTGCTTCCCATCGGCTTCTGGGCATGATTTTCACCAGGGCAAGAGCAAGTAGGCAGTAAATGAGAATCCCCACCCCAGGGAGAGATAAGAGAAGAGAGGTGTTCAGACACATACCTTTTCTCTTCTGCCATATCCCCAAGAACCCAGGGAAATCTTTGAAGTGATTTTTTTTCTTTTTTTTAATTAAAGTGGATGAAGAAAGATTTACCCCACTAAGTTTTAGCTTGTCACTGTCTCTTATACTACTTGTTGTTATTCATTCAAATCTGTACTACACTGCTGCTCACATACATGTATGTGTTTCTTACCTTAGCCTAACCCTTCTCAGCCCCTGAAGTCATTTTTCTGTTTTGTGTTTTCTTTTTTTTATGGCACTAGCGAATGAGAACCTAAAGTCTTAGAAAATCCTAACTTGAAAAGGAGTCTCTAACTGGCATGGTTTGATTAATTACTTTACCTTTTCCCCCTAAAGACTTGAATGATTTTCTTCCCTAGTGCTATATAATAGATCTGTAATAAGTGAAACCTTTGCTGCTACTTTTCTGGGTTTACATCAGTTTTTTCCTTCCCTTAAAAATAATTTCTTATCTGTGCTTCTCTTATGACTGTTAATTTCTAGTAAGTACAGGAAGAGGTGAACCTGAGATTTCTTCTCTTACTCCCCTCCTCACGCTACCCCCAAGTTATACACTAACCTCTAACATATATAAGATCCATGAGATGGGGCTCATCATAAGATGCTTGTGGGGTTTTTTTCTCATCATGCTGCAGCTCTCAGAGCTGGCCCCTGAGGATCTGTGACTACCCAGTCCGAAGGGTTACTACAGGCAGAGAAAGGCTTTCTTAATTTTGTCTTTCTCCATTCCTGTTTTATGATCACCCTTCAGATGCCTCCCATTCTGGCGGCCTCCTTTTTCCTCCCAGGAATTGTTTCCAAGTAACCTGCCTCGGTCATTTCCCAACTGCTCTCCTCACCTTTGCCCACCTTCCAGTGACCCTGAGAGCACAGACCTGAGAGACGGGGCCTGTGCAGAGCTCAGAGAACTGTGAGGACTACCCCTGCCTTTCAGACTCTACTTGGGGACAGAGATGGATGGGTAAATGGTGCTGCGGGAGCAACTTTTATCTTCAAACCAGGCTGTTTCGCCCTTTGCACTGCCCCGCCTCCATCCCCACTCCCCTGAGGAAGGGGTAAAGTGCAGAGGATGGTTGACTAGCAGGGTCTGATCCCCAACATTGCTGTCTGGCCTAAGCCTTGTCCAGCCATTCGGCCTGCTCTGGAGTGAGAGCTTCAGTGTGTGGGAGCTGCTGCTTGCTTGTTTCTCCACCAGGCCTGCCCCAACACTTAGCCGGTCCCTGGGGCCAACACAGTTCCCTACATGATGACTTAACACCAGCCTCCATTAGCTGTCCAAGCGACTGCGTTTCCACCCAGTACTTTTGGCGCTTGAGGATGGGGGGAGGGAGGGAGGGTTATTTAAAATAAATAAAATCCAAGGTGGCAGTAGAGGATTCCTTTTGCTTTAAAAATCTTTGGACTAAAAAAATAAAAAAATTTAAAAAAATGTTTTTTTATATATGAATATATAAAGTAAATTGTTATGTAACTATTATTGTTTCCTGTATGTTCTAATTTTTGGTTTATGATGTAATTAAAGGAAATAAGCTGTGAAGACTTTTCATTTTACTGCGGAAATAGCCTGACTTGGAGCTGTGATTCTTAACTTCCTTGAACCCTTGATCTGTAAAGGCTCCTGAGGCTGAATGAAGGGGCTTCTTTTTGGCATCTTTATTTTTTTTTAATATCCTTTAGTGAGTACCCTTTATTTATTTATTTATTAATTGTTTAATAATCTTTATTTAGTACCTTTTCAATAGCCTTTATTTAATACCCTGCACTCCACTTGCTTCTAAGAAAAACAGAAGACATAATATAAATCAGAGTTTCTAAAAAACTTTTGTCTTAATTGGATAATAACAATTCAACCTGAGTCCCTTATCTGTGCAAAGCATTGCCCTTACCTGGACTAGGAAGGAGTGAGGGAGTGGTGTAATGGTTAAACAAACTCACTGCACGTGACCTTGGCCAGTTAACCCCTCTGTCTCAGTTCTTTGTTGGTAAAGTGGGGATAACAGTACCTGCTTTAGAGTTGTGAAGATTAAAAGTGATAAGAGTGGCACATGGTAAACGCTCACATTTACCTGCTTTTAGTCGCTTCATTTCAGTATATTTCAGTATCTAATCTGTGCCAGAGGCTCCTAGGTTGAGAGATGCACAAAGGCTGATGCCTTTGGTCCCTGTCCTTTTGGTGGAGACGAGCAGTGGAGCCAAATCAGCAACCTCGATTTAAATCTCAGGGTATCTACCGTGCCCTGAAACACCTTTGGGGAGCCCTGTGGAATCGGAGGCCTCACTCGAAATCCGCTCATCCTGCATGAGTTAAATTCCTAATCTGGATTGGTCATCTGGGGCCAGCGGGGTCCCACAGTCCCTTCCAGGGGTGCAAGGAAGCAAGCCTGCTTCCTTGTCCATATTGAGACAGCCTTGGCTTTTGAGGGAGGCAAGTTCGAGGTCTTTGAACTTCAATAAGCAGACTTTCCCTTCCCCTGTGCTTTAATCCTGTTAATTCAGCCAGTGTAGAGCCTTCCTCCTTCCTACCTTCCCTAGCCAGAGGCCACCAGGTTTAGGACTCAACAAAGATGATCAGTAAATGATAAATGGGGTAAATGATTAATAATGGCATCTTGGCCTATCTCCCAGTGCATGCAAATGGGTTTTCTCTTTTCAGTATGCTTGAAATTTTCCATAATAAAAATTTTGAGGGAAGGGGATGAAAAAAGAGGAGTGGAATAAAATATGGCCCCAAATCACTTACCTTTTTTTAAAGTACTTTAATATAAAATTGGTTTTCTACACAGAAAAAAAATACACAGAGAAAATCACTTTCAGGTAGATTATAGGCCTAAAAGTGAAACACAAAATTAAAGTTTGAACTTTGAAAAACATTCATAGGAAATTATATTTACCTTAATGTATGGAAAGATTTGTTAAGACCTAAAAATTAAAAGATTGATTTTAATTCAACTACATTTCTTAAATAAAAAATAATAAAGCCCTATAGCCTCATTGTTCAAGAAGAGAGCTATAGTAATTCCCAAGTCTCTAGAACTGAAGTTTTAAATAAGTGATTTAATAGTTGAATAATCTTTTGGAGGCTTTAGTGGTTAGTTTTTGCCCAAACTAATTGGGAAAAGAGTCCAGTCGGATTTATTTATATTTCTGTCCCAGACTCCGTCCCTTGCCCTGGTCTCTTTAAGCAGGGGACATATCCCCGAGAGGACCATAACACCAAGAGAATTGGACAACACATTGAATATATATATATTTTGCTTGGGGCAAAAGCTCCTTATCCATATTGCCAGGGTTTTTTTGCCTCACAGGCGTGGCCAGCTCAGCTCAGCAGGGAAGGCTGTGTCTCAGGGATTCCAACAACTTGCTGTTGAGCAGAAAGAAACGTGAGCCTGGGGGCTGCTTGGCTCCTCCCCAGGGGTAGGAGGACACATGACGATTTGGCTCTTCACCTGAAGCCTGGTGAAGCAGCTGAGGATGTTAACAAGGCTTCTGGTGAGCACAGGACCCCAGAGAACCAGGCTGGCACCAGTCTCCTCCTCTTGCAGCAGGGCACCCCTGGGCCTAGGTCAGAACCAGGTAGTAGCCATCTGGATTCTGCACTGAAAGCAGTAAAAAAAAAAAAAAAAAGAAAGGGCACCACCGGGGTGAGACGGGCCCCAACCACCACTAGCTGCTGTGCTGCTTCTAAACCCCTAAGCGGCCTGCAGGGCCTCTGCCACACCCAGGTGTTCTTCCAGCCCCACCCTGGATCCAGCTCTTTAGGAAGCCTCCCTGGGTACCGGAGCACAGAGGAGGGATAGAGGGCAGGCATCTGAATACCAGGACCACAAGCCAGCTGATCGGAAATGCTGATCGGAAGTGCTCTGCTCCAGGTGGTGTCCAGCAAGCACCTGCCCTTCTGACTTGTATGACTGTGGGGGGGGGGGGTGTGCGGGAAGAGGGGTAGGGGCCTTTCCTTCCCTTCTGATAAGCTCCCTGAAACTACGGCATGTCTCCCTCATGAGAATGCGTTTATTCAGTTCCTTCTTCCTGAGCAATAAATGGCTGTCTCGTAGCTGTATGACCCTGTCCCTTTGACACAAAGCTGGTGTTGAGCAGATGTTTACCCCTTGATTGGGACACAGCACCCGCAACACACCTTCAAGGAACCTTTTAATCTCATTTAGGAGGCAGTATTATAAACAATCTTACCCTTTCTAGGGCCTGTGAGACACACGCCTCTCCCTCTCAAAGCCCTACCTTTCTTCACCACAGCCACAAAGTACGACTCATCCTCAAGATTCTGAACCACCTGCAAGGGAGAGGGGTCACTAAGACGATTCTGTTCTTAGAACCAAACGGAATAAGCTAGGACAGGGAGAGGGAGACTGGGCCTGGTGTTGGAAGAATGATCCAGGCCTTTGTGGAACCTTGCAGGGAACCGCTCCCGATTTACCTGGTCACTGAGGAGAATGAGGATGCCCCCAGGGCCCTGGTGGAAGAGCCGATGGATCTGATTGGCTGGGAGGGCCAGCAGTTCAGCCAGTTTCCCCATGAGCTCTACAGCACTGAGTTCATCCAGAGAGATCTCTTGATAAAAGCCTGGGGGTGTGGGCAGCACAGGGGCAGGAGTCAGTGGGGGCTGACTGATATCCCCAGATATCAGGAGAAAGGAGAAGACAAGGCGACAGGCTCATTGGGAGGGCCCAGGTCAGGGAAGAAGGAATAAACCTTACAAATCCTCTTCACTTTCACCTCCTATTCCTCACCTTTGGGGAGGCCTAGGCTGAGAGGAACCCCCAGTTTAAAGAAGAGATGGGACACCATATGATAGAATGACAGAATCAGATGGAGTCAGAGTATAGAGCATGGAGGAATAAACCCAGGGAGTCATCCTGAAAGAAGACTAATCTAGTCATGGAAGATGAGAATGCCAAGGGCATCCTGGGTCCCAGGAATGGTGGAGCATCACCCCTTCCCCAGCCCAGAAGAGGTTTCATGCAACCACACCTGAGTTTCTTGTCTTCTGAAGAGGCCAGAACCTCACCTGAATCAGGGTTCTTAGGAACCTCGTTCTCTTGCCTAGAGGCCTCCTGAGCGACATACAAGGTCAGCCGGTGACGGATGGGCCTGGGCCAGGAAAATAGTCTACATTCATACCTGAACTAACAGGTCCCAGTTTTAGCCCCCATCCCTGGGAGAAACCCTGTGTCCTCCCAGGTCTCTAGGGATAGGGGGTCACCAAACTTTTCTTAGGTATTTAGTGAATGCTGGACCCTAGGGGAGAGAAGATGAGAAGAATCCATCTCTGTCCCCAGAAACTGAGTGATGCAGATGGGCTGGCCACAGAAAGAAGTCACAGGAGCCTAACTTTTAAGCCCAACTCTGCTAGCCTTGCTTGCTCTGTGACCTCAGGCAGGTCGCTGTCCTTTGGTCCTGAGTTTCTTCCTTTGTAAAAAGAGAGAAGTGGGGCTAAGTGGTCTTTCAGGAGCCTTTGGCTTGAACAGTCTATGAAACGTGAGTGTCAGCTGAGTTGGTAAGTGCCACTACAGTGGGAAGGGGACCCTGGTTGGCAGTGCCCAGCACCTGGCTCTTAGAGTATTGAAAAGGCGGATCCCGTCGGCAGCTCCACAGATCTGGATAAGGTCCTGGCGGGTAAGCTTCAGCAGATCAGTGCCTGCAGAGTCAGACAGGGCTAGATTAGGGGAAGAGAGCACTGGGATCAAGGGTGGCAAGGGATACAATCCAACATTAGTCTACAAATAGCCCTGGTATGCCCAGACATGGGAACCAGACTTGGATTCAAATCCCACCTGTGCCACTTGCTAGCTGTGTGTCCTTGGGTAAGTTATTTAACCTCTCTGAGCCCTGTCCTCAGGGGTAGTGTATAAATTGTATGGGATAATACACGAGAAGAGAGCCTAGCCAGCATAGTGTGCTTGCCAACTCTTAGTTCTACATAGAAGTTAGTTGAAGGTCACACAGCAAGCCAGGACAGAGACAGGCTTCCTGCCCGACTGTCTGCCCTCAGTCCCCTACAGGTCAGGTCCCTACCAGACCCCAGCCTCACCAGTGAAATTGGCCAGCGACCGACAGTAGTTGGAGAACCGGTGCCGATGCAACCACTGCTGTGTCTCTAGGATGGAGGCTCCAGGGTTCAGATCCTGAGGTATAAAGAGAGCGGTCCAGATAACACCGTGGACCCACGGACTGAGAACAAGGTGGAGGGGAAACATGGCCCCTGCCCTTGGAGGTCCCAAGTCTGAGACGGGAGGCTCATCCTGGCGGAGGCAAGTGCCCAGCGCCATCCGCGAACCATTTGACTACCTGTGGCCATACCACATCTCCCCACCAGGGGGCAGGGCCACCCTACTCTGGAGAGTGAGGTGACACTGCTGAGAAGGCTTTGCAATAGGGGGTGTGGGAGTGTGGAAAGGAAAGACTCACCTGGGCTGGGCTGCCCCCCAAGGTGTCCAAGGCGAATGGTGGTGAGGAGCAGAGCCTGTGGGGAGCAGGGAGTCAGGATCAGGGAAACAGTGCGGCCAGTCTCCTGCCCCCCTCATCCTTCCCCAGGCCTGTCCCGGTGTCACCCACGTGTTCCCCAGAAGCTGCCTCAGCTGCACCCTCAGGCCGGCCCCTCCCCCGCTGCCTAGGCTGAGGGGCTCTTCTCTTCATTCTCACCCCCAAGGGCTGACAGAAGGTGCTCGTCCTGCCTCACCTCTCCGGGGGGAGCTTGCAGGAGTTGGGGGAGGTCAGAGCAAGAGGGCTCAGAGGCGGGTGGGGTCCCGAACTGGGCTCTGGCCACGGTGAACACTGCAGGTAGACAAGCAGTGAGGTTAGCCTGGACATTCGGGTGTGTGTGGGGGCGGTGGGCAGTGGTGGCTGTTGGCCTGCCTTGGACCAAACTTGGCCCCTGCCCCAGGAGTCCCTGACAAGTAGATCAAGTTTCCACCCAAAGAAGAGAGTAAACTAGCCTGCAGCTCTGTTTGGGGGATTTGGGGAAGGCTTCCTGGAGGAGCTACAGCAGGAAAGGAGGTGCTCCAGGCAGAGGGAGCAGAAGTGAGGGGCAGCCACGGCAGGGCAAGGAGAGGCAGCCGGCAAGGCGTCATCTCCTGGGAGTCTTGAACAACAGGCAGTGCAGTTTGTCCTCGCAGGAAACAGGTGGAATCACTGGGAGGCTGTGATGATCCTGGAGCAGTCGCAGCCCCTGAGGCCTCAGTTTCCCAGCGTATACAACGAGGATCTTTTCTCCAGACCTCCCCTCCCGCCCCCGCACCCAGTACACACACCTCCATGAAGACTGTGCTCTCACAGGCTGTCTGATACTTGTCTCTCTCATGCACGGGCTGTTTCTCAATCTTCTCCCGGTCAGTTTTCAGTTTCCGGTCAGCTCCTTTGGGCTGCAGGAGGGTGACAAGAAAACCTCAGAGGCCTTCTTCACCTGCCCACTTCTCATTACAGGAGGGGCTCTGAGAAAGAGACCAAGCCCCATCCCTCTGTGCACGGAGAATGAAACAGTCCCAGAGAGGGGAACCGCAGGCTGAGGGTCCGCTGCAAAGCAGAGCCAGATCCACACAGCCAGCAAGGCAGGGTGACAGCCCTGAGAGGGAGGGGACAGGGCCCCCGTGCTGCATGTACCTTAAACACCTTGATGAGGCAGCCAGCTGAATGCAGGTGCTCCGGCGAAAGCTCCTTGTCACAGGGCTTGAAAGTGTCGATCTGAAGGCGGAAGGGAACACCTTTCTCTCCACCTTTTTTCCTAGGAGTGAACTCAGTGCTGATGCAGTGAACCTGAGGTGGAAAAGAAGGGTGCCTCCAGGTCCCACCCACATTCAAGGGATCTCACCTGAAAGCTGTTACCTGTCTGTCACCTGTCAGCCATTAAGCACAGCAACTTCCCACCCCCAACCAGTGTCTATTCTTGAAGCATAACTTTTTTTTTAAGGGGAACAATTTTTTCCAGCTTTACTGAGATATACTTGACATATAACATTGTGTATGTTTAAAGTTTGCAGTGTGTTGATATGGTACGTTTATATCTTGGAAAATGATTACCACCCACCATAGCATTAGCCGCTAACACCTCCATCACAGAAACACCCCATCACATAATTACCCTTTTTTTGGTGGTGAGATCGTTTAAGATCTACTTTCTTCTTAAAATATAACTTTATTAGGTTCTTTCCCTTGTTCAAAATCCCTCAGCAGCTCCCCAGGGTTATGAGATGAGAAGCAAAGTCCCTGACCCTGGCTGGCATTCAAGCATCTTAAAGAGTCAAGTCAAGCTTTTCTGCCCGGCTGCTCTCTCTCCCCCATCAATGAACCCGCTGACCTACCGATCCAGCCTAATCATCACCTCAATACACCTGCATAGCTTTTTCTCTACCGGGAAAGCTCTCTCTGCTCACATCTGAGCCAATACATCCCATTCCAGAGTAGGGTTGCCAGTTAAGATACAGGATGCCCAGTTAAATCTGAATTTCTGATAAGAAACAAATAATTTTTTAGCATCAGTATTCCCAAGTATTGCATGGGACATACTGATACTAAAAAAAAAAAAATTCTTTAGCTAAAATTCAAATTTAACTGAGTGTCCTGTATTTTATTTGCTAAATCTAGCAGTCTACTCCAGGAAGCCTTCCTGACCTGCACACCCACTGTAGCCCTCCCCAAATCTTGTGAAGAACAGGTAAAGGTAGGGAAGCTGAGGCTCACAGAGATCATGTGACCTGGGCAAGGTCCATGCCAGGAAGTGGTGGAACTGAAATCGTGCCACATCCACCTGACTCCAAATCCAGATGCTTAGACTATAGTGGACACTCAGAAAAGGGACTTACAGGTGAGTTTTGACAATATTTTTCGATTATAAAAGGAAATCTTCCAGCATAGAAAATATGGAGAACACTGAAAAAGTATAAAGAAGAATACAAGCATTTCCCATCACCCCACCTCTCAGAGATAATACTGTTAACATTCAAGTATTGTCTCTTCCTATCTTTTCTCTGGGCAAGGAAAAAAACCCCACAACTTTTGTATACACACACACTTTTATTTTTACAAAATAGAAATCAAACTTTAAATACAAGTCTATATTCCGCCTTTACTTATGGGAGAGCAGTTTCTCTTGTCATGAAATATTTCTCAGAGACATCATTTTAATGGCTACACAATGTCCATTATAAACCTGTACTAAACACTTATATCAAAGTCAATCCTCTTCTGATGGACATCTGATTATTTAAAATCTTTTAATATATAAAGCGACACTGGCATGAATAGCTGGTAAATATATTTCTGTGTACTTATTGAACACTGCGATAGCGGAACTACTGGGTAAATGAGTATGAACATTAAATTTAATAAAATTTGCCCACGTGCCACATACCTACAGAATGGGTGCACCAATTTGCATTCTCAGGATATGAGGGTGTCTGTTTCTCCAAACCTTACCAATAACAGTTTTTAAAAAGTCTTTGCCAGTTATATATATATATATATATATACACACACACACACACACACACACATACATAATTTTATTAGCATTATTAGCATTTTATATAACACATTATATGTCATATGTGGCAACTATTTTTCCCATTTGATGTCTCCTTTTAATTTTGCCTGTATATTGCAGACCGTTACTTTTTATGAAGCTAAATTCTGTCCTATGTTTTTTAATTTCTTCCATTGCCTTAATGTTTAACAAGTCCTTGCCTTTGTTGAGATTCGATCAACATTTATCCATCTTTTTTTCCTCAAGGTGTTTCTAGAAGTGGTTCATTCTTATCACGCCTCCCACCACCACCCAAAATCACCTTCCTTCCCCACTTAGGCTGCTGCCACCCACATCTGAGCTCCAGCCTCCTCCCTGTCTCAGCTTCAGACTCACCTGCAGAAAGAGGGAGGTCCTCTTGGCCGGGTCCCAATAAAACTCCACCGTGTTGAGTTGTGAGGGTAGCACTTGGGGTTCTATCACCCCCACGGACAGTGGCACATCTGCAGGCACAGGGTTGCAGGCAGGGAGTCGGGCTCAGCCCTCCCCATCCACAAGGGCCTCTAAGACAGAAAGCAGCCCTAAAGGGTCCCTGGTCCCTCCCCATTCACCTATGTCCAGGATGCGGTCCCCAGGCCGGCTCCACCTCCACCCATCCAGCTGCTGCTGCTCCGTGTACTGCAGGCGCCGGTCGTGGAAAACCACACGCACCACACTCTGCGGGCACAGGAGGGCGCCTGGGCATTTGGGAACCAGTTCCCACACCTGGGGCAGGCCAACCTTTCCAGCCTCTCCCCCACCTTGCTTCCCACCCTCCAGGGGCAGAAGGACTTAGAATCACTAGATCCGTGTCCAGATGCCACCTGCCACTCACAAGCTGTGAAACTGAGGAAGTAACCTAGAGCCTCAGTTTCCTCATCTGTAAAATGGAGGAGTTAATCCCTTCCCACTCGTAGTCACTCTACCCATTTCTTTTCTTCGCTGCACTTATCAGTTTGCGATTTGTAAATCAATTTGTAATTGCATATATTAATAATTTGTGTAATTACATGTTTGTCTCACTCAGCAGAATGCAAGCCCCCTGAGGAAGGAAACTGCATCTGTCTCTTTACCCCTGAATCTCTAGCTCATCGAACAGTTTCTGGCAAAGAATGGGAGCTAAATACTTTTTTTTTTTTTTTGAGAAAGAAGGAATCATGTGTGTGAGTAATGCTATGTAAATGTATTTCTAAGTCCTGGTTCTGCTACTTACTGGCTCTGTGTCCTTGAGAAAATACTTAACCTCGCTGTGCCTGTTTCCTCAACAATTCCTGCCCACCACTGAGCTATTGTGAAGGTCAGATTGAAAGGTGGACTTGAGAGGGTTCTACTTGACAATGACATCATAGTGATGACACTGGCTTCCTGCCCAGAGGGATAGTCATAGCCAGCTTTTGCCAATTCTGGAAGGGATGCACCTACCTTCAGCAGCCGGGGCCCCTGGGTGGCATCGCCCAGTTTGGGGTTGCAGAGCATCCTCACCTCATAGGACTGGCCTGGGAGAGATTAAGGGGATGTGTGAGACCCACTCTGAGGGGCAGAGATGCTGCCTGCCACCCCCAGCCTGCCCTGGGCCCAGCCTCCAGAGCTTGCTGCCTCGCTAGCCCCTCTCCTTCCCCAGGCCCAGCTCACCCTGGTTCAGGTAGGTGAGGGTCTCCTCCTGCTGCTTCACAGCTGGCGAGGTAGCTGCGCAGAGCACGTACTGGTAGGCGGGGCAGGGCGGTTCCGCATGGGGGATGTTGGGCGGCTCTTCCTGCTTCAGGTAGGGCAAGGGCAAGGCCTCCCTGCCAGGGAGAGGAGGGCACTGCTGGCTTTCTGCCCTGTCCACCCCATCCTCTAAGAGGCTTTGACTCTTTCTGCCAGGTTCTCCCTTCAGGGAGCCCACAGTGTGCTGTAGCAGGCACCCCTGCAGCAGCCAGGGCCTAAGGGGCCCCTGTTCAGCTCCTCTGGCCTCCAGCAGACCTCCCTTAAGGTACAGATCCCAGATACTACCAAGCCTTTGCAAACATCTGCTATTAATTACTCGTTTGCACCCTCAGGGCTTGCCTGACACCCAGTGAATGCCCACCGCAAGTGTCCTGAGTGGGTGGGTGGTCAGGATGTTTTGAGACGTCCTGGGACCCACTGAACTCCAGGTACATTTGACCACTTCCCCACCCCCAGAGGAACTCAAGATCAGGAGGCCCATAAGCTTTCGCTTGAAACAGGGGGCCCTGACGTGTCCATCTCAACTCAGAGCAGGGCCTTCCGCAGGGACTGTGGGAAGGGGATGTGGCCCTTACCTGAGCAAGCTGCTTGGTGGCCCGGGGTACAGTTCCCCGGGGCTGGGCCACAGGTGCTCCGGCTGGCTGTGCCAGAACAGCATCTTGGAAAAAGAGCAGGACCAGCTGTGTCACAGAAGGCTCAGCACCGGGTTGGGCTGGACCCACTGGGCCATCCACCCGGGGCCTCGGGCTTTATATACAAGAGCATAGCCCCAAAAGGGTGGGGCAAGGCCTCAGCCTCTTATTGGCTGAGCAACCGGGGCTCTAGGAAACTCAGGACCTATTAGGCAGCCCAAGCTGAGGGGAATCAAGAAATGGCATCCCTAGGGCTCCCCACCAATCATTAACTCAAAGGGGAAGTGGTGGTGCAGCAAAACAAGTCACCGGGACGGACATCCACTGCCCCACCATTCCCCCAGAGGCCCAGAACAACGAGGGGCACCCTCAGGCTAAAAGATTGGCCCCAGATCCATAAGCCACGTAGAGAGTCCTGGAGACCTATGGGCCCAGACCCCTCACAGGACCCCATGGGGGGAGGGTGGAGCCTGACCGCTCCAGGGGACGGGAAGAGCGACAAACAACATCACATGGACCAACAAAGGGCCTTTGCTCCCCCTGGCCTCCTTCCTTGTCTTTACCCCGCCCCCATACACACAGGTGCAGTGATGGCCTGACACCTGTCCTGTCGCTGGGGGCTACCTGGCTAGGGGACTGGAGTTTACAGAACATAGTCCAGCTTGCTGTGGAAACAACTCGGGGGGTGGTGCTGGGAGAGACAGCGTGCCTGTGAGGAGGAGGGGGTGGGCCCGGGAGAGCCCCCCCTCCCAGGGAGGTAGAAGGAGAGGCGCTCCAGCTGGGCTGGTTTCTCTGCCCCTCCTCTGCCCTGGGGCTCAGGGTGCACTGTGTTTATGGACAAATACAGTTTGCCTGGGGGACGACCCCCTTCCCCAGGCTCAGCCCCTGTTGTCACTGTACACAGTCAGCTCAGGGGCCCCCCTGCCCCCACCCCCCACTACTGTGTTGGGTGTAAATAGATAAGGGCCTTGCAGAGAGCACAGATGGGGCTCTAAAGATGCGGCTTGACCTCATGTGACCCTAACTATCTAGGCTTTGTGATTCTGGGGGGCCTCCCTTGCAGGGAGAGGGAAAACCAAAGAGTATGCCCACACACACAATGGGCAGGCAGGGTACCTCCAGGTACCTTGGCCCTTGGTCTTCTCTCATGAAGCCGGACAAAAGGAGGAAAAGGGGATGGGAACATTCCTGACAATGGGGGCCAAAGAAACCTGAGTCCCCAAGATCTGCAGTAAGACCCCCAAGACTTCAAGACTCACCCATTGCCCAAAGCTGGATCCAAGGTCAGGAGGCCCCCCATGGGACCCTGCAAGGTTGGACAGAGCAAGATACCAGGAAGGCCAGGGGAAGGGGAGTAGGAGGGGTCCAGAGGGAGGGCTTGGCCCTGGCCTCGGGGGAGCAGGGTGTAAGGGTGGCAGTGGGGCAGAGGGGATGGGGGTAGGTGGGGGGGCGGGGCTTGTTATGCTTGCTATGGGGGATGGAGGTGGGAAAGGTGGAGGCTGGCGCGGGCCCCCTTCGAGGACACCAGTGGAGGGGACTCCTGCTCCATAAGCCAGTCCCACCCCCTGCACCACCCCCCAGCCTGTCCTCTACCTCCCCCTCTGAGCACCCTCTCTCTCCTACTCATATTTTAAAAAAATATTTACTTATTTATTTGGCTGCACCGGGTCTTAGCTGTGGCGTGCGGGATCTTCTTTGCTGGCAGGAGGGATCTTTAGCTGCGGCATGCGAACTCTTACTTGCGGCACGTGGGATCTAGTTCCCTGACCAGGGACCGAACCCGGGCCTGCTACACTGGGATCGCGGAATCTTAGCCACTGGATCACCAGGGAAGGCCCACCTCTCCCTTACTCCTGCTGCTACTCCCTCCTTCCGCCCATCTCAGAGTCTCTGGGCTTCTGTCCCCAAAGAGGTGTCCCTGGGCCTGTTGCTGGTTTTCCTTGGCTCTGTCTCTCCAAGGAAAGAAGCCAGGCTTGAGGCAGACAGAACCTGGTCACTGAGAGCCCCCACCAGACCCATTCGCTGTACCTCCCGGGCCAGCACAGCACAGGGTATAAACAGCCCATCCAAGGCCCAGAGAGGCCTCAGGAAATTTCTGGTCCAGGCTCCCCACTCTCAGAGGAGTCTCAGCCTCTGGGTGGTCTGAGGCCCCCACGAGGCAGGGACACATTTCTGAACCTACTTTCCTCATCGGTAAAATAGGATCAAGGCCTCCCTCCCACTCAGTGTGGCCGTGAGGATCCAAGGAAGTTCTGTGGAGTTGCACCTTATCCCAGTGTTTAACCCTCAGGAGCTTCCCTTGGGGTAGCGAGGACACCACTGAGGGCCCCAGCCTCCTTGGCGGTGTCCCTCGCTAGTTCTGGAGGTACAGACATGACTGTCCCAGAAACTTCCCCCAACACAGATGAATTTCATACCCCAAATGCTCTATCATTTTCTAGGCCACGGCATAACACGATCCTAATAATACCCTCGGGGTTCCCTGAGCCAAGGAAGTAAGTTTTTATCTGTCAAAATTGCTGAGAAATAAGTCAGTGTCTTTCTCCTCTAACCAAAATCTATCGTTTTGTTTTGTCTTCTATCCCAGGCAACATTCCAACCCGGAGAGTTGGAGAGTGAAGCCTACCACTCCCACAGAGAAACAGAGGCGGAGGGGAGTGTTCTTCATTCATTCATTCATTCAACAAACTGTTATTGAGTGCCTACTATGTACCAGGCTCTCTCTCCCTCCCTCCCTCCCTCACTGGTGTGTGGGACCTGGGGCAGGGTACCTGGGTGGGTGGAATCCTAACCTATCCAGGGCTCAGGCACCGCTGTTACCCCTACATTAGTGGTCAAAGGGTCTGGGCACTGAGTTCCAGGGAAATGATTTTTATTTTTTTATCTTTTTTAAATTGGAGTATAATTGCTTTACAATGTTGTGTTAGTTTCTGCTGTACAATGAAGTGAATCAGCTACTATATGTATACATATATCCCCTACCTCTTGGATCTCCCTCCCACCCCACCCCCGGCCCTTCCCACCCATCTAGGTCATCACAGAGCACCGAGCTGGGCTCTCTGTGCTATATAGCAGGTTCCCACTAGCTATCTCTTTTACACATGGTAGTGTATACAGGCCAATCCTAATCTCCCAGTTCGTCCCACCCTCCCCTTCCCTAAAAGGAATGGATGAGAGCACGATTTTTCAGACACACATGCACGCACACAGGAAGCTGGCAATACCATATGGCAATCCCTGTGTGCTCTGTGTACACGAATGCCCCCACCCTAGGAGGGTGGTCCTTTTTTCCAGCAAACTGTCTCCGAGGCCTCTGGGTGTGCAGCTCCACAGGGCACCACACTAAACAGCGCACCCCTAGAGTTCGAGGATGCACAGGCCTGGCTCTAAGTCTCCAATCTTTTATTCCTGAGAGTCCCTCTCACCACCAGTAAGTCTCACCTTGGAAAGGTACTCTGTTCACGCTTCAAACTTACTGCTCCCTTCTTAAAACCCTTCCTGCAACCCAGCCAGCTGGCATTTATGTTCCCCATGTCCCTCCTCTGCCCTTCACCAAATTCCTTCACAGCAGTCGTCTGATGTGCAGTTTATTCTTAATGTACTTTGTCTAATGTTTGTTTTCCCATCAGAGTGGAAGCCCCTTGAAGGTAGGGACTAAGAGGTAAACACACCTCTCGATAGACCCTGAGTGCAAGCGCAACTAGGTGGATTTAGGTGGATTTAGGCTTAGCCTTTCTGAGCTTCGTGCGGCAACTATAAAAAGGGGATGGTGGGCTTCCCCAGTGGCGCAGTGGTTGAGAGTCCGCCTGCCGATGCAGGGGACGCGGGTTTGTGCCCTGGTCCGGGAGGATCCCACGTGCCATGGAGCGGCTGGGCCCGTGAGCCATGGCCGCTGAGCCTGCGCGTCAGGAGGCTGTGCCCCGCAACAGGAGAGGCCACAACAGTGAGAGGCCCGTACTGCAAAAAAAAAAAAAAAGGGAGGGGGGGATGGTGAGAACCTCTGCCCCACAGGGCTGGATAATAATGAATGAGATAATGAGCCCTCAGTAAATGTAGGTGTCTTTTTCTCTACATATCTCCAGTGCCTAGTATATCATACAGGTTTATTTATTTAACACTTAAAAGTGTAGGTTTATTTATATAACACTTATAAATGTAGAGGGTCTTCTTATTTAGCAAACAGTTCTTCAGTGCTCAGTATGACTCCAGAGTGCTTTTCAGTCTATCTTCTAAGACAGATGCTATTTTTTTTCTATTATTCTATTATCACCGCCCCCCTCATTATACAGATGGTGAAACTGAGGCTCCGAGAGGTTAAGTAACTATCTCAAGGTCACACAGCTAAGAGAAGACACAGCCAGGGTTTGAACCAAGGCCACCGGGTTACATTGCTCCTAATGACTGTACTATGACCACTCTGCTGGACAAATGGGTGTGGAATTCTGAAATTAACCAGGCAACAGTCCAACCTGGGGAGCTGGAGAATGAGGTCTACCACCCCTCCCCCAAAGAAAGAGGGGCTGATGGGGGGCAGTGTTCATCGTTCATGCATTCATTTATTTAACGGCTCCCAAAGAAGTATCAGACCCCGGAACCTGGATGGCAGGGACCCCTGGCCTTTCTGAGCTTCGGCCTCTTCAACTGCAAAATGGAGAAAAATACTTTCTGTTCCAGTCCTGGGCTGTGAGCCCTGAGGATGAGTAAATATGAATGACAGTGGCTAGTCTGCTGTGGTTTTGATAGATGGGGGCGGGGGGGTATTAATAACGGCAGGAGGAGCAGGAAACGGGATTTTTGTCTCCTCAAGGATGGCTATGGCTTGACAATTCCCTTGGGATGAGCAGCAGTGGAGGCTGCAGGAGGGAATTCCCTGGCGGTCCAGTGGTTAGGACTCTGCACTTTTACTGCCGAGGTCCCAGGTTCAATCCCTGGTCGGGGAAATAAGATCCCACAAACCGCGTGGCAAAAAAAAAAAAAAAAAAACGGCATTGCAGGCAAGGGAAGCAGCTTTTCGGGGGTATGCGACCCTCCAGGTCCCACTGCACGTTACAACCACCCCTTGAAGTAAGAAGGTCCCCAGTTACAGTCTATGCAATTTGTCCAAGGTTATTAGCTAGTGAGGGTGGGCTGGAACCTGAGTCACCTCACTGCCATGCACCCAGACCAAGACACAGGACTCCTTCCAGGCCATCCCTGCAATGAAGCCTTTGGCCAGAAGACCCTGAGCCCACTACTCTGGCTCTGTTTCCACGTGGCTGCCCTTGGGAGCCAGAGGGATCTTCCTAAGACACAGGAATGACCATACCATAATCACTCGCAGCGCTATTCTCAAGCTGGGCTATGGAAACACCTGGGTAACCATGCCCATATTCCAGGGCATCTGTGGCACACCATAGTTAGTGCTTAAAATCATTTGTTGGTTTATTTATATAACAGAGAGGTTAAGTAACTATCTCAAGGTCACACAGCTAAGAGAAGACACAGCCAGGGTTTGAACCCAGGCCACCAGGTTACAGTCCTTGGACTCAAAGATATGAGTATAGATATTCTTGGACTCAAACGCAAGGCTTGCACAAACATCTAATATAGAGACTTGTTTTTATTTATTTATTTAATTTATTATTATTATTTTTTGCAGTACGCGGGCCTCTCACTGTCGTGGCCTCTCCCATTGCGGGGCACAGCCTCCGGACGCGCAGGCTCAGCGGCCATGGCTCACAGGCCCAGCCGCTCTGCGGCGTGTGGGATCTTCCCGGACCAGGGCATGAACCCGTGTCCCCTGCCTCGGCAGGTGGACTCTCAACCACTGCGCCACCAGGGAAGCCCTAGAGACATGTTTTTAAATTCCTTTCAATTTCTGAGTGAACCACTTTGCCTACCTGCCCCCCGCCCCGCATGCCTCCATGGTACCCCTGGATGGTTCACCTGGGTTCCAATGAGCAAGTTTGAGAAGCCCGTTTGTGCAGGAAAACGCATCTTCCTGGCCCAGCATCCAAGGCTGTTTGTCCACCTTTTTCTGCCTTTCCCTGTCACCACTCCCTCTCTCCCTTGCTTACCGGCAACTTCCAGAACAGTCTTTTCTGTTTCACACCTCGGTGCCTTTGCCCGGGCTGTTGCATGTGCCTAGAATACTCTGGCCCCTCTGCTTTCTAGTCCTCTTGATGGCCTCTGTCAACTCAGCTGAAGGCGCATCTCTGTCCCCGCTGCTTCCTACCCCCAAGTCTGCTCAGAGGGATCCTCTGGGCAGGAGGGCACTCTCTGGTTCAGGATTTACAGGAGGGCCTCAAATGCAGGAAACTGGCACCCCGGGTGCCCAGAGCCTCTCTAGGCACTTAGTAGGACCACATGGTTTAGATGTCTCAAATGTAGACCCTCAAAGGCCCCACCTACACACTCCTCCCTGGAAGACATCCAACGTTGTTTTCTGTGTAGTCTGCAGGGGGCAGTGTGGACCCAGGCTGGCCCCAGGATCCCCAGCTGCTGTTTCCACTGGGTCTAGACTCTCCCAGCCAGAAAACCTCTCCCCAGGAGGAGTTAACAAGCTGAATTCCAAAGGAGGAGTTACAGGCAGGCTCCATCCTCCCTGCCTCGACATCTCTTTGGCATCATCACCCTCACGCTTCTCCCACTTAGTAAGCCAGTCACCCTCACCCCTAACACCCAGATCCAGTTGCTTCCAGACTTCATCTTCCCTCTTTTCCACCAGCTCTCAGCAGCACCCTGCAGCCCAGTCTGTGCCCAGGGCCCCTCTGCAGCCAAAGATCCTCCTTTAAGAGTTTGGGGGCCCTCAGTGCTCATATCTCTAAAATTCTAACCCCTAACAGCCCCATCCCATCCACTGGGCTCCACCTCCTTGCTCACCCCAAAGTGATGACATTGCTGTTACCTTGGTAACAGATGCTTTGTGGGTGGGTATGGGGAATGGACCAGGGAAAGAAAGGGGTGGCTTCAGGACACTATCAGAGGCATGGGAGATGTGGGTGGGCAAACTGGCATAGGGCCTGGGGAGGGGCAGCCAGGGGCTGTGACCCCCACCACAGGCTGCTGTCATCCCTATGTCCCCAGCCTCAAGGGGAAAAGAAATAGAATAGAAGGGGACATCTTTGTGGAAAGAGAGGTTTTCTTACAGAGAGAAAGGGAAACATCCCCAAAACCATTATCCCCCTCCCATGGAAACAAGTCTCCTGGACAGCCTCGACTTGGCAGGGTAGGGAGAGGGGTGCACACACTGGAGCCCGTGTTGTTCCCCTCCAGGGAGCCTGGGGCACAGAGAGAGGGAACAGCTCACCCAGGGCGTGTTAGGGACAGCGCCACAGGCAGTGGGAAGGCGGCTCTATGCCAGTGTCCCAAGCTCCAAGGGTTGTTGGCAGCAGTGGGTGGAGGGGCCCTTCTCCAGCCTCTGGGGACCTAGCTGTCGCAGATGCCACAGCCAGGAAGTATGTCAGGCACTTGCGTAAGAGTCTTCTATATTTCTGTAAAATCATAATTACCGATGCCTGCCGTGGGCCTTAGCTCATTAGAGCGGTATCTGCCTCTGAGGCCCTGGGGTGGGCTGGCAGAGGGACGTAGGGGAGACTGGGCAAGGCCAGACCTTTCACTGTGTTCTCGGCATCCCCAGCCCCACTGAGGCTGGGTCCTCTTCCTCTCCCCAGCTGGGAGATGAGAACCCAGACTTGACCTCAACCGTGATGAACCCCCCTACCCTAGGAGCCCCGATTCTAAAGCTGGAGGGAGAGGCCAGCCACTCATGTGCTCAGCTTGGGCTGTCCTCGGTAACCCATGGGGGCAGAGGCCACAGCAGGGAGGGGCTTGAACTGAAGGTGTTTGTGGGAGAAAATAGGTCAGTCCTTACGGCAGAGGCAATCCCTCACATTAGAGAATCTCAACACCTTAGTGGAGGGGCCCTGGGTCATTTAGGCCAGCGGTTCTTAATCTTTTGGGGATCTAAGATTCTCTGAGGAGCAGATGATAGCTCTGGACTCTCCCCCAGAAAATGCTTATCCTCCAAAATTTGATACAGCTTCAAGCGGTTCACGAACTCCCTGAAACTTACCTACAAGCCCAAGGTTAAGAATCCTTAAAAAAATTTTTTTAAATATTTATTTATTTATATATTTATTTTGGCTGCATCGGGTCCTAGTTGCAGAACGAGGGATCTTCGTTGCAGCACGCAGGCTCTTAGTTGCGGCATGCATGTGGGATCTAGTTCCCCAACCAGGGATCGAACCCGGGCCCCCTGCATTGGGAGTGCAGAGTCTTACCCACTGGACCACCAGGGAAGTCCTAAGAATCCTTCATATTTTTTTAAAATAAAATAATAATAATTATTATTTATCATGCACTTACTCTGTCCAGCTCTTTACATATGTTAACTCATTTAATCCTCAAAAGAACACTAAGAGATATACAATTATTGCCCCCATTTAATCCAACTCCATTTCAAACTAATCTAGTCCAGTTCTGCCAATCAGAAGACAAGGAAACCAAAGACCCTCCAGAGACGGATAGCTCTCTGCCCAAGGTCACAGAGCAGGAAAAAAGGGCAGACCAGGATGAGGACCAGGTGCTCTTAATGTCTTAATGTGCTGGACATTGTGCCATATGCAGATTTGAAGCCATCTGTCCATCCCTCCATCCATCCCTCTGTCCCCAGGCTCCCGAGAGCCCAGCGCCCATGCTCATTCACTCAGCTCTCCTAGTAAGAGGCCCCCTGGTAGTTCTATCATGACGTCTGGTCTGAGAGCCCTTCTGAGACTACGGCTGCCACTCATCCTCCTGGACCACCTTGCTGCTTTCTGCCCATCTGACAACCCCTCCTTTCTGCCCTCCAAGTCTAAGATGTTCCTCCCAGAGAAGCTAGCCCAGTTGCTCCTGCCCCATCTCTGAGCCACTGCAGTGGGAACTGTTGGCACTGAGACAGTGACTCAGACTGAGATCATTAAAGACCGCTCTGAAACAGGAAGGCCACAGGCCAGAAAGGACATCCAGAGGTCATGGGATCCAGCCCCCTGCCTCCTCCACAGCTGCCCCACCTCAGATTTCTAAAACCCAGACCAGATGGGCCCCAGGGCGTACCGACTTCCCTGCCTTGCCCCACTGATTCCCCTGGGAATTCTTTCCCACGTCTAGTCAGAGTCTCCTGGGTCGGTTCTCTCATGGAGTAGCAGGCTGCAAGCAGCCGAGGAAAGCGAGGGAAGGAAGCTGTTCTTCTCTCTACCTCAGAAAAAGACCTCGGAAGAGACAAATCTCCCAGAAGAAAGGAGAGAAAGAAGAAAATGAACTTTCTGTGCCTGTCTTCTCTGGGCTAAGTGGTGTACTACACTGTCTCATTCATTCTCCCGGGAGTGAGGTAGGCACAACCTCCATTCTGCTGATGAAGAAATCAAGGCTTTAAAAGTTACCTACCCAGAGCTTCCCTGGTGGCGCAGTGGTTGAGAGTCCGCCTGCCGAGGCAGGGGACACGGGTTCGTGCCCCGGTCCAGGAAGATCCCACATGCCGCAGAGCGGCTGGGCCCGTGAGCCATGGCCGCTGAGCCTGTGCATCCGGAGCCTGTGCTCTGCAACGGGAGAGGCCACAACAGTGAGAGGCCCGTGTACCGTAAAAAAAAAAAAAAAAAAAGTTACCTACCCAGGGTCAAGTGAATTAGTGACTACACAGGTACTGGACTCGAAGGAACCCAGAGCCTCTTCTCTTTGGAGGGAAACAGGGGTACCTCCCCCCAGGAGGCCTCACAAACACAGACGAAGCCCCTGTTTGCTCCAGCCCAGGACAGGTAGAGATAGAGGGCTGATGACCCCATCTCAGGTGCTCCAAGCATTTCTAAGTCTGAGTTGCCTAGGTGGGGGTCGTTGGGCTGACCTGTGCTGGGCAGGAGGGAGGAGGGTGGCCCTCAGAGGGGAGCAGTTGGTAATGAATGGGCCTTTGGGGAAACTGGTCTGAGGGCTGAGGCCAGGTTCTATTCAAACTCCTTTCAGGAAAGCTAGCACTCAGAGAGTCTGCAGTGTGTGGATCTGGAGGGGGAGGGGACTAAGCCCCCACTACCACAAACCCTCCCGTCCACCCTTGTCCTAATTCTGCCAGTGGCAAATAAATATCTACTCCTGGACGCAGTAACCTGAGCAGTGCTCCACCGGTGAGCTCATCCTCAGGAGGAGATAGATGGCATGAATGGCTAGGTGCATGGGGGGAGGGCGGGCGGAGGACGGAACACTAGGTTCAGCCCCCTCCTCCAGGGCTGGCATAAAGGCAGGACCCTCTTGAGTGCCACCCACCCCCTCATCTCATCACCCACAGCAGATGAGGAGGAAGGAGACTCAGACCCAGAAGTCTCTCCACCCACACCCAGGGAAGGATTCTCTCAACCTCCAACCTACCTCCATTTTCTTGGATAGGCCCAGAGATGAAGCTAGACCTTTTGATCAGGACCAGAAGAGGCAGGAGGAGAGGTAGGGGAAGTTCGGGAAATAGCAGGTAGGTGACATGCATTAGCTTCAGGCCAAGTGGACAGAGGACACCTTGGAGGGTAAGAAACCTCTTCCCCCTCACCTCTCCCTACCCCCATCTAACTCCATTTGTGGTAGGATCTTTAGGAGGGGGCATGTCTTGGAGAGGTTTGGGGACCTCAAGTGTGGGGACCGAGGCCTCTTCTCTGCTGAAGTCCAGGCAACAAGACTGGAAAACAATATAGTTGTCCTGCTTTCCAGGACAGGGCTGGCCTTTGACACATGATGTTCATTTGTCCATTCTCTGCTGAGGAAACCCCTACATAGTCCGAGGAGAGACACATTTGGGGAGAGTGTCTCCAGGGCAGAGAGACATCCAGTTAATTGGGCGAAAGTGTCCCCATTCTTCACGTCGCTATCAGGAGGTCCTACCTTTATCTCACTTTCAGCTATCCTTCTGCAGATCCAACCTATTTCTATTCCCCCCCCCCAACCCTTCCAGACTCGAATATGATCTCCTGAGGCTTCCTTCAACCTTGTCACGCCCCCAATTCCGGGTTTTTCAGGTAAAACTGCTCCCTCCACTTCTTTACCCTCCAAGCCCCTCCCCATCATGTCAAGCCCCCCCCCAGGCTCCGCCCAGCTCGCCCTCCTGGCCACCGCGGCTGCCAATAGCTGAGAACCTTATTTGCATAGAGGCGCTGGGGAGCTGCGGAGGGAAAGGGGAGGGACCAGGCGACCTCCTAAATCAAAGTTGGGAGGCGAGGACTGGGCGGAGGGGGTGCCCGGCTGGGGCCGGCGGGGGGAGGGGAAGGGGAGGGGGTGGCGGGGCGGACGTAGAGGACAGTGAAGCGTGCCGGACACTGACAGCTCCATCGCTCCCTCCCTCGGCTCATCCCCGAGTCCCCACTTCCCTCCTCCCCTCGCTCGGAGCAGCATCCTTGGTCCTCACTTCTGGGGTCGTCCTGCTCCCGCGGCTCCGTGTAATTACCTCCTCTCACCCACGAACCCGGGAACTTTCTCCGCCAGCACCCGGGAGTGGGGGGGGGTGCTTTGCCTGGGCGGGTTTCTCCTGGGGTTCGTTGGGGGGCAGTCTCTAGAGAAGGGCTTCAGGGTCCCACAGAGACGCCTGCCACCCTCAGCCTGCCTCCAGCCGGGCTGCCGTCGGGTCTCGGCACCCTCTCACCTAACCATGACCGAAATGAGCGAGAAGGAGAACGAACCGGATGACGCGGCCACCCACACCCCCCCGGGGACCGTCTCTGCCCTCCAGGAAACCAAGGTAACTCGGGAGGCGCGAGGCCTGGACCCCTGCCCAGCGCGCCCCCAGCCCGGGCGCCCTCTTCCCGATGCGGTTGCCACTGTGGCTTCGGGTGCCCTGGGGTCACAGTAGCGGGGCCCGTGTGGTCCCTAACGCTCCGCGCGGCGACCCGGGGGCAGTGGGCTCGTGACGAGGGGCCACAAGGAGCCCCCATCACACAAGCACGACACGCCCTTGAGCGCGTGATGAGCGGACGCTCCACCGCGACCCTCCAGGGAGATTGTATGTAACTCGCGTTTGTTGGAGGGAGTCGGCGCAGCGAAGGCGGAGGCAGTGTGTAGCGGTGTGTAGCGGGTGTGGGCTGGTATACTCGCCCGCGTGTGCGTGCGAGGCGCACCCCTCCCGTGTCCGCCAGGTCTCTGTCTGTCCCTCTCTCTTTGCCTGTGTCTCTCTGAAAATGTCTCTACAACCTGTTTGTCTCTGTCTTGGTATCTCTCTGTGTGCGTCTCGGGTCCTCTCGGCGTCTCTGTGTGTTTATTTCTGAGTCTCTCTAGATGTCTCTCTCTGACCCGCCGCAGTCCTGCATTCGCCCCCCTCCCAACCGGGTTAGGCTCGGGGACGTGAGGCCGCGGCCGGGGGCTGCGCAGCTTCTGAGTTCGCAGCTGGGGGCTGCTGCAGGGCGGACCATCACTGGCGGGGACCCGGGGACTGTTGTTGCGGCTCCGGATGAGAAAGACAGGCAGCCCATGCCAGCGGGCCGTGTGCCGGGGAGGGGGGCGGGGAGCAGCTAGAAACAAAAAGGGAAGTCATCATAATTAATGAATGTCATAATTAACCCTAATTATGTATGATTGCTACTCCTGCGGGAGTCACAATGAATAAATTATTCCCCAAGGAAGTCAGGCGGAGCGCAGACTCCTGGCGCTGAAGGCGGTGGGGTGGGGGAGAACACTGCTCACATTCAACCCCCCCCCCATGCCTCTATTCTGCCTGCTCCCTCCCCGAGTTCTAGGTGCTGACCCGCAAGAAGTTCTGCAGGAAGCGACCTGAGCGGGGGACCTGGGGATGGGGAGAGAAGAAGGGGCAGTGCTCTCTCTGCCCACCCCCCACCCCCCCAGATTTCAGGCCCAGACTACTCTCTCCCTTTCCACCCTGGTAAATTGTTCCCACCCGGCTTCTGTTACCCAGATGAGGAGGGGGGCAGTCAGGACCAGAAATGGGTGGGGTCTTTGGCTCCCCCTGGTATCACTGGCTCATCTATAGCTCTTTCCAATGCCCATCTTCCTCCTAATTCTGTCTTGACCGCCCCCAGGATATGAGGTTAATTCAAGGTCAAGGTCTTCAAGGGAGTGACCAAGGGAAGATGAGTAGGACCAGAGGCACCCCAGGTAGGCTGAGGCACCCCAGGTAGGCTCCCCATGCCTAAACCAAAGCGACCCGGTGGGTCTCCACAGCCGAGTCTTCAGATTCACACTTGACCTTCTCCTGCTCCCTTCTGAGAACTAGACCTTGGGCTCTCAGACCACAGAGTTACCTCCCCCTCAGAGAGCCAAGTCTACTGGGAAAGGAATGAGGTGTTGGGGGGCAGAATATTGCTTGGAATATTTGTGACAGCTTCTTTCAAGCAGAAGATCCCCATCCTGAGGGAACTGAGCCCCATCCTGAGTTCCAGCGCCCCTGAGCTTCACAGCTGCCTTCTAGTCACCCTGGACAGACACATACAAACTCCTTGCTTGCTTCCCAGGGGACTGAGGGCCTCCCAGGTCCTGCCCTGATTCCCACACCACGGCCTGGCCACTCAGCCCCCTCCTTAAGAGTTCTCCAGAGCGGGCAGGAGGGCTGGGCAGTGCTGCCTCAGCAGTCAGCAGGCTGCAGGCTCAGCTGTGTGGGGAGGGGTGGTCAGGGCCTGGCAGGTCTGTACCTCCTTCCTCCCGGCCCAAGGACTGTCCCATGCCATCACCTCTGGGTCTGAGCCATGGAGATCTGAGGAGCAGGGAAGGAATGGGAGTGTACACCTGACCTGGTCCCTCTGTGCCAGGCCAGTTGGAGCCCTGCCCCTTTGCCGCCCTCCCCTGTACCTCATTTATGAAGGACTCAGTAATAACAGCACAGGCTGGATTGCAGGTCTGGGGGAAGGTACTCAGGAGGGCAGAGGTGGGCAGAGAGAGGATTCAGAACACTTGCCAGCCTCCTTCCATTCCCCCACCTCAACTTGTCCCAAAGTAGCTTCTGTCTTCAGACTGTAGAGGTGGAGAAGAGGAAGGGAGAGGGTCGGTGCTGCCCACCCAGCTCAGTTTGAGGCAGGTACAACAGAGGTGGCTGGTGTACTTGTCTTCATTAGGCAGTGAAGTCAACATTCCAGACCTATTCATCAGTGTTTGGGGCTCCCTGGGGATTTCTTGCCAGCCCAAGTCCAGCCTCGTGCTCACCCTAAAGTCGGGTATCACTCCGGCACCCAAGCTTCTCAGCCACCCTCCTAGTGGCAGCATCGCCCTCTCTGGGTCCCCATCCCATCCTACTACATAGGGCCTGCCAGCACCCCCTTTGCTGCCATCTTTGGAAAGACCCTGCCATGCCAGCTCTGCCATCTGAGTCAGCTTGTGTCACATCTGCCACCACCCTCTGCCAGCTGCCTAGTGCCATTTCAGGAGCTGGCAGGAGCTGAGGAAGGAAAGGACTGTCCAGGGTGTGGAGAGGTGGGGAGGAGGCAGGCAGGCCAGGTCCTGCCTCCAGGAGGGGATTCAGAATAACAGGTCTGATGGTCCAGGCTCCAAGCCAGACAAGCTCCTGGTGCTTTGGGAGGGAATGGGGTCCAGGTGGGCCAGCTTGCCAGGGTGTATGGTGACTTCTTCTCACACCAGGGAATGGGTCCTGGGACAGTGGGGGCACCAAAAAGATAGAGGGTGGGGAGGTAGAGAAAGGTCTTCTCTGGGAACTAGGAGTCCCAGGAATGGAAATACCTGGCCAGGCTGAGCCCAAATGAGGTTTGGGTGGCCAAGCCAGATGTCTCTGGTGTGGGCGGGCATTAAGCCATTTGGCAGAGATGCCGTCATCTGCCCTCCAGCCACAGCCCTTGACATCTGCCAGCCACCCCAGGTGGCATTCCTTCCCACTTCTCCACCCTCCTGGGATCTGGGGCAGAGTTGGGGCTGCCCTGGTGGCAGGGAACATTCTGTTCCAGAGGCTTTTGGTACCCTGCAGAGGTGGCTCTTGGCACTGAGGCCAGGCAGGGACCAGGAAAGGGCACAGGCTGGAGAGTAGGGAGGCTTGAAATCTCATCCTGTGAGGATTACTTTGGAAATAATGGCCTCAGGAGGGGGGAACATTATTGATGTCTTCAAATATTTGAAGAACTGATGTGTGTAAGCGGGAGTATCCCTTCCTGGAGCCAAGGGAGGGACAAGGGCCGATAGGCAGGGAGGCAGGTTTCAGCTCTAAATAGGGAAGCACTTTCCAGCGGTTGCAGCTGCCCAAAGATGGAATGACTGTCCCAAGAGAGGATGGGCTTGCCGTCACAAGAGGTGACCAACAGAGTCAGACAATAATTCAGAGGGGACATGGCCAGAGCAGTGTGGGGTGGGGACTGCTCTATGTGCCTAGTCTTTCAAGTCCCTTCTAACCCTACATTTCATGACAAGCCCATGGCACAACTGAGGGCCAGAGCTGAGGGCCAAGGCAGGGTGCTCCTGGTCACTTGCGCTCAATAGCCAAAGCCACTGGTTCAAGTCCCGGCTCTGCTACTTAGCCGCTGCGGACTCATGATGAGTGAGTGATTTAACCCCCTCAGCTCCTCATCTGCAAAGGGGGCCAATAATTGTCACCACCTCAGTGGGTCGTGCCAGGGTTAATGAGATTCTGCATATCAATTCCAGGACTCTGACAACGACAGTCCCTCATTATGTTCATAAGTTTAGGCTTTGCTTTGGGGACTTGAGCCTGTATTGCTTAGAGAGCATCTAACCCTGACTTGGAGGTGGGGAAACTGAAGCTTAGAGAGAGAGGAAGTGAAGTAACTTGCCTTCAGGCAGCAGATTGCGTTCTGCCCCCACCCCCCCAGCACATCCTCCCAGAGACCTCCTGTGCTCTGTGCCCACGGCCCCTGTGCAGAGCAGTGGGTGGTTCACCCGCCCCTCTGGGCCTGTCAGAGCCCCGAGAGCCACATAGAACATATTCGTGTTCTAATTAATTGTCCCTCTGGGCCTCGACCTCTGCCCCAATGCCCAGGCAGCTGGGGCCCGGGGCCCTGCTTCTCAGAGACACACAAAGAAGCCCACAGTGCTGGCCAGGAAGCTGGATTTGGAAGGAGCTGAGCAGCTCAGCATGCCAGTCCGCCTAGGGCTCTGGCCTTTCAGCTGGCCTACCGGGCCCGCCTTTTGCCCAAACATTTCCCCCTCTGCTTTCCCCTCTGTCATGTGGCCTGCTGGCCTCCCTAGGATTAGAGGGGCCACCACTTCCATTCCCTTGGCACACAGGCTGCCTGGTGTCCCAGCTGGGAACCCTGGCCAAGTCTCCCTGCCTAGAGCCAGGCCTCTGCCCCCCACCTCCACCCGTTTCTTTTTTTAACTGGTAGAAAGGAATGGGAGGGGTAGGGGCTTTCAACAGGAGGGGAGTAGGGCAGGGGTCTGGCTAGAGAGGTCCAGATCTCACTCCGGGTAGAATAAGGGTGTGTTTGAGTGAGCAATGGGAATAACTCTGGCCTCACCGCAGAATCCACCGTGCACTCCAGAACACGTGCTCTGTTTAGGATTCCAGCCACTTGCTCATCATTTATTCCACAAACATTGACTGAGCACCCACTATGTGCTGAGGCCCGTTATGGGCATTTGAAGCAACCTTCCCCGCCCTCCAGGGGCTCACAGCCTCCCGGAGGAGTGAGAAGTAAAGGACAACATAAACCTGATCGGAGCTATCATGGAAGCCCGTCCAGATGCAGCCAGCCAGAGGAGGGAGTGGTCCCACCGAAGGGAATTCCTGCAGAAGAAGAGACAGCTTCCCAGAGAAGGAAGAATCACAGGAAGCCCTGAAGAAGAAAGCGGGGAATAACTGGATAAGGCAAAGAGGACAAACACGTAAAAAGCGCAGAGGCATGAAACACGGATGAGTTCAAGTCCTCACATGTGGGCTCAGGTGGAGGGCCTGGGCTGCAAGGGCAGGTTTGGCCAAGTTGCAGTTTCATGGCTGGGACAGGGGCTTGGCTGGGTCCTGAGGAGCCATGAAAGGTTTTTTGCGGGGTCAGGGATCACCTCCCTGGCAGGTGCATGGAGAACAGGTGGGGATGGGCAAGGCGGAGGCAAAGAGCTATGGCCCTGAACCCGACAGGGTGCTGGAACCTGAACCAGGGCAGGGCTCTGGGGTGCTGAGGTGTTACAGGGGATGAACTGGAGAGGTGTTTTGGAGGGAGAATCAGCCCTGAGGATGAGGGTCCAGGGTGACCA
The DNA here is from genome assembly GCF_949987515.2 of Delphinus delphis. NCBI lineage: Eukaryota > Metazoa > Chordata > Mammalia > Artiodactyla > Delphinidae > Delphinus > Delphinus delphis. The sequence goes on from NC_082701.1 coordinate 21,687,616, forward strand.
CTCCCCCACTCCCCGTTCAAGGACCGAGGACCTGGTGTGTTTTGGCCCCCAAAGTATTATTTTGTTAAGTCGAGTAAATGGTACCTCCATTCAGTGAAATTCCTGTACAGCCGTACAAAAAGAATGGTGAAACTCTGTGTGTATTTGTATGGAATGACTTCCAAGAAAAACGCAAGGCACGGGAGAAATAGTATTCTACCATTTCTGCAAATTAAAAAGGAAATAAAGCCTCTTGAATTTGTTTCTATCCAATGTCACATAAAGTTCTAGGTTTCTTAACTGACTTCTTTTTTTTTGGCTGCACGCAGCATGCGGATCTTCCTGTGCCCCCTGCAATGGAAGCACAGAGTCTTAACCACTGAACCACCAGGAAGTCCCTCTTAACTGACTTTAAATTTCATAAGTTCATGAAATGGATGAATATTTTTTATTAAAAAATTACTTTTATAAACAAAAAGTCTAGGGGTGGGGTAGGGAGGGTGGGAGGGAGATGCAAGAGGGAGGAGATATGGGGATATAGGTATATGTATAGCTGATTCACTTTGTTATACAGCAGAAACTAACACACCATTGTAAAGCAATTATACTCCAATAAAGAGGTTAAAAAAAAAAAAAAAGCCTAGGGACTTCCCACGTGGCTCAGTGGTTGAGATTCCGCACTCCCAATACAGGGGGCCCGGGTTCGATCCCTGGTCAGGGAACTAGATCCCACATGCATGCTGCAACTAAGAGTTCACATGCTGAAACTAAGGAGCCCATGTGCCGCAACTAAGGAGCTGGTGAGCTGCAACTAAGGAAACTGCCTGCCACAACTAAGACCCAATGCAACCAAATAAATAAATTTTTTTTTTTTTTTTTGCGGGACGCGGGCCTCTCACTGTTGTGGCCTCTCCCGTTGTGGAGCACAGGCTCCGGACGCGCAGGCTCAGCGGCCATGGCTCATGGGCCCAGCTGCTCCACAGCATGTGGGATCCTCCCGGACCGGGGCACGAACCCGTGTCCCCTGCCTCGGCAGGCGGACTCTCAACCACTGCGCCACCAGGGAAGCCCCATAAATATTTTTAAAAAACAAAGTCTAGATTTCTTTTTGAAAATTGAGAAACCTGGCAACGCTGGGCTGCCCTACAGACTAGCTCAGCTGGCTGAAGGAGACCAGCAGCTACTCGCTGACTGTCCAGTTCCCACCACTCCTAATTAGGTGCCTGTCCAGCCAGAGCTCCTTTGCTCGAGGAGGTTCCCTGCCTGGCTCTTGTGGGCACCTGGGATGGTGACCTGCCTTCTGGGACTTGGCAGCCTCTTTCTCAGTACTTCATCTCACCTCTGGCTCTCAGCCTTCAGGCTGCCGCTGGCCAAGGAGAGATCCCGGGGAGCCAGTCCCCTCCAGGCTCACAGCCCCTTTTCCTCTCTCAGCTCCAGAGGTTCAAGCGCTCACTTTCCCTCAAGAACATCCTCCGAAGTAAGAGCATGGAGAACTTCTTCTTTCGCTCGGGGTCTGAGCCCAAATGCCCCACCGAGGTGCTGCTGACGCCCCCGACCCCGCTGCCACCTCCCTCCCCACCACCAGCGTCTGCAGACTGGGGCCTACACACCCCAGCCCTGTCCCCCTGCCCGATCTCACGCCCCCTGGCACCACTCAAACCAGTGAGGCTGCACAGCTTCCAGGAACACGTCTTCAAGCGAGCCAGCCCCTGTGAGCTGTGCCAACAGTTCATTGTGGGTAGGTGCCTGGGTGGCAACAGAAGGGGTCGGGGTGAGTGTGGGTGTGGGCCCATGGACCTGACTGCCTGATGTTGGGCTGCTGCTAAACCTAACTGTGCCCCTCCCTCTGGGAGGACACATGAGCACCCTTGGGGGTGGGTGGGGACCCCGTGTTGCTGTGTTTACTAACAGCTCAGGTTCCACCCTGACTGTGTGGAGGTCGGAGCTAGGCCCCAGGCTGGCATGAGGATGCCCAGTCCCTTGCTCCCTCATGCCCTAACCTGCCTCCTTTGCTCCTTGCCCTTGGATGTAGCCTCTCTTGACCACCCCCTCTTGCCAAACCCACATTCTTCCCAGGAAACTCCAAGCAGGGTTTGCGGTGTAAGACATGCAAAGTCAGCGTCCACCTCTGGTGCTCCGAGGAGATCTCCCACCAGCAATGCCCAGGCAAGATGGTGAGTGGGGACCACACAGAGATGGCTGGCTGATGCTCCCAGGCCTGGCATGTGGGGGAATGAGTGCCCTGCAGGGCTGGTTCCTCATGTGGGGTGGTGCTTGGGCTTGGGGAAGGCCAAACTCTCAAGGGGCTGTGACCTCCCTGTGCCCTCTCTCTGCCCCACCCCACCCCCCGCCACAGTCCTCCTCCTTCCGCCGCAACTTCAGCTCCCCGCTCCTGGTGCATGAGCCGCCACCAGCCTGTGCCATGAGCAAGGAGTCCCCACCCACTGGTGAGTGTCCACTGTTGCCCCTGATCCCACTGTGGTGGGATGAGAGACCCATGCACTCCTCAGAGGAGCACCTGAGTCACATGGCACTGCCCGTTCTTGGCACGACTACCACTCCCTTCTCTTTTTTTTAGACTTCTTCTTCTTCTTTTTGTTTGTTTGTTTTGGTTTTCTTCCCCACTTCCCTTCTTTGAATGCTGCTGTCCTGAATGTAGAGTTCATTCATTCATTCATCCATCCTTTAACAAACACTTTATTGAACACCTACTAAGTGCCAGGCACTGTGCTAGACATGGGAACACAGCCCTGAAGAAGGTGGAGCTCATGGTCTAGTAAGGGAGCTAGACATGAAATAAATAATCACATAAATCATCAATTAACCATCATTTGGTGAATGCCTGAAACGGAAGGATAGGGAATAAAGAGAGGATAAAGTCGGCACCGACCTCATCCACAGAGGCAAAGAAGGCATCCGGGAGACTTGACAGATAGGGAATTAGTCTGAGGATCTGGGGAAGACCAGTGTGGACAGGAGGCAGGCCAGAGGTAGGGAGAGGCAGAGAGTTAAAGAAAGGATAATGAGGATGGGACTGAGGGAGTCAGAGTAAAAGGGTGAGATGGGACCCTGGGTGCAGGGCCTCGGGGTCCATCTTAAGAGTGTTCTTTGGACTTTATTCTCTTTTTTTTTTTTAATTGAAGTATAGTTGATTTACAATGTTGTGTTAATTTCTGCTGTACAGCAAAGTGATTCAGTTATACATATATATATATTATTTTTCATATTCTTTTCCATTATGGTTTATCACAGGATATTGAATATAGTTCCCTGTGCTCTACAGTAGGACCTTGGTGTTTATCCATTCTGCGTATAAACAGTTTGCATCTGCTAATCCCAAACTCCCAATCCATCCCTCCCCCACCCCCCCCTCCCCCTTGGTAACCACAGGTCTTTGGACTTTATTATAAGGTCAATTTTTGTGTTTTTACAAGAGCATTATGGCTACTGTGTGGGTTGGAGAGGCTGGACTGGAAGCAGGGAGACCAGTTGGGAGGCCATGATGGTTGCCAGGAAAGAGTTTGGTAGCTTGGACCAGGCTGGTAGCAGTGGAGATGGAGAGAAGTGAGCAGATTCTAGAAGTGTTTGGGAGGTAGGATGAGGTGATGGAGTGAACACAGGCAGTGAGGCGGGCAAGGGGTCCAGGATGCTCCAGGTTTGTGCCTGGGCACCGTGGGAGGACACGGAGCTCTCATACCGTGAGGGAGACCTGGGAGGGGCAGGTGAGAGGAGTGCAGATTTCAGTTTAGGGCTGGCTGAGCGGGACAGCCCGCAGGGCAGCCAGGGCTGAGATGCAGGACGTCAGGGCAGAGCGAGGCTGGCAGCAGGGTGCCCGGCCCTGATGGTGACTCCTCAGTAGGGGCCAGCGGGAAGGTGGACCCCGTCTATGAGACCCTGCGCTACGGAACCTCCTTGGCCCTGATGAACCGCTCCAGCTTCAGCAGCACCTCTGAGTCCCCCACGCGGAGCTTGGTAGGTATGGGGAGCACCAAAGGGGAGCCTCGGGGGCAGAGGTCTCAGAGGGTGGGGGGGTCCAGGGGTTGAGCCCTCCCCTCGCTGTGTCCCTAGAGCGAGCGGGATGAGCTGATTGAGGACGGGGAAGGCAGCATCCGCAGCTCAGAGGAGGGCCCTGGCGACAGCGGTGAGTGGGACTGGGGACCAGGGGCAGGAATGGAGCGCAGTACGGGCCGCTGCCTGCTGCCTCACACCCTCGCCCCACCCTGGCATCTCCAGTATTCACAGCCCCGGCCGAGAGCGAAGGGTCAGGACCAGAGGAGAAGAGCCCTGGACAGCAGGTGAGGCTGGGCTGGCAGTGAGCCCCCGGCAGGCCAGGTGGGAAGGGGCTGTTCTTCTCCTTGTCACTGATCCCTAGGTGGGTGACAGCGTGCTGAGTGGGAGTATCCCTGTTCCATCATTTATCCTCAGTCTACAGGGATGGGCAATGCCGGGGTGAGTAGGCCCGGGAGGCAGGGGTGTTACCACTCCACTGACCCAGTGCCTACTGTGCCCACTCCTACTGCCCCAAGGGTGGGCAGTTCTAGGGTGCAGCAGGCAGAGGAGGATCCCTCTTCTCCATCCCTGGCCCAGTCCCTTCAGGGGTGTGTAAGCACGGCAGATAGGACAGTCTTCACCTCCCCTGTCATTGACCCAGGAGCGCTGTGCCCCATCTCCTAGCCCCCAGGGTAGGCAAGGTCAGGGCAAGGGGAGAGTAGGTGGAATAAGAAAGGTGTCCCCCCCACAATGACCCAGAGCTCTTCCACAGGCCCCCAGGCCCCTTCTACGGAAGGATGTGGGGCCCATGTACTCCTACGTCGCGCTCTACAAGTTTCTGCCCCAGGAAAACAACGACCTGGCTTTGCAGTAAGTCCTCCAGCGGCCCAGTCCCCGCCCCGGGCAGCTGCCTGGCTCCAACCTCAGGGCTCTGTGCTCCCAGACCTTGGAACACGAGTGTGAGGGAGACCTTCAGGAACCTCCTCCTGGCACACTTGAGGCTACTGAGCCCAAAGAGGAGACAGAGGTGCCAGAGTCCAAGAGGGATTGGTGCTAATGTCATGTTTCCTGCCCCCTGCCCGGCCTCTGTCCTGGAGAGCGTCTGCCATACCTGTGGTCACTCAGGGTCCTCCAAGGGCATCGAGAACTCTCTCCCAGCTGAGGGGGGCATGCAGGGGATCTGGGGGCCTAGGACTGTTGGGATGCAGAGTGGGAGAGTCCCTCCTGCCCCATGTGCTACCTCTGCTCTCTCATCCCAGGCCTGGAGACCGGATCATGCTGGTGGATGACTCTAACGAGGACTGGTGGAAGGTGACTTCGCAGGGTGGGGAGCGGAGGGTGGGGGGTGGTAGGTACATCACTAGCCCGCACCCTCAGAGAACACAGCCCCAAAGACCTCCTCTCCTTCCTCCACCGGCCCTAGCCAGGCCTAGGCCCACCCTCAGGTCTTACTCTCGCTGTGCCCCTCCCCGCCCCAGGCTTGTTCCTCCGTCCACCTTGTGCCCTTTCCAGCCCAGAAGCCACCCGACTAGGGGCTCAAATACAGAGAAGCCAAATCTGGAGGATGACAGCATTGGCTCTGAGTGGGCATTAGGTCTAGAGAAAGCAGTGGGGGTCAGGGGGTGGCACGAGTGTTCATTGCCAGCCTCATCCCCAGGGCAAGATCGGCGACCGGGTTGGCTTCTTCCCAGCCAATTTTGTGCAGCGGGTGAGGCCAGGCGAGAACGTTTGGCGCTGCTGCCAACCCTTCTTCGGGAACAAGGAACAGGGCTACATGAGCCTCAAGGAGAGCCAGGTGAGGGCCTGGGCCCTGCATGGCTGGAGAGGGGGGCGTGGGAGAGAGGCGGCGAGGGTGTGGGCGAGGGCCCTGGAGGAGGATGCTTGCAGCCTGGCAGCAGGAGGGAAGGCAGGCTAGAAGCAGTGGGACTGGGAAGTTCCCTGGTGGCCTAGTGGTTAGGAGTCTGGGCTTTCACTACCGTGGCCGGGTTCAATGCCTAGTCCGGGAACTGAAATTCCCGTTAAAAAAAAAAAAAAAAAAGCAGCAGTGGGACTGCAGGGCTCTCCTGTCCTCCCCTCTGGGAACTGGGGCTGGCAGCTAACACAGGCAGAGGGCTGAGTTATGTTAGAGAGTCGGGGCAGGAACACTGGATTAGGAGTCTAGAGGCTCGGGTTTGAATGCTGGCTCTGCCTTTGGGTTCTTGTTAACCATGGGCAAGTCCTTTTCCCCCTGTTACCTCCTCTGTGAAACGGTAGTTTGTCAGGGGTATTAGACCAGCTGATCTCAAAGGTCAGACCCGAAGTGATGCTCTGTGTCTGCTGACTGCCTGGTCTTGCACCCTGTACTCTCCTGGGATCTGCTCCCATCACCCGGGCTCCAACCACATCTGACGCTGGTCCCTTCATCCCCTGGGATGGACCGCCTGGGAGCCACCAGCAGGACTTGGGGCCAGGGACGCAGGCAGTGCCAAGCCTCAGCTTCATGTCTCTTCCGCTCAGATCTGTGTGGGCGTGGGCAGGAGCAAGGATGCTGATGGCTTCATCCGCGTCAGCAGCGGCAAGAAGCGGGGTCTGGTGCCAGCCAACGTCCTGACCGAGATCTGAGAAGAGCCAAGAGAACCCGGAAGCCACCCCTGCCTGTGCCCGGCCCTTGCTTCTGGCCCCAGGAGGGGAGCAGGCCTCTGCCCACACTCTCTCTCCCTCTGCCCTTCTCCTTGGGGCCAGTCACCATGGCTTGGGAGGCTTCTGCACTGAGGAGGGTTTTATTTCATGGGTCCTGGGGTGCCCTGAGGAGGCTGCTGCTCTGAGACTTGGAGGTGGGGAGGAGGAGAGAGTGGGAGGGGATGGGAAAGCTCCAGGTGGGACCCCCTGGTGCCCATGCACTCCCAAAGCCCGTTGCCATGCTGAGTCCAGCCCTGAGAGGAAGTTCCTGGGGAACTTCCCTGCTGCCTCTTCCAGAGACCTTCCCCTGCCCACAGCATCTTTGCCTGCCTGACAGCTCCCCTCTCCTCACAGAGCCTCTGCTTGGGTCTTCGTGTGTGTGACCCTGCAGCTGCCCCTTTGGAAGTGGGGCCTTGGGAAGGTGCCTTCCCGGGTCCCTTAGCCCCAGCTCTGGGTAGGGAGGGAATTCAGGGCTGCAGGAGGATCCTGGTCTCACCACCTCTGTCACTCCATCAATTCTCAGGAAAGTTCTGCGGTTATCTCTCCCATTACTTGAAACCCGGGTGGACAGAGGAGGGGAGGGCTGAGGTCTGGGGAAGTTGTGGTAAATCAGAGACTGTCCCTCAAGTAGCACAGTCACCACAGAGCAGCCTCATCTTACCCTTGTGCACTGGGAAAGGACACCCAAGAGCGGCCTGAACACAGAAACCCGATTAAGAACAAAAGACTGGCCCACGCCTGCTCAAAATAACCCCCAGTTCACTGTCAGGACTCTAAAAGCTCAGTTCCTGTCCCAGTCCTCTCCAGGCCCACCCCAGGAACCCAACCTTCAGGGCTGACCCCGCAGTGACCCTCCCTCACCCCCTCTCTCCAGGCTCTGCAGGGGACAGGGCTGCCTTTGCAGGGGTTCCTTTTCTGGTTGCATCTGCTCCCTTGTCCAGGACACAGAGCCCTGGGAGGAAGAGGGAGTGGGAGACAGACAAAGAATTCTGTTGGAGCACCAGGAGGGGAAGGGGGTAGGCATCCTGGGCGGGGGGGGGGACACACAAAGAGGACCCCTCCCTTGCAGGTTGCTTCTCTCTGGTACCAACTTCCCTCTCCCCCCAAGCTCAGAGCCTCCTCTTGTGCCCTTGATCGTGCCAGCCAATGCCACCCCCCATCCTAGGCACAGTCACACATCCTCCTACCCACTGGCCCCTGCCCCACCTCTCCCTCGCAGAGAGGGGTACTCAAGCCACACTGCCCTGTTTGCTGCCATGAGGGCCCCCCCCCCCTCCAGCAATGTCCCAGGGGCGGGCCCAATGCCCACTGTACATGAGGCTGCATGAGGCGTCTGTTGGAGCATTGCTGAGCCCCCAGACTCCTAATTAAATGTTTCTTGTCCCAACCTGTCTGCTCTATCTGCTTGGGCTAGAGGAAGGGAAGGGGGAAGGGGTCGGGGGGTGGTGGAGGTACGGAAAGGGGACAGCCTGAAGATCGGAGAATGCGCTCATCTCCGAGAGGAGGGGTATGGGGACAGCTGGCCCTGACAGTGAGGGTCCCCAAGCCTTCTCATTCCCTTCCACCCAAGCAGCCTGAGCCAGGCGGGATCTGAGGAAGTGGGGCAGGAGGTTTGGGGGACGCCGGAAAGAGAGAGGGTGGGGCTGCGGCCACTTTCGGGTTCGAGGCGCTCCTGCCTCGCGCAGGGGGCGGGCACACACCTCTGCGTCTGGACCGTTCCTGCCCAGGCAGAGATGCCCTCGGAGACCAGCAGTCTCCGTACCCAGGGTCGGGGGCGGGGGGGCTCAATACCCACCCGAGATCAGCCCCGCCCCCGCAGCCCCCTAAACCCGAGGCAGATACGTTGGCGGCGAGGACAGCCGCGGACGGTGGGGCCCTGAGATGACTCATCGGGAGCCTGGCGCCAGGGGGCCGCGGTGGCGCCCCGCCCCCAGCGGTGCCCGCCGCCCACCTGCTCCGGCTGAGCCGCCTCTTTCCCGTCCGCACGGCCGGCCGCGTCATCGCCCAGGCGAGCACGTCCTGTGCTATTTATGGGGAGTGCCGAGAGAGAGAGAGAGAGAGAGAGAGAGCGAGAGAGAGAGAGAGAGAGAGAGAGAGAGAGAGAGAGAGAGAGAGAGAGAGAGGCAGAGAGAGAGAGGCAGGCTGCGGCGGTGCCAGGGCAACGCCATGCTGCCAGAATGCATCCGGCTCTGCCTTCCAGCCCCCCCAAATCAAGGTAGGCCCCGTGGGGCCAGACCCTGGGTCCCCAACCGCTTTCCTTGGGCTGCTTCAGGGATGACTCTAGAGCTTGGAGGTGGTAGGGGGAGCAGAAGGAGGGTGACCCCCTTCCTAGGACCCCTGATGATGGGACTGGATAAAGGGGTCACAAACCCAGTCCAGAGTCTTAAAAAGAGGGGAACTCACACAAACAGTGCCGGGGAAACTATGCCAGGAACTTAATTTTATTTTATCCTCTGAGGACCCAGTGAGGAAAGTGGTGGTGTCCCCTTTTCACAGATGATGAAACTGAGACCCAGAGATATTAGGTGGCTTGTCCATGGTCATACAAATTAGCCAGCCCAACCTTTCCCCTTTTATACTTGGAGCAACTGAGGCCCAGAGCAGACTAGAAACTTGCCCAAGGTCACCCAGCAAATTAACGGTCAAACTGGTCTCAGAAATTCTATCTCTTGCCTCTCAGTTCAGCTCTTCCCCCACCTGACCCTGGGTTCCTCAGTGGCTTAAACCAGCACAATGGAAACAGAGACACCTTGAAATGCTGGGCGGGGGGCTCCAGGGATCAAGACCCTACTCCACTGGAGAGGGTCAGAGCCTTTCAGCCAAACCTTCTGCACACCAACTTGTGTCTGCACCGGCCAGCAGCTGGCCTGGACCCCTGCCTCCTCCCCAGCTCATCTGACGCACTGCTGAGCACAGCAGCTTCTTCCGGTGGTGGCTGGACCACTAACAGCATGCTCACAGCCTGGGGCTGGGAACAGCTGGTGCCCCCACTGTAGCCTCTGCCCTCCTCCGTGCCCACTCTGGGGGTGGCAGGACCAGCAACACCATTGGCCTGGGGCAGAGGATATCAAGCAACCTGTGGTGGTGCCAACCCACCGTTTGGCTCTATTGTCTGACCCACACGTGCCCTCCATCCCCCCACCTCAGCCTGAGCTTAAGCTGGCATGTATCCTGCGGGGATGAAGGTTTAGGGGAGACACAAAAAGAGGGGGAGTCTGGGGGCAAGAGACAAGAGGCCTCAAAGGGCAGAGAGATGGATACGAGGCAGTGGGTGGGGACACAGGTCCCCGCTGTGCAACCCCACCCATTTTGCTAGCACCACTCTCTTTGGCCCCTTCAGCCTTTTTTTTACCCCCCCATTCTTAACACCCCCTCCCCAGTGCTTAGGACATTGGAGGCATCTGCTGGAGAGTGCGACCAGCCAGTGTACCTCCGGCCTCGGCCCTCCCTGTGCTTTGGGGAGCCAGCCTAGGTGGTCCGTCTCAGCCTCAGAGAGAGCACCCACTGTACCCTGTACCCCTCCTCCAGCTCGTGGCCCTGCAGCAGCAGCTGTGCTCCGTACCTCTCGGCTGCAGCCCACTCCGAGTCACCCCCTCCCACGTCTGGTCTGGAGGACTCAAAGGTGGGTGCTAGTGTTCTAGCCACACTGGTATTCTGGGGAGTCATTGGCCCCTCCAGGACTCAGGTTCCTCCTCCAGAAATGGAGTTGGACTTGCTCATGGAGTCTTTACCTCAGGGCCATGAGCCCCTTTAAAGGGTAAAATTATATGATGGGACCAGTTGCAAACTCTTGAGAGAATGGACATGTCTTTTCATCAGAATTCCACAAGGCTCCAGGACCTGGAAGAGACCCAGCGGTTACTTTAAGGGGTCTGCCTGCTAAGGGGGCCCTCCTAGGCCCTGCCCCAGGAAGGGTTTAGAGGCCTGTGCTGGAAAGAGGTAAGCTTAGGCCCGGGGTGAGCTTCAGAAAGAAGTGTTTTCTACATGCAAGGCTTCCCAAGAGATAGGCTCTTACAACCTGATTCTTCCTCCCCCCCACCACTCCGCCAAAAGTGAGGCAGTTTCCTACACCTTCAGTGACCTGTGAGAGAACAGCACCATCTCCTGGTCCATGGTGGAAACCTTTTCTGTGCTGCAGGCTCACGAGCCTCAGTAAAGGTGCTTATCTCCTTCCTGTCATCCCTCTACTGCCTGGAGGAAGTGGAGGTGGGCGGCCTCAATGCCCTTCCTCCTCTGAGAAGAAGGCATCTCATGCTCCAAGTAGCTTAGCCGAGGCCCTTCTTCCAGGCCACAGCTTCCCCATATGGAATAACAGGCTTAGAGCAAGCCTAAGGATACATTATGCACAGGCTGCTATGGCGGCAACAGGGAAACCAAAAAGCAGTGTCCTCTCAGCTGGGGCTCTGATGCACATGGGTGGGGATGGAGGTTGTCTGGACTATTCCGTCTGGGCCTCCCTGGCTTGGGCTACCCACATCCCCACCTGTCCGGACTGGACGAGGACACTGCAGGCAGAGCTGGGGATAGGTCTGCTGCCCCCAGGATCGCTTTAGCCCTGCCTTTCCCACACCGAGTGCAGATGGAAACATGTGCCCAGTACACATCCTGAAGACCCCTCATTGGCCTTCGCATTACTGCCCACAAGAGTTCCTCAGAGACCGGTAGACCGCAGAGGTAACCAGGACAGGCACACCAGCCATAGCTGTGCCCAACTTTCCTCCCCCCGACTTCTCACCTGAGCTGACACTCCCGTATTTAACTGGTTGACTGACCCCTTCCACCTGGACACCTGTCACTCAAACTGCCACCCACTCCAAATGTTCAACTTGGCTCTTCCAGGCATCCTCACCACCACTAGTTTCTTCTCCTGATCACCAAAGGCATCTTCTGCCCAGTCCTCCAAAGCTCGAGGCCTGGGGACCAAGCTAGCCTTCTTCCTGAGGCCTCCGTAGTAAGTCTACAAAGTCCTATCTTACTTCATCTTGAATCCATTTTTCCCATTCAGGTCGTCTTAACAGGTGAATCCAACACCTGGCTTCACCTCTTTTCTCATCTGCAAAATGGAGAAGCTAATACCCTACTTTACAATGTTGTGAAAATTATAGAATCAATACAAGTCAGTGTAAAGTGCCTCAGTACTTGGCTCACAGAGCAGATACTTTACTGAAAAATTCCTTGGTGGTTACTACTACCAGTTAATAGGCAAAATAAAACCTACTTCTCATTTGTAAAAAGGGATATGAATTAAGTAACTCAAAACTGCTGTGACAAGTTTGTATGTTATGTGCCTTTATTCCAATTTCTGCTGAGAAAGCCTTTTTTCTCTGGGACATTTTTGATGGTTATAAACCAAAAACCAAAACAGGAAACAATCCTTCTTTTAAGGACAGGAAAGAAAAAAAGTTTAGAAATAGAAATTGGGATGCTCAAGATGACAGCTTCAGTTCTATCTCAATAAGGCTGTCTAAAGACAGCTTAGGCAGTCGCCAGCAGTTCAAGTCCAGACCATACCTTCTGGACTGGTGGTGGTTCAAATTCCCACCGTCCTGGAGTTCCAAGGCAGTAGACCACAACCTTGAACCTCAGTGCAGTTGAGCAGTGCAAGCATATATTTTCTGTTGTTTTAAAATAATGTGACAACTCATGCCACAACTGAATACTGGTTCCCAACCAACATTTGAGACCATGTCTGAGGTGCCACTCATGCTCTGCTGAAAAGAGCAGTTTTGAGGCACAGTCTTCGAGGCTTGGGTAGAAGCCATTCCTCTCCTCCCTTCAAAGTAGGCCCCACACCCCATGGACGGAGGGGGCATGAGCCTGACCAGAGGCCAGGAGCCAAGGGAGAAATGAAGCAGGAACCCAGGGAAGGGCCTGTATCTCATTCCTCAGTTCTGGCCCTGTACACAGTGAAGACCCACCAAGCAGCCAGAAACTGGAAGCAGAGAGGCAGGCAGATAAAGCCTTGTCTTTTATTGAATGAGTGATCTACGCAACTGCTGAGGCCACTATGTACAGAGAAGAAAAGGAGAACTTCATTTCTTGGTCTCTTCCTCCTTGGACAGAGTCTTGATGATTTCCTCCTTCTTGGCCTGGAGCCGCTCCTCACGGCGCTTGCGGGCTTCCTTGGTCTTAGACCTGCGGGCCTCAGCCTGGTCCCTGGGTAATGGAAGAGAGAAGATGGGTGAGCTGCTGGGGACACCAAGAGCTCCTGCTTCAACTAGCCAATAAGTCCCCACACCACCCTGACATTGATGGTAGGTGGTATGTGGGTATGTACAGGACAGAGCAGCATACACCTCTAACACAACAACTGTATTCTGGACAGACTGCATGTAAGTCGAGATTAGACATCAGCACATTTTAAATGTCTCAGAACTTGCCCCTGTGACAGACACCAATTCCTAAAGAAACTTACGCCAGAAGCTTCTTGCGAGCCTTGTCTGCCTTCAGCTTGTGGATATGTTCCATGAGAATCCTCTTGTTTTTGAACACATTACCCTTCACTTTCAGGTACAGGCTGTGATACCTGTAGCGTACAAGGATTAGAGGTTCTGGTCAGCAATGGGACCAACACCGAGGTTGGCCTGCGATCTGCTCCTCTACACAAGGCCCCTAAGCATGTAGGGTTCCTCTCTTCTTGCTGCAGGGACTTCTTTCCCCCAAACTAGGACTTTTTGTGCAATTTCTAGACAGAAGAGCTCACCTGGCAGATAAACTTAATTCTTGGGCTGTCCTGATGGTGTATGTGAGCAGAACAGGACAGAACGGAAGAACTTTCTTAGAAAATACCAAGACACACGGCTCTCTCCCCAAGGCCAATGAGACAGAGCTTGTGTATCTGTGCAAAGAACAAGCCATCGAAACAGCAATGGGTCTTGGTGGGTCCGAGAGAAGGTACTTACATATGGCGGTCAATCTTCTTAGATTCACGGTATCTTCTGAGCAGCCGACGCAGAATTCTCATCCTCCTCATCCAGGTTACCTTCTCGGGCATTCGAGCATTGGCAGTACCCTTTCGCTTACCTACGAGGAAGATGAGTCAGGCTCCCTGTAGTGCATCTGGGTTACTAGAGCCAGCTGACTGGTCACAACGATAGCTACCAATTTCTGAAACACTTTATAACTCTTTGGGTCATGTGCCAAGAGTGTACCTCACTTTAAGTAGCTTTATTTCCACTTTACAGATGATGATCCCAAGTATTTAATTTCTTTCATTTACTCAATCTTTAAGGAAGCACAAACAAGGCAATTATTCCCCATTCACTCCACAGAATGTGGATATGACAGGGCATGCACCAAGGCAGCACGGTAAGCTGGAAGGGCTTTAAAAAGGCGATGTGACCGTCATCTCCCTAGGTCATCCTGAGCCTAGAAAGCGGTTTTAGGATTTATTGGACATTTCCCAAGCATCCAGTAGAATGGATGGGTAGGGTACGGGGGTACAGGTGCTCAATAAATGTGACCTCTTTCTACCAAGACCTTCAACTCCAACACCAGTGCCAACTTTCTGATTTGCAGAGAGAAAAACACACCAAGTATCATGGAGTAGGAAAAGGGCTCAAAATGAGTCAGAATGGAAAGGTTTCTGAATATATCCTAGTCTAGACTTAATCATTTATCATTCCCTAAGTCTTGGAGAAAAGGGAAGAATGTACTTACCTATGCCCATATGCCTGCCCTTCCGGCGAGCCAAGGTGTTTTTTCGGCATCGAGCCCGGGAATGGACTGTCACAGGCTTCCGGATAATCAGCCCATCTTTGATCAGTTTCCGGATCTGCTGACCTGGGAAACCACAATGCACCTGGTCAGTCAGGTGGGGCCTAGCCCCAAGTACACCAGTCACAACGCAGAGTCCAAACAGGACATGCCAGAGACGCTGCCCACATCCCTGGTTTTCAAAAATGGTGGGAATTGGGGAACTTCTATTTCTTTCTTAAAAAACAAAACACAGCAGCAACAACAGAAAACCTCTACCCTTTTAGATGTTTTACAGCACACTCCAAATATACATATTTGGGGATATGTGATCAAAATAGCACACAAATACGGCCTAGTCCTTCAGATCCTGTTTCACCTATTAGCTACCAGTCTAAAATAAGGACTTTTTGAGCACACATTACAATACCACAAACCCAAACAGGTAAAGGATTTCCCTGATATTCACAGATTCCTGCTTGACCAAACTTTCATCAGGTTCCTGAAGCTTCTCTTAGGCCCATCTGTACGCTTCCTTGTAAATTCTAGTTTTAGTAAAAAACTCTGCTTAAGTTAGTTAAGCAGAAGCCCCTACCCTTGATAACTGACCACCCAGGCCAGAATCCCCCTTACCCCTGTTTCCTTAGTAATTTTCTTTTTTAAAAAAGAAACAATTAAGACAATGTTGTGTTAATTTCTGCTGAGTGATTCAGTTATACACATATATACATTCTTTATATATTTATATATTCTTTTCCATTATAGTTTATCGCCCTCTTATTAATTTTCCATCCACGGATCCCCTAAACCATGCTCCTTGGCCCACACTATATTCTGACTTGAGTTCAATCTCTCTCCCCCAAAGTAAAATCCCATTGGTCCCTGTAACTACTGCAATTGTTCTGAATAAAGTCTGCCTTACAATTTTAAACAATGTCATTGAATACTTTTTCCCTGTAACAATATTATGTTGAAGTAATGTGGGCATGTTGATGTTATTTGCAGGACTGACACTGTCTTACTACTTTGAATTATATGCAAACAGGTCTCTAATAAAGTCTGAGGCCCCAGGTCTTTCCAATTCATCATTTCATCGGCCATCTCTACCCCGCCCCAGTCCTTGTACTGTCTCTTCACAAATCCTTCTCACAGCCATAAAACAGAATATCCACTCTAGCGATATTTATTAATATAACATCGGGTGGTTCCATTAACTTCCATCCTGTCATTCTGGCAAGTGGCAGGAAGAGAACATCTGGCATTCCATATTTCTGTGACTCCTCCATTTTATAAACCACCCCCCAAACTATGAGCTCTCCTAGGTCTGTTAACAGTCAACACAATCGTGTCAACTTTCATTGCACAAAGGATGAGAAAGGGGTAGGATGAAGAAGGAACTTAGACCCCAAGAACTCACGGGAGTTGGCATTGGCGATTTCATTAGTCTCATTGGGGTCCAACCAGACCTTCTTTTTGCCACAGCGGAGGACACTGGAGGCAAGCCTCTTCTGAAGCCTGAGCATACTGCGACAAACAGAAAACATTATCAGGCCCTGGAAACCATTCCTGGGCAAGAATGAGCATCCCCAACAAGACCTGCCCTTCCAAGTCTTCTAATGTCGTGAAACATGGCGGGGGGAGGTGCATGTGTATATGCACTTAGTACTAAAGACAAACACGTCCCCCCAGACTTCGGCCACCCACGACGCAGCCCCAGGTTAATAATCTTCCCTATACCAAGACCTTTGTAAAGCTTTGCCTGTGCGTTCCTGTAGGCGAACAGCCCACCCTGGGATGTCGACAACCTCTAGGTTATGTCTTATTCTGTGTCTCAGTTTTCTCCTCTGGAAAATGAGACTAACGGATACAATTGGAATGAAGATGGGGCTTATGCCCTTTCTGGTACCCAACACTAAAAACAAGTGTTTAACGTGAAGAATCCGAGGCCAGTGGGCCTGATGTGCTAGTTAATCTAGTCCTTTGCTTCTTGGGCTCTTTTTCCCTTTCTTATCCCAGTAATAAAGTCGGAGGCTTGGGGCCTACTCGCGACCTGTCTTACGTCACATGGAAGCAGAGATCTGCTCGGAGCCATAGATCGGCCCAGTGAGTAAGGGGGCCACAACCCAGTCCCCGCCGCCGCCTTTCCTCTGCCCGCGTGGGTCTCCTCAGACACACGTGGGGCGCGAAGCCCACCTTTCCCCCGTCCTAGAGTTCCGGGAACGCTCCCCCACCCCCTCCTCTCGAGGCTGGGAGCTAGTGTGCTCCGGCCTATCCCAAGCTCCGGGACGCGCCGCTTCAGGGCCGCCTCCACCCCGTCTCTTCCAGCACGGGCTGCGGTACACAGCCCCGCAGTGCGGCCGCAGCCAGAATCAATCAATATCAGAGACCCGAGAGCCCTTACCTCATGGCTGCGACCGCAGGGGCCAAAGGAAAGAGCTTGCTCTCCCCAGGCTCCTCCCATTATCTGTGAAGGGGCGAGCCCACCCCCCGCTCCGCTTTCGCCCGTATTCCCCTCCGGTCCTTTAATCTTCCGCCACCCTAAACTTACTTATATATTCTGTTAATACCCGGGATAACAGAAGTCTAATATCAGGAATCGGTTTTAAACTTTAAAACATAGAAAATATCTCCCTTCGGCATGGCAAAGTGGTATAGTCCGACTTCCTATTAAGCATGCGCAGCAATGGTACCTGATCACGTGGGCAGTGGAAGCCGGAAGTCAGCTGGATTGCGCAGGCGGGATAAAGTAGTTTGACTAGAGCGGCCCACTCCTCCCAGGCATACTGGATTCTATGGAAGGATGATTTATCAGCGGGAAAAAAATGAAGCAAGAGAGAGTAATAAGGGCAGATATCAGACAAAAGCAACCTTTTATTCACTCTTCCGGTAATTGGCAGCCTCTGGAGTGCAGAATAGATCACCAAAGACATAAGTGTATGTTTTTGAGCCACTGCGCCTCTAAATCTCTCAGTGCCTCAGTTTTCTCTTATGTATAGTGTACCTAGTTCTAATATATCCGTCGTCTAGTTGTGAAAATCACATGAGTTGACGTTTGCAACTTGCAAAAGAAGGCATTAAGACAAGCTCCTTGATGGCGGGAACCAGTCTTTGGTTTGGCTCACGCTGTATTCCAGTGGCCATGGAGCTCTGCAGGTAGTAAGCACTTGAGAAATGGCGAGTGAGTGAATGAACAGTTGCGAAAGTCTAAAAAAGAAAAATCGAATGACAGGCCCTCTCATAGTTATTTCCTCTTGCTCTGGAGCATCCAAGGCAAAAAACCAAGGAGAACATTCCAGGGTCCAAGAAACGTTGATCTGAGTTCTGGCTCCAGCTCCTTGCTTCGCTCCAGCTGATAATCCTGTATCTATCATCTGAACTTTTCCTGGCTGCTAAATAGAGCTGAGAAGGTCAAAAAGAGGAAGGGAAGGGAATTCCCTGGCGGTCTAGTGATTAGGACTCCGTGCTTTCACTGTCAAGGGCCCGGGTTCGATCTCTGCTCGGGGGAACTAAGATCCCACAAGTCGTGCGGTGCGCCCCCACCCCCCAAAATAAAATTAAAAAGAGGAAGGGATGCAAAATTTATGCCACTTCCTCACAAGTAGTGTCATTGCCATTTTACAGCTGAGGTAGCAAAAATTGAAAATCTAGGTCTTTCTGACTACAAAACCCATGCCTTCTCTGTCATGCCAGGCTCTCCTGTGCCCAAGGGGAAGATGGGAGCCCTGCTCAGTATTGGCTCTTGGGGCTGGCCATCACTTGTTGCAAAACCCAGGGTAAAAAGGAGTCAGTGTGTTCACAGTCTCCCCTCCAGCAGAACATAGCATGTTGCCTTATTTTTTTTTTTACTTTTGGCCGCACTGGCTTAACGGGATTTTAGTTCCCCAGACCAGGGACTGAACCCAGGCCCTAGGCAGTGAAAGGGCAGAGTCCTAACCACTGGACTGCCAGGGAATTCCCAGGTTGGCTTACTTTAGGGTCTTTGAACCTGCACAAATCTTCTTCATTCTACTTCTCATCTCTCCTCTTTGTGGAGCCCTGGAAGGGGTCATACAAGGAGGTAAGTTTTTCCTGTCATGATTGACCCCTGCACAGCACCTTACAGCATCTCCAAACACCCCAGCAATCCATCATTTAATTTCATTTCCCTCTTCTTCCCAGTAATCCCAGGTGACAAAGACACCACAGTACCGGCAAACCCATTTTACAGGAGAGGTGTGCTGATCCGTCCAGGGCCACCACCACAAAGAGCCTGAACCAAGTTGGCACTAAGGTCTCTTGCCAGAATCCCCTACTCTTTTTCTCTCCATAGATCATGGTGGGTGGGGTTCAGGCCTTGGGTATCTGTCCCCAATTCAAGGATGAAGCGGCAGCAATTCTAGGTCAAAAGTCATTAGATCTGGGAGTTTCCTGGTGGCCTAGTGGTTAGGATTCAGAGCTTTCACTGCGGAGGCCCGGGTTTGATCCCTGGTCAGGGAACCGTCCTGCATGCCGAACAGCGCGGCCAAAATACAGGGAAAAGAAAAAAAAAAAGGAGGTCACAGATCTGATTTTTGCCAGTCTTTCCTGTCTCAACTCCACATTTCTTCCTTTTTCCTTTCTTTCGAGGAACACAGACCTCACCCAGGCCCACCCCTGGCCTTTTGGAAGGGCTTGGGGGATATTAGCACTAGGGCAATAGGACTCCTGAGTCCCTAGGATTTCTTGTTGCTGTCTCTGCTGAGACTCCTTTTGGACACCCTCCCCACCACAGCTTCAGCCCCCAGCCGGCCAGCACCACCATACTGGCGAGGGAGGGGACTTTCCGTTTGGTTCAAGTCGGCCTGGGACCACAGTGGGGCGAAAAGAGTTAAAGCCGGGTCCCAGGATCACCAGGGCCGTGAAGTTCCGGTGGCCCAAGCTGGAGTGGAATGGGGAGACCAGCTAGGAAGAGCGGTTTGGGACGGAAGAGGGGGGCGGTGCCAGCCATGCTAATCCGCGCTTCAGTTCCATCCGCGCCTGGCATCCACTGGTATACGGCAACCCCCACCCCACCCCGCTCTCAGCCTCTTGGCGGGTTTCTAATCTCCCCCATAATGGGCCACCCTCACCCTAGGCCAGTCGGAGGCTAGCGCCCGCCGGGAGACACATGCGTCTCTTCCGCCGTCCTCCCATTGTCTGTGCGGAGCCAGCGGAGGGGCTGCGAGGGGCGGGGCCGGGGCCGGAGAAGGGAGGGAGGGAGAGAGGGAGAGAGGGAGGGAGAGAGGGAGGGGCGGGTGGGAGCGGAGGGGGCGGGGGGAGATGTTGAGCCTTCAGGGGCCGAGGAGGCGGCGGCAGCAGAGGAGAGAGCGGGAGGAGGGAGGGAAGGCAGGAAGAGGGCAACCGAAGGCTGGGCCAGGTGGCTCGACCGGGTGCTGGCTGCGCTGCTCTCGGTTCCGACGGCCTCTCTCATGCGTTGAGGGCGCCCGGCTGGGCCGGACCGGCGGCCGGAGGGGAGGCTCCTCTCCATGGTCCAGAAGACCAGCATGTCCCGGGGCCCTTACCCATCCTCCCAGGAGATCCCCATGGAGGTCTTCGACCCCAGCCCACAGGTGAGGCGTGGTGGCCGGGATCGAGGGAAGGGGGCCTGTCCCGCGGACCCTGTGGGGTCGGATCGAGGGGGGCCGGGGAAAAAGGGGTTACATGCCCGGCGCCCAGGGGAGAGGGCTGTGCGCCCCCCAGCTCTGCCGGTGAATGATTGATGGGCGCTTGGCCGGGAGTTGTGCTGCGGTTTGGCAGAGCGGGGAGGAGGCGGTCGGGCCGCCTGTCACCCTCGCCTCCTCCTCTCCCACGCGTCAGGGTCTCTGCTGCTCGGGTACCGGCTCCAGTGGGTTGAGAGTGTGGGTGCTGGCGGGGGGACCCGGGGGTTGAAGGAAGCTAGAGGGAGAGCTCAGGCAAAGGGGGGACGCAGAGCACGCTCACGGGCGCCGGGCGGGTGTGGGTGGGGCGGGGGTGGCCGAGGCGGTGGTCAGCGGGCAGTGCCAGCAGGCCTTCAGAGCTGCGGACACTGGCCTTCGAGGGCGGGGAAGGGGCCAGCTCCGGGCCAGGCCCCCGTCCCAGCCACTTCAGCTCCACCCCTATATTGGACCACCTCCCCTCCCCCAACAAACACCCACGTTGTCCCTCCTCCACCCCATCCCCCCAGCCCCAGAAAATGCCTCCAAAGTTTGGAAAGTTGAATGGATGCCAACTCACTGTACTGGAGAGGAAGAAACTGTGTTACCTGGGGGGCGCGGGGATGGGGGTGGTCTGCCGCCCCCCTCACTCACACTTCTCCTGTGCCCCCAGGTTACCCCCAGAAAGGGGTATTCTTGGGTAGGGAGGGTGCCCATGGAGTGACCAGCAAGGTCTGGGGTGGTCGTGCCAGGGGATTTCTCTGGGACGTGTCCTTATCCAACCTGGCAACACCCCAAGGCTAGGATAGCATTAACTCTTTTCTTGCTGTGGTGAGCCTGGAGCAACTGTAACCACCATGATAATGTGGGCACGTGGGGTGCGGGGGTCAGGTCAGACCTAAAAATACCTCCCTTCTCCACCCCAGGCCCCTTGGAGCCTGGGAGGCAGCTGACTGGGGCCTTCCTTTCAGCTGTCCCTTGTCCCTCTGGGTGCCACTCCCTTTTCCTTGCCTGGGATAGTGGTCGTGGTCTGAAAGAGTCTGGGGCTCACTGGGGGAATCCTCTTAAGTTCATAGGGATCCTCAGTCCTCGAGGTTGGAGATACGTCTTGCTGGAGAGAAGGTGATGGGAGGGAGGATTCTCAAAGGGTTCCCAGGTGCCCTTCTCTCCCATCTATCCACCCTCCTCCTTGTACTCAGGCCCAAGGAACCAGAGCCTCTAGCCTGGTCATGGCTTACCTAGCTTCTTTGGCAAAGAAACTCTAGGATGGAGGCTGGGGGCAGGGGCTTGGAGGGCCTGAACCATCAATGATTCCCCCCCACCCCACTCTAGACAGGCTGGGGGCCAATGTGTATATTTGAGTTGGGGAGAGCAAAGAAGTAGCCCCCTTTACAGGAGGCCTGGAAATACCTGAATGGGTGGCTGCGTGAGAGGTCGGGCAGTGTCCACGCCACCGAAGCCAGGAGCCCAGCCTGTGGGACTGAGCAACTCTTCACCAAGGCCCTGCGGGGGCTGTGACCTAGACTCATCTTGGGGCAGGGCCAGGGGACATTTAGATTGCTGCAGCCTGGTGGATATCATGGCGACAGGACGTGGGCATTGGCAGCTGAGGGTTAGAGGGCTTGATCCCTCTTGCCCCCTTGGGGAGAAGTATGATCACTGTGACTGTGAGGACGGGCTGAGAAGAAGTCCTACCAGGTTGGAGGCAGGGTGCTAAATCTGCCCCCATGGGTCAGGGTTGGGGTTAGATGTTTACTTTCCAAATACAGTTCCACGCCCCCTACCCTTCCCTGGGAATCTAGTTTTAGGTCTCCAAGAGCTGAGAGCTGCAACTCCCCTCCCCACTCTGCGAGAAACAAGGCAGGAGTTGGGCATGGGGAAAGCCAAGCTGGGCCTGGGTTGGCGAATCCTCTTCTCTCTGGGGGCCACAGGCACACTCAGCCCCGCTCTGCTCCAGCTGAGGTAGAGAGGGAGGGGAACTTTCCCAGGAGCTCTCTCAGCGCCCCCAGCACTGCAGGCAGCCTCTCCCTTCCCCCTGAGGCCTCTGCCGCCTGCCCAGCGTCTCAATTAGCTTTGCTGCCTAATGAGTCTCCAGCTTCTCACTGCCTCCCCCTTCCCAACCTCTCTGTCTTGGTTTGGGGGTTTCTGTGTGTGCTTCCTAGGGCTCTCTTTCACTGTCCCCCACCCCACGGCTGTGGTCTGGGTTCTCCCTCCCGCTTGGGCTGTACCATCTCAGGAAGAAGCTAGAGGGGCGGGCTGTTGAGATCAGGGAATGATATTTCCAAGGCTTTGCTGTGGTTCTGGGCCTGATGGGATGAGGGTTGGGAAAGGGCCTTTTTGATTCTACTCTTGTCCCTTCCTGGCTTCTCCAGGGCAAATACAGCAAGAGGAAAGGGCGGTTCAAAAGGTCGGATGGGAGCACATCCTCGGATACAACATCCAACAGCTTTGTCCGCCAGGTAATGGGTAGGCTGGGCTGAGAGGAGGGAGATGGCTGGTTGGTGGAGACCAGGATTGGTGAGCTGGGTCTGAGGCTTTCTCCAGGCACCCTCCCCCGTGTCATTTGTCACCTGCCCACAACCACCCCATACCCTTACACCCCATGACCTCCTCTGCATATACTGTCAGCTGTACCCACTCCTTCAGCCCCCACCCAATCCCTCTCCCAGCACCAGACACCAGCCCCTGCTGCCTGCCTACCTGCGTCATCTCATTCAGGGACAGCCTGGCCTGCCTCCTTCTAGCTGGCTTCAGGCTGTCACCCACTCCCCCTGCCGGCTGTCTCCTTCCATGTCCTCCCCCAGAATCTGTGACAGCATGGGGTAGAGGCAGGTCCTAAGAAATGAGGAGCCAGGACATTTGGGTCCCTGGAGCCCTGATTAGGTGTGGGTCAGGGAAACACCCTCCTCACATCCAGATGTGACTTCTTTAATACGCAGAGAGAGAACGTGTGTTGACAGAGGTGGAGGAGAGGCAGGAGGAAGTTGATATTAGAGAGGACTTTAGCCCAGCATCCCTGAGTGAAGGGGGGTAGTGTAGCTGAATGGCTTTCTGGGGTTTTCTATTCTCCCATCAGGAAGATGCTGTTCTCATCTCTGTTCTGTCAACCCCAGGCCATCTCAGGCTCAGGGAGAAGCAGTGAGAGAGCCATGCAGTTGCTATGACTACAGAGCATCTCAACAAAGCCTGGTACCCAAAAAAGGCAAGAGGGGCTTAGGATCAGACAAGGAAAGGAGTACGTTGAAGAAAACATGGGCAGCATATGAGGGCAGAGGACAGTAGGGAAGTCAGCCGTGCCCCCCCCCACCCCGGGCCAGGAGAGAGAGGGTGATGCCAGGCAGATCCACTACAGATTGGAGAGGGGCTCTTCTTTTCACTTCTTCTGTCTCCACGACACTTGGCACATATGAGCCCGGGCCTGACTTGAGAGCGTCAGGAAAGGGGCTCTTCATCCCAGCATCTCCATACAAACACGAAGTCCTTTCTTTGATCTTTCCCTCATCCCCTGTGTTGCAGGACTGGGCCAGGGCCGAGGCTAGGAAGAATGACACTGTGCTCAGTGGAGCCCCTCTTGACAGAAAAGGGCCTCATTCCTTCAGTGTTTGCTGACCCAGGGGATCAAACTCCAGTCTCTAATCCTTCCTCCTCTTAGCTCCCCAGCTCTGACCCCCCGTAGGTGGCAGGGAGTGGGGGGGCAGTCCTTGCCACATCTCTGAGCTAAATATACCCTAGCAGTTTGCACATGTAGCAACTCTGCTTGTAACCTGAGCCCCTTGGGGGAACGGGCAGTTTGGGCCACCCCCTAGGCCAGCAGGGGCAGGCACTGAGGGCGCCGGGATGGAGGCGTCCAACCGGACCCTCGTAGTGGTGAGCTGGGGATGGAGTGAAGGTGGGGGGAGGTGGGAACAGCCCCTCAGGAAAGCTGGTGGGAGGCCTTCACTCCAGCCTGTCTCCTTGCCTCACTGTTTCCTTGTCTCCCGCCATTCTTGGGGGTGTGTGTGTGTGTGTATGCGTGTTTGCGTGTGTGTTGGGGTTAGTAAGTGTCTCTCTGCCACTCCATCTCTGGGTCTGTTCCCCTGGCTCTCCTGGCATCTGTCTTTCTGACTGAGTGCTCCCGTCAGGAGGGGTGGAGAGTGGTAGATTAACTGGTTTTCACTCTCTTTCCTTTGCATCTCTTTTCCAGCTTCTTGTAGTACCCCACCCACCCCCCACCTTTCCCCTCTCCACTCTCCCATTTTCATGATTTGATGGGCAGCTGCTCTCACTGATGCACCAGGGCGCTCTGGGGAGGTGGGAATTGGTCTTCTGTCTTTCCCAGGTTCCCTCCATACGAAGCTAATGGGCATTCCTGGCCAGGTGACCCTTTTCTGTCTTCAGGAAAGAACCCCCTCACCTCTGCAGTCTTGTTCTTTCTTCAGGTCCCCTCCTGCCCTTTGTAGCAACACCGCCGCTGCACGGTCACACAAATCCACACCTCCTGGCTCTTGCCCTCACATGCCCTCAGGGACACAGACACTGAGGGCGTCCACCCGTTCCGCCCCGTATGCACGCACGTGTACCTGTATGCATTCAGTCATACACACCAGGACATACCGTAGAACATACCCTTGAAGTTGCACATCCAAGCACGTCCGTGAATTAGCATGTTCATTCACGCCCTGGGTCTGGACAGGCTATGCGTGTCTTACACTTGTGCCTGCATCACTGAGGGAGTTCCTTGTGCTCTGGGATGGTCGGTGTGATCAAGGCCTGCTTCCTGGCACACCCAGACTCCTGAGGCTGCCTTAACCCTGGCAGCCGGCAGCCCTAGTACTGAGGAAAGGCCTGCTCATGTCCTTCTCTTAACTTGCCTCTTCTTGCGCCACCCCAGGAATCCTGGGTTCTTTTTTGTATCTTATGAGAGCCTGAGGGCTGGGGCTCCCCAGCTTCTGGAAGAGGAGGTAGGATTCTATCTTCCCTCACCCTTGAGCAGAAAATGGCAAATTTTTGTGTGGTCCTAGCCCATGGAGCAGGCTGCCCATTGCCGCCAGTGCCGAGAGCTCAGGCCTAAGCTGGTGGCTACAGCCCCTGGAAGGACTCACTGGGCCTGTGCTGAGTCTGTCTCAGCCGGTGCTGGGGGCAGGGGAGGGAAGGAGGAGCAGGGAGTGGAGACTGTCCCTTGGCACTCCACCCCTGCGCTGTGCCCCTATCAGGTTCCTACCCCTCCCTGGGCCCCAAGCAGCTGTCCTTGGACCTGCCGTAATCCCCTGTTTGCTGCTGTCACCCTTCCTAGGGCCACACTCTCTCCAGGGGCCTGCAGACCTCATTCTCCGGCTCTTCCCACCTAATACCACCTCCTCCTAGCCCTTGTGGTATCATGCTGGGCTGCCTGGGGCTTGAGGCAACCACGACGGGTGCCTTCCGAGGCCCAGGAGCTGGGGAGGCAGCGTTGGCCCTGAGCTGGCCCTGTCTGTTTTCAGGGATCAGCAGAGTCCTATACCAGCCGTCCGTCAGACTCCGATGTGTCTCTGGAGGAGGACCGAGAAGCCTTAAGGAAGGAGGCAGAGCGCCAGGCATTAGCCCAGCTCGAGAAAGCCAAGGTGAGAAAGATGGGAAGGGCTGTGCTGGCATTATTTCCCTTACCCCAGGCCTCAGAGACAGCCTGGACAGACCCAGGGTCAAGTCTTGGCCTAGCCACTTCCTAGCTCATGTACCCCTCTGATGTGCCTCTGCCTTTCACCTGTAAAGTGTAAGCTGTAATACCTGCCTCCTTATGAAGTACAATAAGTGCCTAATTTCTACACATAATAGGAGCTAAACATTTCCACTCATTTCTAGAGTCAAATTTTCTGGGCTCTTATTAGCCGTGTGATATTAGGCAAGTCAGTTAACCTTTCTGAACTTTAGTCTTCTCATTCATTACAATGAATATGGTGGGAGTTCCCCGGCAGTCCAGTGGTCAGGACTCAGCACTTTCACTGCCGTGGCCCCGGGTTCAATCCCTGGTCGTCGGGGAACTATGATTCCACAAGCCACGTGGCGCAGCAAAAAAAAAGAAAAAGAAAAGAAAAAAACCCATAAAATGAATATGGTAATAGTACTTAACTTCATAGGGTTTTTGTAATAAATAAATGAGATAATGGGTGTGAAACATATAACACAGTACCTGTTACACTACACAGTAGCTGCTATCATTATTATTACTATTATTTGTTCTTATTGTTATTGTTACTATTATTATTATTCCTTCTTGGTGTTATTCTAGGCTCTCCCACCACCTATACTTAGCATTCCCTGATGCCCCCCTCCACCCTGAGAGGACTGAGTTCTATGGTTTGCTTTTTTTTTTATTGTGAAATTTAATATATGCAGTAAAAAACTGCATAAGCCATTCAGTATATGTTTTTATTAAAAAAAATTTTTTTGAAGTCTAGTTTATTTACAATGTTGTGTAGTTTCAGGTGTACAGCAAAGTGATTCAGTTATACATATATGTGTATATTCTTTTTCAGATTCTTTTTCATTATAGGTTATTACAAGATTTGGAATATAGTTCCCTGTGCTATACAGTAGGTCCTTGTTGTTTATCTATCTTATGTATAGTAGGGTGTACAGTATATGTTTTAATAAACAATTTACAAAACAAACCTCTCCGTAATCACCACCACAGTCAGGAAGTTGTACATCCCATTGTGATTTAACCCTCTGGTTGTCATCTTCCTCTAGACCAAGCCAGTGGCATTTGCTGTGAGGACAAATGTCGGCTATAACCCATCTCTAGGGGATGAGGTGCCTGTTCAGGGAGTGGCCATCACCTTTGAGCCCAAGGACTTCCTGCACATCAAAGAGGTGGGGAGGATGTGTTGGCATCTGGAGGGAGGGCAGGGTAGTGGGTGCCAGGAGAGGGGCTGTCAGACCTCTAGTGGAAAAAGACTTCTGAGCCAAGCAGAGCTGGGCTAAATCTGCTGTGTGACCTGAGGCAAATCTTTCCACCTCTCTGAGCTTTGCATTTTTCATTGGTAAAATGGGATGGTAATGCCTAGGTCACAAGGCTGTTGGGAGGGTTTGTGATGAGGCCTGTCAGTGGGGTGGCAGTGTGCCAGGCACATGGAGGTGTCAGCATTAACTTCTCTCCCTGCCTTTCCAGGGTAGAGCTGGCACATGGGGGAGGAAGGACTCTCAGAACAGGGATGTGCTTGGGGGTGTGGGTGGTCCATGGCACAAGAGGATGCTGGTTCCGGAGAGTCCTGAGAATTGGGGGCTGTAATCAGAGGCTGGTGCCAGGGCTGTTTGAGGGTGCCGCCCCCTGGGCGGGGTAGGCAAGGCTGGGGGTGGTGTCCCCTGGAGCTGGCTGCTGGCTTGTGCCTCTAATCTCCCTCTTGGTCTCCCCCACCCCACCTGCCGTTGTCGTTTGCAGAAATACAATAATGACTGGTGGATTGGGCGACTGGTGAAGGAGGGCTGTGAGGTTGGCTTCATCCCCAGCCCTGTCAAACTGGACAGCCTGCGCCTGCTGCAGGAACAGAAGCTGCGCCAGAACCGCCTCAGCTCCAGGTGTTTGGCTGGGGCCAGGGCACCTCCGGGAGAGGCCAGCCAGCCAGCCGGGAGTAGGCCCTGAGGGTTGACGCGTTGCCCTGAGGACACAAAACTGTCTGTGGCATCACCAGTGGGGCTGGCAAATGAGGGCGGGGCGCGGGGGGCAGCCTGTGAGAGAACAGATCCCCCACCCTCGCGCCCACCTCCTTTGCTCACGGCTCCATTTGCCTCTCTGCCCACACAGCAAATCAGGTGACAACTCCAGCTCCAGTCTGGGAGACGTGGTGACTGGCACCCGCCGCCCCACGCCCCCTGCCAGTGGTAAGAGCTCCCGCCACCCCACGGGGTCGGGTGGAGCTCCTGGGCGGGGTGGTCTCCCCACTGCCTGTCCCCTCCTTTCCCTGCAGTTGGGGGTACCCCAATCCTGAGTCCTCCAGACACCTCCGGTGGTACCCCCTCCATGAAGAGCAGGACACCCCACAAGCTGGGCCTGTCCCTCAGCGCCCATTCTGTCATGTCTCTACTCTCCCATTTCTTTGGTAGCTCCATCTCTCTGCCTGACTGCCCTGCCCCCTACCCCCCATTCATTTCTCCCAGCCCTGTTCCATTCACCTCTTCTTCTTTCTTTTTTCCCCATCCCATCCCTGCGTTTTGTACTTGTGTCTTCATGTCCATCTCACTCCTCCCCACCTCGCCTCCTTCCTCCCTCATCCTGACTCTGCGGTCCAGGTAATGAAATGACTAACTTAGCCTTTGAACTAGACCCCCTGGAGTTAGAGGATGAGGAGGCAGAGCTCGGTGAGCATAGTGGCTCTGCCAAGACTAGCGTTAGCAGTGTCACCACCCCGCCACCCCACGGCAAGCGCATCCCCTTCTTCAAGAAGGTAATTCTTGCTGGGTTCTTGTGATAGGGGAGGTCAGAGCCCAGTGCTTTGGGGGGGGAGGGGGCTGGAATGGTTTCCGACGTGGTCTCAGCCTGATTCTGTGGGAATCAGGCCTTCCTGCCAAGGAGGAGGGAAGGGTAGAATGACACCGAGGATAGGCACGTCTGTCTCCACACACAACTCCACCCTGGCCCACTTCCCTGGAAGGGATGGTTCTTGCAGTGGAAGCACCCTTTCTCTTGGAAGGCTGCCCCCGCCCCTCAACTGAAAGCAGGGTCTGGGTCATGAGACCTGACTTTTCCCCCTCACTGCCAGTGGGTTAGGCCGTGTTTGCCCCCACTGCCACATGTGAAGGGGAAGGTGGAATGGTGACCTTCTTGGCCCTTTCCGGACTCCACGGGGCTCGGGTGGGCACACGGGGATCTCCTGGCTGCAGAGCAGGACCCAGAAAGGGGGTACAGGATGTCTGAACATTCCCAAGTTCACTGGACTGGCTGTCAGTCCTGCGCCCAGCCCTGATCCAGGGCCACCTCTGGCTCCCCCTTGGCACGGGGTCCCGTCCCCTCTCTCTGGCTCTGTCTGTCACTAACACGCATGCCTTGTTATCTCTCCTCGTCTGCCCGCTCTCCCTCCCTCTCTTGTCCTGGCTCCTCCCTTGCCCTCTGCCCCTGCCTGGGTACCTTCCCCTTTCTCCTCCCCCGCCCTCCTCTTGGCAATCTCTGGACCCAGCCAAACAGAAGCAGAAGTTGGTGAGTATCACAGCTTTCTGTGTCCCCCTCCCCACCCCCTGGGATGAGCTAGGGGGACCTTCTAACACCCATTCCCATATCTGCCCCCCTTTTCCCCAACCCTTCCTCGCCATGCCTCCCCACCCCCGCCCCGATCCCCACATCTGGACTTTGGGACCAGGGGGAGGAAAGGATGCATGGGGGAGCCTGGAGGTGGGGGAAGAGGGGCTAATGCCATCTCCACTCTGGGGTTTCCCCTCCCTGCTTCCCCCCCCAGACAGAGCATGTGCCCCCCTATGACGTGGTACCTTCCATGAGGCCCATCATCCTGGTGGGACCGTCGCTCAAGGGCTATGAGGTAGGAGCCCCTAGAGGCGAGTGGACCCAGAGGGGCCCAGACCTCCGGAAAGACTCCATAGACAGGTCTTCAGACCCCAGAGAGATCCCCCAGCAGGGCCCTCCCAGGGTTTCTTCCCCAGAGGGCTACATACCTTCAGAGACACCCCCCTCCATGGGGGGCCCAACCCCCAGGGAGACCCCAGAAGGGTCTAGTCCTCTCAAAAGAGCCCCAGAGAAGTCCTCCCAGAGATCCCACCTAAAAGGATCTTTGCAATCAGAGACCCCAGTGGAGGCCCCTCAGACTCAAAAGGACTGCCCCCTCCCCACAACAGGGACTTCCTCATCTCAGGGATTTAAGAAGAAAATGGAATGTCAGGGGGCAAATACCTAGCGGTCCACCTTCCCTGAGGGGCTTTAAACACCTGACTTCTCCTCCCCCCACCCCACCCCCCAACCTCAGGTTACAGACATGATGCAGAAAGCTTTATTTGACTTCTTGAAGCATCGGTTTGATGGCAGGTAAGACCCTGGGAGCTGGCTCTCCGCTCCCACTGTGGTTCTCTGCTGCTGGGGATGGGCAGGATGGCTGGAAGGACAATCCTGGAACTCTTGGACTGAGGGATAAGAGGCTGTCCTGGAGCCTGGGGAGCAGGCAGGGCATTCTAGGCCACCCTGACCCCTGGCTCCTCTTGTCCCATCCCCCAGGATCTCCATCACTCGTGTGACAGCGGACATCTCCCTGGCTAAGCGCTCAGTCCTCAACAACCCCAGCAAACACATCATCATCGAGCGTTCAAACACACGCTCCAGCCTGGGTGAGCCCACCCCGTAACCCCACCCGCACCCCTGCTCTGGGGCCAGATGTGGGGGGGGAGGGGGCATCTCCGGAAATGCTCTGTTTGCCCACGGCCTCCTGGGAGGCCCCCTTACATTTCCGCCTGCCCCATGACTCCATTCCCCCAGCTGAGGTTCAGAGCGAGATCGAGCGAATCTTCGAGCTGGCCCGGACCCTTCAGTTGGTTGCCCTGGATGCCGATACCATCAACCACCCAGCCCAGCTCTCCAAGACCTCACTGGCCCCCATCATTGTTTACATCAAGATCACCTCTCCCAAGGTGGGTGCAGGAGTCTGACCCTATTGGAGACAGGAGTGCTCTGGTTGGGCTGCCTGTGTTTAAACCCCAGGTGCTGCTTACTAATCGTGTGGCTTAATCTCCTCGAGCCCAGATTCCCTGCTCTGTCGAACTCCATTGTCTGGATATTGTGAAGATTCAACCTAATGCGAATACTTAGCACTTAGCAAAGGGTCTGGTATAATATACCTGGTCATGTTTTTTGTTTTGTTTTTTAAAGCATTTATTTATTTATTTATTTGTGGCTGCGTTGGGTCTTCGTTGCTGCGCGTGGGCTTTCTCTAGTTGTGGTGATGGGGGCTACTCTTCGTTGCGTTGCACGGGCTTCTCATCGCAGTGGCTTCTTTTGTTGCGGAGCACGGGCTCTAGGCGCACGGGCTTCAGTAGTTGTGGCATGTGGGCTCAGTAGTTGTGGCTCACGGGCTCTAGAGCGCAGGCTCAGTAGTTGTGGCTCGCGGGCTCTAGAGCGCAGGCTCAGTAGTTGTGGCTCGTGGGCTCTAGAGCACAGGCTCAGTAGTTGTGATGCACGGGCTTAGTTGCTCCGCGGCATGTGGGAGCTTCCCAGACCAGGGACAGAACCCATGTCCCCTGCATTGGCAGGCGGACTCTTAACCACCACGCCACCAGGGAAGTCCCCCTTTTCATGTATTAACTATTTTAAATATTATTAGGGTCATGCTGGCCAGTCCCCTGTCTCTACTTTGTTGACTTCTCCTGAGTCCAGAAAACAGAAAGAATTCTGTGCTTTCTGTCCCAGTGTCACGCAGCTGCTTGGTGGCTGGGAAAAGACCTTTCCTGTCTTTCGATTTCAGCCCTTTTTGCTGCACTGCCTTCATGTAGGCCTCGATAGAGATGAAATTGGTAGGAAGGCTGATTTACTTTCTGGTCATATAGTGGCTCCGTTAGTTTTCCCTCCTAGACATTAGTAGGGGTTTGAGAAACATGGAAGGTGAGCTTAGGTGAAGGATTTGAAATGAGAAGACAGTATGGGGTTCAAATCCTAGCTCTGATTGGCTTATTTTTATTTAATTAATTAAATCTTGGTTTTGGTTTTTTGGGTTGTATTTTATTGAGCTTGTGATCTTGGGGGGATTATTTAGCCTTTGCACCTCAATTTCTTTTTTTTTTTTGCGGTACGCGGGCTTCTCACCGCTGTGGCCTCTCCCATTGCGGAGCACAGGCTCCGGACGCGCAGGTTCAGCGACCATGGCTCACGGGCCCAGCCGCTCCGCGGCATGTGGGATCTTCCCGGACCGGGGCACGAACCCATGTCCCCTGCATCGGCAGGCGGACTCTCAACCACTGCACCACCAGGGAAGCTCCTGCACCTCAATTTCTTTACCTACAAAATGGGAATTATAATCATTCTCATATGTTATTATTGAGAGGGTTGGAGGTAATGATGTAAAGAGCCCAGAGTTCTGTCTGACTGATGAAGGCAACCAGAGGTGGTAACTGTTAACATCTCATGCTAGCACCCAGTTTCTTGTTTTCTTTTTTTTTAATATTTATTTATTTGGCTGCTCTGGATCTTAGTTGCGGCACACGGAATCGTCATTGCCACCTGTGGGATCTTCGTAGCAGCACACGGGATCTTTTAGTTGCGGCATGCGGGATCTAGTTCCCCAACCAGGGATCGAACCCTGGTCCCCTGTGTTGAGAGTCTTAACCACTGGACCACCAGGGAAGTCCCTGAGCACCCAGTTTCTTAAGCTTTCTGAGTCCTAAGTTTCTAATAAGCATAAAAGGGGTGATGGGATTTAAGTACTTCCTGGGGTGGTTGAAAGGATCAAATGAGACAATGGCTGCAAAAACACTTTGTGAACTAGAAAGTTAACAGACACTTCCATTGCCCCCACTGAGCACTGACTGAGGTTAAGGGTGGGGACTCTGGAATCAGACTGCCTGAGTTTAGGTACCAGTGCCACCAGTTACCGGCTCTGTGCTCTTTAGGCAAGTCACCTAACTTCTCTATGTTTCTGTTTCCTCACCTGCAAAATAGGAATCCTCAAATGGTGCTTGTGAAGATTAAATAAACAAATTAACCGTGCAAAGTGCCTGGTACCTACTAAGCACTGTATCTATTCTATTTTTTTTTTTTTAGATTTTTATCTTGAAATAATTGCAAATTTACGGAAGAGTTGTAAGAATAGTAGGACTATCTTTGAATTCACTTCACTCACATTCACTACTTTTTTAACAGCTTTATTGAAATAAAATTCACATGCCATTCAATTCAGCCATTTAAAGTATACAATTTAATTTTTTTCAGACTCACTAATTTTGAACATTTTGCCACTGCTTTATGTATGTATGTATTATGTATATGTGCGCTTATATATGTGTATCTTTTTTCCTGAACTATTAGAGAGTAAGTTGTAGATATTGTATGCCTTTATCCCTAAATATTTCAACATGTATTTCTTAAGAACAAGGATATTAACTTACATAACCACAGTACAATTGTCAAATTTAAGAAATCTTATCTAAAATACTGTCCATCTTCAGTTTTCACCAGTTGTCCCAATAATGCCCCTTATAGCAATTTCCCCTTCAATCCAGGATCATGTGTTGCATTTAGTTGTCATATCTCTTTATAGTCTTTAAGCTGAAAATTTTCCTCAGCCTTTCTTGGATTTTCATGACACTGACATTTTTTTTTTTTTTTTTCTGCGGTACGTGGGCCTCTCACTGTTGTGGCCTCTCCCATTGCGGAGCACAGGCTCCGGACGCGCAGGCTTAGCGGCCATGGCTCACGGGCCCAGCCGCTGCGCGGCATGTGGGATCTTCCAGGACTGGGGCACGAACCCGTGTCCCCTGCATCGGCAGGCGGACTCTCAAACCACTGCGCCACCAGGGAAGCCCCATACACTGACATTTTTTAAGAGTACAGATCACTTATTTTGTAGATTGTTCCTCGGTGTGGGTTTGTCTGATGTTTCCCCATGACTAGATTTAGGTTTTACGTTTCAGGTAGGAACATCACCAAAGCGATGTGTCCTTCTGAGTGCGTTGCATCAGGAAGCACAGGATGTCGGTTTGTTGTATCATTGGTGCTGTTAACTTTGATCACTTAGTTAAGGTTGTAGCTTTATGTGTAGCTATTATCATCATTATTACTGTTATCATTGAGATGAGAATAATAATAGTGGCTGCATAATGGCATTATTGTCAGGACTAAATGAATTGATTGTGTAAAAAGCACAGAATAGTGCCAGGACATAGCACACGTCCCTATAAAGGACGGCTACTGCTGCTAACGTGGAGGGGAAGTTGGCCCAGAGAATGAAGCCTATAAAGGTTACAGGGGTTGGGAAGGAGAATCACTGCCCTTCATTACAGCCACTGCTGGAACTTCCCAGGACAGGCTGGCATGAGACCCAGGAGAGAGCCTGAGCACTGTGTAGGATGGACACAGGACTGGTGAGGTCATTTCTGAAGAGGCGGCCAGGGCTGAGAGTCATGGAACATCCCCTGGCCCCGATACTGTCTCTCCACACTGGCTCCAGCCAGGACCTGCCTCTCCGGCTTGGTGCATTGCAGGGTCCCTCTAGCTCCTCTTCTCCCCCCACAAACCAGGTTCTTCAGAGGCTCATCAAGTCTCGAGGGAAGTCTCAGTCCAAACACCTCAATGTGCAAATAGCAGCCTCGGAGAAGCTCGCGCAGTGTCCTCCCGTGAGTGCTCAGACCCAGGGGAAGGGAAGGGGCAACGTTTGGGTTCTCCACGTGTCCTCTGGCCTGCTTGAGAGAGTGACCGGGAATGCCTGGGCGGGGTCCAGAGATGCAGGGAAAAGAGTGCTGGATGTTCAAGTCCCAGAAGCACCACTTCTCTGTGGGGAGTTAAGCCCCTCTCCACGCCTTGGTTGCCTTATATTTAGAATGAGGGAGTTGGAGTATCGGGGTACCAAGACCTCTTGTAGTTCTGTCGATTTATATGTCTAAGAGCCCTCCTCTTCCTGGACATCCAGAGGTTTCTTTTTAACTTTGTCCTTCAACCCCTTGACTCCACCCACTGCCCCAGGCCACACCCTCACCCCTTGGTCTAGCCCAGCTCATCCCAGCCCTGCCCTTAACCCCGCCTCCACAGGAAATGTTTGACATCATCCTGGATGAGAATCAACTGGAGGATGCCTGCGAGCATTTGGCCGAGTACTTGGAAGCCTACTGGAAGGCCACACACCCGCCCAGCAGCACTCCGCCCAATCCGCTGCTGAACCGCACCATGGCTACTGCAGCCCTTGCTGCCAGCCCTGCCCCTGTCTCCAACCTCCAGGTACAGGTGCTCACCTCACTCAGGAGAAATCTCAGCTTCTGGGGAGGGCTGGAGGCCTCGCAGAGGGCCAGGGCGGTGCCCCAGCAGCAGGAGCACACCGTGTAGGTGCCCCGCCCACGTCCCCTCCCGCCCAGGGCTCGGAACTGAGGAACTGAGCACAGTGAACGTGGGCAAGGAAGGGAAGAGTTTTATTTTGTAAAAAATGTGGTGAGTGGCAGCTTCTGGTGTCTGTGGTTTTTGATGGGATTGGGGCTGGCTGGTGGGGCCTCCCTGGGCCTGGTCTCAAAGGACCATATCTGCGGCCCTGGGGGCTTTTGCCTTGGGGGCCTTGTAGGATAAGTGACCAGGAAGAAACAGGAAAATCAATATGTTTGCTGGACTCTACACCCATTTTAGACCCAACAGAGGTCACAGCATTTTAGACGCAGCAGACCAAGGGCCCTGAGACGCAGGGAATCCCACAGAGCAGGGCCGTTCAAACCAGAGAAACTGCCCCCTCCTCCAGAGCCCTAATCTCGGGAGACTTCTCGGTAGGGACCCAAAGCGAAGCATCTTCCATGAGTTGAACCTTCCATCCTTCTCCCAGTTAAACAGATTCCAGGAAAGACCCTCCTGTGGGTTCTCCACCCTGCCTTGATCTCCCCCCATGGGAGCCAAGGCCTGTCTCTGAGGTCAAACCATTAAGTATTGGGTTCCAGATTAGAACCAGAAGAAACCCATGAAATCATTCTAGACCACTGCTAAGCATTCTTGATCTCCTGCCATGGGAGCCAAGGCCTGTCTCTGAGGTCAAACCATTAAGTATTGGGTTCCAGATTAGAACCAGAAGAAACCCATGAAGTCATTCTAGACCATTGCTAATCATTCTTGATCTCCTCCCATGGGAGCCAAGGCCTGTCTCTGAGGTCAAACCATTAAGTATTGGGTTCCAATTAGAACCAGAAGAAACCCATGAAGTCATTCTAGACCATTGCTTTTCAAATTTGTTTTCAGCACCAGAGCCCACTTGTTCACTGAATCTTATGTGGAAGCTCAGTATGTAGACAAGGCATCCTTGCTCTGCTCAGAGGGAGCTAGTGGCTTGGCCTCCATTTCACTTCCACGGGGACCCCTGAAGCACTCTGTGCCCTGTCCACCCACCCCAGATCTCCAGGGAATAGTTTGGAAATTGCTGCTCTAGTCTAATCCCCATCACACCACCACAGAGACACTGGGCCATTGAGACGGGAGTCACTTGCTCAGGGTCACACAGCTTGAAGTAGCAGGGAATGGGGCTAGAACCCAGGTCTCTTTGCACGCTACCCAGCAGCCTCTACGGCCATCTTCATGTAGCATCTGGTGCTGAGGACATTGGGCCATCTCATTGTTGCCAGTGGGGGATAAAGACCCATCAGCCTTCCCCAGCCTGCAGCTTTGAGTCTTTGTTGGGGGCAGGGGAGGAATCCTATCAACCTTGGAGACTCTGTCATCTGACTAGGCAATGGGGTGGGGGGAAGTGTGGGGTTCCGGAGGCCTGTGATTAGGGTCTGGTTGGGCTGAAGGAGCTGGCTGAAATCCCCCCCTTAGTATATTTGGGAAACGGGGGCAATGACTAACCCAATCAACCACTAACGAGTGGCAATACTAATGAGCTGTTAATGATGATTTAGCCCAAGACAGCATTAATGTGTGCCTTGAGGAATTGATGACTAATTGTTCGTGGGCTCTCTACCATGGTTACCAGGAGAGTTCACGCCTTCACCCACCTTAGGAAGGTCCGGTGCCCCCTCTCCTAGTGGAGGAGCAAATGCCTTGAATTCTGTCCTCTGGCTCTCTGGCTGGGCTCCAGAGCCGTTTGCCGGCTGCCCATCCCCTAGGGTCAGCACCCTCCTCTCCTTCAGCCAGGCTGGGTGTCTTGGTGCCCTCACTAACCTGCCTTGCTTTGTTGTGTTTCTCTCACTCCTGCCTGATCTGCATGGTGTGTGCCGTCTGCCTGCTAACCAGGGACCATACCTTGCTTCCGGGGACCAGTCACTGGAACGGGCCACCGGGGAGCACGCCAGCGTGCACGAGTACCCGGGAGAGCTGGGCCAGCCCCCAGGCCTTTACCCCAGCAGCCAGCCGCCAGGCCGGGCGGGCACCCTGCGCGCACTGTCCCACCAAGACACGTTTGATGCCGACACCCCTGGCAACCGAAACTCTGCCTACACGGAGCTGGGAGACTCGTGTGTGGACATGGAGACTGACCCCTCCGAGGGGCCAGGGCTTGGAGACCCTGCAGGGGGCAGCACCCCACCAGCCCGACAGGGATCCTGGGAGGATGAGGAAGACTATGAAGAGGAGCTGACCAACAACCGGAACCGCGGCCGGAATAAGGCGCGCTATTGCGCGGAGGGCGGGGGTCCAGTCCTAGGACGCAACAAGAATGAGCTGCAGGGTTGGGGGCGGGGCGTCTACATCCGCTGAGAGGCGGGGGCCACACAGTGGGAGGAAGGGCTCTGAGCCCAGGGGAGGGGCGGGACAGAGGGGCTCACCACTGCGGATGTATCTTGCCTCCAGGGGGCGCTGTCCCCCTCCTTTCAGATGCCTTTGCTCAATGTTCGGGGTTTCTTTGGTGGTAGCATTCCAACCAGCTCCTGAGACTCCCTTAAGCCTCAGCGGTAGGTTTTTACCTACATGTTGTGGGTGCATGGGGGGGATGACAACCTTCCTGCAGTATCCCCTTCCCCACCTCAGGGGGCTCTCTCCCCTCGCCCAGAGAAAAGGTGCAGTTCCTTAACTCCTTCTACTCCAGGCTTTAAATGAGTGTCCTAAAATGGGGTGGCCCTTTCTTTTTCCAACCTGGAGTATTTGGGAAGGGTAGGGGGGCTTTTCCTGGTGAGGGAGACCACAGACTCTTTCCCATGAGGGCTGTCTTCCCCAAGCCCCAGATCCAGGGTCCTTCACCATGCCCACCCCTCCCCCTAGCTTCCTGGCAGCATTGTCTGGGAGGTGAAAGTTACAGCATTGGAAACCCCACCGGGATCTCGTCTTCGGGAGTGGTCTGGGTAGAAGCTGGCACGCATCAGATGTAGTGCCCTGTGCCCGCCCAGGACCTAGAACCCTGAGGAGGGGGCAACCCGAGATGCTGCTACCC
This sequence comes from Delphinus delphis, assembly GCF_949987515.2. NCBI lineage: Eukaryota > Metazoa > Chordata > Mammalia > Artiodactyla > Delphinidae > Delphinus > Delphinus delphis. The sequence continues at coordinate 21,725,555 of NC_082701.1, forward strand.
CCACCACCACCTCCATGCCTCAAGGCTTTGCCTACCCCAGGAATGAGCTTTGCCTACAACATCCCTTGCCTGCAGCCATCAGAAGAGGGGGCCCCTCTCCATCTGAGCCCCCCCATCCCCTTGTCACCTGGGTGTGGAGCCCATGGAACACTCTGGTCCAGCTCATTTTGAAACCAAAAAACTGCTTCACTTTCACCCTGAGGCCCCAGGGGAGAGGGTAATTGTCACCCCTGGGGCCTCAGGACCTCGGATCCCCCCGGGGGGCTTAGCTGCTGCTGCTGCTGCTCTGTATCTGCCTCTTGTGATCCCGTCCTTTACCCATGTCCACGACCCCCAGGAGAGGCCTTGGTACCCCCTCTGCCCTGGATCGTCCCTCCTGCCTAGCATCCCGTAGCCCAGCAGCCCCGTCCCCCACCCCCACCAGCACCCAGCTGGGCCAGAGAGAGCCGATTGTGCCAACGAGGACTGGGCCCTGCCCGGCTGCCCGCCTCAGGGATGGGTGCCTCATGCCTGTCTCGCCACCTCCTGTGCCAATGTTGTCCCACCCCCCCACCCCCACCCGGGGGTGGGGTGCAGCTTCCACTTACTGGTTAGAAGAGACCACTGCCCAACCTTTCCCCTTCCTGTCTGGTGTCCTGTGCCCCCATCTGTCTGTCTGTTCGTCTGTACTCCCCTAGGAGAAGTATTTTGCCACATATAAAACCGCCATCCTGTCCTTTGCGGCCACCTCCTGAGCCTGCTTATTTGTTCCCGCCGCACGGTTGCCAGCCTAGGTGTGTGGGAGCTGCCGATGTGCAGGGAGGGAGAGTGAAGGGGTGGGTGCAGGAATAAAGCCGTGGCCAGTCTTGGCTCTGCTCAGCCCCCAGCCCCATGCCTGTCCGGTCCGTCTCCCCATAAGTAGAGCCAGGGAAAACTGCAAGCTGAGACGGGAAGTGGGGTGCCCTGGGTTTTGTTCAGGGGGTCAGATCCAGAGCCACTGGCACACTGTCTTAGAGGCCCGTGCTTGCTTCTCTGCTCCTGTGGCCTCAGCTGCTCCCCAGCTTCCCAGGGAGGGATGGGCTGAGCTTCCGGCTCCCTCCACTGATGCCTCCACAACTACCCACCCCAGGCCCTGCTAACCAGCCTGGTGGGAGGGGAAGAGGTCTGTTTGTGGGGAAGGGCAGAGAATCAGGAACCCCCATCCCAGTCCCAGACTGAGAGAAAGATCAAAAGCCAGGAGGAAAGTCAGCACGTGACAGTGCCCGTTCCTGCCACCATCAGCTGGCCGGATGTGGACTTGTGATGGTTGATCCTTCCTGCTGTCGCCTGTATCCTGCCTCACCCAGCACGCACAAACCATTTCTCCACTCTCATGGTTCTTGTTTTTGGGGTGGTGGACCTGAATGCTCCTGTGCAAAGTGTGTGTGTAGAGGGCAACAGACGTCAGGACCCTCCAGATGAGGGGTTAGCAAACCCAAGGAAAGAGGAACTGGGAAGGCCCACAGGTCGAGTGACTGGCCCATGGTCAACAGGGAGGTGATGGCAAAGCCCGCACTGCTGGGACTGGAGCCCAGTCTGCCTGCCATCATAGTGCTCCTCCCACTGCCTTTCAATGGAATCGATCTTTCTTTCCTGTGTTTATTCATTGAGCAAACATTTATCGAGCATCTACTATGTACCAGGCACAAGTCTAAGTGGGAGCTACAGACAATTCAGGACAGCACAACGAGCTCTCTGATGTGGGAAGCAGTGGGTCCTGAGGGAACCTGGAAGAGGGGTCCCTGCCTTAACCTGGGGAGATCAGGGGGTGCTTCGTGGAGGAGGTGAGGCTTGAGTGGAGTCTAGAAGGCTGGTTAGGAATTAACCTGGGCAGAGAAGGAGGGGAAGGGTTCAAGGCAGAGGAAATAGGTGACACGCATGACACGTTCTTGGCACTTGGCTAGCAAAGTGTGCTCTCAAGGTGGTGGTAAGAGAGGGGTCATCGGGAGTAAGTCACAGGGGCCTTGAGTCACATTAGGGAGTTTGGGCTTTGTCCTCAGGCTGGTGTGCAGAAACTGAAGGACTGTAAGCAGTGATGGTCAGATTGTCTCGGTTGCAGTTTGGAGCATAGATCGGAGGGGGGGGGGGGGCTAGCTTGGAAACAGCTGCAATGCTCCAGGTGAAAAATGAGGAGGGTTTTCAGTGGAATGGGGAAGGAGGCGGTGGCTGCCAGAGACATCTAGCAGTTACGATTGAGAGCTCTTGGAGAGTGATTGGAGGCAGCTAGTGAGAAAAAAGGAGGCATCTGGGGTGACTGTGGGTGAGGGTCTTCCCAGACATAGAGGAAGCAGGTGAAAAAACAGGTCAGAGGCAGAAATGATACTTAGCTTTGGACAAGGTGGGTTTAAGGTGCATGTGGGAGAACGTCCAAGAGGAGAAGAGCAGAAAACAGGCTTGGTCTGGGGCTGCACAGAGGAACTCCATCTGCAGTGGACCCTGGTACTTTAAAATCAAAGGCAGAGCTCATTAGCTTCAGTTTACAGATAAAGCTCAGCGAGGTTAAGCAGTCTGTCCATAGTAACACAGCCATCAAGCAAGGACAGGAACTGAGACCGGATTTCAAGTTCTGTGGTGTCCGTGACCCCCAAGTCTCGTGCTAATTCTCCTGACCCAGGATGCCCTAGCTTCTGCAAGGGAAGGGGTGCAGGGGAAGAGGAGGCAGGTGTCTGAGTATGTTTCTGTCTTCTCTCCACGTGCCTTCTGCCTGAAATTACATTTGCCCAGAACTTGCCAGCAGAGGCATTTCTAGGTGGCTTAGAGATATTGAGAGATGAGGAGAGACTTATTTTTTAATATTTATTTATTTACTTATTTATTTGGCTGCGCTGGGTCTTAGCTGTGGCATGTGGGATCTTCAGTGGTGGCATGTGGGATCTAGTTCCCTGACCAGGGATCGAACCCGGGCCCCCTGCATTGGGAGTGCAGAGTCTTGCCGCTGGACCACCAGGGAAGTCCCTGAAGAGAGAGACTCTTGTCTCCTGGTAACCAGAAGCCCTCAACCAGCACACAATAAGCACGTTGGTGGTTGTCAACTGGTGAGGATTTCCACAACCGTGAAGTCGGCTGGGACTAGGCCCAGAGAGGCTGGTGCTCTGACCGCAGCCACCTCAGGGACTCAGGAACGGAGATGCTGGGGACCCCTCCTATCTCCCTCCCTGACCAGCTGCTTCTGTCTTTTGAGTAGGTTCTACACTAGAGTGAGCTGAGGTCGGAGAGACTGAAGGTTTCCACCATTGTAAAAGTGAGCTGAGGTGAGGCCACCAGGGCCTGGGAGCAGGGTGGAAAGCAGTGTGGTTTCCAGCCCAGTACCCTTGACAAAAATCTTGTCTTAGCCCCGGTAATCACATCCTCAGAGACGTGTGCCTCAGCTCCCTTCTAAATCAGGCCTTCCAGCCTACTGTCTCTCAGGGTTGTTTTTTGGGTTTTGGTGCGTGTATTTGTCTCCCGAACTAGATGGCAAGCTCCCGGACACAGTCTGTTTTGTCTGCTTGGCATGTTCCTAATTCCTGACTCACGCTTGTCAAATGAATGAGTAAATGAATGAGTACCCCCTAGGATCCAGGCTCTGGGCCTCACAGCAGAGGCAGCTCTTGTCTGTTTACTGAATGTGCTCCAGCGAGCAGAACGTCACTTTCAATTCTGCTATTGATGGTGGGGTCAGGGTGCACTAAGAGGTTCCTTCCCGCCTCCCCTCCAGGAAACAGATGGTAAAAATGCTTTAAACATTGCTGCTTCCCCTATCACCCTCTGCGCCCCTATCCTACTCCACCCAGATGCAGCCCCAGCTCCTTTTTAACGAGGGCTGAAACGGAATCAGCCCAGATGGGCTCTGGTAGTCAGTTCTCCTTCCTTGTAACTCTGGGCACCACCATGGGTGGGATGAAATTTCTGTATTTAGTGAGCTGTTCCCTCTTCTCTCCACAAACTTCCCAGCCTTCCTCAATCCTCTTCAACTTATGCTCATATTCCTTTTTTTAATACTCCAAAGACCATTTCTCAGGCTGTAACTTAACTTACGGCCCTTCAATCCAATAACAACACATCCTCACTGTATGCCAGGCGCTGGCTCGGGCAGGCAGTGGGGGTGGGGTACACAGATGAGCATGACATGACCCCGCCCTCTAAGACTCACAGTTTTTGGTGTTTTTGGCCACACCTCATGGGATTTTAGTTCCCCCACCAGGGATCCAACCCAGGCCCTTGGCAGTGAGAGTGCGGATCCCTAACCGCCGGACTGCCAGGGAATTCCCTAGGACTCACAGTTGCCTGGAGAAAGCAGACGTGCCAGTTATCATCTCAGGGTAGAAAGAAGTCCCATTTAGTTGGAGAACCAGGCCAGGGCTTGGGAAGTAGGTGGCTTTTATGGCAGGCACCTAAAGGGACAGAGGAACCCACCTTTCTGAGGTGGTGAAGGACATTCAGGTGGAGGAAATAGAGAAGCAAAATCATAGCTGGGCCTGTGTGGGCAAGGACCATGGACGCAGAGCATGGGGGGGGGAATAACCTGCAGACGCAGGTGGGGGTTGCTCATGGTGGCTCTTCAATGTCAGGTGAGGAGACTGACCTGACTCCAGTGGGAGCCATCGAAGGTTTATGAGCTGTGGCGTAGCAGACTCTGAGCTGTGCTTTAGGAAGGTTAGTAGGGATGTGCGGAGGATGCTGAGTAAAGGGGAGGCAGGGAGACCAGTTAAAGTGTCGTTCCCTTGGGGAAGGGGCGCACTCATGGGATGTAAGAGGGCAGTGGCAGTGGGCTAGGAGTCGAGTCTCCTGTGTGGTGACTGGTCTCTCTTAACCACCCCCTCAGCCTGAGTTCGGTTTGCCTTTTCCCCATGTCTCCTTTTGTCTTCTGGTTTTTCCCAGTTTAAGCGAAGAAGGAAATTCACAAACAGCCACAAGCAGCTCCCCTTTCCTCTCCCTCTTCCAGCCTGGCTCTCTCTTGGCCCAGGCTCTGCCTGGCTGGGTCTTAGTATCCTGGCCCCCTTTGCAGGGTCTCCGGCTGAGAGATCTCTCTTTTTGCTCCGTCACTGTCTTCAGATGCCCACCCTTGGGAATCAGAAAGCTGTGCTGGAGCAGTAGTTTTGTCAGTGAACCACGGAAGCAGCACTGCTGTACTCCTAGAAGATGCTCATCACCAAGGGGCCTGCAAAAGGAGGGGACACCTTGCCCTTCCCCAAGGGAACTCACTCTGAGTAGGCCTACAGGACCCACACCGGTGAAACAACTAGAGGCCTGTAGAGGGTTGGAATGTTCTCCCAGCTCAGAGAGGATGGGTGGGCTCTGCCTGCTTCACACAGCTAGTAAGTACAGAAGGCGGGTGGCCTAGGGTTTTGTTTGTCTAGTGCCTCAGACATGGCACTCGGAGAAGGGAGAGCTGGCATCCGATGTGGGCCCCTGCGCTAGGTCTCTTTGATTTGCAGTGGGGAGTAGTCCATGCAGAGAACTCCGGGCTTTTCTCAGGGCGAGGGGGAGGATGTGAAGTCTGGACCCCATTTTCCTTACACCTCCAGGGCTCTGGACACGTAGCTCATTGTCACTGTGAGGTTCATAGCGCCCTCGAGGGGCCACCGTCCCAGGGGATTCCCAAGCCCCTTAGGGGACGGACTCCCGGGGCGTCCGCAACCCCGTAGGTAAAGCTTGCCCGGCCCTCCGGAGGTGTGTGGGAGGGGGCGGGGCTCCAAGCGCCGGGACCCCCACCCGGGCACCCGAAGGCCCCCGAGTCCTATCCCTGTCTGACCCGGGACGTGCCATGGGACAACTGATCGGCAAGTTGATGAGCATCTGCGGGAAACAGGGTAAGGGGAGCACAGGGCATCCGAGCGACCGCTTTGATCCGGCTCCCACCTGTCCCCCCATCCCCCCGATCTGGGGTCGTCTGGGCGGATGTGATGGGGGACCTCGGGCTCGGAGGGTCCTGAGTGGGGCCTCCCCGCCTGCTCCGCAGTCTCCCCTGCCCCCTCCCCGCCCACTCCTCGGTGGTCGCGCGCTTCGGTGCGCCCAGGGGCGCAGGGTTGGGCGAGCCTCCTTCCTCCGGCTCAACGCTGTCGCCGGTTTCCTGCGATTGTGACTTCACGCTCGCTCGGCTCTTTCCTCAGACCCCTTCTCTTGGCAAGCCCTGAGCGCCCCCGACCTTTGGCACAATCGCTTTTCTGGAAATGTGGAGCAGGGAATGTGGGGCTCAGCTCCCATTTCCACTGTTCAGGAGTGGCGCAGGTGTCTCGGCCCGGTGGGAAAGAAACCCGCCCTGTTGTTTTTTGTGGGGGAAGGGGGCGGGGGAGCAGAAGTAGTAAGGTGGGGACAGGCCCCCCAGCCTGCTGGGAACACTTGTCTCCTTCCTGGGAGACCTGGTGGAGCACACAATCCCTTGGTCATCGGGTTTGGCCCTGACCCTGCCCTTCCCCCGGATGCGTCCAGAACACAGGGTTATCATCGTGGGACTGGACAATGCAGGAAAGACCTCCATTCCCTACCAGTTGTAAGCGACTCTCGGATGGGGGGCGGGGCTGGGCCTTCCCACCAGACTGACAAGCATTTGGACCAATCACCGGAGCCCTTCCCAGCGTCCTCGGGTTCCCCTGTAGCCAGGAGGATTGACTGGCGGAACCTGGTGTGACCTTCCTGGTAAAGTGGCCGCTCAGTTCAATGACTTCTCGGCCAGGCCTTTGAATCCTGCTCGGTATGAGCAACCCCACTGCTTCCCTCCGTCTACGCCCTACCCCTGCCAAACCCGGTTGCGGGCTTGAAGCTGTCCGAACCTGCCCGATGGTCTGCATGCTCTTCGCTCCCCCTAGCGTCAGGTCTCTCCTTCTAACTCCTGCACCCCAGTCTTGTGTCTTCATTTTCTCCCCCTTCTTCAAACCCAGAAGGTAGGGCCAGCTTTGGGTCTGCCTGGTCTCTGTAGCTCCTGGTCTAGCAGAGTCTGGGACACGTGCTGAGTAATTATCCATCGGAGCTTTTCCCGATATTTACTCTGGATGGCATCTCTCCTGTTTGGAACCTATTTACTTAGGAAAATTTTCCCCTGAAAAAGTAATATATATATATATATATATATATATATATATATATTTTTTTTTTAATTAGAAGAAAAGAGAAATTCAAACAATACAAGCATATATAGTGAAAAGTAAGTTTCCCTCTCATCCCTAACTCCCAGTTTCACTTCCCATATTTTCCAGAGGCATTCCCTACGTATAAAAACGTGTGTGTTTTCTAAGTCACTTTAAACAAAGCCCCTTTCTGATGGCCCTCACTTATGTCTGTCTCCTTTTTCCGATCCCTGGCTGCTCAAAGTGTGGTCCACAGACTGGCAGTGTTGGCATCATCTGGAAGCTTGTTAGAAATGCAAAATGCTGGGCCGTAGCCCAGACCCACTGGATCACAATCTGCACTTTAGCAAGACTCCCAGGTGATTCAGCTGCATATTAAAGTTTGGGGAGACTGCTCTCATAAATCTCCCCTCTCTGGGGTCCAAGCCAGGCAGGACTTGGTCTCACTCCTGTCTGCATTCCCTCATGCCCAGCAGAGGCTCCGTCAACCTGGGCTGAATTGTTCTAAGTTAGATTCAGCCTGACTTCAGGTGGGGGACCAGAGCTGGGAGAGGACTGGGCTGAGCACTTGGTACCCTCTCCTCCCTCCCCAGCCTGAAGAATGAGGTGGTCCCTACATGTCCCACCATCCGTAGCAACGTGGAGAAGATTGTTTTGCAAAAGACCCACTTCTTCATGGGGGACATAGGAGGAGAGGAGGCTCTGCGCTCCGCTTGGAACACATACTCCTCCAGTGCTGAGGTGAGGAGGGTGCCTGGGCTTGGAGGAGCTGTGTGATATTAGCCAGTCACTTAACCTCTCTGGGCCTTGATTGTCCCATTGTGAGATGGAGACCATAATAATGACCTCCCTGGGTTGTGAAAATTAAATAATAAAACAAGAGCTAATTCAGATGTGTCAAATACTTAACGCAGTGCAAAGCCCGTTAAAATTCTTTAATACTTCCTGGCAGCTTTGTCTGCTTGCTGGCAGCTGTCTGTTTGATGCCTTGGATGGGGCAGGCCCTTTGTCCCTGGGGGCCTTATTTTCTCATTCCGGCAGCAGCAGAATCCAGTGGTTTCATTCCTGGAGTGAGAGCTGATTTCAAGCTCCAGTACTGCTACTCATAGGCTGTGTGGCCAAGGGCAAGATACATCACCTCCCTGACCCTCAGTCTCGTAGTTTGTAAATGGGCATAGTAACAGTTCCAGTTCCACGGGGTTGTGATGAGGCCTAAATGGAGTCATGAAGGCCCAGTGCTTGGCATAACCTCTGGCACACAATCAGAAGTTGTGCTCAGTCCACCCTGGGTCTGGATAGAAAAGGGAACTCAAATGGGACTAGGGCAGTGAGTGAGGTCTTGAGAATGCACAGTTTGTTTTCTGTGGGACTCACATCAGGGCAGAGTGCAGTGAGCAAGGAGACACGTTCATTGAAGGGAAAGCCCATCACTCACAACTCGCCTTTGCTGGTCAGTTCATCATCCTTGTGATTGACAGCACGGCCCGGGATCGACTGCTGACCACTCTGTCGGAGCTGTGTAAGATGCTGGCCCATGAGGTAAGACCCCTGCAGTTGGGAGAGGACCTGGTGTACTAGCTCTGTGACCTCAGTCTACTCACTTAGCCTCTCTGAGCATTATTCCTAATGCCCCAGTCTCTGAGAACCTCCATCCCAGCAGCTTGCGCGGGGCGAGATTATCCCAGATGAAGGGCAATAACACCCTCAGCACAACTGATCACAGAAGCCAGAGTTGCAAGTTCAGGTTCTGACCCCACTTCTCACGCATCGTGGGACCCCAGACAAGTTACTTCACCTCTCTAATCCTCAATTTCCCCAAGTATAAACGGAGAGGATCATCAAATTCCTACCTCCCGAGATCATTGTAAGGATACTATGAGCTGGCTGAAAGGCATTCCAGGAGCTGTCGGTGTCACTGGATGTGGTTGTTAGTGTTGGGCAGGACCTCCATCCCCACCCCACCTGGGAAAGCAGGGGAGGTAGGGAGGACTCATGGGGCCATGGGAAGGGGGGCTGGATCCTGGCAGGCTGACTGGGGCTGGGTCCACAGAGCTCTGTCCACAGGCTCTGTGAGATGCTTCCATCCTGATCTTTGCCAATAAGCAGGACGTGAAGGACTCCATGACCACCGTGGAGATCTCCCAATTCCTCACCCTTAGTGCCATGAAAGACCACCCGTGGCACATGGCACACACAGGGCTGCTCTGCCCTCACCGGGGAAAGGTTAATGGCTGTCCCACCTGGACCTCCAGGGCTTGGCCTAACCAGTGGTGCTGACGACTGACCATCAGAACCTTCTCCTGTCTCTCTCTTGTCAGAATCTGGCTCACAGTTAGCTCCTGGGTCAAGACAGCTGAGCATCTACCCATGGTTAAGATGCTGTGGGTAAGCAGTGAGCAAGACAGGACAGGGTCCCTGCTCTCTAGGGGTTTGTTCTAGTGGGGAGAGAGGTGACACTCCACCTGAACACAAACATGTTAGGTACTGAGAAGTGCTTGAAGAAAGTGAAATTGAATAACAGGGATGGGTTTGCTTTAGCTCTGGTCGTCAGGGACCATCTCTCCTAGGAGGTGACTTCTGAGCTGAGACCTGAATGAAGAGACAGCCATGGGAAGACCTGGGGGACAAGCCTTCCAGGCAGGAATCTCTGAGTCCTTTTGGCCTTGAGTTTCCTTGTCTGTAAAGAGGAGGGTGATTATACCTGTTCCCTCCCAGAGTTCCTATAGAGAATAAATGATATCATTCATTTAACATTCATTGGGCACCTACAGTCCATCCTCCATATCCATGGGTTCCACATCCTCAGATTCAACCAACTGCAGATTGAAAATATTCGAAAAAGAAAATGCCAGAAAATTCCAAAAAGCAAAATTTGAATTTGCCGTGTTCCAGCAATGATTTACGTAGCATTTATATTGTATTTATGACTATTTACATAGCATTTACATTATATTAGGTATTATAAGTAATCTAGAGTTGATTTATAGTATATAGGAGGATATGCCTAGGTTATATGCAAATATATGCCACTTTATATAAGGGACTTGAGTATCCGAGAATTTGGGTGTCTGCGAGGATCCTGGAACCAATCCCCCATGGATATGGAGAAATGACTGTACTTTGTGCCAAGCACTGTTCTAGGCACCTGAGTGTGAACAAAACAGTGAACAAAACAGACAAAAATCCCTGCCCTTGTGGAGCTTATTTTCCAGTGGGGGTGGGGTGGGGGGTTGGGAAACAGACAATAAACAATAAAAATAAGAAAAATATACAGTAAGTTAAAAAGTGATAAGTGTAAAGGGGAAAAACCCATAGGAAAGGGAAGCTGGATGTCTGTTGTGGGGAATGTTGCAGTTTTAGATAAGGTGTCCAGGGAGGGGCTGCTGAGAAGGTAGCTGCTTAAACACCTGAAGGATGTGTGAGAGCTAGGTCATGGTCCTACAGAAAGGACCTCGAATCAGGCCTGGAGAATTCCCCTTCCTCTTCCCTCTCAAGTGGAGTCACAGCAGGCTGGGGACATGGATGCCCAGTTGAAGAAGGGGAGACTTTAGGCAGGCCAGCCCAAGGAACCACACATTTCTGGCAGTGTCCTTGCCAACTCCTGGGTCAGGAGGACCCCCTCCCCCAAACCACAGTTGGTTCAATTCAATCGGCATTTCCTAAGTAACCCCCATGTGCCAGGCACTGTGCCAAGTGATACAGACATGACCAAGACTCTACTCCTTCTCTGGGGTTGCTCACAGTATAATGGAAGAACTTGCTTATGGAGCCTCTTCCCAGGCCTTTGAGGCCACCCTGGTACTGACCCAGTGATGGAGCGGGTGGGAAGAGGGCACTGGAGCCTTGCGCAAAGACATTGCTAAGGTGGGTCTCCAGGCCTCTTCCTCAAAGAAGCCCTCCCTGACTCCCAGACATCCGGAGGCCTCTGTACATCTCCTTTCTAACCTTTATCACAGCACGTAGTTACAGAATTGTTTGATCATTTGTTTAATATCTATCTCCTCTGCTAGACTGTAAGCCCTAGAGGGCACGTCTGTTTTTTCACCAGTAACCCCTAGCACAGTACCTGATACGTGGTAGGTACACAGTCCGTTTATATTTGTTAACTGCACACAAATTTGGTCGTTCCATCAGTCAGCAGGGGCTGGGGGCTGGGAAGGCCATCATCCTCATGGGATATGTCGACCCTTGCCCTGTTCCTCTGTCCCTGCAGGCTGCCTGCCGGGCTTCAGTGCATGCAGTCCTGGGCCACTGTCAACTGACATCAGCCTGAGGCCAACCAGAATCTTTGAGGGTTTTGCATGGACGATGTGGGTGGAAAACCCAAGTGACTATTTGTTATTTTTCTGCGATTCTCCGATGGGACCAGGGACAGCTATGGGCAGTGAGATTGCCACTATCCACCCAAGCCGCACTGAGGAGCTAGACTGAGCACCCTGAACTGCTGCAGACAGGACAACAGTAAAAGCTGCCCTTCACTCCATGGGAGCAGGTATCCTTCTTGGAGACACCAGGGAAGCTGTTGGATGTGCTGGGGGATTCGGAAGTGGAACCCCCTCCCCTCAGCCCTCAACCTCTCTGTAGGAAAAATGGAGGACAGAGTAAGAAACCCTGGAATTTTTCTTTATTTCCTAGAACCCTAACCCTAAGCTCCTCACCCCCTACTCCAGCTTTCTGGCCCCTTAGCCATCTTTGTCCCCTACCCTTTGATCAGAGGAGATTCCAGAAAGGTGAAGGGGTCGGCTCAGGGGAAGGAGGGCAGAACCAAAGGCTGGGAGGGGAGAGGGCAGAGGACAGGACCTTCTGGCCAGGGACAGTCCCTCACACTGCAGGGACTTCTACTCCTCCCTCACCCTCCCCTTCCCTCCGACCACAGCTTTTGAGCTTTAAGCCACACCTTCACTCCCAGTGTCCTTCCTGTGTGAATCCTACTCCTCCCAAATATCTCAGATTCCTAGAGCATTTGCTTTTCTTGTCTTTTTGTAGTGATTTTTTTCACACTGTAGTAGGAATTTTATGAAGGTGTAATAAATGTCATTGAAAACTGCTCACCTCTTATTTCTTCTTCTGCTTGTGCCTCAGACTGGCTTTTGGCTTTCATACAAAGCTCTCAGGCAGGGGAAATCCACCTTGGAAGTGGAGGGGGGCTGCCTCAAGGGTCTGTCTGGCTAGGGGACTGGCTCTTTGGTCCTGGGCTGTGCAGCCCTCTGCCAGGTGACTGATACCGCACTTGCCAGGACTTAGAGCTCTGGGCTCTGCCTGGGCCTAGGGGAAAGAGTGGTTTGATGCTAACTCATGGAGGAGGGGAGGAGGGGCCCTTCGGGGTTGGAAAAGCCTAGGGGTCCTATCAAAGCAGAGCTGGAAACAGGATGGAAACCCAGGCTACCCATCTGTGTACAGGGAGCAGTGCTATTATCCCAGAAGACCTGGGATGGTCCTGAGATCAGTGGGGTCTCTTCCCTTCCCAAGTCAGGTAGTGACATCTCTGTGAGAGGCTGGACACAGATATAGAGGGCTCAGGATTTTTTTAACCTTGTGGTTTACATAAGGCGTGATTGTGGAGAAAGAACTCAGGAATTCTAAACATCGCCGTTCAGATTCTATTTTCCTTTCACTAGATTATTTTCAAAGAGAAACACAATAGTTCAAAGGTAATATCATCCCCGTATTGCACGGAAATTCATTCTCACTGGAGGGTAGCAGGAGGATGGGGGTATAGCTCAGTGGCAGAGCATTTGACTGCAGATCAAGAGGTCCCCGGTTCAAATCCGGGTGCCCCCTCTCTGTGCAAGACTTTTCGCGTTTTCTTGGTCTTGCAATGCACACGTTGAAGTTTACTTACAAACGCGAGGGGAAGGATCCTCCAGCACTGCTGACCCGTTTTGCAGTCGGGCGTGGGTGGAGTGGAGTCCCTGGCCCTGCCAGATCGTGTCCTCAGTCTGCCGGTGGATTGTACAAAGGCCCACTCTCGTAATGGTAGGGTGGAAGCGGGAGCACCCGCAGGTGGCCCTGCCCGGGGACCCCAATTGCTGTTGGGAACAAGAGAAGCTGAGTCTCTAAGGGCCGGGCTCGGGCTAGGGAAGGAAGGCCGAGAGGAGTCTACGAGAGCGTGTAGGATGGAGAAGTGGGCGCTAAGAGAAACGCTAAGGGAACTCTAGCAGGACAGGAAAGGGGCACCCAGGCCCAAAGGAAGGCCCCTGAAGTGTGGAATCTCTAGGGACTTCCCCTCCCACATTCTCAAACTGCAAGTTTCTTACATCATTAGAATTCTTTAGTTCAGAGCTTCAGGAAACAAACCCTGCACCCAGATGAGTAATCTCTTGAGATTCATTTTCTCTCCATCTCTTGGACCTCACCTCTGTTCTTGCGTCCAGCACAGCGCCTGCGCTAGAGAAGCACTAACAAGTCATCTGCCTAGTGTTGCCACAAGAGGGGGTATAGCTCAGTGGTAGAGCATTTGACTGCAGATCAAGAGGTCCCCGGTTCAAATCCGGGTGCCCCCTCAGCACCTTTTTAAAGGCACCGGACTCCGATTCTCTAGCAACTATTTTCTTTACAGCTTTTTTTTTCCTTCCACAATTTTGTGTTGACATTTCCTCCGCCACCTCTATTTTGGGCAGATGAGGAGCGGCGAGAGTACGAAATACAGGAATTCTAGAGCAGTGCCTCTCGAAATGTGGTACCGAGAACAGCACCACCACCTGGGAACGTGTTAGAAATGCGGATTCTCGTCCCTATCTCTATTGAGCTTGGGGGTGGCCCCAGAAATCTATGTTTTAATAAGCCCTCCAGGTGATTCTGATGTACACTCAAGTTCTAGAAGCTTACATTTAAAAAAAATTACAGGTCGTTTGCTTCTAATTATTTCCAAGTTGCTGTTTCAGCCTGAGTTCTTATTAAGAGACCTTTTAAAACAGACCGCGGGGCATCCCGGACGGGGGAATGTACAAAGAAATCAGTGCCGGAGCTGGAATTTCGTCCTGGGACCTCTCACTTTGACCTCTCGGAAGGTAGGGGCAAAGACTTGTGAACCTGCCCGGCTGCAGTAGGAGGTCGCGGGCAGCTCCAGGCCAGGACCAGAAAAGTGAGGAAAACCGCAGAACAGGCGCGTTGCGGCTCGTCATGTGCCCACTAGAGGGCAGCAAGAAGCTACAGCTGGAAGCAGCAGTCTTTTTGATCCTGAGAGTCGGCAAAATAGCAATTTAAATGAGACAAGAAGAAGAACTTACAGATGGGCCTTGTCTTGTCCCATTGTAATTGAATAGAGGCCTTAGGACTGGAGGAGGTCGCTTCTGGGACCCTGGGTCCCGAGGAAGGAGGAACTGGGATTCTGAAAGATTAGAGAGTCTTTAGGACCCCAGCCCCGTATATGTCAGGGCGCCCCCCTCGCCCCTCTATCTCCCTCCATCCAGCGCTCGAGTTTCTTGCTGTCGTACGAAGTAGGTCGGGGAGGGAAGAGGCACCTCCGTGTCCTGACCTGATTCCCTGCCGTCTATTAAATAGCCTAAATTGCAGGTATTTTATTCTGTTGTGGTAGGAAAAAAAAGGTGGGGGGGAATCTATCCCCAGAGGCTGCTATAACGTGGTGGCAGTTGGGGTGAGACATTTCCTTGCTCTGGGACTGGCTTTGAAGATTGACTGGGTCGGGCCCTGAGGAGGCCTGGGGTCCCCGGAGAGGAGGGTGGCCTCGGTTACCTCCTGGGGGTGGGAAGGGGTCCAGGTTATTTCAAAGTAGGGGTGAGCCAGGCCCCCTCCACCTCCATGTCTGCTGGGCTGGGGGGCAAGACAATGGGGACAAGGCAATTGTCTGCTGGCCATGGGGGATGGGGGTGGGATAAAGTGGAGAGGAGCCACGGGAGGGCGTGGAATTCAGGCCTCTGCTGCAAGGGGAGATTCTGGGGTGGGGGTGGGCATCAGAAACCCACACAACTCCGTGGAACAGCCCAGAAAGTCGGGAAGCCTGGTGGAGCTGGGTCGGGGGGTGGGTGGTAGGAGCTCATGGTCCGAGGAAGAGGTCTGGCCTCTCGAGCCTTTTCTCCACCGCTTTCCCCCAGGGAGTCAGGAGGGGAAGGGAGGCAGGAGCTAAGGTGCGGTGTGGGGGTAGCTGGTGCTCTTCGGGGGTTCTTCCAGCCCGAGGGTCCCCCGCCCTGTCCCCCTCCTGCGTCCGCTGCCCCCCCTCCCCCCGCCTAGGGAGCGGCCGCGGGAGCTCTCGGGGAGCGCTCGGGCAGGGCTGGGAGGGCTGGGGAAGCCTCAGGGCGAGCTCTGGAGGCGCCGCGCCCCCCCGCCCCGCCCCCTCCCCGGTCCCGGCTCCGGGAGGCCGCGCTGCTCGCTCGCCGCCCGCTGGCGCTCCGCCGCTCTCGCCGCTCTCGCCGCTCTCGCCGCTCTCGCCGCTCTCGCCGCTCTCGCCGCTCTCGCCGCTCTCGCCGCTCTCGCCGGCCTTGCGCTCCGCCGCCGCTCCGCCGCCCACCCCTCCGCCTGCCAGCCCGGGGGACCGCGCCGCCAGAGCCCGGCCGGGGCAGCTGCGGGCCGGGGGCGGGCCTGGCCCCCACCATGAGGGCCGAGCTCTGGCTCCTCGTGCTGGTGCTCAGGGAGGCTGCCCGGGGGCTGAGCCCCCAGCCCGGAGCAGGTAGGACTGGCCGGAGTTGGCTGAAGTGGATCGGGGCGGGGGTCGGGGGGCAGGTAGGCGGGCGTGGGCATGGGCAGGTACCGGCATGCTGGCGATGTTTGGGGCGCCGGGGGGTCGTGTCTGCGGGAGGCCGGGCGCCCTGTGGACTGTGGCAGGTGGACAGGGACCCCACTTTTCTAAACACACAGGGTGTATGAGTGAGGGAGGAAGCGTCAGACACTGATGCCCCGAGCTCTCCTTCCCTCCTGGAAGGACACTGGAGGGACCCTAGTAGAGGGGGATCTATAAGGCAGTGGGCTCTGGCCCCAAAGGGGGCAGTGGGCGAGACATAGGGACCCCTGGTCACACCGGATGAGGCTGAATTCTGATGAGATGCGGAGTCTGGGGTGCCTCCTGTCCCAGTGTTGCCTCCTTTTTCTTTTCCCTGCCCCCACTCCCAAGCTGACCCAGGCTGGGGGCTGGGTGGGAGCAGCCAGGAGGATGGAGGAGACCCAGCATCTTTCCTCCAACAAGGGCACTACGGGCCTGACGCCTTCCTCTCTCCGTTTGGTACTCGGAGAGCAGGACCCAGAAAGAAGCAACTTGCCACTCCCCCACCCCCAGCCTCCAGGGTCCTCCTGTCACTCCTGCTCTGCTCTGCCCTGGTGGTCCTTGGCCGTTAGCTTCTCTGGTTCTAGATTGGGGGGTGGGGGTGTCCTATCTTGCACACTCCTCTTCCACACAGCAGTTCTCTACAATCATCGCTGTTACGTGGAAGTCCTTTCTGAGATCTACCTTGAGTCCCTCCTGTTATAAAAGGAGAAGCATTTTTCAACAAGTAATTTTACATTCGCCTCTTTCCTCCTCATGTACATAGAACTTCTCTGGGGTTGGGGAGGTGGGTAACTGCAGTCAAGCCTCTTGACAGAGAGAATTGGGAAGACAGTACTCCATGCCTCATTGGCATGCATGTCCCCCAGATGGATGGAGCAGGTGGAGGGTTTGGCGAGGGTGATGCTGTAGTTGGGCTGCTGTGTCTCAGGGGTGTGCTGTCATCAGGCAAAGCGTCAGTGACAGTGTGCTTGACTTTAATGATCCCTGAATGTAGCTGAGACAGGCCTGGGTCCCTGTTGAGAAGGAGGGTGTGGGCAGAGGACAGTGGAGGCTGATATGGCAAGAGGCTGCTGGTGAAGAGCCACCAGTTTTCAGAGAGACCACGCAGAGAGTGGCCAGAGACTTGGTTTCTAGTCCCAGCATCTCACTTGCTGTGTGACCTCGAGCAAGTTTCTTTCCTTCTCTGGGCCTATTTCCTCCCTTATAGAGTGAGGCTGTGGGCAAAATTTTTAACTCTTGGTGGTGGGATTATGAGAGATCTTTTTTCTTTTTTAATGTTTGTCTTTCCTTTTCAGATTTGTTAGGATGTGTATGGGTAATTGAAAACAATTTTTTAGATCTCAATATAAAAAGGAATGGGTTGGACAGGTCAATTTTTGAGGTCCTTTGCAAACCCAACCTGGTGGCATCTTCTGAACTTAGGATGTGACTGGGTGGATGAGAGACGGCTCTGAACCTGACTGAGTTGGGAGAACCATGGAGAGGGTTGGGGAAGGGGGCATTGGGAGGAAACAAGGATGTGCTGGGCCATGGGGGCCAGACCCAGGCCTGGCTGAGGGCTGCCTTTTCAGAGTTGGGTTGGAAGAGTAGATACCCTGGGAGGTCAAAAAGAGGGGGCAGACAGAGATTTGAATCACATCTCTCAGTAGAGGACACCCTGTCTCCTCGGCTTTGACAGACATTCAGCCAGGAGAAATGGACTTTCTCTGCAGCAGGAGAGATTGGTTAGACCTAAGGAAGCTCTAAGAAGCCAGCGGGGGCAGCTGTTACTCCCAGTGCTGTGCTTTTTTCACAAGGGAAGGCTGGATTTGAGGGGGGCCCTGTGTGGAGGCAGAGGAATGTCTTCTGGGGAGAAGAGATGTGGGGTGGGACATTCTGGGGGAGGGTTGCTCCGAATGGTGGTGGAGCCCTGGTGATGATGAAAGGGCAGCTGGGAGCTGGACCTGAGGGGTGCTGCCATCCAGCCCCAAGGCTCCAAGCCTTCCGCGCTGCGGTGGGGATGGGCTCAGGAGGAAGCTGAGATCTCCCCTCCCACTTAATGAATTGGCTTGTTTAGTGGAGCCTTGAAACTTCGTCTATCATTAAAATGGGAGCAGGAGAAAGATGAGTGACCCAAAGATATAGTCAGGTGGCGAGACCAGCAGAGGCTGATAGATAGACAGATGGACAGACAGGAAGATACGGGGGTGCACGGGGGAGCGTTGGGGTGGTGGCATTCAGGGTCTGGTCCAGGGGAAACCGGAAGTGCCTACAGCAGACAGAGAAGGAAAAGGCAGCTGGACGTGACTTCCTGGCTGTCAGGAGACCAGGGCCAGCACCGACCCCTGGTGACCCTGGCAACTTCCTCCTTTCTCTGACCCTTGGTTTCCCCATCCATAAAATGAGGTTTGGACCAGATTGCCTCTAGGGCCCCTTGAAGCTCTGACTCTGCTTCCGGCCTCCTCCTTGCTCACCAGGGACCTCCAAGCAGAGCGAGACTGAAATCCAGATTTCTCACAGTGGCCATCGAACAGCCCCTCCCCACCTCCACCCCTGCTCTCACTCTGCCTGCGGCCATCCCCCAAAACCCTCAGGCTGCTGTCCCCTGGGATCTGTCCCCTGGCTTCTCTTTGTCCAGGTCTCCATCAGCTCAAGGGCCACCTCTCAGAGAGGCTCACCCTGAGGTCTCTGTCCAGAGTAGCAACAATCCCCAGCCCTCTCGTCCTTCTGTTTCCCTCACAGCCCTTCTCACTGCCTCACGTTGTCTCGTTTGCTGAATTACTCATCTTGTGTGTGTCTTTCCCGACTAGAATCTTCGTGGGCACGGGGGTTGTGTCTGCCTGTCCCCTGTTATTGCCCCAGCACCCAGCACGGTGCCTGGCACACAGTAGGGTCTCAATAAACATGTACTGAGTGAGTGAATGAATCAGAGGGGGTCACAGACCCCAGTCTGTCCCTTTGAGAGAAACTCAGAGAGGCAAACTCTTCTCCTCTCCTCCCCTCTTTTCTTCTGAGCTACTGGCCATCTCTCCCTGCCCCTTCCTCATGCCTCCCTCTCTCTCCCCAGATCAGGGTCCTCAGTGGGTTTCTGCCTGCCAGCAGGAGGGGAGAGGGTGCAGTTGGGGACTTTGTAACTGAGGGACAGGATTTCAGCTCAGGGTCTGGAGCCTTCCCCGGGCCCCTCAGAAAGTTGCTCGTCACGTGAATCCCAGGAAAGGCAGGAGGACTCTGCTGGGTGCTTAGTGCACGTTATTTTATTTAAGACTCAAAATGACTCGCCCGATGTAGGTTTTATCATTTCCATTTTCCAGAGGAGGAAACTGAGGCTTAGAGAGATTATGCAGTTTGTCCAGAGTCATAGTCAATAAGCGATAGATTCAAAGTTCAGTCTCAAGCTTGTCTGATTCCAAACCTGTGCTTTTTTTTTATAACTTCCCGCTGCGGAGCACAGGCTCCAGACGCGCGGGCCCAGCAGCCATGGCTCACAGGCCCAGCCGCTCCGCGGCATGTGGGATCCTCCCGGACCAGGGCACGAACCTGTGTCCCCTGCATCGGCAGGCGGACTCCCAACCACTGTGCCACCAGGGAAGCCCCCAAACCTGTGCTTTTATTGCTGTGATACTATAGGGAGGGTTTCTGGTGAGGCTGTGCCATGAGGGAAGAGTCTTTTCAACCCTGTGGGTTGCAGGTACTTAGGACATTTAAGGATGCCTCCCTTCCTCCCTCCCTCCCTCCCTCCCTCCCTCCCTCTCTTCCTCCCTCCCTCCCTCCCTCCTTTCCTTCCTTCCTTCCTTCCTCCCTCCCTCCCTCCCTCCCTTCCCCCTCCCTCCCTTCCTCCCTCCCTTCCTCCCTCCCTTCCTTCCTCCCTCCCTCCCTCCCTCCCTCCTTTCCTTCCTTCCTTCCTTCCTCCCTCCCTCCCTCCCTCCCTTCCCCCTCCCTCCCTCCCTTCCTCCCTTCCTCCCTCCCTTCCTCCCTCCCTTCCTTCCTTCCTTCCTCCCTCCCTTCCTCCCTTCCTCCCTCCCTTCCTCCCTTCCTCCCCCCCTTCCTCCCTCCCTCCCTCCTTTCCTCCCTCCCTCCCTCCCTCCCTCCCTTCCCCCTCCCTCCCTTCCTCCCTCCCTTCCTCCCTCCCTTCCTTCCTCCCTTCCTCCCTCCCTCCCTCCTTTCCTTCCTTCCTTCCTTCCTCCCTCCCTCCCTTCCTCCCTTCCTCCCTCCCTTCCTCCCTCCCTTCCTTCCTTCCTTCCTCCCTCCCTTCCTCCCTTCCTCCCTCCCTTCCTCCCTTCCTCCCTCCCTTCCTCCCTCCCTCCCTCCTTTCCTCCCTCCCTCCCTCCCTCCCTCCCTTCCCCCTCCCTCCCTTCCTCCCTCCCTTCCTCCCTCCCTTCCTTCCTCCCTTCCTCCCTTCCTCCCTTCCTCCCTCCCTTCCTCCCTCCTTCCCTCCCTCCCTCCCTCCCTTCCTCCCTTCCTCCCTCCCTTCCTCCCTTCCTCCCTCCCTCCCTCCCTTCCTTCCTCCCTCCCTCCCTCCCTCCCTCCTTTCCTTCCTTCCTTCCTCCCTCCCTCCCTCCTTTCCTTCCTTCCTTCCTCCCTCCCTCCCTCCCTCCCTTCCTCCCTCCTTCCTTCCTTCCATCGTCCATGTGTGTTTGATGAGCATCTGCTCTATGTCAGGCACCTAGAGCCTGTGGTGGCACAGGTAGCAGCAATATGTCAGGATCAGGGCTGGGACGGTGCATGTAGCATTTGGGGTGAGGGGCAGAAATGTCAGAGGAGGCACTGGGAAGAAGTGACATCTCATGAGACTTGAAGGATGAGCAAGAGCTCATTAGGAGAAAGATTTATTTATGGAGCAGAGTGATCTAGGATGAGAAAATTGCATGTGTGAAGCCTCGTGGCCAGGGAGAGTAGGGCTGCGTCCTGCAAAGGGCTTTAGGAAGATGGGAGGCTGGAGAGCCAGCAGGGATCCCGTCATGAAGGGGCTCAAGTGCTGAGGGGAGGAGCTGGGCTTTCAGCCAAAGGGTCATGGCGAGCGGGGAGCATGGGGGAGATGGAACGAAGTCTGTCCTCTGGACAGGATGCCCTGGCAGGCGTGTGGGAGACTGGCCCGAGGGCATTAAGGGTGGGGGCTGAAGTTGCCACCAGGAAAGAGGTGACGGTGGCCAGGACTGAGTGGTGGCCATGAGGCTGGAATGGCAAGCTTGTGTGATGCATGGGATGAAGGTGGCTTGGCCCAGGCGCTGGGATTGCGTGACCAGGCCTTGTGAAGTCAGCCTGTTGCTTTTTGCCCTGGAGCAGGGCAGGGGCACCAGAAGAGGGTTGGGGCACTACCACTGGACCGTCCCCCTGCATTCCAGGGGCTACAGTCTGCCAGAGAAGCTGCCAGGTTCGGACCCAATGGCACCCAGTGCATTCTGCCCTGGGGCTGCCCCTGCACCTTAGGACGCAGCCTGGCATTGCCGGTCACCTCTTGTACCTTCTGTGGTCTGAGCAGAGCCTGCACTTTTTCTGTGCCTGAGTGCAATTCCTGTCCTGGACTAGTTGTGTGACCTGGGGAGATTCCTTAATGTCCTCGTGCCTAGGTGTCCCAATTTGTAAAATAGATCTAAAACTAGCACCTCTCTCAGAGGGTGACTGTGAGGGTTCAATGAGTTAGTGGGTTTAAAGCCCTTGGAATAGTACCGGCACAGAGTACCCATTCTCTAAAAGTCAGCTGTCATTTTTATCATTACTGTCACTATTGTGACATCCCACTAGACTGTATGCCACTTAGGGCCATGGGTGGTGGAATGGATGAATCCATGACTAGCGTATGCTCTGGAAGCTTCTTGCTGGGAAGAGGGAGCTCTCCAGGGCAAGGCAGAAGGCAGGGCAGGGGGTGGCTGAGGGTTGGATAGGTGTGTAACATGTGTGTGAGCCTGCAGGAGGAGGGCCCAGGCCTTCAGGCAAGTGTGTGTGTGCATGTGGGCCCCAACACACACGCGTGAGCAACCAGCCATGTGGGCTCCTTCTGCAGGCGGAAGGGGTGGTGTCCCATCCTAGCCAACTGGGAGGGGGCAGGGTGTCGGGGGTTGGGAGGGCAAGATTCAGGGTTAGGACAGAGTAGGGCAAGGTTCCTCGGCAACCTCCCTCTCTGTCCCGCGCCCCTGTCTCCCTCCTGGACACTTTGCCTCTGACCCTGAGCATCCCTGTTTATATCATTAACTTTTTAAAAAAATTAATTAATTAATTAATTAATTTTTGACTGCTTTGGGTCTTCTTTGCTTCATGCGGGCTTTCTCTGGTTGAGGTGAGCAGGGGCTATTCTTCCCTGTGGTCCATGTGCGGTGGCTTCTCTTATTGCGGAGCACAAGCTCTAGGCACGTGGGCTTCCGTAGTTGTGGCACGCGGGCTCTAGAGCGCAGGCTCAAGTAGTTGTGGTGCACGCTCTGCAACACGTGGGATCTTCCCGGACCAGGGCTCGAACCTGTGTCCGCTGCATTGGCAGGCGGATTCTTAACCACTGCGCCACCAGGGAAGCCCCTCCTTGTTTAAAAAACCTTCTCATTTATTTTTCTTCCTTGATGCTCACGGTGGCCTGTGCCACAGGCATGATTGTCATCCCCATGTTCGTGATGAGGAAACTGAGGCTTAGAGAGGTAAACTGATGGGTCCAAGGTCACACAGGTTGTGGTGGCAGGTGTGCCCTCCCTGGCCCCAGCTCTGGCTAGGCCCCTCTCCCTGCCCTCTCCCCAGGCCTCAGGCCCCCACCACCCAGGCTCCCTCCTCTCTCGGTTGCAGGACGGTGATGCCTGCAGATCCCCAGCAACCCTTTCTGGGCCAGCTGAGCTCCTCTCCTTGCTCTGCACATGCTCCTTTCCTGTTCTGGTTCCTGCCCAGGCCTGAGGGCTGCTTGCAGGAGGACCCAGGGAGCTGGGCAGACCAGCCCAGCACAAGTAGTTCTGCCACCAGGGGCAGCTGTGGGCCCCACCCGAGAGCGGCAAGACAGCCCTGGCTTGGGGTCTGGGCCACAGGCAGGCTGCCTTCCCAGCACTGGGCTCAGGTCCATCTCAGCCAGTGGACATCTTGGGGAAGGGGTCTGGAGACCACCCTCTCTTCATCTTTTCCAGAGCATCTGGTTGCGATTAGGGGCAGGGGAGTGAGAGGGGGCCGGCAAGGATCCAGCAGGCACCAGCAGCCAAGAATGACTTAATTGGATAAAATGTCTAATGACAAACCAGAGCCCCACAGCAGGGTCCTGGCCCCGGTCCCAGGCCTGGTCCTGGGCAAGCCTTTTCTCAGCCTCTGTTCTGATGGCTCCCAAGTTACCCCCAGTAGAGTGTCCTCAATTATGCAGTGATTGAGCACCTACTGTTTGCGAGGCACCGAAGATACACATTTACGGAAGGTGGGAGGGTCCTGTGGGAGCTCAAGGCTACCAGGGAGACAGGCACAGTTAGACCACCAGCAGGTGCTCTAGGAGAGAGGGCTACATCCAGGAGCTCTGGGGAGGGGGTGGGGCAGGTCGAGGTGGAGAAGGGCCTCTGACACAGTGCAGGCCTGAAACTGATGGAGATCACAGGGAATGCCGCCTCCACCCGTCTGGTGGTCTGTGTCCCATATACACGTCCATAGTGGGTGTGGCAATTGGAGAGACCGTATAAGACACATCTTTGGGGGCATAAATCTTTCTGAAATGGAAAAGCATGGTTTCTGTGTCATTTGGAATAAATTTAATGACCTAGAGGGAACTGGAGAGAGCATCAAGTCGAGGAACGGCTGCTAGATGGCCTGTGTGCAGCCACTCTCCAATCCTGTGCCCGCAGCAGACATTGCTAATTGATCATGACAACCTTTCCTGCTAAACACAAATGGAACCTCAGAATTCTTCACAATTAGAGTGCTCCTGGCTGTCACTAATCGATTGGAGATGGCTTTTGAGATGAAATCTATTTGCCATCATTGATGGTGTCTAAGCTCCTTGTTTCATGGGGAAAGTGACTTGCCCAAGGTGTTTGAAGGTAGTGATGAGACTAAACAGAGGTCCCCGCTATGGAGACATCTTCAACTGTCACAACCTGGGAGGAGGTGCTACTGGCATCTAGAGGGTAGAGGCCAGGGATGCTGCTAAAAAATCCTGCAAAAAAAAAAAAAAAAAAAAAATCCTGCAATGCATAGGACAGTCCTCCACAACAAAGAATTATCCAGTCCAAAATGTCAGTAGTACCAAGGATGAGAAGCCCTGAACTAAAAGAACTCTGCTCTCTGGCTTCTAGTCCCTGGAAGGTGAGATTGTGTGCCACTTGTGGTAGAGAAATAGGGAACTGGTTTGGAATGTTCCAGAGCAATTGTTCTCACCCTTGTCTGCCGTGTAAGGTCCAGGTCTTCTCAAAAGCTCTCCGGGGGGTCATTTAAGGATCCACACGCACAGGCCACACCACAGACCAATTATATCAGAATCTCTGGGGTGGAACTCAGACAGCAGGAATTTTTAAAACTCCCCAGATGATTCCAGTGAAGTTGAGAATAATCATCCCTTTGGGGGCAGATAAGGGAAACTTATCTCCATCCCTACCTGCTGTATGACCTTCTTTAACCTCTGTGAGCTGCTGATTCCTGTCTGCAAAATGGAGAGCATCATACCTACGGTGGAGGGCTGGAGTGAGGGCTAAAGTGTTTCCTGTGCAAAGTGTGTGGGTGGAGCTCAGTGCATGCTGGGTATCTCCTGCCCTGAATGTCAGTGTCCCCAGAGTCAATGACGGCATGGGAATCAGGGCTTCTGCAGAGTAAGCAGGCTGGTTCCCCTCCAGGGCCTTCACGCTGACTGTCAGGACTCAACTTTCTGTCCCGTTCTCCCAGGTCAGGATGCAGGCCGAGGCTCTGGAGGGGCCGTCCAGGGGACCACCGTGCAGGGCTGGAATCGGAGAGCCCGAGAGATCCCTGGCCAGGTGTCGGAGCCGGACAGGACTCAGCTGAGCCAGGACCTGGGTGGGGGCACCCTGGCCATTGACACACTGCCGGATAACGGGACCAGGGTGGTGGTAAGTGCTGGAGGGACATGAAGCGGGAGGGAATTGGCAGTGGGGGGGCCCCCAGGTGCCCCATGTACACTTGTCAGACACACAAGTGTATCCTTTGGGGTTGGCCCTGGACGTCGGTGTGGAGACAGGGCTCCCGGGAGAGGGGATGGAAGCGGGGTCAAGCCTGGGTCATAAGATCTTGGCCTCTCAGAGCTTCATAGGCTTGCCTACCTCCTTGTGGACCCAGAGAGGTGAAGTGACTTGCTCAAGGATGCACAGCATGTCCGCAGGGTTCCTGACACTGGACTCTTCCGCTTCTTAGGGCCTCCACTAGAAGCTGAATGAAGGTGGCATTATTAGCCACAGCCGGCTGCCAGCTCTGGCCCCACCCCGACCTCATTTCTGCACCATCTACAGACCATGTGGCTCCAGAGGGTTCATGGTACAGAGGCTCTGGTTGCTCAGCCTCCGGGGAGGGCGCTCCGAGTGGAGGAAGCAGTTAGGGTGATGCTGCAGGAGAAAACCTCCTCTGCCTGGGGCAGTTCTGGGGGTGGCAATGCAGGGAGGAATTGGCCCCTTGTAGAGCCGGCCCTGCTCCCCAGCTGGCTACCTGGGAGGCTCATGGGGGCCTCTGTGTCTGTGGGAGAATCTGTAATCATGTGTATGTCTGAGGGTTATTGTGTATTATGTACATTTGCCTGTGTGTCTGTCACCGTGAGCTGCTGTGTCTGAGATGAGTGTGTGTGACCGTGTGAGTGTGAATGTGCCCATGGCTGTGTGTGGAGGCGCGCACGGCTGCCGGTGAAGAGGATGGATTCTCAGGATGCAGAAAAACTATGAAAAGAGAAACAACAAGAGGATGGGCTTCTTGGCATTTCTTTATTTTATGTTAGGAACTAATTTTTTAAATGCAAGAAGCGCATGCAGTCAAAAAG
The DNA here is from genome assembly GCF_949987515.2 of Delphinus delphis. Lineage (NCBI taxonomy): Eukaryota > Metazoa > Chordata > Mammalia > Artiodactyla > Delphinidae > Delphinus > Delphinus delphis. The sequence goes on from NC_082701.1 coordinate 21,751,236, forward strand.
GCCAAATAGGGCTTCCCTGGTGGCGCAGCGGTTGAGAGTCCGCCTGCCGATGCAGGGGACACGGGTTCGTGCCCCGGTCCGGGAAGATCCCACGTGCTGCGGAGTGGCTGGGCCCGCGCGTCTGGAGCCCGTGCTCCGCAATGGGAGAGGCCACAACGGTGAGAGGCCCGCGTACAGCAAAAAAAAAAAAAAAAAAAAAAAAAAAGGCCAAATAGTGCTAAAATCAGAAAACAAAACACATCAGTCCGCCCCTCTCCTCCGGACCTGCCCACCCCTCTCTCAGAAGGTGTCACTTTGGGCACCTTCTCCTGGAGGTCATCTCCATATTTCTAAGTAATTTGCTTACACTGCTACCTGTCGATAAATCCATTTAGACATTATCTGTTGGTTGCCTGTTGTGTAGATGAAGAGTGCCTTTTATATGCCTTTTATCTACTCCCCCAAGCGGGGTTTAACGCTCTCAATACAACTGTTAAATCCATATGCTCTGCTTTTTATTGTAATCAGGTAAATATTGTTCACCACTAATCCAATCAGGGTAATATCACTGTTTACTTTCTTGCATCATTTTTGCCTTTCTTGCCCCCAATCCCCACCTACTTTCTTAGTTTTTTGTACTTACCATGGCTATATATTCTTTTTTTTTCTTAATTAATTAATTCTTGGCTGCACTGGGTCTCCGTTGCTGTGCGCGGGCTTTATCTAGTTGCGGCAAGCGGGGGCTACCCTTCGTTGTGGTGCGCGGGCTTCTCATTGCAGTGGCTTCTCTTGTTGCGAAGCACAGACTCGAGGCATGCGAGCTTCAGTAGTTGTGGCACGCAGGTTTAGTAGCTGTGGCTCGTGGGCTCTAGAGCGCAGGCTCAGTAGTTGTGGCGCACAGGCTTAGATGCTCTGCGCCATGTGGGATCTTCCTGGACCAGGGCTCAAACCTGTGTCCCCTGCATTGGCAGGCGGATTCTTAACCACTGAGCCACCAGGGAAGTCCACTGCTATATATTCTTAAACATCCATTGGCCTTAAATATAATTTTTGGTGTGGCCAAACCTGTCAGTTTTTGTTTTTTGGGTTTTTTTTTGGAAACCTCTCAGCCGTCGTCATCCTTCTCCAACCTGGCCGGGTGCTCACCTACCTGCCCACAGCCATCCCGGGACCTCCCTCTCCTTCATCCTGGAACTCCCTTATCTCTCTCCTTGCTGGGCACCCTGTTCTCTTGACCCTGTGTCTTTTCTTTCCCACTTCATTCCCTTGTTTGTTTAGCTTTCTGAGAAAGGTTACAGAAGAGGAGAACTTGCACATCTGAAAATGCCTTTATTGTATCCTCACACTTGATTGATGGTTTGGCTGAATATAGAATTCTATATTAAAAATAATCTTCCTTCCCAAGTTTGCAGGCATCTCACATGGTCTTCTGGCTTCTGATGTCACCGTTGAGAGGTCTGATGCGCTTACGCCGGATCTCTGTAGATGCCTGCTTTCTCCGCCTCTGGAAGCTTTCAGGGGTGTTCCCTTAACCCCAGCATTCTGAAAGTGCCTGTTTGGGCTCTTTCTCTCTCACTGCACTGGACCCTTGATGGACTGTTTCAACCCAGAGACTTACATTCGCCAGTTCTGGAAGGTCTTCTTGTTTTATTGCTTTGATCATCTTTTCTCTACGTACTCTCCTGTTTCTACCACACCCCTCAATTAGATGTCCATCTCGGGGATTGATCCCCAGACTTCCTTCTCTCTTCTGTTTCTATCCCTTTGCATTTTTTGTTGTCTATTTGTTAGTTTGCTTGTAATTGTTGTTGTTGATCCACTTTCTGGGAGATATTCTCAACCTTATTTTCTTAACGTTACCGATTTTTTTTCTACTTTCATAGTTTTCATTTCCAAGAGCTGTTTATTCTTTTCTGATCATTTCTTAAAAACAGTCTCCCATTGTTCTTGTGTCACGGATGTAATAGCTTCTCTCTCTAAGGATATTTTTAGAATTTTAATATTTTTTCCTGCATCATTTCTTTTCTTCTTCCCTCCCTTCCTCCCTTCCTTCCTTCCTTCTTTTCTTCCTTCTTCCTTCCTTCCTTCCTCCCTCCCTCCCTCCCTCCCTCCCTCCCTCTCTCTCTCTCTCTCTCTCTCTCTCTCTCTCTCTCTCTTTCTTTCTTTCCATTTAATGCAGGGACAGTATACACGGGAGGGCCAGGTGTGGGCAGGGTGAAGGAAGAGAAGACGTTAGGAAAAGCTGCAGCAGGGAGCAGCTAAGACCTCTACACGTGAGCCTGAGCTGGCAGGGAGGGTGGGTCCCCAAAGCAGCAAGAGCTGTGATGCCTCTGCAGGAGGGGTGCCGGACAGGGGCTGTACCAGTGCGGGTGGGAGACGGACCAGGGCCAGCCTGCAGCCTGGTGCGGAGGGAGCAAGGTCATACACTCTCTGAACTCTCTCTCTTTCTGCATCATTTCTGTGACTTATCTTTCCTTTTACCTCGTCCTCAGACATGGCTTGGCCCCATTACTGATCCTGTCTTTATTTAAAATGTTGATCTTTTGTTCATCATGGATTTTTCTGCATCAGTTTAACTAATTTGATTTTAAAATATATGGCATTAAAATATTCTCTTGATGACTGAGTCTGTAGGTGCCGCTTTTTAAATGTTTTTATTAAAAAAAATTTTATTGGAGTATAGTTGATTTACAATGTTGTGTTAGTTTTAGGTGTACAACATAAGGATTCAGTTATACATATACCTATAGTCATTCTTTTTCAGATTCGTTTCCTATATAGGTTATTACAGAATATTGAGTACTAGACAGTAGGTCCTTGTTGGTTATCTATTTTATATGTAGTAGTGTGTGTATGTTAATCCCAACCTCCTAATTTATCCCTCCCCTCCACGTTTCCCCTTTGGTCACCATAAACTTGTTTTCGAAATCTGTGAGTCTGTTTCTGTTTTATAAATAAGTTCTTTTTGTTGGTGCCACTTTAACTGTTACACCCGAGGTCAGTGCCGCCCTCGCCTCACCCTAATCCCGCCATGCTGCCCTGTCTTCTCCATCCTGCAGAACCAAGGAGCTATGGTGAGTTGATGGAATGGAGGGCCAGGGCAGGAGAGGTACCCCAAGTAAGGGAACACTTGGAAACTCACCCTGTCCCCAGCCCCCAGCTTTGCTGGGCTACTGGTTAAAGAACTGGTATTTGCTCTGGGCCAGACACCATGGTCAGAGGGCCACGGTCCAGTCTGTGCAGAGAGGCCACTGCAGAAGAGAGCCACAGAGACGTGGCCTTCTGGAAGCAATTATCTGTGGGTGTTCAGAAAGGGCAGTGGGGATCGTTAAGAGCCAGTATGGATTCAATAACCCCAGAGCTTAAAAAACAGCTCAGGGCTTCCCTGGTGGCGCAGTGGTTGAGAGTCCGCCTGCCGATGCAGGGGACATGGGTTTGTGCCCCGGTCCAGGAGGATCCCACGTGCCGCGGAGCGGCTCGGCCCTTGAGCCATGGCCGCTGAGCCTGTGCGTCCGGAGCCTGTTGCTCCGCAACGGGAGAGGACACAACAGTGAGAGGACTGCATACCACAAAAAAAAAAAAAACAGCTCAAATTCTCGGGCTCCACCCTGGACTGATTGGCTGAGAAACACTGGAGCCTGGGAATCTGTTTCTTTAAAAGTCCCCCCATGTGATCCTGATGGCTCTCTAGGTGTGGGAACTTGGGAGCTGTAACATTTCAAACCAATTTTAAAATCGGTTGCCAAACTGAACACTGGAAGCTGAGGCTTTCTCAGGCACCATGTGGCTGGACTTGACCACAAGACTTCCACCATCCTGGGGGCTTTGTGGCCCCCTCAGTAGCCACACATTAAGAGTGGACGTGAAGAAGCAAGGCCACCCTGGCGGGAGGCCCCTCTGACTGCGCTAGGGGTGTCCCCAGCCCTGCCCAGAAGATTGGAGGATCAGACTTCTAGACCAGGCTTCTCCCTTAGCTGGAAGAGAGCTCAGAATGTCAGATTAGGAACCGGAAGGCTTCCTTGGCAGGCTGGTGGATAGCTGGCCTCAGGCCAGAGGAAACTATTGGGATAATTAGAAATCCTGGCACTTCCGTTTAGAATAAGGTGGGAGAGATGTGACTTAGCAGCAGTTCATGAGGAAAAGACTTGGGGCTCCTCACTGCCTGTGGGCTGGGATGAGTCAGGAGTGTGGAGTGGCTGCCACGGACGGAGGTGGGAAAGCCAGCTGTGTTCATGGAAACCCACGAAAACCCACAGAAACCCGGGGACCACGGTTGGGGCTCTGGGGATCCTGTGGGGTTTTTCTTGTCCTGACCACAGCTGAGGGGTTTGAACCCCCTTTCAAATGGCTTTCTAGAAACCAGAGTAGTCCAACGTGGTGGAAGGAGTTTGGGGTATTTAACCTGGTATAGAGAAGCTTCTAGATGTGGCTGTTTCCTAATAGCTGCAGGGCTGTGACTGGGGCAGAGGGAATAGACTATTATCCTCCACAGCTCATATCCCTTCCTGCCCTGAATTGTCTATTTATTTGTTTTTATTGCCTGTCTTTCCCTGAAACCGAGGCACCATGAGACCCAAGACTGTCTTAGCGCTCTGTAGCCAGTGCCTGGTGCATGATGGGTGTTCCTCTTTTGAAGGAACAAAGGAAGTAGGGATTTCTCCATCTCCAGAGGCCTTGAAAGACAGGGTTGTTGAAGAGAAGAGGTTGTGCCTGGGGTGAGTTGTTGGACTTAGTGGCCTCAAAGGACCAAACTCTACTGACTCCCGGGTTCTCACACACATAAGAGAATGTCAGTGCTTATACATGCCATAGATGCCGGAACATGTGCGCACACACTGCGACCCGGGGGGGCCTCGTGCCGGAATCCTCAGAGGGGCCTGGGCTCCATTCCTACCCCGCCTTGAACCCATTAGGCCTTGCACTGAGCAGCAGTCAATGGGGCACGGTGACGACCGCCCCCTTCAGCACAGCCAGACCTCCACACCACCTGGGCTGTGCACTCACCCTCCCCTGGATGGTGGGCCCCCTTGGTCCCCGCAGGTGCCCCGGGAAGGGGCCCAGAGACTGCTGCTTCTCCCGTGTCTCTGGTCAGCGTCTCTGAGAGCTGGGGTCTCTCTGGCCGAAGGAAACCCGATCTTGGCAGCAGAGGGCTGAGCAAGAGGGAAGTGGAAGGAAGGGGACGTTTCAGCAAGTTTGATTTGCTCTGTTTCATAAAGTTTTCTTGGCTTTCAACGGTTTATCCATATCACAGTCTAATCTCTGCCAACAGGAACCAGGCTTTAGTTCCCTCTGCTCTGGGGCCGTTATCGAGGGGCTTCGGGCCTGGCAGGTAGGCTGCCATCCCCTTTGCCTCCCCCCCGCCCACCCCGGAGCCCCATCATCTCCCTTCTTTGTTCCTCAGTCCACCCTCCTGGCCCCAGCTTCCCTTCTGGCCCAGCTCCCTCACCTCAGCCCCTCTGCCCAACCCCCATCCCAGGCCTTCTCTGGCCCAGGCCCCTCTGACCATCTTCCCTTCTCACCCCTCTGGCCCAACCCCATCTTCCTAGTCCCTTCTGCCCAGCACTTCCTGCCTGGTGACCTCGCCACAATGCTCCTTCCAACTCAGACCCTCTTGCTTTGGAGGCCTTGAGGCATCCAGGCTGTGCTCCCAGGATGAGCTGGCAGGCCCCTGGTCAGAGCCATCTCCTTGGATTTTATTCCCACACTCACTCTACCACCACATCCCTGTGGAAGTAGGATTCTTGTCCGGACTTAAGCTTTCCAGAGATTTTTCCACCAAGACCAATCCTGAGGCCCTGGGAATACTGGAAATTTTGTGGGCGAGGGAGGGATTGGGGAGAGCCATAGTGGTAAGTTAGAAATCCGGGAAGAACCACAGTTGATTCTCCAGGAGGCTGAAGGGGGATGTCTTCAAGCCTGGGGATTTCCAAATCCAAATTAAAGGTTTTCTTGGTTCTGTGGTTCATGTCTGGGTCACAGTTTGGGAGGAACCAAGTTTAAGAGCAGTCAAATTTGGAGGTTCACACCCTAATAGAACAGGTTCGCACCCTAATAGAAAATTCTGACTCCCCTCCTCTTACCCCAGTCTTCCTCCTGGCCCAGCTTCCCTGAATTCCTCTCCTCTCTGGCCCAAGCAAAACTTCCCAGCTCATCCAACCACCATGGCAGGCCCAGGAATGCTGAGGGACCACACAGTGGGATAGGAACCACATCATCCAAGACAGTCGGGCAGCGAGAGGAACAAGTGAGTGCAATGCCCTCCTGGTTTCTACACCCTCCCAAAGGAGGCAGTTCCCAAAAGGAGACCTTCAGAAGGGCCTAGGGGAGACGGGACAGACAGACTTGTAGCATCGACACATGAAGAGCCCCAAGCGCTGCTCATGGAAGAACCCGGCCATGGCAGTGCGGGCGCTGAGGGGAAAGGATGAGGTGACAAGGCTGTTAGGGGAAGACTTCTGGGGGTTGAGGGTGAGAATGGGTGGAGGGAAAGTCGTGAGCTGAATTTTGAAGCGACAGACAATAAGAGATTTTGTGAGAAGAATGGGTGTCCAGGGAGGTGGGAGGTGGAGTCCAGACGTCCAGGCTTCAGCACTGTGGAAAGGGTCCCGCAGTCTTGGCCTTCCATCCGGCACGTACCAGCTGCTGACCTTGGGCTGGACACTTAAACCCTCAGTTAATGAACCTGGCGTTTCAAGCCCCTACTAGCTTCAGATTTCCCAAATAGGGGAGGGTAGGTACTGATCTTCCTGGGTTGAGACTCGAGAGCAAAATGCGAGGCATGTGATGGGTTCTCAGTCCCGGTGGTCTCCCTTGCCCGGCTCGGTGAGCGTGCCACAGCGCCCTCTGCTGGCTGCTCAGGCCCAGGCGGTCTGTCTCCCACGCAGGTCCCTTTGGTTGACCTTTTCCTTTTCCTTCTGCAGGCTGGTGGTTTGGTTGGTTGGTTGGTTGATTTTCCTTCTTGTTGAGGTGAGAGTCACGTAACAAAAAATTAACCATTTTAAAGTGAAGTGTATTTAATATACCCACAATGTTGTGCAACCATCACCTCTATCGAGTTCCAAAACATTTTCACCACCTCAAAAGGAAATCTTGGACCTTTCAGGCTGTTGCACCCCATCCCTCACCCCCTTCAGTCCCCGGTTATCACCAATCTGTGTTCTATTTCTATGAATTTACCTGTTCTGGATAGTTCATATATGAATGAAATATCATATATGACCTTTTGTGTCTGGTTTCTTTCACCTGGCATAATGTTTTCAAGGCTCAGCCATTTTATGGCTGAATAATATTTTCCATTATACGGATATCCACAGCTATGTTCATCTATTCATTTGTTGATAGACATCTGAGTTTCTTCCTTTTGGTTCTTGTGAATAGTGCTACTGTGAACATGTGTATGTGTATGTGTTTGAGTACCTATTTTCAGCTCTTTGGGGGTATACCTAGGAGTGGAATTGCTGAGTCATAGGGTAAGTCTATGTTTAACTCGGAGGAACTTTCAAACTGTTTTCCACAGTGACTGAAACATATTACATTCCCACCAGCAATGTATGAGGGTTCCCATTTTGCTGCATCTTTGCCAACACTTGTTATTTTCCTTTTTTTTTTTTTTTTTTTTAATTATAGCATCCTGGTGGATGTGAGCTGGTATCTCATTGTGGTTTTGCTTTGTAGTTTCCCTAATCACTAATGATGTTGAGCATCTTTTCATGTGCTTGTCGGCCATTTGTATATCTTCTTTGGAGAAATGTCTACTTAAGTCCTTTGCCCATTTAAAAAATTGGGCTGTTTGTCTTGGGAAAATTTCTTTCTTCCTTTTTTTTTATAATTTTTTTCCCTTATTTTTTTGCCTGCGTCGGGTCTTAGTTGCAGCACACGGGATCTTCCTTCGTTGAGGCATGCGGGATCTTCGTTGCGGCGCTCGGGCTTCTCCCTAGTTGTGGTGCATGGGTTAGTTGCCCCGCAGCATGTGGGATCTTAGTTCCCGACCAGGGATTGAACCCTCATCTCCTGCATTGGAAGGTGGATTCTTTACCACTGGACTACCAGGGAAGTCCCGGGAAATTTTCTTTTCTTTCTTTTTTTTTTTTTTTTAATTTTTTGCCCACACCACGCTGCTTGCAGGATCTTAGTTCCCCGACCGGGTGTCAAACACGTGCCTCCTTGCAGTGGAAGCATGGAGTCCTAACTACTAGACCGCCAGGGAATTCCCTTGTCTTGGGAAAATTTCTTAACCCCTCTGAGCTCATTTCTTCATTGTCAAATGGCGATGCTATATTGCCTAAGTGTACTTGCAAAGGTGTCATACAGTAATCTACATAAAGGCGCCCAGGGTTGGAAATGATAAACATTAGCTGACTCTGAATTAGGCTGTGGTCAAGGTGACCAACCATCTCGGTTTTCCCAGGATGGTCCTGATTTTGGCATTGAACCCCTCAGTCTCAGGTACATCGGGACAGTTGGTCATCTTACTCTGGTCCCAATATGGAAGATAGTGTGTATCTTTGCCATGTCATCACTCTAAACCTCAGTTTCCTCATCTGTAAGGTGGGACTGAGAATGCCTCATAGAGTTGTTATAAAAATCGGCTGAACTAATCTGTTGAAAAGTTAACCAGAAAGGTCTCGGAAAAAAAGGGTAGTGCTTTTTCCCCCAGATCTTAGCTGGAAGTACAAAAATGGGATCCCAGCAACAAAAGAGGATTTCCTGGCCTTGAAACTTCAGGGGCTACCCTTCATATCCTCACGACTCCTCAACGTATGGTGGGAGCTTGTTAGAAATGCAGGTCAGGCCCCTCAGACCTGCAGTATCAGGATCTAATTCCCAGGTGATTTGTATGCACATTAAAGATTGAGAAGTTCTGCTTTATAGCCAAGGCTTTGAAGCAGGGGCAATAATCCGGGACATGGAAAGTGTATCAACAAATTTATCACAGTAGTATTTAAAAATAGAAAAATAGAGCATAAAAGCTGGAAACTACCTAAGTGCCCAAGAGTAAGAAAGAAGTTAATAAAATTGTGGGTTTTCTTCTGAGTAGATGGCCATGACGCCTTTACAGATGATGGTTAAAGGACCATGTTCAACATCAAAAACTGCTTCAGATATCATGAAACATGACAGAAGCCGTCCACACGACTGGATAGTCGGCAGGATTATAACCGCGTGAAATTACATTCATAGGAAAAAGACTAGAAGGAAATACGGCAGAACAGGACGAGGTGAGAGATGGGGTGGCCTGTTTTTGTCTTTCCTTATTTCCTAATTCTTTGTGGTTATATGATATATATTGATGCTATCAAAATCTCTGGTTGACTGATATCCTCCAAAAGCCCACATGTAGAATCAGTGTCAGGATAAGATGCTTCTTTCCTTTCCATGAAGCGTGAGGGGTATTAAAAAATGCTTTGTCTAGAGAGCCAGCTCACACGCTCTTTCCAAGCCTGGTGCAAATCCCCACTTCCAGGACCTCCTCAGGTCAGCCTCACCCACCCTGGCACCTCTTTACCCCAGGCCCTCAGCACCATGCAAATACCCCTTTGTCTAGGCTGGGTCCCTCCCTTCCCGGGTTAGTCCAGGGGACCTGTTTTCCGCACTTCTGTGATGACAAGTGTTCCAGGTGGTTTATTTCAGCCTGAGGCGTAAATACCTCCAGAGGGTAGATGGAGGTCATCATGTGGATGAATGAGGTAAGGGAACTAAAGGAGCCCTCCCTGAGCGCTGGCCTCACTCTGTGGCCTTATATTTCATCCACCCAACTACCCCAGGAGGCAGGTGTTTCTAATACTATCTGGGAACAGAGAGGTGAAGTGCTTGCCCAAGGTTGCACAGCTAGTGAGTGGCAGAGCCAGGACAAGAACCCAGGTCTTTCTGTCCTTGGAGTCTTCAGAAACATAAATGAGTGATGCGTTGGTCCAGACAGAGGGTGCTTCTTAACCAGCGCTCTTCAAGCTTTACTGTGCAAAATAATCCCCTACGAAGCTTGTTCAGATGCGAATTTTGATCCAGCAGGTTTCGGGTTGGGCCCTGGACTCTGCATTTCTGCTGAGCTCCCAGGTGATGCTGATGCTGCTGGTCTCTGGGCCAGACTCTGAGTAGCAGGGATCTAGGAAACATTCCTACTGGCCTTGTCACGCCTCCTAGAATGGTGGAGGCGGGGAGTAGGATGCCCTTTCCCCCAGCATTCCCCTCAGCATGTCCTGGGTAGGATTCAGCTTCCTGGCGTGCCATTCTAACCGGCACGGCTGGCCAGACCTCTCCAATAGGCCCTGCAGGATGCCCTTGGTTGCTCGCCCCGGCATTTCCACTTGCCAGTTGGCTGGCAGGTGATGGGCTGACGGTGACAGCTTAGCCAGAGTTCCTGTCCAGAAACGTCTTGAGCCCAGCCAAGGTAAATGCTGCCCTGCTGTCAGAAATGGAGTGCCTGGCAGGCTCTGGGCATGAATAATTTGAGGCAGAAGAGACGTTGTAACAGCAGGTGCTGAAGAGGGGGCTGGGGATGGTTTTGAGGAGGCAGCCTCCACAATCAAGACCTTTCCTGGAAAGGTCCAACAGAATCATGCTAATAGCTCCCACGTTTCAAATACCTACTGCGGACCAGGCACTGGGCTAAGAGCTTTACGTTGCTATGTTTTGTCTAATCCTTTCAAGAGCTCTGCAAGAAAGGTTACTGATGAGGGAACTGATGCTCAGAGAGGAGAGGGATGTTTTGCACCAACTATTATGTAGTGGAGCTAGTTTTTGAACCTGGGTCTGCTAACTCCACAGCCCCTGCCCTTGATCCTAAAGCAGTGGTTTTCAAGTTGCACTCCACGGAACCCTAAGGGTTCCCAGAGGTGCTTCATGGGCTGCTGTAGGATGGAGGGTGGGGGGGAAGGAAGTAGCACAGTAGGCTGGGCTCCAGGCCCTTCTCTTTCCTTCCCCCCGAGTGGCCTTACTTTGATGTGATTTATGTATCGCGCCTCCATGGAAGTTTAATTGGAAGAAAGGATTTCATGGTCAAAAATGTTTGAAAGCCACATCATGCCGCCTACCAAAATGAATGTGGTTTATCGACTGGGGTTTCTTGCAGGCATTTCAAGGAAACATAGTTCCCTTTGGCGGACTTGCCAAATGGTCTGGCTCGCGCTAAGCTCCCTGACCCTCTGTAATGTCAGGTCACCCCATCTCAGCTTCTAGCCTCCAGTCCACAGTGCCTGGAGGGCTGCCCTCTGGGTTATCAGGACTGCCCCACAGACAGCAGGTCAGATGCGGTGACATCTGTGAATTGGGTGAATTCCTCAGGCAAGTTCACTGCTGGGCGCGGCCTCGAAATTCTTTTCAAGAGACATATCTATATGGAATATGTGAAGAAGGCTTCGGATTGACTGGGCTTAGGAGACAGTTTCAGCTGTTGTAAAAAATGGCCAACTGACAAGGTACTTAGACGTGAAGGAGGTTTATTCCTCTCTCACATGTAATTGTGTGAGCATAAGTAAGCAGGAGTTGATGTAGTGTCTCTATGGTGTTAGGGAGCCAGCTCCCCTCTACAACATGTGCCTCGCATGTTGTGGTCCAAAATGGCTGTTTCTGCTCCCACCATCACATCTGCATCCCAAACAATGAGAACTGGGCAAGGTGAGAGTCCCCCAGTTCCTACTGAGGACAGTCATTCTGCTCATCTTCCACTGGCCAGGCATAGTCATGTCTCCTAGCTGTAAGGAGGGCTGGGAAATGTAGTCTAGCTCGGTGCCCACGTGCCTAACTAAAGCTGGAAGATTCTGCTACTAAAGGAAGAAGGGGAGAGTGGTTATTGGGAGACAGTTATCAGTATCTGCTGTGTGTGGACTTCGCCTTCAAAACTGCGGGTGCCGGTGGCAGCATGATCAGGGACCTGCAGTGGCAGACGGGAAGCACCCCCAAGGTTGTTGACTTCCAAGCCACCGCCAAGTCAAGAAGCCAGTGGTGATTGACTTTGTAGAAGAGAAAACATGGTGGTTAGTGTGTTGCCAGGAAAAAATTCTCCCAGAAATTTGGTTTCTCATTTCTCTCTTTCCATGCAGATTCTCACTGTCTGTGCTGGTATCCCTGGAGGTACTTCCCCTGATCACCCCGTGAGAAAGACTCATTAGGGCTCTTTTGGGTCCAAGGAGCCATTCCAGCTGTCTCAGGGGACAGGTTTATAGAGACGGTGCAGAGACCTGTCACGGGATCGAAGGGCTGGAGATGAAGGACAGCCTGACCTCAGGGACCTGGAAAGCTGTCAGGAACCAGGGCTGCTTTCTCTGTCTTTCGACACCCTCCTCAATTCTGTCTCTTTATTACTCACCCAGCATTTATTTATTTATTTATTATAAATTTATTTATTTATTTTTGGCTGCGTTGGGTCTTTTTAAAAATGATTTATTAATTTATTTATTTTTGGCTGCATTGGGTCTTCGTTGCTGCGCGTGGGCTTTCTCTAGTTGCAGCAAGCGGAGGTGGGGCTGCTCTTCGATGGGGTGCATGGGCTTCTCGTTGCGGTGGCTTCTCTTGTTGTGGAGCACAGGCTCTAGGCAGGCAGGCTTCAGTAGTTGTGGCTTGTGGGCTCTAGAGTGCAGGCTCAGTAGATGTAGCGCATGGGCTTAGTTGCTCCGTGGTATGTGGGATCTTCCCGGACCAGGGCTCGAACCCGTGTCCCCTGTATTTGCAGGCAGATTTTTTTTTTTTTTTTTTTTTTTGGCAGGCAGATTTTTAACCACTGTGCCACCAGGGAAGACCCCAGCATATATTTATTGAAGCTGGATGTGAGGGCTGGCTTCCTTCTCGTTTTTGTGGCCCAGCAGTCACACTCAGGACAAGGTCCTGATGACACCAGAGGCCCCGTGTTCCACACTTGCTGCCCTGCTGGACTCTCAGTCACATGATCGAGTACTCTTCCTCCGAGTTTGAGGAGGTGGAGCCAGGGTTTCCTTCCATGGCCTGAGAGCATCTCCCGTGTTAGCTTCGCTTCCTCGGAGAAATGAAGCTAACACTTCCTCCTCCTTCCTCCTCCTTCCCTCCCTCCCTCCTCCCTTCCTTCCTCCTTTGACAGAGAACTGTTTTTCTTTCCCCTTCCCTGCATCCCAAACTCCTCCTACTCTGCCCCACTTGGGACAGGAATACAGCCCAACTGACATGCTTCAAGCCTCAAGTGCAGCAATTCAGGTCTTCTGACTGGAAGGGCCTCCTAAGGTGATGATACGGGCATTTCAGGAAAAGAAGACGGGGAGTTGGAGGTGCATTCCTTTGGGCAGGATGTCCCAGCTATGGGAATGATTTCCACGGACTTGAATTCCCAGAGGAGGCAGCTGCTTCCTTCACACGCGGCTTTTGTGTCACCTGCCGTCAGTGCTGGGGGAGGATGCTGTCCTTATTGGCGTCACACAGCACATTCTCAGCACAGTCTCCGGCACCAACAGCTGTGGGGTCCTGGTGATTGCACTCATTCAACAAGCAGGTCCCTAATACCTACCATGTGCCGGGTGCCAGCCCTGTGCTGGGAAGGTGCTAGGGGTGAGGAGGGGATTGGGACACGGTCCCTGAACTCTGTGCTCCAGAAAGGATCCACTCTGGTTCTTCTGATGTGAGACGTTTTAACTAATCACTAATAAGCAGCCCAGGTCGCCTTCCAGTGGGGCGGTCACTTAAAGACCCGAGAAACAGTGGACAGAGGAAAAGCCACTGCCTTTGAGTGAGACTGGCCTGGTTTCAGAGAGTTATGTGGGCCTCGGTTTCCCCACTTATAAAATGGGACTCATGGTAGCACTCATCTCCCAGGGTTGTCACGCACAACTGTCGCAGATCTGCAAAGGCCAACTTCCCTTCTCTTTCCTCCCATTTTCCCAAGCACCTCACTGCCCTCCCCAACCCCTGAGGGCTTCGTTCTTCGCCCTGCCCAGGAGTGACCCCAGCTCCAAGTTGTCCCCTCCTCTCTAAGCTGCAGTTTGGCCTCACCCATCACCATGGAGCCTCCCTAGGCCGGGGCTTGGAATAGATACCGCTCCCGGCTTCACTGTCCTGGGGATAAGCAGTCACCCCGTGCCAGGAGAGGTGGTCTGTTGGGGCCTGTTGGGGACCTGCCTGGCGCTGCCCCCTGAGGCAGTCCTTCCCCTGGCAGGCCAGCTGCACCTGGCACTTTTGAGGCCAGAAGCAGAGCCTCAGCCTCACCCACCTGGCCTGAGCAGGGGGCCCATAGGTACGGAGGCCTGTGCTCACCCGGGGATCTGCTGACACATTGGAGAGAGTGTGTGCCTGGGAGTTAGAGGCAGCAACTCGATTAGTTTCTGACTCTCCTAGAGTCAGCACGGTTGAAGAATTTTTGTCAGTTAACAGGTGCTGTTGGAGGGCTCCTTGGGAACTCAAAGAATGAGACAGGTCTGTCCCAGGATCCCCCAACAGCACACAGCCTGGCTCCGCAGCAGAGCGGCACTGGCTGGGGCTGTGGACCGTTTGTCCTTCATGGACCAAGGACTCAGAGCAATGGGCTAAACGTCCCCAGCCACCCCACCCTTTGCCTCTTAGATGAGTAGCAAGAGACGTGTTAACGTCTGTTTGGGTTTCACAGCTGCAGAGCGTGGCTTCTGTGCAGGGACCCTCATTTCCGGTGCTTGGAGGTTTGGTGGACGCTCTGACCAGGCGAGTCCCAGGAATCGGGTGATGGAAACAGGACCCCTTTCCAAGCCTCCAAGCAGCAGTGTTAAACATTGGCCTCCTCTCAGGTTCCTAGGTGGGAGCTGTATTGACTCCCACTGTACCTGACAGTACCTGTTCCCCATGAGCTGCTGTCCTGCTTTGTTTGGTAATACCATCCCATCCTGGTCGCTAGAATGCATGGTGGTAGCAATAAAACAAAGGATGAGAAGGCTTTCAACGAACTGTGCTTTGAATGGTCCTGCTCTGAAACTATGAATGGTCATTCATTTATTATCATTTAAACACCATAGGAAAAAGCTGACCTTACCCGTGGGGAAGTTATGGTCTTACAGGAAAGGCAAGTGTGGAGAAAACAAATCTAAAAGTCAAGTCAAGGGAATTCCCCGGCGGTCCAGTGGTTAGGACTCTGCGCTTTCACTGCCGAGGGCCTGGGTTCAATCCCTGGTTGGGGAATTAAGATCCTACACGCTGCACAGCACAGCCAAAAAAAAAAAAAAAAAAGTCAAGTCAGTCATCACAAGTGTACAACACATTGAGAGGGAGAAGGCTGAGGTACAACGAGAGTGTAACGGGGGCGTCAGGAAGGACCACTGAGCTGAGGTCTGAAGGACAGAGAAGAGTCAGCTTCTGAACTGCATGAGAAAGAGGTTTGGAGATACAGGAAGTACCAAGGTCCTGAGACAGACAAGCACTTGGTGATTTCGGGAATTGAGAGAAGCCCAACAGGGCTGGGGTATGGAGAGCAAGGGGGAAGGTAGAGGTGGTGGGTTGGGGCCAGACTGCTATGCATCAGGAAGAATTCATGTTTGCGTGTAACAGAGTGCTGAATCCGAGGACTTAACGAGCATCCCTCCAGGGACCTAGGTTCTGTCTAACTCTCCAATCCACTAGCGTTAGGATGTGGCTCTTGTCCTTATGCTCACAAGATGGCTGTTGAAGCTGCAGTCATCACATCTGCATTCCAGGCAGGAATAAGGAGAAGGGCAAGGGCAAGAGGGACAAGCAGTCAAATTTGCTTGCTACAAAATCAATGTGCTATTAATAAAAAAGAGGGGTAATGAATATTGGGTAAGCAGTGTCTAGAGTTGGCCCCACAGAGCCTTGTAGGTCATGGTGAGGAGCGTGGCCTTCAATCTGAGTACAGCTGGGAAGCCGCAGAATGTTCTAAACATGGTGGTGACGTGAAAGGGGAAACATTCAGCGTTGCCCCACTTGAGGCAGAGCAACACACACCTGTGTATTAGCCTCCTAGGGCTGCCATGACAAAATATCACAAACTTGGCGGCTTAAGACAATAGAAATTTATTGTCTCACAGTTTTGGAGGCCAGAAGTCTGAATTGAGGTGTCAGCAAGGCCACACTCACTCTGAAGGCTAGGGAAGAATCCTTCCTTGACTATCCCTAGTTTCTGGTGGTCCCTGGTCATCCTTGGCATTTCATGGTTTGTAAACTGCATCACTCCAATCGCTGCCTCTATTGTCACATGGCCTTCTTCCCTGTGTCCCCTCTGTGTCTCTAAATCTCCCTCTCCTTTCTTTTACTAGAACACCTGTAGTCGGGCCCACCCTCATCCAGTATGACCTCATCTTAATTACATTTGCAAAGACTCTCTTTCCATATAAGGTCACATTCAAGGTACGGGGGGGTTAGGACTTGAACAAAGCTTTTTGCAGGACACAGTTAAACCTTCTGCGAGTTCAAAAGGACTAGAGTGCCACCTAGACGCTACTTTGCTCTGTTGGTCACTCACGTCCCCCTCCCCGACAGGTCATAATAAGACAGCCTAGGAATTAGAGAGGCAGGTTTACTTCCAAAATTTTGACTGTGCCAGGCACCAGTCCCTCTTTCTTCTCCTATAAAAGGGCAAAAGGAAGGTTCTGGACTCCCAGAACAGGCCTCGCCTCACCTTGGCAAACACTACTCAGGCATGGGTGCAGAGGTGATCTTGCCTGTCCCTGTGTGTCAGGGGCTCAGAGTTGGGGGTTGGGGGTGGCGGCGGCAGTGGGAGTAGACATTTAAAGGATGGGCTGAATAGCATCTAAACTTGGTTTCCTTTCTTCAGGCAAAAGTTTAGGCTGACGGATGCCCTTTAATAAACCACTCCTTGGTTGGAGCTAGTGGAGAGAAGAGTTGAGCTGTAGCCATGCAGCTGAACCTAAACTGGCTTCGGCGCTGGAGTCCTGCAGACTGTCAGATGCACAGTGTTGGTCAGGGCCCCCTGTTGTTTTTGCTTTGAGGTGGATTAAAAACTGCTCACCATGTGACTCCCAGGAAGCAGGCTGTGGGCCCTCAGACTCTTCTCTTGGGCACCTTTGTTCACATGTCTTTGCATGAGTTTGTGTGCAAGGGGCTTTTTTTCTTGGCCAGTGATTTTTTTTTTTTTTAATTGAAGTAAAGTTGATTTACAATGTTGTGTTAATTTCTGCTGTGCAGCAAAGTGATTCAGTTATACATACATGTACATTCTTTTTTGTATTCTTTTCCATTACGGTTTATCTCAGGATATTGAATAGAGTTTCCTGTGCTATACAGTAGGACCTTGTTGTGTATCCATTCTATATATAATAGTTTGTATCTGCTAATCACAAACTCCCACATCCCTCCCACACCTCCCCTCACCCTTGGCAACCACAAGTCTGTTCTCTGTGTCTGTGAGTCTGTTTCTGTTTTGTAGACAGGTTCATTTGTGTCATATTTTAGATTCCATATATTAGTGATATCATGTGGTATTTGTCTTTCTCTTTTTTAAAAATATATTTACTTATTTTTGGCTGTGTTGGGTCTTCCCTGCTGTGTACTGGCTTTCTCTAGTTGTGACGAGCGGGGGCTACTCTTCGTCGCGGTGCGCGGGCTTCTCATTGCAGTGGCTTCCCTTGTTGCAGAGCACGGACTCTAGGCGCGTGGGCTTCAGTAGTTGTGGCGCGCGGGCTTTGTTGCTCCGCGTCATGTGGGATCTTCCCGGACCAGGGCTCGAACCCGTGTCCCCTGCATTGGCAGGCAGATTTTTAACCACTGCGCCACCCGGGAAGCCCTGTCTTTCTCTTTCTGACTTACTTCACTTGGCATGATAATCTCTAGTTGCATCCATGTTGCTACAAATGACATTATTTCATGCTTTTTTATGGCTGAGTAGTATTCCATTGTATATACGTACCACATCTTTATCCATTCATCGGTAGATGGACATTTAGGTTGTTTCCATGTCTTGGCTGTTGTAAATAGTGCTGCTATGAACATAGGGGTGCGTGTATCTTTTTGAAGTACAGTTTCGTCTGGATATATGCCCAGGAATGGGATTGCTGGGTCATATGGTAATTCTGTTTTTAGTTTTCTGAGGGACCTCCATACTGTTTTCAATAGTGGTGGCAGGTAATTTTTTTGGTTGTTTTTTTTTTTTTGGTCAAGGTGGGGACCCCAGCAGAGATGGATGGAGATAGGAGAGATGGAGACCCAGGGAGAAAAGACGTGGCATCTGGTCTCTTGTGGGGCAGGGGAGAAGCAGAAGGTGAAGGGGCCGCTTTCCTGAGGGAAGCTGTGAGCTCAGGGCATAAGCACAGTTGCCCCGGTGCCCACGGGCAAACTGGGGGGCAGCGGTTCCTCCTCTGGGCATCTTCTGGGACCCCAGGGTAAGTGACTGTGACAGCAAGGGGAGGCAGCATCCTTGGCATGGGCACCCCAGAGGTGGTGGCATCAGGGTGACCCCCTCAGGTGGCTTCATGAGTCATTTCAGAAAGCCAGCAAGCATGGGCCCATGTGACTCTCGCAGACTGCACCCATGAGTCAGCCCTGGAGGACTCCTGTGGACGGTGGAGGTCCTCACTGGGCAAGTTGGGGGAGGAGATCAATAAGAAGGTGATGTTTAAGCTGTGCATTGAAGAAGTAGGAATCTGCCATGGGGAGAAAGCAAGGTCATTCTAGGCAGGAGGACCAGCGTGTGCAAAGGCATGAGTGACCACTGGTGGCCTCAGACTGTCGGGGGGTCAGTCTGGTGCGTGGGTGCACAAGGAGGCACAGGCGAAGGAGAGGGAGAGAGAAGTGAAGCTAGAGAGGAGGTGGGGCTGGCTCACGGTGAGGCCTCGTATGTGAGGCTGCAGTTTGGATTTTGTCTCGAGGGCAGTGGGAGCCCCCGACGGCTTGTGAGCAGAGGGCTGTGGCCTCGTATGTGTTTTAGGTTTGTTTAGATTTGTTTGATGTCCGTGCTAAGGATGGGTGGAGGGGCCGGCAGTCTAGAGGCTGGAGGGGAGGCACTAGGCAGTGGCGGTGGGAAATCTACCCCCAGCCCCATGTTTCTCCTGCTCGTCTTCCCCCAGCCCTGCCCCGACCCCAGGTCCCCAGAGTGTGTCACTCGTCAGAAGAGCAGAGTCTGTCTCCGGGCGGGTGGAGAGAGCAGGCATCCCTCGGCCCTGCTCGTGCTGGGCCCAGGGCAAGGGCTGGCTGGGCAGCTGGCAGCTTGGCAGGGAGAACATGGTCGGCTCTGCTGTGTCTGCGGCCACTGCAGCCTGACAGCCTGATTAATGACCCGCCAGGGCTCCGCACGAGTCAGCAGCTCCACTTCTGTGGCAGCGGCCGAGTGGACCTGCCCACTCTGCCTCTTCTCCTCCTACGGCTGGTGGCTGGTACTCCCGGATGGGCTGAAATGCTTTGACATTGCCTCCTCCCTGGGCTCTTCCATACCTTCTGCTGACCATGTCCAGCCTCCTTTAAATCCTGCCCCTAAATGCTCCTGTACAGTAGGAGGCTTTGCAGAGTTAACCCTCAGCCCTCTGGGTTCTGGCTTGTTCTTTTATTTTGTCCCCATCAGGCACATAGTAAAGCTTAAAAATATGTCTTGAAGGCATCATTGCCGCTTCCCTCCCGTCTCTCAAGCCTTTAGTGACTAACATGGGCCCTGTCTTATCTCTCTGCTGGAGGGTCTGTGTCTGTGTATTCTGTTTGTATAAGTCCCACCTGCTCCATCAGACTAGCAACGCCCCAAGATCAACATCTTTAGACTGGTGGCTTCTGAATCCAGTTTTTTCTTCTCCCCTGAACTGGGTGCTCCCCAGGGAAGGGGGCTATGTCTCCCCCTCAGTCTGGGAGCTCCCTGAAGACAAGGGCTCTGTTTGGGGCTGCCTTGCCTGTTGCTCCCTCACCTCCCAAGTTGAGCTGTGCCTTGGGTGTGTTCTGCGGGGGACTCAGGGGCTGTAGGAAAAGCCTCCTGGCCTGTCTTGGGGATGGCAGGGTGGAGCATGGCTACAGCAGGTATGGATTTAGCTGGGGCCAGAGCTGTTGGGGGCATGGCTAGGGAGCAGGTACTGAGCTCTCTGGGGCCAAAGGGCTCCCAGGCCTGAACCAGCTCTGGGCCACGGTCTGCCCCCCTGGGAGGGCCATGAATTCTTGTATCCAGACTCTGTAGTTCTTGGCATCCTGATTCCTCATGCCTCCTGTGGGCTCTGTCTTGGATAACGACAGGAGGACAACCACAGCTACTATGTGTCCCGTCTCTATGGTCCCAGCGAGCCCCGCAGCCGGGAGTTGTGGGTGGACGTGGCCAAGGCCAACCAGAGCCAAGTGAAAGTTCACCGAATCCTCTCCAACACCCACCGGCAGGCTTCGGTGAGTGCCCCAGTCCCTGGCAACGCTGCCCTGGGCTGGGAGGCTGGGGGCCAGCCCGCCACACCTGGTCAGTGGGCATGGCTTGTGGCCTGAGGTCTGTGGTCTGGGAAGTGCTTTCCAGGGGACCCTGGGGGGCTTTGCCAGAGTTGGAGCGCCCTCCTGTGGTACTGCCCTGGACATGCCTGTGCCCACCCCCCAACCAGTCCCATCCAGATAAGCATGGGGCAGTGTGGATGCCCAGCCCTCTGGCCTGCAGGTTAGCCCATGCTGATTCTCTCCCATCCCCTGCAGAGAGTGGTCTTGTCCTTTGATTTCCCTTTCTACGGGCATCCTCTGCGGCAGATCACCATAGCAACCGGAGGTAAGGCCTTGTCTGTGGGACTGGGAGAGGGTGTGGAGATTTCAGCCAGAACTTGGGACCTATCTGGGAAGGTTCCCTGGAGACCGGATTTTACAGATGGACTGGGGAGGGTCCCACATGTGGCTCTCTTGGGACCCCACTCTCAGGAGAGAGGTCATCAGTGTTTCAGCCCAGCTTCCTCACATCAACTGACTTGCTTGTGTGTGTGTGTGTATGTCTGTGTGTGTGTGTTTTTCTCTCCCTCTGGGTCTGTGCAGGCCACTGTGGGCAGTCCCTTGGCCCCTGTGCTTCTGAGTCTGTAAATGAGAGAGAGGAGACTGCACTGAGAGCCTGCTTCCTGGGACCAGGCTTCCAGTTGATATGAGGAGCCTGTCTTTGATTCCTGTGCACTTTCCAAGGGACAGAGAGAGGTGGGAGGGGCAGAGAGAACCTTCTGGTCTGGGGCCCTTTAGCTCCATACATGCCAGACCCGTGCCCACTATGTGAGGCTGGTGGACGGAGGTCCAAAACTCACTTCCAGCCCCGTCTACACTGCTCTTTCCTGCACGAGGAAGCAACCCCTCTGGGCCATCTCTGATGATTTGTCTACACTTCTTCCCACCCCAGGCTTCATCTTCATGGGTGATGTGGTCCATCGGATGCTCACGGCTACTCAGTATGTGGCTCCTCTGATGGCCAACTTCAACCCTGGCCGCTCCGACAACTCCACAGTTGCTTACTTTGACAATGGTGAGATCAGAGCTCAGAGTTTAAGTCACCCAGCTCCAGGGCTCCCTTGGTCCAGCCCGTTTAGAGGAGCCCAAGTCCCAGAGAGGGCAAGGGACTTGCCCACAGTCACACAGCAAGACAGCCACCCTAACTTTCTGTGTTCATTTTCCTCACCTGTAAGATGGGGACAAAAATGCCTGCTACCTGATGAGATAATGAACTGAAAGCGCTTGGCTCTTAGTAGAGGTGAAATAAATATCAGAGACCTTTACTGTTTCTTATTCTCACCAGGTTGTCCCTTGAACACCTACCTTCCACCCCGGGAGAACAGTTGTTTCTCCTATTTCTCCTCCTTTTCATCTCAAGGGGTCAGGATAGGCAAGAAGGAAAGGGCGTGCTTGGGGTTGGAGATGGTCAATCACAGTACCTGGTTGGGGGTGGGGAAGCTGAAGAAGGGTTTTCTGGTTCCTCTTCAGCTTGGAAGTCAGGCTGTCTGTGGGCTGCCCAGCTCCTGCCTCCTGCCCCATCATCCCTAAGGAAGCCAAGCTGTGGCCCATCCCCATTGGCCACCGTTTCCGCAGGGCCCTGCTCCCCTCACTGTCTCCCTGTCCAGCCAGGTCTCTGCTCTCCTCACCAGGGACAGTCTTTGTTGTTCAGTGGGACCACGTCTACCTCCAGGACCGGGAGGACAGGGGCAGCTTCACCTTCCAGGCAGCTCTGCACCAAGATGGCCGCATTGTATTCGGCTACAAAGAGGTGAGTGGGCCCAGCTGCAGAGACGGCCTTTCTTTCATTCAGCAGTTATCTGTCGAGATCCTCCAATGTGCCAGACGTAGGGCGTGGTGCCGGGGATGCGGCAGTTAATAAGATGGCTGACGGCCCTACCTTTGTGGAGCTGAGAGTCTGGCTGGAGGGATAGATTGTGGGGACAAGTATAGAATTGCCACTGTGACAAGTGCTCCTAAATGGAGATGCCAGGAAAGCCTTTCACGGGGCTCTTTACCTGAACAGGGGTCAGGGAAGGCTCTCCCGAGGAAAAGAATTGAAATCTGCAGAATGTGTAGGAGCTAAGGAAGCAAAGAAATGAAGTGTGCTCCAGGAGCGAGAAAACACATGCTCTGTGGCAGGACAGAGCATGGCCGGTAGAAACCTCTGCAGGAAGGCAGCCTGGCCGGAGGGGAGAGAGTGAGGGCAAGAAGGGGGGCGCAGGGGGACAACCGGATTTGCCTTTGAAAAGGACGCTCTGGTTTCAGAGTGGAGAGCAGAGGGCTGGGGCTCAGAGGGGATGCTGGGAGATGATATGGGAGACAGGTGATGCCAGCCTGGGGTAGGGAGGGGGCGATGGAGAGAACTGGATAGATTTGAGAGCCAGTTAGCAAGCTAATGTATTAGAGATGTATTAGACGGAGGAGGAGGGAAATGAAGGGGGGTGCGAACTGAGGGTGACTCCCAGGTCTCTGGCCTGCATGGAGGCACCATTCACAGAGAGGGAGAAAAGAAAAAGGAAATGTGTTTGGAGATAGTGTGGGGAAGACTTGGAATTTGGATGGGGCCCCATTGGGTTTGAGATGTCTGAGTCCTCCAAGAGGCAAGGCCCAGCAGGCAGATGGGTCTGGAGCTCGGAGGGGAAGTCTAGGTTGGCCCAAGAGCGTTTGGGGGGTAGACAGAGCCTCTTCTTCCCACTGCAGATCCCTATGCCCGTCCTGGAAATCAGCTCGTCCCAGCACCCCGTCAAAGCAGGCCTGTCAGATGCCTTCATGATTCTCAATCCATCCCCGGATGTACCAGGTGAGTCCCCAGGGATCCACAGAGATCCCTGGATGGGGCTGGACTCAGCTCAGACTGAGCCAGGTTGGCAGGGGCAATGGCAGTGACAGGGAGTGGAGGGGTGGTGGAGAGTTGAGTGGGAACTGAGGGAAGAGAAGGGGCAGAATGAGTTCCAACTTTTCTTCGTTCAAGCAGAGGAACCAGTTTTTCCAATAAAATCTCCAGGGGGAGGGACTGCTCTGGTGGCGGAGGGGGAGGAGAGCCAGGGCCCTTCCACTCAGCACACTCTCTATTTAGAAAATCTCCAAAGACACCAAATTAGGGTCTATGAGTCCTCCCAGAACATAACCATAATTGCTTCCCCACCCCCAGTTGATAGAAGGGGCATCCCAGGGGGTTTCAGGAGACAGGAAAATTAGGTTTCTCTCCTGTCCCTGATCCCATCTTCCAATTCCCCTTCCTGGAGGCAACCAGGGCTACCAGGGTATTTCTAGGGCTACAAGCCTTCAGGTAAGTATACGTACGTATATTTAACACCAAAGATGTCATATGATGTCCTCTGTTCTGCTCCTGAACAAAGTATATCTTGCCCATCATTCTGCATCACCACATGTCTCATTCTTCCTAATGGCTGTGTGATAGCCCATTGTGTGGATGTACCTTAATTGAACCAGTCCCCTGTGCATAGACTTCAGTTGTTTCAATCTTTCACTACAACAACTGCAGTGAATATTCTTGCAAATAGCTACTTTTATGCCCTTGTGTATTTCCATAAGATTAATTCCCACCACTTCACTTGCCCCTCCACTGTCCCTACCCTGAACTCCCAGTGCTCTAGCGAGTGGCTCAGACCCTGCTCCGTTGCTGCAGTCAGCATCTGCTCTGATTGGTTAATGCCTGTACTGAGCTGGTTACTAAACAGTTTCAGTATCACCCTGATTGTATTAGTTAGCTACTGCTGCATAACAAATTATGCCAAAACTTAGAGGCTTAAAACAGCAAACACATTATCTCAGGGTTTCTGTGGATCAGGAAGCAAAGCATGACTTAACTGGGTCCTCTGGTTCAGAGTCTTTCACAGGCTGTTCTCAAGGTGTTTCCCAGGGTTACCTCAGCCACTGCTGGGGGGAGATCCATTTTTAAGAGCTTTCATGTGGTTGTGGCAAGATTCAGTGTCCCCCTTCAGTTCCTGCCACGTGGACCTCCGCATAGGATGGCTCACAACGTGGCAGCTGGCTTCCATCAGAGCAGGCAAGGAAGACAGCGGTAGAGTGTGAGCAAGATGGAAGCCAGAGTCTTTTTGTAACCTCATCTTAGAAGTGCGGTCCTATCGCTTTTGCCATATTCTGCTGGTTGGAAGCAAGTCACTAGGTCCAACCCACACCCAGGATAGGATTACACAGGGTGTGAACACCAGGAGGCAGGGATCATTGGGGGCCATTTTATTTTTTTATTTTATTTTTAAAAATTATTTATTTATTTATTTATGGCTGTGTTGGGTCTTCGTTGCTGCACACGGGCTTTCTCTAGTTGCGGCGAGCGGGGGCTACTCTTTGTTGCGGTGCGTGGGCTTCTCATTGCGGTGGCTTCTCTTCTTGTGGAGCACGGGCTCTAGGCGCCTGGGCTTCAGTAGTTGTGGCTCACGGGCTCTAGAGCGCAGGCTCAGTGGTTGTGGCGCACGGGCTTAGTTGCTCTGCGGCATGTGGGATCTTCCCGGACTGGGGCTCGAACCTGTGTCTCCTGCATTGGCAGGCGGTTTCTTAACCACTGCGCCACCAGGGAAGCCCTGGGGGCCATTTTAGAGGCTGCTTACCACACGATTACAATCCCATCCCTAGACACTGAGCTTTACAGCATCTTATTGGACCATCCTCGCAGCATCGTAAATGAAGTCTGTGCATTTGTTTCTTTCTAAATGAGGACACGGAGGCTAAGAGAGGTGCCATGACTTGCTTTCACACAGCTATGAAAGGTAGAACTGAAACCCAAATCTTCTGTTTTTTAAACCCTGGGGTCCACTATTGAAACTTTGTAAATCTGACCCACTCCCATTCCACCCAGAGGGGTGACTCCTTTCCTCCTCAGTTCCCCAAACACCCACACACACCCAGGCTGTGCACCCACCCAGGCTGCTTTGCAGGAAGGACCATTCTTGGTGTCCATGCCACCCTCCTCCCCATGCATTAATGCATCATCGGGGCGGGGTCTGTGCCTCCCTCACAGCTCACAGGGCTCTCTCTGTGCCCAGTGGGAGAGTCTCAGGAAATCTGTGTTGGATCCAGCTGTTAAATGAGGGTGGATTAGAGGAAGTCAGATCCCCCAGGAGTGTGTGCATCTGAGGCTCCTCTGTGATTCTGGAATGAAAGGCTGTTTTAGAGCAAGCCAGGGAGATGTGAGGAGGTGGGGTAAGGAGGGGCGGAGGAGGAAGCAGAGCCCACCTGAAATAACAGGAGGGCAGCTGCGCCTGTCCTGTGAGACCAGAAGGAGACGCAAGGGCTCTGTTGTGGGAGCTGCTGGATTCAGTGACTCTCGGAGGTGCTGGGTCCACCCGCCAAGCGAAACCCACGCCTGACTCCCACACTCTGCCCAGCGGCTCCCGGGCTCCAGTCTCCCTGCCCTCTGTCCCCCATTCCTTCTTGTCACTGCCAGACAGATCTGGTCACGTCATTCTCTGGCTCCTTGTTGCCCAAAGCATCAGTTCAAAGTCCTTTGATTCTGGGCACAGCCCACTTTTTTTTTTTTCTTTCAGTTTTATTGAGATGTAATTGACATACAGCACTGTGTAACTTTCAGGTGTCCAGCATAATGATTTGACTTACATACGTCACGAAATGATTACAATAAGCTTAGTGAACATCCACCACCTCATATAGATGCAAAATTAAAGACAGAAAAAAATAGATTTTTTCCTTCGTGATGAAAACTCTTAGGATTTACTCTCTTAACGACCTCCGTATGTAACAGACAAGTGTTCATTATATTTCTCATGTATGTTATGGTCACAGCCCACCTTTATAGGCTCATCTCCAGACCCTCCTGTCACCCACTACTCTGTCCACGCAGCACTGGTCTGCATGCCCTGGGTTCCCCAAACATGCCAAGGGCTATCTGCATCTTTCTGATGCAGTTCCTCGTATGAAATGCCGCCCGCCCGAAGTCCTTTTACCACTTGGCAAATCCTACTCATTCACTGGTCCAGCTCAGATGTTGCCTCCTCCATGCAGCAGAATTCACGGCTTCCTCCTCCATCCCCCCGGCACTTTGTTAAAAGCTTTAATATAGAACTCATGACACTGTCTGGCTCATCCATGTTCTCCCCAACTGGCTGTGAGCTCCTTGGGGGCTGGCCGTGGCCCCAGCACTTAGCCCAGTGCCTGCAGCAGGGCAGGTGCTCAAAACACGAGTAGCAGCTCGAGAGTGAGCGCTGACGGGAATGGGTGGAGCAGAGACCCTGTCCCCTGCCCTGTGGTGACACTAAGTGGGAACAGGACCTGACATCTGAGTTTGGGGGGTGAGTGCTTTGATAATCGCATCTCTTTTTGTCAGATATTTTTTAGCTTGGGGGTGCAGGCAGGGACTTTAGAAGGAACATGGAGGTACGGGTGGAGCATATCACGTGCATGCATTTTCTGGGGCAGTATCCATGGCCTTCATTGGGTTTTAAAATGGGCTACAGGGCTTCCCTGGTGGCGCAGTGGTTGGGGGTCCGCCTGCTGATGCAGAGGGCGCGGGTTCGTGCCCCGGTCCGGGAGGGTCTCACGTGCCGCGGAGCGGCTGGGCCCGTGGGCCGTGGCCGCTGGGCCTGCGCGCCCGGAGCCTGTGCTCCGTGGCGGGAGAGGCCGCAGCGGTGAGAGGCCCGCGTACCGCAAAAAAAAAAAAAAAAAAAAAAAAAAAAAGGGCTACAACCTCTGCTTTTCGGAGTGATGGCTTTTATGTGGCTGAGAGATCAGATTCCTCTGGGTCTGATATTCAACCCAGCAAGCAGGGAATTCGTTTGAATTTGGTTGAGCTGCAAATAACAGTAAATCCCAAAAAACCATGATAGAAGTTCAGGTAGAGGCCTCTGGTCCACAGACCCTATCACCGGGATATTCACCTCGAATATTCCCGTTGTCCCAACCCACCTGTCCTACAGAATGAGTGATGTCACTGCCCTTGTACCCAAGCTCGGTTCCTCCCTGCCTGCGGCCCTGTGAGGAGTGGAGTTTACTCCCCACTATTCAAGAATCCCCCAGTCCCTGAACCCTGTCTGGGGGACTCTCTCCTCCCCCCAGTCTCCAAACACTTTCCTCCCACCCCTGTCTGAGGGTGGAGGGAATTCTGCACAGTCTCATTCCTGCGGTTGAGGGAAGAAATGCTGAAAACAGCCAGAGTTTCTCTTACCATTACTTCCTTGCAGAAACTGCTCCACAGGCTTTGGAGCAGAGTCTGCAGAGCACGCTTTGATGCAGAGAAAAGATTCAGATTAGCAGCGTCTGTTTGAAGAAGCATGCAAAACATAGAGGGTAGCTGATACACTATTTGACTGGAGGGGCCCCCAGAAGTCAATACAATTTCCTCTATTCGTTTGTTTAAGAAACCCTTTCTTTCATGGGCAGTATAAAAGCAACTTTAGGGTAGCCAGCGTCAAAACTGACAGAGATTCTGAATTAATGGAATTGTATTAATTCATTAATTTATTGTAGCCCGCCCCTTGGCTGACCCCAGAATGGCCTTGGACGGCCTGAACACTTGGGCCTTCTCCTTTACCAGAACTTTCCTTTCCTTTCAAAAGCAGGCTTGAGAAATGTGGCAGAGGCCTGTGCTGTACCTTGGTGCTGGGCAGCTGGGTGGGGAACGGGGAGGCCCCAGAACTGGCTGCAGAGGAGTGAGAAGGAGAAGCCAAGCGGTGGTGGTGGGGGGTGTCATCACCAGATCTGGCCCAGTTTGTCTTCTCCCTGCTCCTGATAAAGGATCCTTTACAGTGCTCTTCACTGTAGCTTTTTATCCATCCTGGGGCCCTCCCCCTCCCCTCCCCTCCCCTCCCCCTCCCCTCCCCTCCCCTCCCCTCCCCCTCCCCTCCCCTCCCTCCCCTCCCCTCCCCTCCCCCTCCCCTCCCCTCCCCCCTCCCCATCCCCCCCGCCCCGTTTTTCACTTTTTTTTTTTTCTTTTCTGTTTTTCCCTCTACTCTGCTCCCTGAGCCTTGCCGTTTCTCACCTCCTCTCCTCCCTCTGACCTTTTCTACGTTGCATCTGTGCCGAGGAGGTCTCTCCTCCCTCCCCTGCTGGGCTGAAAGCTCCTTGGGATACAGGACCCTCATTGTGTTTATCCCTGGGGTCCCCTGATGGGGCTCAATTCATGATTAGTAAAAGAATAACCAAATGAACAAAGGAAGATGTGAATGAGCAGACGAAAACTTTTTCCTGAGCCACCATCTTAGATTTTTTTATATCGTAACCACTGTTTTGGAGGGAAGTTTGTGGCTGGACCTGTCAGTCTGATTTCTTCTGACCAAACCAACCCTCTCCCTGCTGGTGTCTGGTGTGGAAACAGAACAGGACATGCCAACCTCGCTTTTGAGCCATGAACATCTCTTGCTTGCATGACAGGGCTTTCCATGTCTGGACCTTAGTGTTTTTTGAATCTTTGATGAATGGAAGCAGAGATAAAACAGAAACGTCTGAAACTGCCAGAAATGTGGCGCTGGGGTGGCCACTGTCTTGGTTCCAGCAGGGATCTGTTGGTCAGGCAGATGGACGTCATCGTCCTTGGGCAAGCCCCAGATGTTGGCGAGATAATCCAAAAACAAATAACACAGGCAGGGATATTAAGGGATCTGTTTATCAAGAAATAAAAGTATTGCCAAACCAGACACTTAAAAAAGTACAAGTTGGCAGTTGAAGTGAGCAACTATTTTTTTTAAAATAAATTTATTTATCTATTTATTTCTTTTTGGCTGCCTTGGGTCTTTGTTGCTGCATGCGGGCTTTCTTTTTAGTGGTAGCGAGCCGGGGCTACTCTTCGTTGCAGCGCGCAGGCTTCTCATTGTGGTGGCTTCTCTTGTTGCAGAGCATGGGCTCTAGGCGAGCAGGCTTCAGTAGTTGTGGCACATGGGCTCAGTAGTTGTGGCACTCAGGCTCTAGAGCACAGGCTCAGTAGTTGTGGCACACGGGCTTAGTTGCTCCACGGCATGTGGGAATCTTCCCGGCCCAGGGCTTGAACCCATGTCCCCTGCATTGGCAGGCAGATTCTTAACCACTGCACCACCAGGGGAGCCCGTGAGCAGCTATTTTTAATCAGAGATATGTTTCGGCCCGCCCACCCTCCTCCCACTTCCTACCACACACATCTCCTCCACCCTTGCTGGTAGGGCTGTGTTGCTTTTTGGAGGATATCTGATCATCTCTGGCCGTACCCTCACTTGAGGCACGTCCCCACCTCTGCTCCCCAGTAGGCTGGTGGGGAGACTCATTCCGAGATTCTGGTGTGGGGTTTGCTGGGAGCCCCGCCTTCCCCAGCTGCTGTTCGTGTGTCTCTATCCGTGAATTCGACTCCCTTGACAAGTCCGTGTCTCTATCATGCCCCAACCCTGACCCCCTTTGTCCTCCTATTTCACCTGCCTTCTGACCAAGGGCAGGCTCTCTCCTGTATCCTTGCAGGTGGAGAAATCCTGAAAGCCAATTCTCCTCCTCCTTTGAACTCTAACTTCGGGAGGGTCTGACTTTTTGTGGCCCATTGGCGGCTGCCCTTTTGAGAAAGGCCATAATCTGAGGTGGGCTGAGGAAGAAGGGCATTCTTCTTTTGTGCTGCGGGCTGAAGTTATAATAAGTTGCTGGGGTTTTCCTGACTATTTGTAAGCCATTCATTCATTCACAGTCGTCTCTTGAGACCCTGTTCTGTGCAGGGCCTGGTGCGAGGGGCTGGGGGACAGAGACATATAACTTGTAGGCTCTGCTCTTGGGGAGCTCATAGCCTTGGGGGAGGTGGCCAGCAAAGTAAATGTTTGTGAAACAGGTGACACTGGACAGTGCACAGGAGGCTGTGGAGGGGCCACTAACTGCACCCAAGGGTGGGGGATGTCTTCAAGTGGGGCCTGTCATTTGAACTCAGCCTGGAAAGACGAGGCAGATTAAGAAAGAAATGTTTACGCAGAGTCCAGACCCCATGGCCTCAGGCACCTCGGAAGACCTGAAATTTCACCTTTATTTTGTATCCTATTCCATTTCAGTGTTAAAAGGGGTAATTCTTTAGGAGAGATGGCTTCTGGGGGTAGTGGGTGGGATGGAGCTGGGAAAGGCTGCCTGGAACTTCCCCATCCTCCACCCAATGTCTCACATCCTGCAGGCTCACCCAAAGCCCAGTCCACCTTCGCAGAGCAGTTGGTGTCACACAGGGAGGGCCCTGCAGCACATGTGGGCCTTTGGTGAATTGAAAATTGGTGCCTCTTCTGGGCAGCTGAATTACGGAAAAGTGACCTTCCTCACCCCAGTCTCCTTCAGACCCACCCCTGCTTGGCAAAGGACCTTTCTTGTATTAGAAAAAATCTGTGTGTGTGTGTGTGTGTGTGTGTGTGTGTGTGCGTGTGTGAGCGCGCGCACACGCGCACACCTGTGAGTGGGTAGTGCTTGCATTTCAAGCTTCTGAGGTGGACTGCAGATTCCTGTTTAGTTCCGGGGTAGTGCTGCGGCCACCAGCGCCGGAGCCGTTTCCTTTTCATCGCACAGAACGTTTCAAGGGTATTTTGTGGTCGCGGATGCTTCAGGGGCTGAGGTGTCTCCAGGCTCTGCGGCAGGACAGTGGGGTGTGGTGCGAAGAGAGCACGCTTTGGGTCAGACCACCTGGGGTTCAATCCTGGGTTAAGTAGGAGGGAACGGTTCCAAAATTGAGGATAAATAAATTACAGAAACGTAGCTGAGATGTTCTTTTGAGCAGTGGATGCTCCCCTCGATCCTTCATTCAGGATGGGGCACCCAGCGGTTGCACAGGACACCCTCCTTTTCATGGATGCCCCCACCGAGTGTTGCTACCACCTCGGGAAACTTTCCTTCAAATCACCTTCAGCTGCGTGAGAAAAGGAGTGCACTGGGGATACTGAAGTAGCCCAAAGAACCAAAGGAAGAGCCAACAACTGGGAAGATAGGACCAGGGCAGGTGTGGGGACTCCAGAGCCTGGAATGCCACCAGTTTCTCTCCACGAGGTGGCTTCATCCTCTAGCTTTCCCCTTGAGACTGGAACCATGGCCATTCATGGACGCCGAGCTTGCATCTTCTTAGCAGTATTACTGGAGAGCAAAGGGCCTTCTGGTTATAGTTTAAAAGTCCCAGGGAAGGTCTCTGATTGGTCTGACTTCATCAGATGCCCAGCCCTGGACCAATCACTGTGTGGCCAGGGAGGCAGGGTCATGAAAGAAGATGCACCTCACAGACAAAAAACCGAGGCCCTAAGGTTATCCTGCTTGTCAGGAGCAGAACTTGACTCAGAACTCAGGGCTCTTGACTCTGAGGTCCTGTAGGAAGTTTCTGCAGGGAGCGAGGCAGGACATAAGCCTGGCTCCAGGCCCTGAAACTTGCTGTCCCCTGCATCAAGGAGGGGAGAGTTTCTCCAAGGTCAGCCTGTCCATCTGCAGACATTTGCAGAGTGCTCACTGTGGGTCAGGTTCGGGACCAGGTGACCATAGTCGAATGGTCCCCACCCTCCAAATCAACCCTAATGACCACACAATGTAAGTGCAGTGAGAGGAGGGCACAGGACAGAGGGGGTGATAAGAGGCAGCTGGTCTAGAGTGGGTGCTCAGAGGAAGTGGCCCTGAGCTGGATCTGGAAGGGTGAGCTGGAGAAGAAGAGAAAGGGTGGAAGAGCATTATGGATCAAGGGAACAGCAGCTGTAAAGTCACAGAGGCGTGGGAAAGTGTGGACCCCCTGTGTCCTGACCCCAGGAACAGCCCGGCCTCTGCGTTATTAATCTGCTTATAACACAAAGCTCTCCCCTCAAGGCCAACTCCTGTTCTCCTGTCTCCCCACAGTTTCAACACCATTATCCCAGGATGATGGGTCTACTTCCTGCCCTCAGTGGCTGCATACTAACTCCCGGTTCCACTCACTACAATCTCTTACCCACCTGTCAGGCTCCAGGTCCAGGCCCCGAAGCCCTCTGGCCATGAGCTGCTCCTGATGACAGGCTCTGCCTATGTTTCAGAATCTCGGCGAAGGACCATCTTCGAATACCACCGTGTGGAGCTGGACCCCAGCAAGGTCACCAGCACATCTGCTGTGGAGTTCACCCCATTACCAAGTAATTAGGGGTTGTTCCCACTGATGAGGGGGGAGGCATTCCACCATCTTGGAAAGAGCTTTGGAGTCAGACTGAGTTCCATCCCAGGCCCACCACTGTCCCCTGTCTGGGTACCACCACCTAACCTCTCTGGGCGTCCATTTCTCATTTGTAACATGGGCCTAACACCACCTCCCTCCCAGGGCTACAGTAAGGGTTAGAACTACAGTAGGCAGAGCTGAGGATGTAAATGAAAGCTCAGACATTAACTGGCACATCCCAGGCCCAGGGCACGGCTTGTGCTTGATACATGACAGCTATTGTTATTAACACATAATTGAAACCCAGGAAAGAGGTACCTCTGAGAACTTAGACTGAGCTCCCAGAAAAGATAATCCAGGAACTGAATGGGTCCATAAGTTTATCATTGTATTTTCCTTAGAGGAGGCATGTTGCTGGCATCCACAGGCAGGAGGCAGTAGAGGGATTTAGCCAGTAGCCCTCCAAGATCCAGGGGGCCTGGTCCTGTCCCTCTTCTGTACCCCACTCACCTGCCGTTGAAGGCACACCATGGCTGGGGCCCCAGCCGCTGCTGCGGACCCCGCGGGATCGGGGTGGGATGTTCTTCAGGATGTGGTCAGGGCGTCTGGGGAGAGTGAGGGAAGGACAGCGCTCTCGTTCTAGTTTTAAAGAAAGTTTTCATCTCTTCTCCTGTTTCATGGTACCTCCCAGCTTCCCTCTGAAGCCGCGGCCTTCTCCCTGCCTTCTGGGGCATTTCTTGCCTCTCTTTCCCCCTCTTCCTCTTCCCTGGAGGTTCTGGGAGCAGGGGTTGAAGAAAGAAGAGGAGGAGGAAGGGTCTTCTAGAATGCCAGGCCACGTCCCAGCAGGTGTCCTTGCCTGGAAAAGAGGCCGGTCCCTGACCCCTAGTCACAGGACAAGGACACCTGCGGTTCCAGCCCTGCCCCCACCCTAGTGGCCCTCCCCCTAGGCAGGGCTTCCTCGAGGACTGGTGAGAGCAAACCCAGGAATGAATACACTGCATTTGGGAACAAGGACATCCAAGGGCAGGGCTAACTGCTGGGGCGGAAGACGTGAACCGTCCTGGGAACGCGTTTCTGGGACACTGTCTGTACATTGAAGCCACTTCCCACCCCTCCAGTGAATTCTGTGAACACTTAATAACACACAGGACATCTGAAATGCAGATGAGAAATAAAGGTCAGTGGGTTTTATGAATATCCCACGAGGCTCCCAGGGTTTTTTCTGTTTGACTGGAGCCATTTAAGGGGTCTCCAGAGTCCTTGGGAATGATCATGGGCTCCCATGTAGGGGAAGGGACAGTGCTACCAGGGCTGTGATTTGAACCCCTGGGAGGCAGGTTTGCTTTGTCCTCAGAAAACTCTGCACCCCACAGCCCCAGGCTTTCTCCCTTACCTTTGGGTAGGGGAGGACTTTTAGCCAAAATTCTTCCAGAGGTGTGGCTGGACTGTTTTCAAGCCATAGCACTCCATGGCTGGTCCCTCTTCTAGAAGAGACTCGTGAAAAGGTGGCCTGGGGTGAAGGTGGGAGCTGGGGAGGGGGAGTCCCACAGCGGGACCTCGAGACTAGGAGCTCAGGCTCTCGGCTCAGACAGACCTTCGTTCAAACCCAGACCTGCCACTCTTAGCTCTGTGACTCTCCAAGCCTCAGTTTCCTCCTCTGTAAAATGGGGATAACAAAAGCAACTATTCATCGATTCCATAAACTTTTGTTAACTGCCTACCACGTGCTGGGCGCTGTTCTAGACCCTGTGGACGCGCCAGAGCTCTCTTGTTCTTGGGCCAAGTCGGTCCCTGCTTATTCTCTGCCGGTAGCTTTTCCTCCACCCTTCCAAAGCCTGCAGAGCCCCGGTAGACAAAAGGACACAGTGCCATCTACAGCTCGTCCCTCCCACAAGGTGACTGAAGGTGACCACGCTGTGCCCTCAGCAGCTTTTCTCCCACTCACCGAGGGCTGGTTACCACCTGCCACCTTGTTGGGGGTCCACAGAACACAAACGGATTCCCTCATTAAGGGACTGTGGCCCAGGCCCATGAAAACTCACAGAGAGAAGAAATGTGTGTGATGTCTCGTGAATGAGTGGTCATGTTCTGTAGTTAGTGGTCACTTCTGGCTGCTACCAACATGTTCTGTTCAGCTGCTCGTCAGATGAGCCCTTACGTTGCGCACAGCTATTCCGGGTCAGTGCCTGTCTGTCCTTATAATAAAATGCATGGGCTTTGTGGCAGCTGCTCGCCACTCTGAGGTCTTTCTGGTTCACTTAAGTGGGCAGCATTTAAGCAAGTGAACAACTCTTAAAATCCAGCCCCCATACCTCCTGCTGCCCGGGCCCTCTCTGCCGGGGGTCCACGCACCCTCCAGCAGCTGCTCCCACTAGCTTGCCTGCTCTCCACCCTTGCCCTGCCCGGCTAGGCCCCAGCTGCCCCTCCTCCCCATTCCTACCACCTTCCAGCTCTCCACTCTGCTGAGCCGGCCAGCGTGCTGACCGCTGTTGGGAGCATCCCTGGGATGTGTTCCTCCCGGGCCTCTGCACACAGAGGTCCCTCTGCTTGGACTTCTCTCCCGGGAGAGCTGCCAGGCTGGCTTCCTCGCTCTCTCAGTCTCCTCAGAGGCCTTCCCCAACCTCCCTGAGTAAAACACATCCCCCACCGTCATTCCACCTCCCTGTCCTGATCCGCTTTTCTCCCAGCCCTTCTCACCACTGGCAACCCTAGGGTGGATCTGTTTGTCTGTGTATTCGTTGGCTGTCTCCTCCACTGGACTGCAGGTTCCATGTGGGCAGTGCTTCTGTCTTTTCCTGTTCATGCTGCATCTCCAGCATTGGGACAGTGCCGGGCCTGGGGTAGACGCTCAATAAATATTTGTTGAAAGAATACATGAGTGAATGAGCACCTGATAGGTATACTGAGGGGAATGAAGGACCAGAGTCGATAACAAATAGCATATTCACTGGCTCACCGTGTGGCCAGCTCTGTTATAAACCCTCTCACAGCTGGCCTCCCACACAGACAGCATCCCGATCCCTCTTTTACAAGTGAGGTACCAAGGCACCAACAGGTCAGGTAACTCTCCAGGGAAGATTTAAGCTTGGATGAGCAGAGGTCAGCATACCCCCTGGGAATAGCTCACTTCCAAGAGGAGAGGGAGAGGAAAGGAATGGAATTCCGTATGCCTGGCCTGGTTTACTCTCAATAACTCAGCCCCCAGACTTCCCTGGGAGGAGCCGGAGAGGCCAGGAGCGGGCCTCTGACGGCAGTCCAGCCACACAAACAGTCCCTAGGAGCAGGGAGTGCTAGCTGGTCAAACCAGGACATCTTAAATCCTTTCCAGGGATTGTAGGCAACACAACTGTAAACACTAAATTTGCCGAGAGACTCGATCTTAATTGTTCCCAGCACTGGAAGAAATGATACTGATGTGAAGTGATGGTGGCGTTAGCAAACGCTACAGTGGCGATCATACAGCGATGTAATGGATCAAATCCGTATGTTGTACACCTTAAACTTACATGACGTTATATGTCCAATATATGGCGATTTAAAAAAATCCTTGGCAACCCCGTAATTGTAGGCAATAGGCCAGAAGTATAACTTTCCAGACTAGGTGCGATCCCTTTGTACGCGCGTGTGGCACCCTGTAATTTTCCTATGTAAACCTCATCACGATGATAATTATGTAGTTATTTTTGTTTGATGATCTGCTTAGGGTCTGTCTTTCCATATGACTGGAAGGCCCAAGAAAGTACCAGGTCTTACTGCTGAATCACCAGCACCAGCTCAGGGCCTGACCCTCTGGTGACAAAAGGAAGGAAGGATGGAGGGAAGAAAGGAAGGAAGGAAGGAGGGAAGGAAGGAAGGAAGGGAGGGAGGGAGGGAGGGAGGGAGGGAGGAAGGAAGGAAGGGAGGGAGGGAGGGAGGGAGGGAGGGAGGGAGGAAAGAAGGGTGGGAGGGAGGGAGGGTAGAGAGGGAGAATTAGAGAATCAAGGCTGGACTCAAGTGAGGGTGGCATTAAAAACTTCTAGGGTCCCTGCTAGTCAGAACCTCCAGAGTTGTGTAAGGACCCAGCATTCAGGAAAGTTGCACCTTTTGGAGGCCTGTGGAGGGGCTGGTACTGAGGGGCCGCTGCCTTCTCTCTTGCAGCCTGCCTGCAGCATCGGAGCTGCGACACCTGCATGTCCTCAGACCTGATCTTCAACTGCAGCTGGTGCCATGTCCTCCAGAGGTTTGTACCAGGCTCACCCTCTTATTCCCACAGGCAGACTGTGCAGGGGGGCAGCTGGTGGCACAGCCCCACTCCCTGCCTCGGGCCTCATTACCAACATGAGGGTATCTCTGGCCAGCGCTACTGTGACACTTAGGACAAGAATATCATGAAAGTGAGTGTCTCCCTGAGGCTTGTGACCCATCAAGGTGACTATATGTCACCCTGTGGTGACACTAGACTTCTGGAAGACCATTCAGAGATTCCAGCTACTGCAGCTCCCTCCTCGCACCTGGGAGGGTTGGTTCATCCTCTGGCAGGCCTTCTCAAAGAGTGGTCCACAGCTGTGAGCATCCCAGAATCACCTAGGGCTTGCGCTAAACATGCAGATTCTCGGGGCCCACCCCTGGCCCCCTGCATCAGGTCTCTGGGAGAGAAGCCCAAGAACCTGCATTTTAACACGGTACCTCATCTGCAAACAAGCGTGAGATCCGCCGGCTCAGGGACGGGATGAGCTTAAGACCCATCGCCATTGGAGGAGAGCCCCATGACCCCAAATCGGCACCTCGAGATCTTTCTCAGGCTGCAGAAGGGTTGCCTGAAAACCATGGGTGTGGAAATTGCAGGCGTGTGTGGAAAGCTGGAGCAAGTGACAAAGCTGTGTTTGCTTGGTTTTGGAAGCAGGGAAAATTCTGGATGAGATCCAGGCTCAGGCATAAAGTTCTTAAATCCAAGTCATCTTCCTCTCCTTGTTCTGAAATCATTCCCTCACGGATTAGACTCAGAATCTGAGCCCTGTTCTCCCGTCCAAGAGAAATAAATGGCGGGGGGGGGGGAAAAAAGGATTTCTTTGGGGACTAGGGCTCCCATGAGAGTGGGAAAAGCTATGAACCACAAGAGCCTTTAAGGCAATCTTGAAAAATTGCAAATTATAGAGGCTCTGAGTTCTTTGCAGCTGTCCTGAATCTGTCAGTGTTTCCTTTGCTCCTTTCCAGTATCCTGGTGCAGAAATAGAAGCCACTGCCTTTATAGGCCGCCGGCCTAGCACACGAGACACAGCTCTGGGCCGGGAGGAGAAAGGGGTGCTCATCTGGCCTCCCAGGTGTTCTTCCCAACAGCTGTGCTCTTATTCACTCTCTTGGGGCCTCAGTTTGTTTTCCCTGTAAAATGGGCTGGGGTTATGTGATTCGGGGAGATGTGGGTGAGGAACATGCCTGTTATTTTAACTCCTCAAATACCAGATAGTATTTTTGCAAAGTGTTCAGGGCCCTTCACATGAAAGGCACAGAGCCTCAGAGAGAGTACACAGGGCACACCCCAGGTTGGTTCTTCCTGGCGTGGAGCTTTGCAGTGTGGTCCATCTTGTGCACTTTCAAGTTTGAGAGTCACTGTCTGAGCACAGGGAGATCATCCAGATGACTGCAGAGGAGGCTGGAACGCCGGGGCTGGCTGCCACCGCATGACTCAGTGTCCACCAGCAGCTGAGCCATGAGAACTGCAAAATGGCTCACATGAAAGCAAAACCCTGGCTTGATACACCCCCACTTAATGCATACGCCCAAACCCAGAAAACTATGACAGTTTAATGAGGGTTGGTCAGGGGGAGGGCAGGGCCTTGGGTGTGGATACTGCCTTTGCTGGGTTATGTCAACTACGGGACAAAGACGCTCTATCAGGGATCCTGTCCCCGGATGTCCGTGAGCCTGGGCTCACCGAGCACGGGCCCCTTCTTGACAGATCTCTGGAGCCTCAGCTTCAACTGAGAGCTGACTCCAGGTTCCTAAAAAGCCAGAGGTCAGAGCTGGTGCAGGGGGCCGGCCGCCATGGTCTCTCCCACCAACAGCTGCTTGAAACCACCACATGGCTTCTCGGCTTCCCCTCCACCTACTCTGCCCTCTGCAGCCTCCCAGAGCGTCCCCTCCCCGTGCTGGGGCCAGATCTGATTCAGATTATTTCACTTATCATGCAGGTATTTTCCTTTCATCCCTCTTGCCCCCCGGTGACCCACTCTGAAGTCTATGGGTGACTTTGACTCCAGGATTTGGCTCTGAAAATGAGGGTCACACGTAACCCTTGTCTTACAGTGTTGTCACGAGGGTCCCATGAGATAGTGCCGGAGCAGCATGGGACTGGGGCAGCACCTGGCATTCAGGAGGCACTCGAACGGTGGCCCTTTCTCATGCCCTTCTCCTCTGCATCTGGGTTGGTTGGCCCCGAGCTTGGAAAGGAGTGCTCTTAGACATTTATCAAAGGCTCAGTCCTTGAAAGAACCAGTTAGTTTGGCCTAAAAGAAACTTTAGTCCCCAGCCCCCAACAATGCCCTTAATCTTCCATCCCTCAAGGGAGGGGGCACGGAGGACCTGACAGACGGGGTGTGGATGGCTCAGCTCAGCTGCCGCTGCTGCAGGAGGAGCAGCTCAGAGGCATCTTCAGAAGGAAAGGCTGACAGCGCCTGGAAGCCTCAGCCTCACCAGGTGTCGGATCGATGGGCAGGCAGTTGCCGGGGCAGAGTTAACCAGCTACGAATCCTTTCGCAGCGCTGGTGGCTCGGGATATTATCTTCCCATGCGGCGGTTCCTGAGCTTAAGTAGGGCTTGGTGGAGTCTCCCGGCACCAAAGAGTGAAGAGCGGAACTGATGCCATGGAGGACATTCTCTGGTTCATCCTCGCACCACACCCCTTCCCTAGGGAAGCACTTGACAACTTCCAGCCCAGCTGAGCTCTCATTGTCCTCCAGGAACCCTTGTCAACCAGTGTTTACTCTCTCCCAGACTCTGGCAGGACCCTGACTTCTGCCCTTCAATGATCACACAGGGGGTGTTGGCCAGATTGGCTGACGGCCACCCTCAGCCCTGCCCCTCCTTGACAAGTTTAGGCTCCTCCACGAAGAAGTGGGGCCTGGGGAATGAGTAAGACTTTCCCCAGATGAGAACATGTGTGTGAATTCCCTGGATTCTCAGCAATTTCGTGGCCGCCCAGAGTCAGGAGGGCCTTAAAGGTCATTAGAGGTCATGCAATCTGTCAGCTCCCTACACACACCACATCTGGGCAGATGTGGCCTTGGTCCTGGGGAGCTTGGTCAGGAGGAGGGAGAAGATGCCACGAATAGCTTCCCCTCCTTTGGGGAAAGGAGTAGAGGGACAGGAGGGTCTGACTCTCGCTCCCACGGCACCTGCCCAGTGGTCTTAGGGAGGTTCGCCCCCTCCTTGCTATCATTGGAGAGCTGTTACCGCATAGGGGGAGGTGAAGGGGAGGGCTTCTCTGTCAATCCCATCACACCTCTGGCCTTTTGGTTTCCCCTGCAGATGCTCCAGTGGCTTTGACCGCTACCGCCAGGAGTGGCTGTCCTATGGCTGTGCCCAGGAGGTGAGAGGCTTAAGTGAGCCAGGTGTGGGGAGGAGCAGGGCTACTAGCTTGGGTAGCTCTTCTCAAGGCATCTCTGGCTCTTGGTGAAATTCTCCCCTCCACCTGGGGCTTGTCTCCCTGTCTGCTCTGAGCCAATTAGACCCACATGGGAGGTTTCCGAGGGCTCGATGGGTCCCTGAGACAAGCACTTCTGGTGACTTGGCCCGGAGCCTCTCCAGGGGCTCTTTTGGTCCTTACAGAGGGTACGTTGGGCGTGGCCTTGGCCACAGCGGGATCCTCCGGGAGGCTGTGCACCTGGTGATGTTCAAAAAGCGACTACCCGGCTCCAGCCCTCTGGCATTTGAGGAAGGCAGTGATTCTGGGAACGAGGAGGGTTGTTCCTGGCACCTCCCGTTTAGAATCCCATGCAGGTTCCTGTTCACTGCTGGAATTTTCCATGAATGCTCAACACTTTGGGTGGGGAGCCTCCACTTCTCACACCTTATACTGACACAGACCCTTTCATCCACGCATCCTTTCCCCCTCCCTTCCTCCCTCCATTGCAGTGCAAGCACAGCGCACGCACCCAGCACTTCACCGCGTGCTGCCCTGCACTTGCCCTGATTTAATCCTAACACGGTCCCCGGGAGCTGGGGGCCAGTGCCCCCACTTACCGGAGTGGGAAACTGAGGCTCAGAGAGGTTTAGTGATTTGGCCTGCAGCTCGCAGCCGGCGAGATGGTGAAGGTGCCAGGCCCAGCGTTTAAATGTGAACCCCCAGGATTACTGCTCTGTGCTCACCACCATCTGTTTTATCAGTAAGGCTGGGTGAGCCGTTTCTGGCCTTAGAAAAAAAACAAACTTTGTCCATCCAGAAGCCTACTGCTGACGCTGGCTGTTGGTGAACGTACAGATTCGCTTTATTTAAGATTGGCATCTCAGCTCCTTCTTTCAGGAGGGCTTCGAGGCAGCTGACAGATAAATTGCCCTGTAAGATAAGACGCTTTCAGGATAAAGTGGAAAGCTTAAATGTACTCAGAGCCCAGCTTTGGTTAGATTACCGTGCTTGGGCCACGCACTGGAATCTTAAATCTTCTGGCCGCTGAGGGATGCGAGCGCCCCACCATCCTCCTGTGTGCAGCATGGCCGCCGGCCAGGCCTCTGTCCAGGGCAGCACAGGATCTCTCTTGCAGGCAGAGGGCAGGACGTGTGAGGACTTCCAGGACGAGGACTCCTTCTCGTCCTCGCCCGACAGCTCCTTCAGCCCCTTTGACGGAGACCTCACCACCACCTCCTCTTCCGTCTTCGTCGACAGCCTCACCACGGAAGGTAAGAGTGGGGCGGAGCCACCGCCCTGGAGCCTCACTGTCCCTGATGGGGATTATCTCAGGGAAGAGGGCTGCTCCATCCTTTCACACCTGAGGCTCCAAGCATGGGGACACTTGCTGGTGAGAGGCAGAAGCCAGGTTTAGAGCGAGTAGACTCCACGCCCATATCAAGGCTGTGGGACGGAATTCACTGTGGCGAGGGGAAAAACTACTGTCCCAGCACACTGCCAGGTATTTTATATAATATCGCGGTTCATCTTAATAGCGATCCTTAGAGAACCTGTGAGGTCTTAGCATCCCGGTAGCAGGTATGAACCCAGTCCACACACTCAGACATCAGGGAAAGGTTGCCTGATTTTTCTGACTTCCCTTCTGGCTCCCAGCCCTCGCCGAGCTGGCCTGGTGGGGAGTTCCACCCCTGCCATCCTGGGGCTTGGCTACGCGGTCCTGTGGCGTCCAGTGGGCGGAGGGTAGGTGGGCAGCTCTGACCACCTTGGGTTGCTGCTGATCCATCGCTGCTTCTTCAGGCCTGGTTGTCCCTGGGCCTCCTCTGCCACCCGCATGTTACCGGTGGAACGGTGACTCCTGGGTTCTGGTCCTCTGGAGGGAAAGAATTCAACTGAGAGACGTAGAGTGGTTTTAAGCAGCAGGAGTTTTATTAAGCAAAGCAAAAGTACACCCTCAAGAAGGGAGGACAGTGAGCTGTCTAGGCACCAGAATCAGCCCCGCAGTGAGGGTAGGGCTGGGTTTTTCAAAATCGTGGCAAGTCCCTCCCTGTGTCCTGCATCATTGGATTGACAAGTTGATTGACAGCTTTAGGTTATATAACTTTTCTCCTTGTATGCAGACACTTACCCATAAGCACCCAATCGGAAATGGGGGTGGGGGTGGGGAACCACAATGGTAACTTATTATAAATACCGCATAATGAACCCCAGGTTAGTCTGAG
The DNA here is from genome assembly GCF_949987515.2 of Delphinus delphis. Classification (NCBI taxonomy): domain Eukaryota; kingdom Metazoa; phylum Chordata; class Mammalia; order Artiodactyla; family Delphinidae; genus Delphinus; species Delphinus delphis. Next base: position 21,793,405 of record NC_082701.1, read on the forward strand.
TCGCCTCTTAGGTCTGGGTGCACCTGCGCCAACCGGTGCTGATGGTTCGGAAAACCCTGTTGGGTTTTCAATATCTTGCTTGGTCCTCATAAGGCTGGAAACTTAGTGGTCCTTAACCACAAAAAGGGAGGATCTCTGGGCATGTTCTGGTCACCAGTGTCCAGGTGGGGAGGGAAAGATGACCCCATCCAGGATGGGGTGGGACCCACTCACGTCTGACTAGCTACCTAACATGGTCTTTAGTTCCACGGTCCGTTTCTTCCCATTTCTTTGAGGCCAGTTCTCAGAATTGTGGCAGCTTATGTCATGGCTACAGTCTGGTCGTCATGTAGTTAACTTCTTCCACCTGATGGGGGTTTCAGTATCTATAAGACAGCTCAAATGATATGGCTCAGAATATTATCTATAGCCCTTGAAGAGGAACTAAGGTCCTTGACTATGCTTAATGCCTAGACTATTATTATTCAGTCTTATTGGACTATTTCCCTTGTTTCTGCATCTTTTCACATCTCTGATTAAACTTACTCTTTGGCTAAAGTTTTTCCACAGACAAAAGGGAGGCTGAGGACATGGGGGGCAAGGACCGTAGGATCCTGCTCCGTTTCACCCAGGCCTGAAGTCTTATTGAAGCTGCTAGAGGTCCAGCCACCCTGTGGGGAACCCCGTGTAGGCTCCTCAGATTCTTTGGCTATCTCTGAGAAATTCCTCCCTTATCCTTTCTTTCTTTCTTTCTTTCTTTTATTTTTGTGGTATACGGGCCTCTCACTGTTGTGGTCTCTCCCCCACTGTGGAGCACAGGCTCCAGATGCACAGGCTCAGTGGCCATGGCTCATGGGCCCAGCCACTCTGCGGCATGTGGGATCTTCCCGGACCAGGGCACGAACCCATGTCCCCTGCATCAGCAGGCGGACTCTCAACCACTGCGCCACCAGGGAAGCCCCCCTCCTGACTTTTTAAATGCAGCCTAGAGGACTGGAGAGCAGGAACCCATGGATCTGGCTGGAGGGAAGTGAACAGTTGATAGAAAGAGCAAATATTTAAGGGGACTGACCATGCGCCACGTAGGGTGGTAACATTGTGCACCCATTAATATTCACTTAGTCTTCCTAACAATCCTGTACGTTGATGCTGTTTGATCCCCATTTTACAGAGGAGACAGTATGGCTCAGAGAGGTTGATGGCTTGCCCAAGGTCACACAGCCAGGAAGAGGTGGAGTCAGGTCTCAGCTAGCTCCAAAAGCAGCAATCTTGCTCGACCCCACTGCCTTTCTCAGTGCTGAAAAAAAAATAGAAAAGTGTCTTCATGGATTCAATGGGTGGAAAAATAGGGAAGGGTGAACAAGTGGGCAGATTCAGACAGGTCCCAACACTCTGAACTTGCCCAGGAATAACAAGTAGCTGGTTAAAGCTCAGGTATTGAGAGCAGAGACTGTGCTAGTGCTGTGAGGGATTCAATAAACCAAATGAAAAATGACACAGGAGGAGATCTTGCCCTCAGGGAGTTAATAACTGAGTCCAGGGGTGACCTTCCAGTTAAAGGACACTCTACTTAAAAAGAAGAACCCCTGGCCAGTCACTCCTGAGTTAACCCTATGTGCTACTGAGGGCACGGTCTGAGCCCAGAGCTGGGCTGGGGGCTACACACCCCATCCTCCAGATCCGAACGCAGCCTTTCCCTCAGAGGTTTACGTCTGCATGGGGCACAGTGCCTGAGGCCAGAAGGGTGGCTGTGTGGGCGTGGAGAGCCCAGCGCACGGCATCTGGGGGCTGGATTCAAATCCTGACTTGGAAGTATTCTCCATTTCTCCCGGGTTATTGCCCTGATGAGCTGTCCCTACATAAAGGCAGCGTGTTCTGTTTATCAGTTTTATCATGTGTGTGTCTTCTATCAGCCCAGGAATGTGTCATTTCTGTTTGCTGTGTAATAGTCCCCAAAAGAAAAACATATGTCCTTCCAGTCCTGGAGCGGGTGGTAGAGATTGTTAGGTTACCTCTATAAGAAAAAAATTGGGGGGACTTCCCTGGTGGTCCAGTGGTTAGGACTCCACGCTTCCACTGCAGGGGGCACAGGTTCGATCCCTATCAGGGAACTAAGATCCTGCAAGCCATGTGGTGCAGCCAAAAAAAAAAAGAAAGAAAGAAAAGAAAAATTGATAAAGACTTCCCCCCACCCCAAACTCTCAAGGTGTCTGGAGGGACAGGTTTGGGTCACCCCCTGCCTGTGCAATTATAACCCACACAGGGAGACTTACTGGAGGCAGAGTTTATCACGGGGTCCAGGAAGATGTTGTGAATGGAGGGGATACAGCACTTCAGCCAGGGGGACCCACCTGGTCAGAGCAGAGTTGGAGAGCAGAGAAGTTAGTGAAAGCAGCTGCTGGAGGGCGTGTGGAGCCCTTCTGTCACCAGCCATCCAGAGAAATGGAGAGGACCAGGAGAGCAGGAGGTATGAGGGCTGGATTTTAAGAGTTGTTCACTTGCTTAAATGCTGCCCACTTAAGTGAACCAGAAAGACCTCAGAGTGGCGAGCAGCTGCCACAAAGCCCATGCAGTTTATTATAAGGACAGACAGGCACTGACCCGGAATAGCTGTGCGCAGCATAAGGGCTCATCTGATGAGCAGCTGAACAGAACATGTTGGTAGCAGCCAGAAGTGACCACTAACTACAGAACATGACCACTCATTCACGAGACATCACACACATTTCTTCTCTCTGTGAGTTTTCATGGGCCTGGGCCACAGTCCATTAATGAGGGAATCAGTTTGCATTCTGTGGACCCCAACCAGCCCTCAGTGAGTGGGAGAAAAGCCGTTGTGAGCACAGGGTGGTCACCTTCAGTCACCTTGTGGGAGGGACTGGCTGTGGGTGTCCTTTTGTCTGCCAAGGGTAGATGTGGACTGGGCTACAATGGATTTCCAATGGTCTAGATTCAAAACAAGTTGATTCCAATCAAGTTAATTTGTCCAATGATGTTTAGGGTTACTTTGGTTAGTGTTGAGTAACCAATTCATCATTTCAACTTGTAGTAACAAAATAGACTCAGAGGCATACATAAATACCTCGTGTATTGAAATTCCTGAAGAAAACGTATCTTTCTATTATATGCCTACAACTCTCTATTTGTTTTGTTTTACTTTGAATTTTTAGGGGTGCTTTTTATCATTTTATTTTATTATTATTTTTTATTTATTTATTTATTTTTGGCTGCGCTGGGTCTTCACTGCTGTGTGCAGGCTTTGTCTAGTTGCAGTGAGCAGGGGCTACTCTTCGTTGCGGTGCGTGGGCTTCTCATTGTGGTGGCTTCTCTTGTTGCAGAGCATGGGCCCTAGGCGCGCCGTCTTCAGTAGTTGTGGCACGCGGGCTCGTGGGCTCTAGAGCGCAGGCTCAGTAGTTGTGGCTCACGGGGTTAGTTGCTCCGCAGCATGTGGGATCTTCCCAGACCAGGGCTTGAACCCATGTCCCCTGAATTGGCAGGCGGATTCTTAACCACTGAGCCACCAGGGAAGTCCCGAGGGGTGCTTTTTAAATTTAACTTTTTTATAAATTATGTAACAGTTAAATGATAATTAACATGGTTCCAAAGTCAAATCTACAAAAGTAGCTATATTCAAAGAAGTTTAGTTTCTAGTTTTCTCCCCTCCGCCCTATTCCCTCTTTCCTCTATAAGGGACCATTTAAAATTTTTCTTATGGTTTATTCTTTTATTATCTAATGTGATTTTTTGATATTTGAAGATTTATTGGAAATGTAGAGCAGGGCAGTATGCCACGTCCAGGCACTGGGAGTGTAAATAGCTGGGTATTGAGAGGCTCACAGTCTATGGAATCAATGGGACCCAAGATGCCACAGAAACAGATACCAAATGCAATGGGACACAGGGGAGGACACACCCATCTGTCCTCCAGGAAGTGACGGGCCTGGACCAGGACTAGGGTGAGGCAAGTGAGGCACTCAGTGCAGGTATCAAGTTTAAGGAGGCACCAAAAAAAAAAAAAAGCAATAAATAAGATAATAATCTTTTCTTGCAATATTTGTAAAAATCAAAATTAATGCCAAAAATTCCATAATAAACAAAATTTCAAAAAATTCTAAAAAGACAGGATCAGACCCTGTGTCACATGTATCAGCCTAGCCCCAGCCCTGCAGGGGGCATTTCAGGGTTGGGACTTTTGAAAGAGAAGTGGAGGAAGGGCATCCCCTGCAGGAGGAACAGTACATACAGTGGCTCAGAGATCTGAAAGGGCTCCAAGGTCTGGAGAGCCTTGGGTAGCTTGTCACAGACACTGACATGCTGTTGAGTTGTGGCCAGTGGTAGGAGAAAAGAAGATTGGGACTGAGAAGGGCCTTGAACATCTGGGAACAAAGGGGAGCCAGTGGAAGCCTTTAAAATGAGGAGGATGGTGGAGGTGCTGGAAGGGAAGGAGGAACGAAGCGCGTGTTGCAGGCCCTACATTGTGGAAGGTTCCGCTGGTTTAACGTTTTGATGCTTGAAGCAGTAAGCTCCAGTCATCTAGAACATTCTCCTGACGTGGAATTCTCACTGTCCTTTCCCCATAGGAATCTGTGGGGAAGAGCCACAGGAAGGGTCACCCACTGGAACTTATTTAGGAGGCTGCAAGATACACTCCTTGAGGTGTAGAGGGAGTGTGTTGTACCCTGGGAAGTCTCCAAGCAGATTCGATCTTGTGACACACACACCTCTCCTCAAATCCTTCCTCAGCTTCCTGCTGCCCCTTAGGCCCTCAACTTGGCTTTCCAGACAGCTGATCCCCCCACGCCCCCGCTTCACTCTCACCACCCTTCATTCACATCCTCGCTACCCTCCAGCTGCACTGAACTGCTTTTTTTGTCTCAAATGGCCAAGTTCTTGCTGACTCCAGCCTTTGCCCCGCTCTCTCCTCTGTCTGGGACCCTTTCTCCCAGCCCCATAGCTCATCCCTCCTTCTTGACTCCCTTTGTCTGGGCGAGGCCCCCAGTCGGAGTCAACTCCTAGTAAACACTCAGTAAATATTTGTTGAATGTATGAACACTACGAAAAGTTGGCTTGTCTGTCTTGGCCTTCTACCTTTACACTGCTGTGTGACTTTGAGCAAGTCACCTCCCCTCTCTGTGCTTCAGTTTCCCAGCCTTCAAAATGAAGGGTTGGACTTGAACCTCCCTAAAGTCTCATCTAGACCTAGTGACAGAGACCATCATGATTCCACTAATCTTGTGCCTTCTCTCCTTTCCCTTTGAAGATGACACCAAGTTGAATCCCTATGCAGAAGGAGAGGGTGAGTACAGAACTGCCTGCCCCTCTTCAACACACCACTGCCTCTTGGACCCACCCTGGAAGAGGGTGCAGCCGTCACCTGGCCTCTTTGCTTTTACTCTGAGTGGGGGAGGGGGAAACAACAGCAGCCTGCGCTTCCCAGACTTCCTGCTGGGTGGGAAGGCAGGAACAGACCCCCTAGACTGAAGGAGCAAATCTACATCTAGACATTTCTCATCTCAGCCAGGAACCTCCTGTGGTTCTTCTCCCGGCCTCTGTGCCCTTGAGTATCCGCTTCCCTGATAGGAGTGAGAGGAGGAAGTGAGGGCTAAGCTAGGGCAGGCATGGCTGTGTGGCCTGTGGCCCTGGCTTCTGTCTCCAGGGGCCTCCCAGCCAATGAGGGGTGGAGAGCAGCTTCTCTCACTCAAGTGGCTTGCCAGAGAGTACATAAACGTTGCCCACCACAATTTTTACAGGGTGCCAGAAGGTGGGGTCCCCTTTCCCCAGGACTGCCTGGGGGATAACCTCCTCTCTGGGGACATGGGGTGACCCCACCCCTCCCCTGCCCTTTGCCCAGAGCCAGCTCAAGCCCTTGCTGCAACTACCACAAAGGGGAGATGGAAGAGCCTTCCGGCCCCAGGGGCTGGGAGACTGTTACCTGGGCTCCAGCAGGAGAGGAGGGGCTATTAACGCAGCACATCTTAATGGGGTCTCCCACGGGAGACGGAGCCATTGCTGCTCTGTGGGCTGTGGGTGTGAATGTACACGTGTGTCTGTTGGGCTGTGGGGAAGCAGGGGGCCCTGGGCCACGTTCCCCTTACTCTGCACCATGTGCTCATCAGCCCAAGCTCTGCCCCTCAGATCATAGGGTCACTGAAGGCTGAGGTCTGACGGCCAGCTCAGGAGAGGCCAGCTTGGGGCGTGTCATCACAGCTCCCCCAGCTCTTGGCAGATGGAGGCATGAACCACGCACAGGAGTGCCCCAGGATGGTTTCTCTCCTGGTTTATTTTTCTGCTGACAGAGAAACGGGGATGGGGAACATAATGATTGTGGATGCACACAACATCTTATTAAAAATCTCTACCCACTGTTGACTCCCATTCCACCCACCAGCGATGTAAAGTGGATTCAACATTTGTGTTGCTTACATGCTCATCTGTCTTCTCTGTGTCGTTATCTCCACATCCTTTTAGGGCAGGGAGAAGGAGCAAAAGCCCACCCCAGGTAATATCAGGGAACTAGGTTTCTTGGAGGCTGGCACTAACTGTGTCCTTGGACAAATCCCTTCATCTCTCTGTATTTCCATTCCTTCAGCCGTACGAGAAAGGGGTTGGACTGGATGAGCTTCCAGTTCGATAGTCTATGGAAAATACCCAGTCTTCTCCTGGGGAATGTATTTCAAATGCTTGGAATGTTCACAAAGAGTGTCTGCTGGTTTCTTAGCCCTCCGAGTGTCTAGTTCATTTCTTTTATTGAGTTCCTCTGATGGGTCTGCCGGTTTTTCTAAGAGTTGAAAACACAGAGATGACTAAGACATTGTCCTTGCCCTACAGGAGGTCACAATCTGGTAGTGGACAGTGACAGGTAAAGATGTGGTCATTTTGCTATCATGATAGCTAACACTTTTTAAAGTTGTCCAAGATACCTGCCGTGATCCTCAGCAGTTGACATGAATTATCTCATTTTCACCCTCTCAATAACCCTACCGGGTACTTAACATTATTATCCTTGTGCTACAGAAACGATAACCGAGACACAGAGAAGTTAAATAATTTGCCCAAGGTCACACAGCTCGTAAGTAGCAGAGCCTGGATTTGAATCCAGGCAGCCAGGCTCCAGATCCCAAGTCTTAACCATCACATGCCCTTTGTGAATTCCTTCAAAGAACTTATATGGGATGGGTACTGGAGAGAAATTTTATGATCCTTAGTAGACATTTGGGCAACTTTTAAGCGATTTCGGAAAACCACCTGAACCGTGCTAAGAACAAAGTTCATGTCATACTCATAATGGTTCCACCGACTCCACCTTTTCATGTATTTGATAAGTAGACCTGAAGGTTCTGTCGGCTTTCATCTCTGGGACTTTGTCAGAACCCAGGACCCCATGACCCCACCTTCCTTGTTCCCCTGACCTAATGGTCTCTCCACAGGCCTTCAGAACAACCTGTCCCCCAAGACAAAGGGCCCCCCCTTGCACCTGGGCACCATCGTGGGCATCGTGCTGGCCGTCCTCCTCTTGGCGGCCATCATCCTGGCCGGGATCTATATCAATGGCCACCCCACCTCCAACACTGCGCTCTTCTTCATCGAGGTCAGTGCAGGATTGAGCTACCGCTCTGGCGTCTGCATCTGCATCAGTGTTTCCCCAGCCTTTCAATACCTGCCTCTCCCCATCTCATCCCTCACCCGCCACGTGCCGGCCTCCTGTTTCCACCTGAGGGACTTCATTGACTCCATCCAGGCACATCTTGCACTGGCGGGCACCCTCTGAGTCCCTAACCCCCCAGGGCTTGACCCCTCAGGACTCCTCCAGCCCTCTTGTCCTGTTGAACAGCCTCTGCTTTTGCGCTCCCATTTGTGAAATCAGAACAGTCCCCAGAAGAAAGAAAGAGGCCAAAAACGCCTCACATGCCCCTTGAGTGTTGTGCAACAATCCCTAATGATTTATGGTCTCTCACACCCAACTTCCAGGCCTAGTGCTTATTCAAAGCCATAATGGAACTGAGGTCTCTGCCTCTTGGCCTGCTGTGTGCGATTTTCGATTCGATTTGACAGGCCATAGTAATCATAAGAGTTGCTCTGTCTGGGAGCTTTTGTTGAGGATGCTGCAGTTTGCAACATCTCAGGATTCAGAAGAGTCAGCCTGAGGTGCAGCATGGGAAGTAAGGCCTGCGCCCCTTCACTCTGGGCCACAGTGCTCAGCAGCCCCTGCCCCAGCCCCCTACTCTCGGCATCTGACCAGCTCTCTGAATCCTACAGTGATGGGGCCTCTGGGACTGCAGTCCTCCACATGGGTCACAAGCCCCAACCTCATCACCCAGAGGCCTAGGTCGTTCCCTCCTCTCTTTTTTTTTTTTTTTTTTTTTGCGGCACGCGGGCCTCTCACTGCTGTGGCCTCTCCCGCTGAGGAGCACAGGCTCCGGACACACAGGCCCAGCGGCCACGTCCCATGGGCCCAGCCGCTCCACGGCATGCAGGATCCTCCCGGACCGGGGCACGAACCCGCGTCCCCTGCATCGGCAGGCGGACTCCCAACCACTGCGCCACCAGGGAAGCCCCCTCCTCTCTGTTTAGATGCCCCCCGTTTCTTATGAATTCTAACCAGTCATTCTTAGCTTAAGATTAAGACCTACTGAGGCTAAGGCCAACCTTGTTTCTCCTGGGGAACCTGCAGATCCCCAGCCACAGGGATGCTGACCACAGGTCCGATGGAGGCCTGGGAATCTGCATTTCCTCCAGCTCCCCAGCTCTGATGCAGGACCTGTACTGTCTGGAGGGTTATCTTAGCGTTTCCAGAGCCTCCCAGATCATTCCGTCTCTTACCCACTCCCTCACTTTCCACAGTCTCAGGACTCCACTCAGTGTGCTGCTGCGCTTTTCACCTTGCGTCCTGCAGTCCACACGGCGAGGAATAAAATGACCTCTTCCTTCCCAACTCCTGGGGCTCCCAGCAGGTTTCCCAGGGGGGCGAAGGATCACAGCCGGGAGCCTTCTGGGGGAGAGGGCCCTAAACTTCACCCTCCACCAGCACCTTTGAGAAGTGCTCAGAGCCGTCCCCCGGGGGAAGGGGGAGGGAGGGGAGGGTCCCAGGGGAGGGATCGCGCCCACTGACTCTGCGCCTGTGTCCCCGCAGCGGAGACCTCGCCGCTGGCCGGCCATGAAGTTCCGCAGCCACCTTAACCACTCCACCTACACAGAAGTTGAGCCCTCAGGCCACGAGAAGGAGGGCTTCGTGGAGGCCGAGCAGTGCTGAGAGCGCCAGGTCTCCCGTGGAAGGGTAGGAAGGAAGACCCGGGGACCTCAGCAAACGAGTCAAAGCAAAGCAGAGAAGTGACCTTCCTTGGCCTCCTCTGAACACACCCTGGCTGGGAAGATGAGCCCATGGTCTGTGGCGCCAGAGCTATAGTTTGGCCATTACACCCCAACTATTGAAGCAGGAGGCAGAAAAGCAACCACATTGAACTTTTAAGGAACAATAACCTAATTTCAGCCTGCTTTGATGCCAGGGGTCTCCCCTTCTGAGTCTCTCAATGGTCTACTCTGTAGCTGCCTCAGAGATCCCCTCCCACCTGGAGACGGCCAGATGCCCTGCTCCGGTCACCTAACGCCCCTGCATATGACACGCGAGAACCCAGCTCTAGACTGGGGCCGCTGTATTCCAGGGTCCATAGACTCAAGAGCTGGTCCTCAAGGCTATGGATGCAGCATAATTTGCCCCAGCTTCCGTGCTCTGGAAGTCTGAAGAAGGAGTTCTCTCCATCTGTTAAAACACAGGTGTGGCTGCTCCCAGCCCTTTTGGCAAGCCACTGACCGGCATGCCGGCATCAGAAGAAAGCCAAAGGAGAGAAGAAAGAACTTGTGGGAAGATTGTATTTTTAGGCTTCACTACCCCAGCTTGACGTTTCTGCTGAGAACCAGTACTTCTGCAACAAACATGTGTGTTGCCTGTGTTGCGGGCTTTATCCAACTGCAGCCCAGCCCGGGCCTGGCAAGCCGTGCTGTGCATGGCCGCGTCTACCCTGCGGGCTCTTCATTCCAATGGCACGTTTGGTGTCCACTGTATTCACTGGCCTGGTCTTCTGTCAGTGCCAGTAAGTACCTCCAAAGGCAGGGCCTGCCTGATTAATATTTTTCCTCCTCTGAGCTGGAATTTTATAGCCATTAAAGAGAAACAAGGTGGAGAGAGGGCTTCTTGAAACATACCCAGCAGGGAGCTTCAGTTGAAAAGCAAAGCCTCCAGAGGGATTGGGATAGAGGAAGCTGGTGTGGGAAAGAGGGACTTTATACGTAAGACCTTGACCTGGAAAGTTGCTTGCATCTCCCCAGCTCTGCCGGAAGTTCTTGGGGCAGAGAGTTTAGGCTCCTAAACTTAACCTGCTTTTAAGGGAGTTCTGTCCCAGGGATGAGTTGGGGTTGCTTCTGAAGAGCATTTCAAGTGAAAACCTATAGTTCACCCTCATTCAAAGTAAAAAAACATCATCAGCAAATAAATATTAAATCACAGTCTCCACTTAGTCACATCCTTTTATGCATGTCACCGGGATGCTGCCAAAGAAAGAAGTTAGTTTAAATACAAGGCCTCCTGAGGCGGGGGTAGGGAATCTGCCAATAACCAGGCACATCCAAACACTGGGCTGAAGGTTTTCCAGATGTTTCATGGTTTATCCTTGGTGAGGATGGTAACAATCAGAGTGGGAAACGTGCTGGACCTCGGCTATCTATATGAATTCTTCATAAACCAGGCAAAGGAATAGCTATGGTTTTGAGAAATCGTATCAGAATTTGTGAAAGTGAAAAGGTAATGCAGCAAAGAGAATAGGATTCTTTTCAAGCTTCTGAAGGACAGAAAGGTCTGAAACAGAGCTCTCTTAATGGGAAAATTGCAGCCAGGCACTGAAATACTCCAGGCTCCCAGCACTGCTGGCTGGCAGGAGGGTGATTTTTGCCCTTGCCGGACCAGCAGAGCATCTATGACTTTTGTGTGTCTAAAATGGCCAGTGGGGCAGTCCCCACTGTGGCCAAATGCAGTGCACAGCTCCGTGGATCCCACTCCCAAACTCCAGCACACTTCTTCCCAATGGGAGCCCTTCCGATTGTTCTGATTCCTGGAGGGGAAGAACACAAGAGTGAAGAAACGGGCGGTGATGTCCTGAGGTCTCTGCCGGTAACACTGCAGGTAGAGAGAGAAAGCATGAGATAGCTCGGACCAGTCACAGCAAGCCTAGCTGGCGCCTGGGATGACAGTGGTGAGGGCAGTGGAGCTGTTTGGTAGCAGGTAGCCTGGTTTGTTAACAGCAACAAAGAACTAAAGATGTGTCCCTAAGAGAGGCCCCTGGACACTAAGAGTCCCTCAAGCCACAACAAAGTGCTCCTAGGAAACAGCCAGCAACTCGCAGAGTTAACACTGGTTCCCAGATATCCTTAGGATCTCTCACAAGATCAAGCATCTCTTAGACCCAGGAGTTTTACTCCAAGGTTTAGAGCGGGTTCTTTGGGTAACTATAGAGAGTGACTCACCTGCACAGCGAGTGACCAGAAGGAGACAGGGGTTTCACGGTCAACCAGCGAAGTGGTACTTCTGTGCACAGTCAACCACAGAGAGCTTGCAGACTTCCGGTCCCCTCCACCCCACAGGCAGATACAATGACTGTGACAGGAAGCTTCAACCCCTTGAAACAGCTGTCTGTGTTGTACCCAGAAATCAGAAGCTCTCAGGGAGGCTCTGTTTTACACCAGAACTCTTAAGAGAGCCAACAAGAAAATGAGAAGAAGAAGAAGAATGCAGAGGCCAAGTGTGAGAGGAGACCCCTGGATCAGGCTGTGAGCACAACTTAGTTCCCCTTTAATCAGCTGCCCCTAGATTTGTGGATCTGTCCAGTCAGGCCCCTGGGGTTTCTGATTCTAGAACATGGGTGCCTATAAGCCCAGCCACCAACCCCAGTACCCAGAAATGCCCCAGGAAGAGCAGATGGGGTTTTTCAAGCTTGACTAACTGGCCGTCTCCCTTCCGCCATAATTAGGTATCACCAGCCACTCACCCCAGCCGGCCCCTGACTCTGGAAACTGCCTCTTCAGGTCTTCAGGTCTCAGCCTGGAGCCTGAGGTTGAAAATGTCCTTTTGTCCCTGTTAGAGGTTCTCGGTGGGCCTATGGAAACAATCTTTAAAATGTGTGTGTTTTGCCAGGGCTTGCCTGTGTCACGTGTTCTTGTATGTATATATTTCGGTGTCTATCTATATTTATAGATAGATAGATAGATTATTGCTAAGAACATTGGATGAAGCTTGTAGCTGTGCTCAGCCTGTAGCTTGTTGTATTATATTAAGACAGTGGCAGAAGCTGCCAGCCAATCACACTATGTGAAAAGAAGAGTGTTCACCACCAGAGCTGATCACTTATTTCGTTGTGGGCAGAGCTAAGACTCTGTTCTCTGGGTACAGGAACAGATAAGAGATTTGCATGAAGCCCTGATCAGGGGCCACACCCAGACTCCCTACACCAGGTGGAGTCACAAATAAAATCAGCCTGTCTCTCACCATCTCCACCCTACCCCACCCCCAACGAAAAGTCACCTGAACTTACAGCACAATTCGAAGGATCTGGGATCTGAGGGCACACTAGCTGTTCTAAATGCAATGTATTCACATATTCAGCGTGAAAATTCCTTGCACGGATTTCAGTGTTAATAAAAGGCAACGTTCATTTACGACTTCTGCCGTGTACAAAATTAAATGCAAAGGATTTTGTGTGACATTCTACAAATCCTCGCACAGACTTGAGTCCTGATGACTGCCAGCTTCTCTAAGGACTGAGCTAAGGAGCAGAGGAACAGCCTCCAGCAATCTGCCCACCAGGGGTGCTCTTCCCAAACTCCTGTCCCACCTCAAGAGAAACAGCCTGGAAAGAGACTCCAGCTATTTATTCGTGGTTTGTAAGTCCCCGGAAGTAAACCTCATGGGTTTCTAATCTACTATCTAGAAATACAGAATAAATGTGCTAAGCTGACACTGCCACATTTCTGGAGGCTTTGCCTTTGAACCACTTTAGTAGCCTCGTCGTTTTTATTACTTTGCATATTTTGCTCACAAAACATGGTTAAGCAAACCAAAACAAAAAGAGGAAAAATTTGAACTTCTTACAGCCAAAATCAGCTATGCCAAATTTCAGGCTCCAAAAACAAGCCAATTTATAAATAAGCATGCTGTGTTTGCCAAAGAAAGAGGAATGTGTTGGAGAAGGCCATGTGGATTGGTGAGAAAGCCCCCCAGCTGCTCCACAGTGCGTCAGGAGGCGGAGCTGCAGCCCCAGCCCTGCCCCTGAGGAGCTGTGTGTTGTCGGCCAAGTCACCCCACTTCTCTGAGCCTCTGTGAAATCAGGGGGTGGAGGACTTATTGATCTAAGGAGGGGATGTTTTCCTCTCCTTAGCAAATACGCTCATCTGTTTCTGTTTTGTTTGGTTTTTTCTAGTTCACAAGCAGCTCAGATGGAAGCATCCCTTTCGCTTCCATTATCTTGGTGAAGTGATGAACTTTGTTTGCCCGGGACTTCCCTGGCTCTAACACTGAGAGCCCTGTGTCCCAGGAAACCCCCTAGTCGAGAGCCCGCTGGGACAATTGGTTAGTCTATCCTTGGAGTCTATCCCAACCCCATTGGCTGAAGAGATGTTAACAAGCTCAAGTACTTGTAGAGCATCAGAGTCTTGGACTTACCTATTCAAAGTGTGGTCCACACAGGAATCCCCTGGGGGTCAGCTGGAAATGCAGAACTCAGGCCCACCCAACCCAGACCTACTGAGTCAGAATCTGCATTTGAGCAACTCCCCAGGTGACTGAAGTGAAACGCATGAACATTTGAGAAGCATTTCTAGGCAACAGTTTTACTGACATGATCACAGCCTGTCAGGTGGGGGGGGGGGCAGAATTATTCCCCCATTTCTCAGATGAGGAAACTGAGGCTCAGGTGGTTTACTTATTTATTTATTCATTTGATCAATACTCATTAAGCACATACTGTGTGCCAGGCATCATTAAGTGACTTGCCCAAGGTCACACGGCTAGTGAGTAGCTGAGACAGTCCCCAAACCCAGGACTTTGGATTCCCATCCGGGGTTGTTCCCCGGGTACTGTGGGGTGACGCCAGAACCACGTGGCCACAGTGTAACAGGGAAGCTGATCTTCCAGGCCTGTAGAGAGTCTCAAGAAGATGTAGAACAACGACGTCAAATACATACTCTAGGGACTTTCTTGGCGGTCAAGTGGTTAAGACTTGGCGCTTCCAAAGCAGTGGACACGGGTTCGATCCCTGGTTGGGGAATTAAGATCCTGCGTGCCATGCGGCACAGTATGTACTTTTGGGTCCTGAAACCATGAGCTTATCATCTATTTATTTACACAGCCCAAGAGCTTAAAAATATCCTCATTTTTACTGCTTCCTTCTCACCCAGATCCCCCACTCCAATGACCCTCCGACGTGAAGATTTGGAAACACTCTCCGTAAGGCTTTAGAGAACACCAAGGCACCCCTCGGTGCTTATTTTCTTGAATGGACGGCAACTGATTCCTTCGTTTTTCCCATGGGGCTGGAGAGAAGGGAGATGGGGAGGGGAGGGAGAATCCTTACTTGAACTGCTAACACCAAAGAGAAATTCTTCTGGGGACGATTTTTCTGATGTTCATAAAACATTTTTACATTTGGTCCCTAGAGATAGCTAACTCATACCCACAGTTTTCCACAAAGCTAAAAGCATGGGAAAAGAAACATCTAAATATAAGCCACTAAAACCTCATCATACACTCCCAGGCTTGGGTGAGAACCTTTCCTTCCAGCTTCAGCGTTTCCTCTTCAAATTTTTCTATTCAGAAACTGACTGTCACCACCGGGGGTTCAGATGGAGTAGCCAAAATGTATGTCTCATCGTGTCCAGCTGAGAAGATCTGAAAAGCCTCAAAAAATAACAGATCCCCCCAAAATAAATAAATAAATAAATAAAAATAACAGATCCCATCTCTCCTCCACGGATCCGCCTTACACTCCCCTCAGTTTAGACCCCATTTTGAATACACAGTTTTGCTGCTCTCAACAAACTTGGACGCAGTGGGTCCAGTGCCTAATGGTGATTGTTTTGCCTTTACTCCCCTCTCCCAAGGAGCAGTAAGTAATTCCAAGAGCCTCCCTCAAGGTCAGAAGGGCAGCCTGCTCCAGGGCCCACAGTCTCCAGTGGCCAGAGCTGCAGACACCCCTCTCTGTTCCTTGGGTTTGGTTGGGTTGCACCCCACAGGCCTACAAGGCCTGTGCTTGCCCAGATTCAAGACCAAAGAAAGAGCCCGGAGTCAGCAACAGAGACATCGATGGTTTAACGGATGGGGGAGCTTACACGTCTGAAGCAGGGTCCTGGAGCGACACCCCACCACGTGCAGCAGACGGGCAGGCCATGGTGGCAGTCTTTGCTCCCAGGGGGAAGGAGTTGCCAGTTACAGGGAAATTGACATCAGGTGGGCTCATTAGTCACCAGGGAAACCAGTAGAAGGGCACGCCCCTCACTGCCCCTTTAACTAGAACAATCACTAGCTGGGGCCTGGGCCAAGTACCTAGGAAGGTCAGTCATGTGTGTAAGATATAGGCGAAGCATAGGCACTGGTCGGGCTGGGGATGTACAGAGAGCAAGAGAACAGCCATCTTAAGTGGTCCACCCATACAGGGCCCTTCTGCCCCAAGGCCTCTGTGCTCACAACTTTGGGCATTAGCAATGCTTACTTACAAAGGCCCCGATCTACTTATTTTTGTCCTCTGACATGATGATGATGGGGGCGTGGCAGCTCACATTTGCTAAGTGCTGACTGTGTTCCAGGCACTGTTTTATGAGAGTTATTTGTATTATCACCTATGGGGCAGATGCTACTGTTATCTCTACTTTACAGAGGAGGCCGCTGAGGCTCAGAGCGAGAGGGAATTTGCTCAAGGTCACCAGCAAGGTCACTCAGGAAATGTAACTAGAACTCGGCAAAGGTAACTAGAAGTCAGATGGACTTTGGCCCTCAGCTTTGGTTCCTGAGGCCAAAGCGTGCCCACTCTCCTACCCTCAACACCTCGACCCGTCTTCTGTCAAAGGCACTATGGACCCTGTCTCTGTGGAAGACTCATTTCCCAGCCAGGAAGTGAAATTGGGTGGGAAGAGGCATCACTGACCTAGTTTCAAGTAGAAGTTTTAAATCTCTGAGGCCCCACAGATGGGGTGACCTCCAGTTCACTAGGCTTTAGCCCTGTAGGAATGAACCTTCTTGGGGGTGCTCCTCCCATCCTTTGGGCCACACATCTTAAGAGACTCTTACCGGATGTTTTCTCATCTGTAAGAGCCCAGTTTATGAGAATGGCTCTCTTGGGACTTCCCTGGTGGTCAGTGGGTAAGACTCCACGCTCCCTCTTGCTTGCTTCCTCTCCTTCACGAGGGGAGACTGTTGAAGTTCCCGGCAACCCCAGAAGCAGGACAATGGGTCATTGGACATGGAAGCATTTCCCACTCACACAGGCCCCAGGGCTGGGTCTGCCAGTTTCTGGTTATTTGGGGGGAAAAGGCACACATTAACTCTCAGACCTCAGCACCCAAATATATGACTCATAGGCAGCCTGCTGCATAAAGAAAGGACACAAAATGAGGAAATGCAAAGTGTCAGAGACGTTTCTGGAACAAACTCCTTCCTGCCCAGGTCTTCCTAATCCAGATTTTCAATTTCTGGGAAAATCGCTTTCTGCAGTGGAAACCCGCTAGCAGAGTGGGAGGCATGGAAGGGTTCATGGCCCCGGGCGGGTCAGAATCAAGTACCAAAGGGCTACAAAGGAATATCCCCTTTTCTGTGTTTATGAAGATTTACTGAAAAGTCCCTTTGAGGAAGTCATTCTGCCTCTCAGAGCTCAGAGAAGCAGAAAAGCTCCCATGGGCCTTCTATAAGTTTTCTCCTAGTTCTTCTACTTGGAAGTGATGGTTGAAGATATATCCACCACAGTGATTTCTGTTAGTTCCATGAGTTCCTTCTTTTCAGGCTGTAGATTTGACAACCAGCAATTACAAGAACCTAAATGAGTACAGCTCTCACAGCACTTGTATTTCCCTATGCTCTAATAAAACAAAGGTCCTCACCAGTTTGACATACAAGGGGCTCCCTCTCCCACCTCCACTCTCACTCGTAATGAAAGGATCGCTCCTTTAGGGCTTTACAGCTCTCAAAACACTTTCACTTGTTCAAGTCATGCCACGGGGGGCGTCGGGACCTCCTGATGCCATTCCTCCCCCCAGCCCAATGCCAAACAAGATGCCGAGTTCAGTACTAGAATAACCATACTTTATATTGATAGATGTTCTTAGTGTTCAAAACACTTTCTCAATATGGTATCTCATCTGAGCATACTAGTTCTCCTTTGAGATTAACAGGGTGGAAACCTACATCTCATACTAAGGATAAAGGAAACTGAAGCTCAGAGCACTGAATGATTTTCCCAGGCCCCGCTGCCTCGGACCAGGAGATCACATCAGAACTTCAACTCCACCCACCACTAATAATATACCAGTGACAGCTAAAGTTTATGGAGTATCTTTCGTAGTCCAAGTAGTACTAAGCATCTCATAGGCATTTCAGCCAGAAAGTGGAAAGGAAGGCAGTGACCTTCACTCACTGCTGGATTCCCAAGGACATCAATCAAAATGCACTTTTTAGGCATCAACCTGGGCCCAGCAAAGCAGGAGCTTTAGAAATACAGAATATAGGGAATTCCCTGGAGGTCCAGTTGTTAGGACTCGGTGCTCTCACTGCCAGGGGCCGGGGTTCAATACCTAGTCAGGGAGCTAAGATCCCACAAGCTGTGTGGGGCAGCCACAAAAAAAAACAGAACATAGGAGGTAGTTGCCTTTATGGTACTCATGGTAGAGTCAGTGAGACAAGATAAGATCCTTCCAGACAGAAAACAATACAATCGAATCCATATTTATGGCCTAAATTGGTAAGCTGACTAAACTCTCAAAGTTACAGTAGCTCAAAGGAGAACTAAGATGGAAGATTTAGAGCTGCACTATTCAGTCTGGTAGCCACTAGCTACATGCTACTACTGAGCACTTAAAATGTAGCTGGTCCAAACTGAGATGTACTATAAATTCAATCTGCACTCTGGATTTTAAAAATTTAGTACCAAAAAAATTATTGTAAATATATCACATTAATAATTTTTAGGATTACACATTAACATTATAATGTTTTGTGTATGTTGGGTTAAATAAATTAGTAAAATTAATTTCACTTTTTAAATGTGACTACTAGAAAATTTTAAATTACATATGGGACATGCATTATATTCTCTTTTTTTAATTCAAGTATAGTTGATTTACAACATTCTGTTAGTTTCTGGTGTACAGCAAAGTGATTCAGTTATACGTTATATATACATATTATTTTCCATTATAGGTTATTACAAGATATTGAATATAATGCTGTATAGTAAGGCCCTGTTTATCTATTTTATATATAGTAGTTTGTATCTGCTAATCCCAAACTCCAAATTTATCCCTCCCATAAGTTTGTTTTCTAGTCTGTGAGTCTGTTTCTGTTCTGTAACATTGTGTCATATTTTAGATTCCATATATAAGAGATATCATATGATATTCTCTGACTTACTTCACTTAGTATGATCATCTCTAGGTCTATCCATGTTGCTGCAAACGGCATTATTTTATTCTTTTTATGGCTGAGTAGTATTCCATTGTGTGTGTATATCTATATACATACACACACACACACACACACACACACACACACGATGGAATATATATATATATATATATATATATATACCACATCTTCTTTATCCACTTATCTAAATGTCAATGACACTTAGGTTCCGTGTCTTGGCTATTGTAAACAGTGCTGCTATAAACATTGAGGTGCCTGTATCTTTTTTTAAAATTAATTTATTTATCTTTTATTTATTTATTTTTGGCTGCATTGGGTCTTCGTTGCTGTGCGTGGGCTTTCTCTAGTTGCAGCTAGCAGGGGCTACTCTTCATTGTGGTGCGTGTGCTTCTCATTGAGGTAGCTTCTCTTGTTGCAGAGCATGGGTTCTAGGCACTTGGGCTTCAGTAGTTGTGGCACGTGGGCTCAGTAGTTGTGGCTCACAGGCTCTAGTGCAGGCTCAGTAGTTGTGGCGCACGGACTTAGTTGCTCCGCGGCATGTGGGATCTTCCCGGACTAGGGATCAAACCTGTGTCCCTTACATTGGCAGGTGGATCCTTAACCACTGTGCCACCACGGAAGTCCTGCCTGTATCTTTTTTTTTTTTTTAATTTAATTAATTAATTTATTTATTTTTGGCTGTGTTGGGTCTTCGTTTCTGTGCGAGGGTTTTCTCTAGTTGCAGCGAGCGGGGGCCACTCTTCATCGCGGTGCGCGGGCCTCTCACTGTCGCGGCCTCTCTTGTTGCGGAGCACAAGCTCCTGACGTGCAGGCTCAGTAGTTGTGGCTCACGGGCCTAGTTGCTCCGTAGCATGTGGGACCTTCCCAGACCAGGGCTCGAACCCATGTCCCCTGCATTGGCAGGCGGACTCTCAACCACTGCGCCACCAGGGAAGCCCTGTCCTGCCCTTTTATATGTTTGTAGGCAGCCAGCATTTCACAGGCTGTCCTGGGACTTGGGGTTCTGTCTACCTGGGCACATTTTCAGGCTCTGGCTGGCAAAGCAGCCCCATCAATTTTTGCAGAGGGACCTGCGCTGGAAGAAGAAAAGTGAGATCACAAGGAATTCATTAGCATCCCAAATTCTTCTTCTTCCCTCTCTGTGCCTACTCCCACCCCCAACAACCCCAGCAATTTCTTTTCTTCCCTTTAGGGTAGCTGAGGGAAGCTGCCAAAGCCAGGACAGGAGCTTGCCGTTTCTTGTGTCTTTTCTAAAGACCCAGCATTCAGCCCTCACCCGATGAGAACCTGTCAGAGCAGCAGGCAGATG
The DNA here is from genome assembly GCF_949987515.2 of Delphinus delphis. NCBI lineage: Eukaryota > Metazoa > Chordata > Mammalia > Artiodactyla > Delphinidae > Delphinus > Delphinus delphis. The sequence continues at coordinate 21,813,363 of NC_082701.1, forward strand.
ATTGTCCTTTCAGCGGATGGAGGCTCTACCGTGAATGGACATTCAGGTGTTCGCTGCGTCTGTGGTCCCACATCAGGGAGGCGGTGCACACCAAGCAGGCAAGTTTTACCTGGGTCAGTCTGCAGGAAGTGCTGGGCCTCGAGGAGCGAGGAGGGGTGTAGCCAGGTTTGGGCTCCCTTCCCTGTGAAGCAGTGGGTAACCTGCTGGACCCTTTCCTGAGGTCTCTCCTTAGAGACCAGTGCAAACCAGCCCATCCTTTCAGCCTAGCTCAAGGAGGCCACCTCCACTAAGAGGATCCCAAACTCAAGGACAGAACTTAGGATGAACAGATTCCTCCTCATTTAAGGGAGGAAAATCTTAATAACCATGTAGCCAACAATGGGGCATGCTGCCTAGCAAGGTAATGAACTCCCCATTACTATAGGTATTCAAGCAGGCGCTACTTAGCTGCTTTCCAGGAATATTACAGAGAGAAGACCTGTCATGGGTGGGAGTTTAGCTACTCTGCCCTCCAAAGCCTTTTTACCTCTATGAGTTCTCATGAGGATAAGAGCATGAACTTGGAGTCATCCCAGGCCCAGGATTCAAGTCCTGGCCCTGCAATTAGATGGCCATGGGCAAGTCACTTAATGTCTTATTTAAAATAAATGATATAAGCATATTTTATTTTTCTGATCATGGTTGATCACTGTTTAAAAAAAAACAAACACAATTTATTGTGGACACTTTCCATTGAAATACATTTAGCTTTTTTGTTTTGTTTTGTTGTTTTTAATATTTATTTATTTAATTTATTTATTTGGCTGCACTGGGTCTTCGTTGCGGCACGCAGGATCTTCGTTGCGGCATGTGGGATCTTTAGTTGCAGCAGTTGCGGCATGCGGGATCTAATTTCTTTTTTTTTTTTTTCGGGATCTAATTTCTTGACCAGGGATCGAAGTTGGGCCCTCTGCTTTGGGAGCACAGAATCTTAGCCACTGGACCAGCAGGGAAGTCCCACATTTAGTTTTTTTTTTTTTTTTTTTTTTGCGGTACGCGGCCTCTCACTGTTGTGGCCTCTCCCGTCGCGGAGCACAGGCTCCGGACGCGCAGGCCCAGCGGCCATGGCTCACAGGCCCAGCAGCTCTGGGGCATGTGGGATCTTCCCGGACCGGGGCACGAACCCGTGTCCCCTGCATTGGCAGGCGGACTCTCAACCACTGCGCCACCAGGGAAGCCCCCACATTTAGTTTTAACTTACCCTTTTTCATAGTTATATACTTAACTCCTCTAAGCCATGGCTTCCTCATCTGTAAAATATTCAATAGAATAACAATGAAATTGTGGAGATGATGAAAAGATTAAATAAGGAATGCACATAAAGTGCTTAGCATTTAGTTAGGCATCTAAAACATGAGGACTAATCATTATTTGAAACCAGCACTGTCCCATAGAATATAATGTGAAGCTCCACACAAAAACTAGTAGAACTGATAAACGAATTCAGTAAGGTAGCAGAATACAAGATTAGCATACAGAAATCTGTTGCATTTCTTTACACTAACAATGAAATATCAGAAATGGAAAGTATAAAAACAATCCTTTTTTAAATCGCATCAAAAAGAATACAATACTTAGGAATAAGCCTGACCAAGGAGGTGAAACACTTATATGCTGAGAACTATAAAACATTGATAACGGAAATTGAAGATGATTTAAAGAAATGGAAAGATATACCATGCTCTTGGATTGGAAGAATTAATATTGTTAAAATGGCCATACTACCCAAAGCAATCTACAGATTTAATGTGATCCCTATCAAATTACCCATGACATTTTCAACAGAACTAGAACAAATAATCCTAAAATGTATATGGAACCAAAAAAGACCTAGAATTGCCAAAGCGATCCTGAGGAAAAAAAACCAAAGCTGGAGGCATAACACTCCCAGACTTCAGACAATACTACAAAACTACAGTAATCAAATCAGTGTGGTATTGGCACAAAAACAGACATATGGATCAGAAGAGAGAGCTTGGAAGTAAACCCACACACCTACAGTCAATTAACTTTCAACAAAGGAGGCAAGAATATACTCAATACAATGGAGAAAAAACAGTCTCTTTGGCAAGCGGTGTTGGGAAATCTGGACAGCCTCATGTAAACCAATGAAGTTAAAACACTCCCTCACACCATACACAAAAATAAACTCAAAATGGCTTAAAGACTTAAATATAGACAGAACACCATAAAACTCCTGGAAGAGAACATAGGCAAAACACTCTCTGACATAAATTGTAGCAATGTTTTCTTAGGTCAGTCTCCCAAGGCAATAGAAATAAAAGCAAAAATAAACAAATGGGACCTGGGCATATATCCAGAGAAAACTCTAATTCAAAAAGATACATGCAGGGGCTTCCCCGGTGGCGCAGTGGTTGAGAATCTGCCTGCCAATGCAAGGGACACGGGTTCGAGCCCTGGTCTGGGAAGGTCCCACATGCTACGGAGCAACTAAGCCCGTGAGCCACAACTACTGAGCCTGCACGTCAGGAGCTTGTGCTCCGCAACAAGAGAGGCTGCGTCAGTGAAAGGCCCGCGCACCACGATGAAGAGTGGCTCACACTCTTCATCCCACATGCCACGGAGCATCTGGGCCCGTGAGCCATGGCCGCTGAGCCTGCGCGTCCGGAGCCTGTGCTCCGCAGCAACGGGAGAGGCCACAACAGTGAGAGGCCTGCATACCGCAAAAAAAAAAAAAAAAAAAAAAAAAAAAAATCCGCCTGCCAATTCAGGATACACGTGTTCAAGCCCTTGGGAAGATCCCACATGCCACGGAGCAACTAAGGCTGCGAGCCACAACTACTGAGCCCGCGTGCCACAACTACTGAAGCCCGCACACCTAGAGCCCATGCTCCGCAACAAGAGAAGCTACCACAATGCAAAGCCCGGGTACCGCAACGAAGAGTAGCCCTAGCTTGCCGCAACTAGAGAAAGCCTGTGTGCAGCAATGAAGACCCAACGCAGCCAAAAATCAATAAATTTATATTTAAAAAAGAGAGAATTTAGCAAGCAAGTGTATTAGAAACAAAATCAATAAATGAAAATCAAGCGCATTTCTATTCACCAGCTACTAATAGATTAAAAATATGAAATACCCAGGAATAAATCTAGCAAAAGGTGCACCAGATCTCTATCGGGAAAAATTATAAAGCTTTATTAAGAGATATTAAAGAATACCAAAATAAACAGAGGGCTTTGCTATGTTCATAGACCGTAAGATTTGCATTAATAAAAATGTCAGATGTCCTCAAATAGATCTATAGATTCAATGCAATCCCATTCCACAGATGAATTTAAACCTTTTTTTAAGAGGAAGGAAATTGTAACCTATGTTACAACATGGATGAAGCTCAAAGACTTTATGTTAAATTAAATAAGCCAGACACAAAAGGACAAATAATGTATGATTCCACTTACATAAGGCACTAGAGTAGTAAAATTCTCAGAGGAAGTGGAATCATGGCTTCCAGGATCTGTGGGGGAGGAGGGAATGAAGAGTTAGTATTAATGAGTACAGAGTTTCAGTTGGAAGATAAAAAAGTTCTGGAGATGGATGGTGGTGGTGTTGTACAACAACATTAACGCACTTGATGCCACTGCACCGTACACACAAAGATAGTTAAAATGGTAAATATCGTGTGTATTTTACCACAACAAAAAATGGTTAATCTAAAATTCCAGATAATATTCATCTCTGGGAGGAAGAGAGGAGATGCAGTTGGAGAGAAGTAGGCATGGGTCTTGACAGTGTTCTATCTTGGCCTGCTAATAGATTCACAGGTATTCATTGTTGTTGTTTAAACTAAACATATATATTTTCACACCTGATTTTGTATGCATGCCATATTTCTCTTAAAATTTTAAGCACATATATACATATAAATATGAGGAAAATAAATGTATGTGGTAAACCTGTAATGAAAAGCAAGGGAATTTATAAACACCAATTCAAGATAATGGTTCCCTCTGAGGGAGAGGGAAGGACAGGGATCTGGGAGGGGACCCTAGGGGACTTCAGAGGTCATGATGATGTTTTGTTTTGTTTCCTAAAACTGAGTGGTGAGGTATACACAGGAGTCTGTTGCATCACGATTCTTCTATCCTCACACATATTTTTCAAATATTCTTTTAAATTTATTCAGTGTTTAATAAATGTAATTTTTACTGAGATCCTTAACAATATATATTTTAGAGTTTTGGCTTTATTTGTAAGTTTGGCACAGTGTCAAACACCGAGGCCAGCTACTTAACTAGATTTGTCTAGGCTACTTCTTTCCTAATACCTTTGTGGTTCCGTGGTCTAAAGAAGTACTTGTGATGTGATGAACAGACAACTCTAGTAGATAATAAACCATAACTCTCCTTTATGCAAGTGGTTAAAAGGAGAACATGCCCTCCTTTGGGGTATATTAAAGTTTTGCTGCAGCTCCTCCAGTTCCTTGCAGGGTAGAAATTGGGCCACTATGTCCCTTGGCTGCATTCATCCCATTAGCTTTCTCTGCCTTTTTCCCCAGCATCAACAAAGGAATAATACATAAAATACAACCACATAAAAGATCCTGTCATTTTTGACAAAGGAAACATTTTTCCAGGATAAAGTACCAAGCATCTCTACTATTATATTAGAAAGTGAGTAAGGCTAATTATGGGGGCGCAGAGGGCTGTTTGGCAGAGCCCTCATAGCCACAAAGAACCCCAAATTTAGATCTTTGACCTCATCTCCAAATGAGATTACAATACAGTCACAAAGGCACACAAAAAAGATTTTTTAAAGACATTTATTATGTAGTTTGAAGTGCATGTCCCAATATCAGACCATGATTCCTGTAGTGCCCTGTGAGTTGATATTTATTATAAGTCCCACCATTATCTTCTGACTAGCAGTTATATTGCAATATATTTCTTGGTTTGGCATTCTAACTTATTAAATGTAAATATGTTAAAATTTACCATTAATTGTATAACACTGCTTTGGTGTTTCTTCATTTTGTAATAAATCAGGAGCCTTTAAAAATTAGGGCTGCCAGGTTTAGCAAAGAAAAATACAGGATACCCAGTTTAATTTTAATTTCAGATAAACAACAAGTAATTTTTAGTATGAGTATGTCACATGCAAAAACGGACACTTTTTTAGTGTATGTACGTCCCAGATTTTGCATGGGACATACACATACTAAAAAATTACTTGTCATTTACCTGAAATTAAAATTTAACTGGGTGTCCTGTATTTTACCTGGCAGCCCCGTTAATGGAAGTACCCAGCTTCTCCACCTCTGAGTGCCCCGGAGTGGGTAGAAAAAGGAGGTAATATTTACTGAGTGTCATATGTTATGAGCCAAGCGCATTGCAAGTGTGATCTCATTTAAACCTTGCAACAACCCTATGGGATACTTATTATCACTCCATTTAAAAGTGAACAGTATAGCACAGGGAACTATACTCAATATTTTGTAATAACCTAGAAGGGAAAAGAATCTGAAGAAAAGTAGATATATATGTAGGTATAACTGAATCACTTTGCTGTACACCTGCAACTAATACAACATTGTAAATCAACTATACTTCAATTAAAAATTTGTTTAAATATACAAAATAATTTTTTAAAGGAAATTTTAAAAAAGTGAACACAAAGCTTGAATAATTTATTCAAGGTGAGACAACGAAATGAGATGGATGAAGAATCAAATTCAGGTTTGCTTCCCAAATCTGTACTTTTTCCCTGTCAGTGCACCTCCCATCAGAAAGCTTTCAGATGGCCCCTCTTTCTTTTTTTAAGGTTTAATCAAAAAGGGAAATACTCCAAAAGCTTTTCTATCACACCTTAATATTTCACGTGAAATATTATATTTTTCATATCTAATTAAATTTGTTTGCTTTGAGTATAATGTAATTATAAGTGAAATTTGCATAGCCTGATGTGTTTCGAGGAATTTATGTTAGCGAAGAGTTTTGCCTTAGGAAGGTCAGGTAATCTTTTGTAGCTCAGTTTCTTCATCTATAAACTGAAGGTGTTCTGTGACAACTAAAGCTCTTTCTAATTCCCCACCTTGAGGATTTCCACTCCTCATTTAAGAAAACATTAAATTTTACACAGCTCTCTGCTGTCACCTGCTGGAAAATTACAGAACCTATTTCTACTTGAAATGCACTCTATTCAGTAGCCAGTGAGCTCTCTAGATCCTGTGGCTTGTTCACTTAGTAATTTCAGTCATTAATGAGAATTATAGATTTCTGAGTTTCCCCAATTTCAGTGTTTCCCCAATTTCAGTGTTTTTAATTTCTAAAACATTCCAAATGAATCAAGCCATCTGAGTTGACCATCTTGAAATTAATTTTTTAGCAGTATTTTTTTCCCCACAGGGGAGTATTTTCCATACTTGTCCCGTGTTTTGTAATGACTGTCCCCCCAAAACTACGCACACAAAATTTGCTTTAATAATCGCTGTTAGTGTCGCATTCATGAGATCTGATAAGAAGTACTTAATAGAACAGAAAAAAATTTTTTCTTAAAGTATCTTTTAAACATTTCTGGAACATTTAATTTTTGTCTTCTAAAAGACAAGGGTACAAATGCTCATCTACTTTCACACCCTCACACACAACCTGGAATGCATGTATATATATTTTTTTACCTGACTGCTTTATATCTGGAAAGTCTAGTTTTTTAACTGGGAAAGTGTTCCTGAATTAAAGACTAAGTGCTGGCCTTAACTTTTTAATTTTTTTAGAGCAGTTTTAGGTTCACAGTAAAATTGAATGGAAGGTACAGAGATTTTCCATCTGCCCCCACCCCCCCATCCAACCCCCAGCATCAACATCCCGCACCAGAATGTTGCATTTGTTAAACTTGATAGACACAGTATTGTCACCCAAAGTCCAAAGTACATTAGGTTTCACTTTTGGCGTTGTACATTCTAAGGGTTTTGACAACATATAATGACATGTATCCAGTATTACAGTATCATACAGAATAGTTTCCCTGCCCTAAAAATCCTCTGTGCTCTGCCTGTCCATTCCTCCCTCCTCTCTAGCCCCTGGCAACCATTGCTCTTTTTACTGTCCCCATAGTTTTGCCTTTTCCACATGTCATATAGTTGGAATTATACAGTATGTAGCCTTTTCAGATTGGCTTCTTTCACTTAGCAATATGCGTTTAAGGTTCCTCCATGTCTTTTTGTAGCTTGATAGCTCATTTCTTTTTAACACTGAATATTCCATTGTCTGGATATACCACAGTTTATTTATCTATCACCTACTGAAGGACTTGGTTGCTTCCAAGTTTTGGCAGTTATGAATAAAGCTGCTATAAACATCCATGTGCAGGTTTTTGTGTGGACATAAGTTTTCAACTCCTTTGGGTAAATACCAAGAAGCATGATTGCTGGATCATATGGTAAGAATATGTTCAGTTTTGTAAGGAATTGCCAAACTGTCTCCCAAAGTGGCTGTACCATTTTGTGTTCCCACCAGCAATAAATGACAGTCCCTATTACTCCACATCCTCCCCAGCATGTGGTGTTGTCAGTGTTTTGGAATTTGGCCATTCTGATAGGTGTGTAACGGGATCTGAATGTTGTTTAAATTTGCAGTTCCCTGAAGACATATGATGCATGGCATCTTTCATATGTTTATTTTCCATTTGTATATCTTCTTGGGTATCTGTTCAGCTCATTGTTTAATTGGGTTGTTCATTTCCTTACAATTTTAAGAGTTTTTCGTATATTTGGGGTAACAATCCTTTATCAGACATGTCTTTTGCAAATATCTGCTCCCAGTTTGTGACTTATTGGCCTTAATTTTTTTTTTTTGCGGTACGCGGGCCTCTCACTGTCGTGGCCTCTTCCGTTGCGGAGCGCAGGCTCAGCGGCCATGGCTCACGGGCCCAGCAGCTCCGCGGCATGTGGGATCCTCCCGGACTGGGGCACGAACCCGTGTCCCCTGCATCGGCAGGCGGACTCTCAACCACTGCGCCACCAGGGAAGCCCGGCCTTAATTTTTAAAACAAAACCATTTTCCAGAATTCTCAACACAATGCTAAAAGTACAGCCCAAATAATTCAATTATAAAATATAAAATATGGGATTAAATTTATTGCCATTTGGACATGAAAAGATGCTCAACATCTTTATTATTAAAGATGTTATTGTGTTATTAGAGAAACACAAGTCAAAACCACAGTGAGATATCACTTCACACAGAATGGCTTCACACAGATAGCCAGAATGGCTATCATCAGAAAGTCTACAAATAATAAATGCTGGAGAGGGTGTGGAGAAAAGGGAACCCTCCTACACTGTTGGTGGGAATGTAAATTGGTGCAGCCACTATGGAGAACAGTATGGAGGGTCCTCAAAAAACTTAAAAATACAGCTACCATATGATCCAGCGATCCTTCTCATGGGCATATATCTGGAAAAGATGAAAACTCTAATTCAGGGAATTCCCTGCCTGTCCAGTGGTTAGGACTCCATTCTTCCACTGCAGGGGACACGGGTTTGAGATCCCTGGTCCGGGAATTAAGATCCCACAAGTCATGCGGCCAAACAACGACAAAAAAACAACCTCTAATTCAAAAAGATACATGCACCCCAATGTTCACAGTAGCACTATTTACAATAGCCAAGACATGAAAGCAACCTAAGTGTCCATCAACAGATAAATGGATAAGAAGATGTGCTTCATATATACAATGGAATATTAGCCATAAAAAGAATGAAATAATGCCATTTGCAGTAACATGGATGGATCTAGAGATTATCATACTAAGTGAAGTCAGAGAAAGACAAATATTATATGTCATTTATATGTGGAATCTAAAAAATAATACAAATGAATTTATTTACAAAACAGAAACAGATTCACAGACATAGAGAACAAACTTACGGTTAACAAAGGGGAAAGCCGGGGGAGGGATAAATTAGGAGTATGGGATTAACAGATACACACCACTATATATAAAATAGATAAGCAACAAGGATTTACTGTAGAGCACAGCGAGCTATATTCAATATCTTTTAATAACATATAATGGAAAATAATCTGAAAAAATATATATAATTGAATCACTTAGCTGTACACCTGAAACTAACACAATATTGTAAATCAACTATACTTCAATTTTTAAAAAATTTATTGCCAGTTGGGGTTGAGTTGGTTTCTGAGAGTGGGAGCCAATAGCTAGTCCCTTCATATCTGAATTCTCACTATCTCAGGGGTTTTTTTGTATAGCTGCCTGGAGCTTGATGCAATCTAAGGGGTAATAAAATCAGAGTCCTGGGGAATTCCCTGGTGGTCCAGTGGTTAGGACTCTGTGCTCTCACTGCCCAGACTAACATCCCACAAGCCATTAGGCCAAAAAAAAAAATTCAGAATCCTACACCTTTCTAAAAACTAATCTTGAGGGAGGGCTCCTTTTGAAAGGAGATCAGAAAAAAATTTTGGGAAAAGGGCATAGTGCCCACTAACTGCTGTGCTATTTGTTCCTCCACCTCATAATTTCCCAGACAGAGCTATCAACTGGCTTAAATATTTGAGTACATTTATTTATTGCTATATTTCAGTTTATGACAATACTCGTTTAAAAATATCCAAAACACCTTTTCAACCCTTCTCCATCTCTTCCATTTGTGCTACAGTAATATACAACAGTGTACATTTTAAATATTTTTCTAATAATGCAAATAATATGGACTCAATACAGAGAACTTGGAAAACCCCGAAATGCACAAAACAAAAAAGAACTTACTTAAATCTCCCTTAATATTGCCATGCAAATATAACTACTGCTGGGCTTCCCTGGTGGCGCAGTGGTTGGGAGTCCGCCTGCCGATGCAGGGGACACGGGTTCGTGCTCCGGTCCCGGAAGATCCCACGTGCCGCGGAGCGGCTGGGCCTGTGAGCCATGGCCGCGGAGCCTGTGAGTCCGGAGCCTGTGTTCCGCAACGGGAGAGGCCCGTGTACCGCAGAAAAAACAAAAAAACCCAAAAAACTACTGCAGACATATTACTAGTGTCATTCCTCCTGGTACCTGAAAACTGGGTTCGCCTCTTAGTGGGTGTTGAGCCAAAAGACACACCCAGGCCAAAGATAGGGAGAAAGAGGGATTTATTACTTGCAGCAAGTGGAGAGCACTAGGGATCTTTCCCAAAGCAGTATCTCCCCAAACAGCAAAATTGGGTAAGAGTTTAAGCTAAGGGTACATGCATATTCATGAAGGGGTCTGAGCAGAGAAGTCAGCATAGAATTGGGACAAAGGTCAACAGAGTTCAAGCTTTAGTTGATTAAAGCCAAGAGGGTCAGAAGATGTCAACATCATCATCCCTTAAGATTCCAGTTGATCTGATGAGCGCTTGATGGGGGAGGGTGGGGGTGGTGGGGGTGGTTTGAATCCAGGGTTTGAATTCTGCAAAACAGCTCAAGAAAGTGCTTCAGGCCAATCTTTACCTTTGAAACAGAACCTGCAGTATTTACAACTGATTTATTATCTTTAATATTGCTACTTATCTTGCCTGATAACAGTTTGTTCTTTTGTTCCCTTAAGATCATTATTACCGAGACCTGTTCAAGGGCAAGCACTGTGACCAGACTTAGATCGCAAAATGACTTAAGCCTCAAATGGCTTCTCGTGTCAAAAGGCTGTATCTGGTTCTCTTTCTCTGGGGACCCCCCTACCCTATCAGCTTACACTTCCAGTATTTTATATACTTATATATACGTTTTTTTCATTTTAAAATAGTATAATACCACACACATTACTTTAAAATAGACTTTTCTTCTCTCTCTTTTTTTTTTTCCTTCTTTTTATATAGTGGACTTTTTAACATAGCACTTTTCCAGGCAAAATTTGACATGACCCAAACGTAATCACTAAAACTGGCTTCATGCCGGGAAGGACACTGGAGTTGAAAATCTTGGGAAAGACACAACTTGTTGGGCCTTGGTGTCCTTGTCTGAAAAGTGAAGAATTTCTTGCTATTCTCCTGCCAAAGCCTTTTATTGGATGAAATGTTGTCACCATGTTACATCCTAAGGACTCTATGTAACAGTCCCTGGTTCCACATGCCCTTAGTTTATACATCTTTTTATTCTCATTTGTATATTTTTCTCTGACTGCCCTATACAATCACTTGAATCTGCCTTATTATTTTTGCTTGCAATTTTTGTGATTCAGCTGACTAGTCTTTAAACATGAAGAGTCAAAAAAGAAAATACCCATCTTTTCCATAAAAAAAAATGAGGACAAAAGAGAAGATAAAAAGTCTTCGGTCTGTGGGCTTTACTCTTAGTATTTAAAGAAATAAATGCACAAAAGTAAAGGACAAATAACTGTTTCAATTCAATTCAACCAATTATGATTTAGTCAGAAGAAAAGGTAACAGACTTAGGGACCAAAATAAAGCAACATCAAGAGAAGATGAGAAATATATCAGAAGGATGGAATAGGATTTGGAAATGCCAAGGAAATCAAATTAGAAAGGAAATTACTTTGTCTAAAGAAGGGAATTTACAAGTAGCTTTAGTTATTTTCAATTATATAAGAGATATAAGCCAACTATGTGTTTTCTCTATCAAGAACCAACAGGAAATTGATTTAGCCTCTTAGATTAATTTGGACATTAAAAAACTGTTCACTAAGGGTTGGGAAATCAGAAAGTAAAATGTGGAAAATGTGCTTACTTTTTGTACAGGGACTGCTGTTGTACTCTGATATCTGCTCTTCCCTTCTTATATAGTAATAGAATCCTCTATTTTTAAGCTGGGCACAGGGCCCTCCAAAATATTTCTCAGTTAGGACTGACTATGTTACTAAATTCTGGCCAAATCCATGTCAATGGAAGAGTCTTTGAAGTGTCAGGGAGAAGTCCCTTCTTCCCCCTTTCCTCCTTCCTGCTGACTGGAATGTGAATATGATAGCTTGAACTCAAGCAGCCATCTTGGGCCATGAGGTGGGAGCCACAGGTTGAGGATGTGGAGCAACAAGATAGAAGGAGCCTGGGTTCCAGATGATTGTGGAGCTGCCACACCAGTCCTGATTACTTATCTCAAAACGTTGTTTATATAAGAAAAATAAACTTCTATCTTGTTTAAGCTACTGTAGTTTGGAGTTTTCTATCACTTGAAGCTTATCCTAATTTTAAGTGCTATCTTCTTAAAACCAGAATTTGAGAAAGTTTACCCTCAGATGAATATACAAAGTGCTCCTTGCAGCACTGTTTAACATTAAAAAATTGGAAACAAACTACTGATGCTGAACCAATTAAACAAATGTACGATATATCTTTATAGTGAAATACCATGTAACTAGTAAAAGGGGTGATATAGATCTATATTTATTGGCCAGGAAAGATTCCAACAGGAAGGAGATGTACCAAAGTGATATCAGTGGTTATCTCCAGGTAGAAAGGTTAGGTTGATTTTTGGGGGGGTGGGGGGGAAAATATGTATATTTTTACATTTTTCTGCAATAAACATTGATTTCTTGTAGGAATTTAAAATATATATTTTTAAGGAAAAGAAACCTGTATATTGTTTTAATCAAAGAAATTTGTGGAATTTCGTTACCTAAAATTTTTGTGTAATGTTACAAGTAACGAGCTGTTTTTGAATAATTTATATCAGCTCTCCTCCTACTCTGGAATTCAGGGATTAAGATATAATTTGATCACTCAGCAGCAGTCAAAGGTAAAGGGAATGATATTTTAGGCTTTCATAACATAAAATAATAGTTAAATGCTCATTTTATTAAGTAAAAATAATTGCAACAGATTTTCCCTCCCACACATGGCACATTTGAGAGTCAATTTACATATGGATCCTTGCAAAATTCTGAGAAACAACTAAAACAGCACTAGCACCACCTAGGTTTGGGTAGGTTTACACGTGTATATGGGGATGTAGAAGGGCAGCGAGAGAAAGACCAAGTCAACTAACTCATCCCTAAATTGAGTTCCACTGTTACAGCCTTCAGAGAGCTCACAATCTAACAGGAAAACTAAGAGTTGTACATAATTAACCATGATTCAAGGCCGAATGAAGTGACCATAGAGAAGTACCAGCAAAGAATGAAGAAGGTTCAAAAGAGGAAAAACATGTCTCACTTTAGGGATTTTAAAGGGTTGAAAAGGAGGAGGTGGCCTTCGAAATGGCCTAAGTCGGTATATCTCAACCTTGACTGTGGATTTTGTTAAAATACAGTTTCTGATTCAGTAGGTCTGGGGCTGCATTTGAGTTTCTGCATTTCTAACAAGCTCTCGGGTCACTTGGTTCATCTAGGGACCTCTCTTCCAGGAGCAAGGGCCTAAAGGCTACCTTAGGAAGTCAAAAGGTAGAGTTGGAGGAGACCTTTCCGAGCAGAGAAATCAGTATGAAAAACAATACCAAGGTGACAGCGAGGGGTTCAGTTTGGGGGAAATAAGGCTGGAGACATAGAATTTGGCCACATGTAAGCAGTCCTTGAAGGCCAGGTTGGGAAACTTTTATTTAATTAAAGGCAGTAAGGAGCCACTGAAGGCTTTTGTGCAAGGGAATTATATAAGCAGTAACTACAATTCTCATATAGAGTCCTATAAATAAAACAAGCTTAATAAATCAACAAATATTTGAAGTTAGTAAATTCAGAGACTATCAGCAAATATGTCTTCAATTTTCACCTACTGTTTATGAATACAAAATTAAGTATGGGGCCTTGGAAGGGACCTATGCAAGTAGGAGGCTCTGAAGCTTAATTTTCCAAAGGCCCGTGGTAGCTCCATCTCTGTGTCTGTTGTTCTTTCATCTGTGAAGGATACAAAAGAGATATACAGCATCTCAAGAAGTTTACAGCCTGGTTTAGGAGAGAAAGCATACTTATTGAAGAAACAAGCTTTACGCAGGGTGTCAATCTTAAAGTGGGTCCTGGAGGAAGATTTAGAAAGAAAGGAAGTCATTTTTTTTTTTTTTTTTTTTTTTTTTTTTTTTTTGCTTGCGGAGCACAGGCTCCGGACGCGCAGGCCCAGCGGCCATGGCTCACGGGCCCAGCCACTCCGCGGCACGTGGGATCTTCCCGGCTCGGGGCACGAACCCGTGTCCCCTGCATCGGCAGGCGGACTCTCAACCACTGCGCCACCAGGGAAGCCCAGGAAGTCATTTTTGATGGAAGGTTCAGCACAAAGAGTGGGGGTGAATCTGCTGAAGAAGAGACACCTCCTCCCATCCCTCTCCCCCTTCCCCCCCATCCTCGCTGAAATAGCAGATTTGATTCCTGCTACATGTTACTCCAGGATGGGTGCTTGTGACCATGAGCCACAAGAAGACAGAATCCATACTTACCCTGCAATTAACACGGGGCTTGGCAGAAAATGAGCATGGATCATAAATAATGAATGAACCAATAGAGGAGGAATAGATTATAGAGGACATTGAAGAAATGGCAGAGGGATTTGAGTTTGATGTGGCTGACAAGGCAAAGTCACCATAGGTTCCTGAGATGGGGAATGACAAGGTGGACACACAGTACTTCTACCTAAATTAGATTGCTAATCCAGTGGACACCTGGCTGAAATCAGCAGCACCGGGCCCAGCTGACCACTCTCGTTCTTGAAGCACTCCCTTTCAAGCCTTCTCTGTGACTACATTCTCTCCTGGTTTTCTCCAGTTTACTCCACTAGATACTCCTTTTCAATCTCCTTGGAGAACTTGTCTTCCTTTTCCCAGTCTCTGAAGGTCACTATTCTTCTATTGCAGAAAACTCTTAAATTTATATATCCAGCCCAGATTTTTTTCCTCCAACCTCCAGATGTAGTTCAACTGCCTCCTTGACATCTCGCTGGGATGTCTCATAGACATATCAAATTTACCATCTGCAAAATTAAACTTTTAATTTTCGGCTAGAAAATCTCCTCCCCACTGGCATATCACAGTAAATGAGATTACGATCCACTCACTTATTAAAGTTAGAAGCCTGGGAATCATCCCTATCTCCTTCCTTCCCCTCCCTCCCACATCCAATACATCAGCAAATTCAGTTAGTTTTATCCCCAAAATATATCTCAAACCTGTCTCTCCAAGGCCACCACTCCAGCTCTGCACAACATCCTAACATATCTTACCTCTTCTGCTCTCACCCACCTCGTTCATTCTCCACATAAAAGCCAGAGCAATCTTTAAGTGATGTAAATGAGATTGTATCACTGCTTAAAACTCCTCCATGACTTTCCATGACACTTTGAATAAAATCCAAACTTCTCATCACTCTGTACCTTGGTATCCACTAGGCACTCATAGCCCACAGCTTAGGGGCTGAGACCTTGTCACAGACCTAATAAAAAATGCTTGAGACAGGGGAGAAAAAAAGGAACTGGCTCCAAAAAAACTTTGTAAGTCAAAATTAATGAATATTTGTAACTGCATGATATATGTCAATTAATCCCAAATTTCATCTCAACCTTGCAAGGAAGATTTGTCTTGGACCGCATCTTGAGATGCCAGAGGCACTCACCCTCCTTTAATTCTAGGCACCCAGATAGGTTTAAAAAGGAACGTTTGGAGGTTTTTCCCAACAGAAGTTTTCATGAAAGCTCTTGTAACCTACCCTCTTCTGGGTCGGGGGGGTCGGGGTGGGGGGAGGAATTAAATACCGGCGAAAAACTAGGTTAAAGGGAAAGGAAGTGGTTTGGAGCAGATGTGTGCTGCGCCAGGTTGGGGCTCTTCGTTTTGCACCCTCCGCTCCGCGTCTCTAACGGCACCAACCCTTACTCTCATCAGCCTGAAGCAAAGTGTGGCTTTGGGCTAAGCTCAGGCTCCCAAGGCCTCGTCCTCGTTAATTATTCATGGTGTAGGCGGGCACTGTGGGCGTCGTTCTTTTAAATATTCATGAGAGGCGGGGCCTCCCTGCCGCTGTGGCTCCTGGGAGGGTTCTAAAATATCCCTGAGGAAGGAGGGTACTATGGGAGCCGAGGTTCTTGCTATTCATGAGGGGGCGGGGCCTCCTTCCCGAAGGGGCTCCTGGGAGGATTCTAAAATATTCTCGAGGCTAAGGGGGCGCCTGAGAGGCTGGAGCTGACACGAGCCGGAACTTCCCTCTTCACGGCGGCAAAACCTTGAGGAAATTTTTTTTTTAAACATTAAGAAATTTGAGGATGGTAGGGCAAAACGATTAAGTCCCATTTTCCTGTGACCCTTTAGCCGGAAAACTGTCAAAATCTGTGGTAAAAAGAGATTTTTTCCCCCAATGCTTTCTGGAGATAGTTTCATCTTTACATGGGCTGAAGAGGGTCAAAAATGCACCGCAGTGTGGTTTGACTCTTATATTGACCAGTTTCTCTTTTATGGCCTCCCTAGTTTACCTCTTTGGAGATGTTTTGGGCTACTTTCCGAGCAGATGGGGGTGGGTCTCTTCAAAGGATTTTCTTAGGTTAAAACAAAGTAGAAATCCTAGTGAATTGCTGTTGGACGGTTTTCTCTGAAAAGGGGGGGAAAAGTTCATCCAAGAGGGCCCTCAAAGCCTTTCATACGTGGACAAGAGTGAGTGGCGTGGAGTAGAAACATCATCTTTTTTTTTTTTTTTTAAAGCAGAGGTCTTCTTAGAATCCCATATGATTTAA
Source organism: Delphinus delphis (assembly GCF_949987515.2). NCBI lineage: Eukaryota > Metazoa > Chordata > Mammalia > Artiodactyla > Delphinidae > Delphinus > Delphinus delphis. The sequence goes on from NC_082701.1 coordinate 21,829,982, forward strand.
ATTTATTTACTTATGGCTGTGTTGGGTCTTCGTTTCTGTGCGAGGGCTTTCTCTAGTTGTGGTGAGCGGGGGCCACTCTTAATCGCGGTGCGGGTGCCTCTCTATCGCGGCCTCTCTTGTTGCGGAGCACAGGCTCCAGACGCGCAGGCTCAGCGGCCATGGCCCTCGGGGCCCAGTTGCTCCGCGGCATGTGGGATACCCCGAGACCAAGGATCGAACCCGTGTCGCCTGCACTGGCAGGCAGATTCTCAACCACTGCGCTACCGGGGAAGCCCGAAACATCATCTTATTAGGATTATTTGGGCTCGTGATTCTCATTCTCTAGAGGGCTGAGAGGAAACCAGAAATAATTTGGAATTACACCTTTAGGGTTTTCAGAAAAGCCTGCTATCTCCCCCAAAACGTTCAGATCTGAGGAAAATAAAGAATTGTAAGAGGAGAGTTCAGTTTTAGAAGAATTTGGGTTATTGTGTTTTAATCCTCTCAGAGGTTTAAAAATATATATAGTGTGTAGTTGACACACTAAAGTCCCCTGGGTATTGGATGTCAGTGAGTCTCTGAAGAGCCCACAGGCCCCCACCCAAGTCCCAGGTTACCTTGTCCTCAGAGAAACAGAACAAATCCTAGGCCAGATGTATATTTTCCTATAATGAAAATGATTTAAAATGCCTACTGTGAAAAGTTAAAAACAATCTTATGGATTAAATAAATTAAAATTCTTCCATTTGATGGAATCCCATGCAGTTCTTAAAATATCAGTACATGTACTTGCAGAAGTGTATCTATTGGCATGGAAAGAAATTACAATTCTAATTACAGTTAAAACTGAAAAAGCAGATTACAAAATAGTGTGAACAGAGATTCCCTCTTTTTTTGTAAAAATGAAATGTATATGTAAAATTCTGAATGGTAAACCAAAGTGCTTAATTTTAAATGTTAAAAACCAAATGAATTTAATTTTCTTCTTTTTGTTTTGCTGTATTTTGTAAAATTTTGACAATGCACATGTTACTTGTGTAATTTTAATGATTATTTTAAAATATCTGCTAAATTCAATGCTCATTGAATGCTGAAGCAGAGCGCTATGTATAGTATGGTTTTAAAGGAGGTTCACAGTATGCTTTTCACTAAGCACTAAGTTTCTTGGCCACATTTTCAAATATATAGCTGATTTTAAATTGATATAAGTTGACAGGTAACCTTTTAGATGAATAAGTAACAATGTGATTTTTAGAAATTTTCTGACAAAAGGAGAAAATGCATTTTCGTCAGATATATTGTAACTCTTTGATGAGCTGTCTTAGTGGTTCCTTCAGAAACAAGGAGCCTTAGATTGGAGTTGTACTTATGCATATGTACCTATACATGTATATATACAAAGGACAGTGTTTTCCGAATTGTAGGAGGAGTGACACAAAGTCACTGTGTGTGATGAATAACATTTTTTAAAAGAATTATTGTTTCGTGTAAGTAAATTATCAGTAATTTTAACAAAGTTCCTTCTAGGAAATATTCATTTTGAAATAAGTCGTGTAGGCCCTTCCTAAGACTTATTTAGTATCTACTATTAACCAAAAGTGGAATTGAAGGAGCAATTATTAATTTATTCTAGTCTTATTAGTTTTACAAAACTTTGATTTCATTGCACATAATTGGTAATCATAATGCAATCATCTTAATCTGTTAGAGCTAGTAAATTTTAAAAGCTGTAAACTAAAATCTCTATTTTTTAATCTCTTTTGTCTTTATTGTTTTAACAAAACATGTCAGTACTCAGTTTTAAAGAAATAGAGAAACATTACTATAAATTTTTAATATTACAGTAATACTTAGATTTTTTTAAGAATGTAAAGATTGTAAAAGCAACATACTAATTGACAAATATTGAATATTAAATTTATTTTTTGTGTTAAATCTTTTACTTTTTAAAAATATCACATTTCTATTTTTTAATTTAATTTAATTTTATTTATTTATTTATTTTTGGCTGCATTGGATCCTCGTTGCTGCGCACGGGCTTTCTCTAGTTGCGGCGAGCTGGGGCTACTCTTTGTTGCAGTGCTCGGGCTTCTCATTGCGGTGGCTTCTCTTGTTGCAGAGCAAGGGCTCTAGGCGCGTGGGCTTCCGTAGTTGTAGCACGCAGGCTCAGTAGTTGTGGCACACGGGCTAAGTTGCTCTGCGGCATAGGGGATCCTCCCAGACCAGGGCTCAAACCCATGTCCCCTGCATTGGAAGGCGGATTCTTAACCACTGTGCCACCAGGGAAGCCCCTTTAAAAATGTCACATAAAAATGTCATATTTCTTTTCTTAGAATATATCTCATCCAAATATACATCTCATTTTCTACTAAAGCTCTATCTAAAATATTTGGCTAAGAGGGAAAAGATTTTTAAGTATTTCATATCATGCTGAGATGAATAAATAGACTCTACTGGTTGGAACTCCATAAATTGGACATCACATTAAAAGTTTTGTAAATACAAAGAGACAGCTGTTGCCCTTCAATGTATGAACCTCTCCATTTTAAAAAACAACAGCTCTTCACCGTTTTGATTTCCTTTCTTCGTTGTCTCTTTTACTTTGTTTTTCTAATCAGGATAAATTCATGAGATAAGAAAAAAAATGGCATCTAGAGTAAATACCAGTTTCACTTTGATTCCCAACCAGAAATACAGACGTCGTAATCATCGATCCAACCGTTTTTCCAACATCCTTGACCCAGATTCTCAGCCCTTATCAACGCTTGGAAATTTTAAAGCCTTGCCATTGGAAATATTCCAAATAATCTTAAGATGTTTGTCAGGTGAGGTTTGGGGACTATGAGTAGGCTACATGGACAATTGAATGTTTTATTTTCCCCAAGAACTAGTTTGTCATCTTAGGCCCTGCTAGAATGTTAATGGTGTTCACATTGTTTATTTTTAAAATTTCATCAGTGTTAGGTAAGTGCTACTTAAAGAAAATATGATACTCAAATGCTTTAAAACATGCTTCTAATTATAATGACATGGTAATTTGACTGTTACATCCCCAATGTTTCTAATTCATTGAGAACTAGATTTAAAACAATTTTAAGATTTTCCTTTTCCCCCACTTTTATTATTTATTTATTATTTAGTATTAATATTATTGTTATTAATCTATTATAAATTAATAGATTGTGCTAATAGTGATGTTCTTGTATTTAAGCCGTTCATATATGTGTGTGTGTGTGTGTGTATATATATATATATATACATATATATATATATATATATATATATATATATATATATATGTTTCTTTTGATAGTGAAGGATATCAGCGTGCTAAGCATGGTGTCCAAAACAGTCAGCCAGCACATTATTAGTTATATCTCAACCTCATCAGGAAGCAAAAGACTTTTACTACAGGACTTTCATAACCTTGAGCTGCCTGACAGGAGACAAAACTCCACTATATTGGAACACTACAGATCTCTAGGTAATTTATGTAATGTAATGAGAATTGTAACAAGTAAAGAACTATACTTAATTAAGGGGATTTTATTATACAATTCTGTAAGGCCTGTGCGAAATGGAATACTTCCTATTTCTATGATGCTTTTACTCTTCAGTGTAAGGACTTTCCCTTAATAACAGTCCCTTACACTTATATTTAAAGATGAGAGAATGCACTTTAAAGTGTCAGTCCTTGTGATTTCATGTGGATACAATGTCACCTGTGCTTATTGTCTAGGTGGCTTGCCAGTTTAGGAAATTGATGTATTTTCTATGCTTTACTTCCTGTGAATCTAATGAGTTTTATCTCTGTACTGCTTTTCCCTTTCAACCATAATCTAGTTCTTAAAATAGAAATTTAAGCATATTATTGTGAAAAATCACTTATTCTCTTATCAGAAACAGTGGTTTTCTTTTTTTTTAAAAGCACTGTGCATATTTACTAATAAATCATAATGCTATTATTAAATTAACCTTATCAAAAGAAATTCTGGACAATTTCTTCCCTTGATTTGTAATCATTTATGTCTTTTACCCCATTCATTGATTTCATTCTCCCTAAGAGTGCTGAAAAAAAATTCTAATTTTGACTTGACTAATGACACCAGTTTAATTATGAAGCTACTTATAATTAACCAAAACATGGCAATAAAATTAAATATCAGAGTGATGTTGAGATGTAAATAAAGGCATAAGAGTAAGTTACCTTTTAGTAGCCCAAGGATGCCTAGCTTTAAGATAATAAAATAAGACTATATAGATATGTAAATACACCAAACTGTATTTGACAGGTATACTTAGTAAGGCTAAATGAAAGGTCTGTAATCTGGTTACAATGTTATTTGTTTCAGTATTTATTATTAGGCTTTGTGAAGCCTGTAACAGAATACGGCAATTACTTTTTGCTTCTTGTTATTGTGAATATCTTTTTTTCCAATATCATCGGATGCTGAGGAAGGCTACTTGGGAAAAACTTATTCTTTAGTTTTAATTTGAAAGAATTTTTTCTCCCTGACCAGATTCAATTGCATAAACAAACAAAATAGCATTAAGACAATTATGTGGATAATTCAGTTAAAAATACAAATATGTATTGATCTCAAAAGCTAGCTTTTAAAAATGGTTTTACTCATGTAATGATTTCAACCTTCCATTTAAATTTTGTGCAGACACCTAGCTTATGACTAATTCTTTAGACAAATGTTTGATGTACTTACCATTTCCTCATGTTGCCATTCCTATCTGATCTGTTCTTGTTTTCCGACATTAAAATAACATTTTCAGAATTCTCCATTCTAAGGATTATAAATTTTAATTTGCTTCTTCATACAAAACAGAGCAGATGGCCAGTGTGGAAAGAACATTACATCTGACTCTATTTTAGTGGGAAGAAATTAAAGAAGTTAGTCTCTAAAGGGTATAGCAGAGCACCTGTGTTAAAAGAATAAATAAGTCAGCCAGTATTGTTTTTTGGGGTTTTTTTTTTTGCCGTACACGGGCCTCTCACTTTTGTGGCCGCTCCCGTTTCGGAGTACAGGCTCCGGACACGCAGGCTCATTGGCCATGGCTCACGGGCCTAACTGCTCTGCGGCATGTGAGATCTTTTCGGACCGGGGCACGAACCTGCATCCCCTGCATCGGCAGGTGGACTCTCAACCACTGTGCCACCAGGGAAGCCCAGCCAGAATTGGTTTTTATGGTAAATTGAAACCCTTAAAAATAGGCGTTCTACATTAGAAAAAGCAACCAACATACAATTATAGCTTAGAATTCCCCAGCTATGATATGCCATGGGACTGGATGCCAAAACATGAAAGGAAGAGAACTCAGCCTGAAAACTAAACACTGAAAATGTCTTTTTATGTACCATAATAAGGAGGGCTTATGTTTAAAACTCAATTCTGGTCATGTGTTGCCCAAACATAGCAACTTCTAAAAATAGATTCAATTCCCATAGAGTCTACAGAATTATATATAAAGTAGTTATTATATTATGTAAAAAAGTAAATGCAGAGAAGATGAAAACTGAAGAAAGTCATGATATTCAGATATATATTTTCCTACCATGTATCTTATTTTTAGTTTGAGGACATTTGGCCTTATAGGAATGTTAACAATGTATTGCCATTTTAGGAAAACAGAACACTTAGAGGAAATAAATCATAACCATACACTTCCTGTCACTGTAGTTCAAGTTACATATCTCACTGGGAAATTGAAGGTTTTTTTTTCTTTTTTAAATATCTAAACACAAAATTCTATACATTCTTAACATGCAAGCCCCATAAAAGGATATCTCTGAAGGAAGAGATAAATATTTCATCCGAACTGGATACTTTCTGTGAGAGAAAAACCGACTTCTAATCTCTGAAATTTTAAATACTTACGACTTCAAGTTTTTGTATTTGGAGAAAGGAGTACAAAAATCTCTTTTCTCATTCTTTCCATTAGCAACTCTTAAAACATTTTTCATGGTGGACATGAGCTTAATTTTAAGAGGTATTGGAATATGTTTTCTATGGAATAAAGACAGCAGAGTTTCCCTGTTTTGTTTTGTGTTTGGTTATTGTATCTTTTAAAATCTGAATACTTTCTCATATCTGTACTATACCATCAATTTCACAATTTTTTGTAAGATTTTATGCCATAGCCTCTTAGGTGGACACCAGAGTCACTTGGTAAACACCATATATGTGTTTTGCACCCTTCCTCCCAAACTTCCTCTTAAAAACTCTATCAGCTCACAATCCACTATCGTATACTTGACTTTCAGGAAACATTATGCTGTGAGTTATAGATATTCTTAAGTTAATTACATTGTTGTCATTTTTTCATATGTCTCTTTACTTTCTCAGGTCTACTGTTTAAAAGATGTACATTGCTGCTACCCACAAAGGAAAGACTGAAGTACATTCACAAGATACTCTCAGAAGTAAGATCATACTTCTGAATTAGCTCACAGTCTTGATTTCCAGTAAATATATTTTATTATTAATGTCTTATACTCATTTTAAATCTATCTTTAATTAGTGGAATTTCATGAATTGGTACTAAAAAGTTGGTTGATGATAATCTAATACTTTACCAAATGCTCAGAGATTATAAAACACCAAAATGTAGTATAGGAGTATTTTACTTATTATAAAATAATTTTTACATATAACTAAGTACATCATTCAAGTTTATTAGGTTTATCGGAGTAATAAAAGTATTTTTACCTCATGTGGGAATTCTGAGGTTGTTTTAAAGTGGTGATTTAGATATTTTATTAAAATGAAAATTATTTCCAAATGTTAACATTTTACTATTTAAATATTTGTGTTAAAACTATTTTTAATACATAAAATGACAAACCTTTTATGATAATTTATGACTTGGAAATGTGTATCAATATGTTTGGGCATAATCTCTGTTAGACATTGAGTTTTACTATATAAACCCAATATATATCTAATACTGCTGATTCAGTTTTACACTCAATAGTATGCAAACTGTTTCTGATCCACTGGCTTTTTTCATGTCAGTGTTTGCATTGAGTTCAGCTGTATGTTATCGCAGCAGCTTCCAAGATGATCTTTCTGCCATTCACTTCTTCACTTCCCAAGACATTCTAAATGCTGAATCACTTACATCAAATTAATTTTCTTGCTTTAAAAATATTTCCGTGGCTACTCAATTTCATCAAGATAAGGTCCAAAGTCCACAGGTGGTATTTAGGGGGTTCCCCCTGACAGTGCAGCCTTACTTTCTACTACTTTGAGCCTAATTAAGCTGCTCATATCTTTCTGTCCAAATGAATATTTAAAATTTTTACCTCTATACCATTTTGCCCTATTGTTTCCCTCACCAATACTATCTATTGATTATATTTGAATCCTACTTAAAGACATTGCTTGTTTCACATCCTTCATAAGCTTTTTTAATCATTCTCAAAATTATCCTTTCCCTGCTTTCATTGTATCTGATATGTTTATTTGGTCATTTTAGCATTTATACATACTTTATCCTGAAATATAAAATTAATTTCATGTATGTATATCTTATTGTTCTAAATAAAGTGTGAGCTCCTTGAGGCAAAGACTTTGTTTTATATTTCATAATCCCCACCTATATAACATGTGACTAATCAGTTATTTAGTGTTTTATTTTCAGTTTAGACTGAAAACAATCCTTGCGTATTTCCATTAAATTTGAATGTCAAATCATTGCACAGTTGCAGTGAAAAGGAGGAATTAACAGTTGTTCTCTTTACAGGTTTCCTGTTTTAAATTTAACGGCTGTGTAACTCCATTGCAATGTTTAGGATTACCATGTTACGGCATGTTTTTACAGGTACATTTTTTTTTTAGTGAAAGAAGAAAAGGAATTCTTTTTGAACTGTTATCAAGTAGAGCATGTAATCTGTCTTTCTATAGGATAATAAAAGTAATAATGATCTAAAAAGAAAACAAAGTAACATTGTAAATGTTTGAGAATGTGTTAATCCAATAATATGTTTGCCACCTCAGATTTTCTTCTTGGATTTCTCACTGGTAAGAAATGTTTAACACTTATTTGCTCTATACCAATGTCCTTGAAGTTTCCAGCCAATTGTAATGACTAGAAATATTGTGGGGTAGAGGGTGTGTGTGTGCAATGAGTTTTAAGTCTTGGGCTAGTTATTTAAGATGTGATCTTAGAAATGAACTGTATAAAAAAAATAGTAACTATAGGAAATGATAGGGATAACTAACCTTTTTGTGGTAATTATTTTGCTATATATATATAATTACTATGTTATATGTCTTTAACTTATACAATGTTATACATCAATTATATCTCAGTAAACCTGGGAGGGGGGAAGAAATCAACTGCATGATTTTAAGAACATTTTTTACTATTTTATTATAAACATTATAATAATAACATTATTATTAATGCTGTTCAATATATTATTAATATATTGCACTGTTCTAAGCAGTTTACATGTATTAACTTACTTAAATATTACAGCAACCTTATGAGGTTTACAACAATCTTACAACAGTCTTGCTTATAACCCATCCTGCCAGCCAGCCACCATCTGCATGTACAGATTCCAGGGGCATAGGCCCTCCTTCTAGCCCTCTTCCAAGATAGATAGATTTCTGCTTTTTCTTTTTCCCTTTGGAACAGGTAATATGAGCCCATGTATTCATATAAAATTCAAAAGGTACAAAATGGTATAAAGTGAATATTAAGTCTCCTCCCAGGCCTGTTCCTTGTTCACAGAGTTCCCTTCAACAGAAGTAACCACTGTGAGCAGTTTCTATTATGTCCTTCCAAAGAGAATAAGATTCATTTTCAAACTACTGAAATATAGCTCAACTATTTTAAGAAAAATTGATATGATTAATCAACTTTTTCAAAATCTACATATAGTTGAATACCATTTGAATTTTTCATATATGTTTAACTGTACATTCTGGTCTCCTCAAAGATAATTACTATATTTGGTCCTAATAAAAATTGTTTTTTGTTCACACCCAAATGTCGTAAATAAATGCTCATGATTGTCACATTAAAATGAGGTCATTATCATTTGTAAGCAATATCATAACTGATAGCTAGAGGGGACCAAAAGAGTTCTACTGTAGTCTAAAACTAAGCCACAGTATGGTTGTGAGTCAGATGTCTAAAGTTCTATCTATACTGTCAGAGTTCAGGATTCAGTACCATTTAGTTCCCTGAAAAGATACTCCCTATGCAACCAAAAAGAAACTGGATTTTGGAGCATTTCTAGGTTTTGTTTATATAAAATTTCCTATGAATTTGAACAGTTCCATAGTGGATAAAAATTGCACATTGCCTCGATTTTATACTACAGCAGTTATGGTCATAAGGCAATAGTGACTTATGTTTTGATTTGATAGTTTGAACATCTGAAATGTTTCCTTTATCATCCTCAGACCTTAACAGCAGGATGGGATGAACTTGAGTGCCATCGTGTTTATAACTTCTTATGTGAGCTGACTAATCTCTCCCGCAACATGCAGACAGTTGTCTGCAGCAAACCAGGTAAAGAACTAAAATTCAGAGATAACCTTATACAGAGATTAAAATAGAAAAAAAAAAAGTATAGTTCTAAAGTGTATTTCAAAATAAATTGTGGCATTCGTTTGTAGTAAAAAGACAAAGAGATGTAAGGGAATGATAAACACTGAATCAGATAGTGAGGCAGAAGTGGCCTGTGATTAGAGAAAGAGAAGCTCTCAGAGGGCTTCAACCACATTAATAATATTTTATTCCTTAAGCTGGTGGAGGATACAAAGGTGTTCATTACAGTATTTTTTAAACTTCTATATATACCTGAAATAGTTCATATTTTAAAAATTATAAGAGAGGGCTTCCCTGGTGGCGCAGTGGTTGAGAGTCCGCCTGCCGATGCAGGGGACGCGGGTTCGTGCCCGGTCCGGGAAGATCCCACATGCCGCGGAGCGGCTGGGCCCGTGAGCCATGGCCGCTGAGCCTGCGCGTTCGGAGCCTGTGCACCGCAACGGGAGAGGCCACAACAGTGAGAGGCCCGCGTACCAAACAAACAAACAAACAAAAATTATAAGAGGGACTTTCCTGGCAGTCCAGTGGTTAGGACTCCATGCTTCCACTGTGTGTGATCCCTGGTCGGGGAACTAAGATCCTGCATGCCGCACGGTGCAGCCAAAAAAAAAAATTAAAAGAACCCTACAATTTAGCAATTTCACTCTGAGAAACTCCCACAGTATGCACAAGGAGACATATAAGAATGAGCATTGCAGCATGTAACCAGGGAAAGCTGCAAACAAAGTAATGCCTGTTGTCAGGAGAATGGATAAATGAATTATGGCATATTTATACAATTAAAACCATTAGTAGTGGGCTTCCCTGGTGGTGCAGTGGTTGAGAATCTGCCTGCCAATGCAGGGGACATGGGTTCGAGCTCTGGTCCCGGAAGATCCCACACGCCACGGAGTAACTAAGCTCGTGTGCCACAACTATTGAGCCTGCGCTCTAGAGCCTGCAAGCCACAACTACTGAGCCCACGTGCCACAACTGCTGAAGCCCACGTGCCTAGAGCCTGTGCTCCGCAACAAGAGAAGCCACCACAATGAGAAGCCTGCGCACCACAACAAAGGGTAGCCCCCGCTCGCTGCAACTAGAGAGAAGCCCATGCACAGCAACGAAGACCCAATGCAGCCAAAAATAAAAATAAAAAAATAAATTTATTTAAAAAAAAAACATTAGTGGTTAAAATGAATTAACTAGAGCCATGTGTCTTACTATGGATAAATCTCAAAATATAATTTGAGAAAAAAAGGTTACCAAACAATGCTTTTAATATGATACCATTTATATACATATTAAAAACATGCAAAACAATTCTATATATTCTTTATGGTTATATACATATGTAAAAAAGTATAAAAACATAGTTGGGAGGTATGATAGTTAATTTTGGGTGTCAACTTGGGTAGGCCACAGTACCCAGATATTTGGTCAAACATTATTCTAGATGTTTCTTTGAAGTTATTTTTTAGATGAGATTAACATTTAACTCAGTAGATTTTGAGTAAAGTAGATTACCCTCCATAATGTGAGTGGGCCTCATCCAATCACTTGAAGGCCTTAACAGAAAAAGACTCCCCTCCCCAAACAAGAAAGAATTCTACCAACAGACTGCCTTTGGACTTGAACTAGAACTCTTCTCTTGTCTGCAGCCTCCCACCCTACCCTGCAGATTATGGACTTGCCAAGCTTCCAGAATCCTCATGAGCAAATTCCTCAAAATAAATCCTTCTCTATGTATATACACACATCCTGTTAGTTTTGTTTCTCTAGAGAAAGCTGACTAATACAGGAGGGATAAAACCCAATTCAAGATGGTGATTACCTCTGGGGAGGAAGGTGATTGGGACTGATACACAGGAAGTTTTAACTATATCAGAATGTTTTATTTATTTTTAAAAATCTGAAGCAAATATAGCAAAAAACTAAAGATTTGACAAAGCTAACTGATCAGTACACAGTGTTTGTTATAGTATCTCTGCTTTTCTGTCAGCTTGAAATATTTCATTATGAAACAAATCATGGCAGATTTTTATTTTAAAGGCAGACATAGAAGCCCAATGAAACAATAACAAAATTAATTTATCATGTCTCTCTCTTGATCAAAAAGTTTTATTAGCTTCCTTATATCTTCAAAATAAAGCCCAAACTGTTTATATTGGCCTTCATATTCTAATCCTAACTTACTTTTTCAAAATTATTGCCTACTACCTCTGTATCAGTTTGACATAGGCATATTGCTCTACTCACTGTATCTCAGACATGTCTTACACATTTCTACCTCATACCTTTTATTCATTCTCTCTTTTTCCTGAAATACCATCTCTCCTTTTTACCCTTTAAGACCCAATTTACCTGACCTCCTCTGTAAAGCCTTTCCTGATGTTCCCAGACCTGCAATAATCTCTCTCCTCTAAACTTCTGTGTTACTTGACTTAACACATCAGGAGACACTTACATATGGCCTTAGTGCATTGGCAGACTTTCCATTTACACTTGTCTTATCTACAAGTAAGTAGAACATAAATGGTATAAAAATATAAAATGGGGCTTCCCTGGTGGCGCAGTGGTTGAGAATCTGCCTGCCAATGCAGGGGACACGGGTTCGAGCCCTGGTCTGGGAGGATCCCACGTGCCGCGGAGCAACTAGGCCCGTGAGCCACAACTACTGAGCCTGCGCGTCTGGAGCCTGTGCTCCTCAACAAGAGAGGCCACGATAGTGAGAGGCCCGTGCACCGCGATGAAGAGTGGCCCCCGCTCGCCGCAACTAGAGAAAGCCCGTGTGCAGCAATGAAGACCCAACACAGCCAAAAATAAATAAATTAAATAAATAAAATTTAAAAAGAAAATGTACTTGAAATTTAATTTCATCTATTAATAGCCAATAAAAAAAAAAATTAAAAAAAAAAAATATAAAATGTAAAATGGTACCACCACCAGGGAAAACAGTTTGGACATTCCTCAAAAAGCTAAAGGTGGAGTTATCATATGACTCAGCAATTGCACTCCTAGGTACATAACTAAGGAAATTGAGAGGAGGAACAAGGACAAATACTTGTACACCAGGGTTCACTGAAGCATTATTTTCAGTAGCCAAAAACTGGAAACAACCCAAGTGTTCATAATAGACGAATGAATAGACAAAATGTGGCATATACATACAATGGAATATTATTCACTCATAAAAAGGGGTGAAGTTTTGATACAGGCCACAACATGGATGAACACTGAAAATATATGCTAAGGGGCTTACCTGGTGGCACAGTGGTTAAGAGTATGCCTGCCAGTGCAGGGGACACAGGTTTGAGCCCTGGTCTGGGGAGATCCCACATGCCATGGAACAGCTAAGCCTGTGTCCCACAACTACTGAGCCTGCACTCTAGAGCCTGCGAGCCACAACTGCTGAGCCCAAGTACCACAGCTACTGAAGTCCGTGCGCTTAGAGCCCATGCTCCACAGCAAGAGAAGTCACCGCAATGAGAAGCCTGCGCACCGCAACGAAGAGTAGCCCCCACTCACTGCAACTAGAGAAAGCCCATGCGCGGCAATGAAGACCCAACGCAGCCAAAAGTAAAATAAAATACATTAATTAATTTAAAAAAGAAAATATATGCTAAGTGAAATAAGTCAGACACAAAAGACAAATATTGTATGATTCCACTTATATGAGGTACCTAGAACAGGCAAATTCATAAAAACAGAAAGTAGATTAGAGGTTACCAGGATGTGGGAAGATGGGGAATGCAGAGTTATTGCTTAATGGTTACAGAGTTTCTGTTTGAGATGAAAAATTTTAGTGTAAGACAGTGGAGATGGTTGAACAACGCTGTGACTGTAATTGATGCCACTGCATTGTATAGTTTAAAAATGGTTAAAATAGCAAATTTTATATCATATGTATTTACCACAATTTAGGAAAATAATGTAATATATCAAAAACTGTTGAATTATATACATTAAAGGGTAAGGTATACAGTATGTAAATTATATATATTTCAATAAAGCTGTTTAAAAAAAAACGTGAGATACCACTTCATACCCACTAGGATGGCTAGAACCAAAAAGTCAGATAACAAGCGTTGGTGAGAATGTGGGGAATTTGGAGCCCTCATACATTGCTGGTGGGAATGCAAAATGGTGCAGTCACCTTTGAAACAATCTGGTAGTTATTCAATAATTAAATATAGAGTTACCACGTGACCCAACAATCCCATTCCTAGGTATATCCTCAAGAGAAACAAAAACACATGTCCATACAGAAACTTGTACATGAATGTTAATAGCAACATTGTTCATAATAGCCAAAAGGTGAGACAACCCAAATATCCATTGATGGGTGAATCGATAAAAAATGTGGTATATCTATACAATGGAATATGATTTGGCCATAAAAAGGAATGAAGTATTGATACTTGCCATAACATGGATATACCTTGAAAACATACTAAGGGGACTTCCCTGGTGGTCCAGTGGTTAAGAATCCGCCTTCCAATGCAGGCAACGTGGGTTCCATCCCTGGTCGGGGAACTAAGATCCCACATGCCACGGGGCAACTAAGCCCACAACTACTGAACCCACGCACTCTGGAACACACGCGCCGCAACTAGAGAAGCTCATGCACTGCAATGAAAAGATCCCGCATGCCACAACTAAGACCCAACACAGCCAAATAAATAAATAGAAAATAAGTATTAAAAAAAAAAACATGCTAAGGAAAGAAGTCAGTCACAAAAAACCACCTACTACGTGATTTCATTCATATGAAGAATAGGAAAATCTATAGAGACGGCAAGTAGTGCTTAGTGCTGGGTGTGGTAAAGGGCAGAAGGATAGGAGAGTGATAGCTAAAAGAGCAGGGTTTCTTTTTGAGGTAATCAAGATGTTCTAAAATTTACTTGGTAATGGGCGCATATATCTGTGAATATACTAAAAAAAAACGTTGAATTGTACACTTTAAATTGGTAAATTTTATGGGGTGTAAATTGTATCCCAATAAAGTTGTTTTAAAAAAAGTAGTTCCTTGATAATCTCAAATTTTTACAGAGTAAAATGAAGTAACACTCTCAGTACAAAGCATTTAATGATGTGTGTCTTGACCTATCCAATATGCATATCAATCTTTCTAGGAAGAATTGTTTACAGTGCTTTTGTCTTCATAGGAATTGCCACAAAACTGGAGTTATGGATCAGACTGTTCTGTAGGAACGTTTTTCTTGATCCTTGGACCCGTCGAAGTGATTCTGCATTTTGGTTGACGTGCATATTAAAACCATGGCCAATGGTGAATCAGGCAAGATTACTGTATATCATCTTCGGACCAGTAGCTCCTCAAGATGGTGAGCATCCATTTCTTTGGGATATATGTTACAAAATTGGTTAATTACTTTCACTTTAGGAAACATATCTTTTTGTACCTGCTTAGTTTCATCATTCCTAATAAGTAAACCATGTTTCATAAATGTATATACTACATTGACTTGTATATAACTTAAGCATCAAGACAGAAATTGTTCTGCTGCAGGCCATTTCCAAATATATTCTCATCATCTCTGATTTACCCAAAATAACTGCATTTCGGGCTTCCCTGGTGGCGCAGTGGTTGAGAGTCCGCCTGCCGATGCAGGGGACACGGGTTCGTGCCCCGGTCCGGGAAGATCTCACATGCCACGGAGCGGCTAGGCCCGTGAGCCATGGCCGCTGAGCCTGCGCGTCCGGAGCCTGTGCTTCACAATGGGAGAGGCCACAACAGTGAGAGGCCCGCGTACCGCAAACAAACAAACAAACATTATTATTATTTTTAAAAATATATTTATTTATTTATTTTGTCTGTGTTGGGTCTTCGTTGCTGCACACGGGCTTTCTTTAGTTGCAGTGAGCAGGGGCTACTCTTCCTTGCGGTGTGCAGGCTTCTCATTGCGGTGGCTTCTCTTGTTGCGGAGCACGGGCTCTAGGCGCACAGGCTTCAGTAGTTGTGGCACGTAGACTCAGTAGTTGTGGCTCGCAGGCTCTAGAGCTCAGGCTCAGTAGTTGTGGTGCATGGGTTTAGTTGCTTTGAGGCATGTGGGATCTTCCTGGGCCAGGGCTCAAACCCGTGTCTCCTGCATTGGCAGGTGGATTCCCAACCACTGTGCCACCAGTGAAACCCTTTAAACATTATCTTAACTCAAGATTATATTTGCTGCTGTAGGGGACTAATAATGCAAGGGAAGCAATGTGGTAGTCAGAATTGATGTTTTACTTAATTTGGGGTGCATCATATTATTTTTTGCAATTTTTTGGCCTTTCTAATTAAGTTTTGCTTGGATGAATGTTAAAATAAGCATGTATTTAGTTCACACTGTCTTATATCAGGAGTTAACTAGTTTAAAGTGTGTTGAGTAGCAGCAGGAAGCCAATCTGGGATCAAATTTTGTGTGTGTAATTCACAAAGAGAAATTGGTCAGAGGTAAATAATAAAAAATTGACTGGATTACTCTGTTTTGATATAAATGTCTGGAAAATTCTCAGAAACAGCATGCTCTCTTTTTGGAAGTCTATCACTAGGTTTTATTTCATTTTAGTAAGATTACATCAATTGTTTATTTTAATTTCTGTTATGGGGTAGCATTATCTTTGAACCAGAAACAGTGTTTTGCTTGGTGAAACTACCTTTTCTTTTCCTCATTTAGCTATTGTTGCTGTGCTTCATCACATCAGTCAGAGACATTAAAATTTATACTGTTATCAGAATTGATCTTTCATTATGAAAGTTGAAAGTAGCATATATAAGTAATGGATTCCGTTATGCAATCCAATTTCCTTTTTAAACAATCTGTGTAGTCTTTATCACAAAGCCAACTATTCTGTCATAGCCTAGCTTTTGTTTCAATTATCATTCAGGACAGGTGGTTTGGCAGAAAATGGTAGAAGGACCTGCAGATGAACCCAGTCTGAAAGGTTTGGCTGATGCCATTAAATTACTGTATGATACAGGCACCAAAGAATGGACAGCAGATGATGTTATCAGTCTTGTAGATGAACTATCAGGTAAAAGGAATTATTTACCACATACAGTAATAGAAATTTGTTATTAGAATACAGTTATAAAATTGTAAGGACAACTCTATAGGTAACAAAAGAACTGCCTATTAGAAATCACTAAATGCTTTAAAATATTTAAAGTTTGTCTTTATGTTTGAAGAGAATGCATATAATCCACTTACTTTCCTTCCATTTTCCTTGCCAGTTTTATAAATATGTATTTATTGCTATTATTTGAAAGCTTCATAATTTAATTAGCTTAATTATTCCCATTTTGAAGTTCTCAGAAACACGTCCGAATGTTGGGTAAGAAGAAGGCCCTTTCCTGTTGGTACTGGCGAGATGAAACAATGTTTCCCATTCCTGCATAATCCTTTAGATTCTAAAGTTTACAAGATTTCTTTCTTTAGCAGGATTACACCACCTTGTCTGTTGACCTATGTGTAGGAGAAATGCGTTGACTGTATTACTAGTATATTTGTGAGAGTCGCTGTGACTTGGCAATAAATAATCTCTGTCCCCGGTTGAATGCTGTAATCGGAAAACTAAAGCATTTTTTCTGAGATTCTCCCTCGGCACTGATTGTATTTCCGATAAAGTAATATAATATTGCATGTATTTAATGATGTTTACTATAGCTATTGTGTAATTTCTTATTAAATAACTGTTCTTTCTTTAATAAAAGTGGTTCCCCGTGAGTGGCTTCTAGAGAATAATGCACATCTCCTAATCCTAAGTGGGAACAGCGTCTGTTTCACTTTCATGGCTAGTAAAGCTATGAATGGACGGGCCATTGAACTGGCAAGGCTGATAGTCTTTTTGGCTTTGGTAAGTATAAAATAAGTTTTTTCTAGCAAATTGTTTAACATTATAGTTGACCTACTAGGGAGCTGCCCTGAAGGAACTGAAATATGTACGAAACATTTTGAAAGACTAAGTATTTAAGTATATATTTTTATATATACTTTATATATTTAAAAAAATTTTTTAATTTATATGATAAACTATCATATCTGGAATCATTCCTTGTGTTAACCTCTCCCCACTTCATATCTGGATTGTCATTATACAGCTCTGCCAAGTTATATTCTTTTTTTTCCCTTAAATTCCATTTAGAAATAAAGCATCCCTTATGATTTGCTCCAGGATAATCCCTGGGCAGCAGGGAGAGAAGGTGTAAGTGAGTGGTGGTAGAAGTGAAACAAGATTAGTAATTGTTGAAGCTAGGGAATGGATACTAGGGGTTCATAATACTACTCTCTTTACTTTTATATAGTTAAAATGTTTTTCAAAATAAAAACATTTAAAAATGTATTTAACACAAACTGAGTGTTTACTATGGGCCATACCTGTGAGAGATTTTAGGACTGTGGAAATTAATAGAACAAATCCCTGACCAAAAGCTGCTTACAGTCTTCTAAGCAATATCAAAGTATATATAAATAAATTCAGTGTGATAAGTGCAAAAATATGTAAAAAAAGATACAAAGGTATCAGAGAGGAGTCAATATTGGGTGGGCATAGAGTACAGAGAGGGCTTCCCCAATTCCAGTAGATATAAGTTTTTTAAATGAATAGGAAGTGTTCACCAGACAGAGGGGTTCAATTATTCAAGCATGTACCTGCATGTGTTGCATAGATATCTCATTTATTTGGCTTCCATCACAGATGCCAGCCCAACCAGTGCTTCAAAAGCAATGGAATAATCTTCAGTTGGCTGTTGTGAGGACTAATTGAATGTAATCCATTTTCTACAAAATGGAGACAGGATCTTCACCAACTCAACTGCTTAAAACATGAATGAAATCTCTGTGGCTCTTTTAAAATGTGAAGAAAGCTACTAAATTAATTGTATTCTAAATGTAAATGTTTATTTTAATAAGCAGAGGCCCTCAAAACAAAACAAAAAAAAGGAAAGAGAGAATTGGAACTGCATGACTATATCAGGGAACTATAAGCAGTTCAGTATTATTTCTGAAGGGAAAAATGTGCAGAAGAGGAGGAGATGGTAAGTTTAGATAGGAAGGGAGAGGCTAGGTAAGGCAGGGCCTGGTAGACCATTCTGTGGAGCCTGAACCACAGGAGCCACACTGCTGACAAGTTTTAGGAAGCAGGGAGACATTGTCAGTTTTACGTTTTTGGAAGGTGAGTTTGGCCACACTGTAGTAAAAGGAATGGAGAGGAAACCGCTAGGGGTGGAGAAACCTTCTCCGGAAAGCCTTCTCTGTTTAACATCTCAACTCTGGTCATTAATTTTCTCTAAATGGCCTCAGATTTGTCTTCTCTTTATCTTCATTTACCAGTGGTGTTCTAAGGCCACTGTATGTATGGGGTAAGTCATCTCCCAAAATAGATTGCAAGCTCTTTGAAATCCAGGACTATGCCACTTATTTCTTTCATAGTGCCTTGTACAGTGCTTTACACATAATAAGTAGGCAATATATCTTTCTTGTCAGGTTAACATTATTTAGTTACAGTACTATATAGTTTATTTTCATGCTCTATGTTATTTGGCTATGTGAGTTAAATTGACCATTTAAGATATTAGTAAATAAACCTTTTTCCTTTCAGTCAGTTTTACCTATAAACATGTAATTTTCACTTTATCTATCTTTTAAATAATAGAGAAATATTCCCTACTACTCTCAAGATGGAAAGTTGGTGTCACCATAGGGCTCTCTTGCCTGTTGAAATTGTTTGTCTGTCACCCTCATTGGACTCCTTGAAAATAGAGGCCATGTCTTTATGGCTTACCATTGTATCCCCAGCTCTTAGCATGTGCTCAATAAACACTTATTGAATGAATGAGCAGGAGCCTTATTTTTCATATGTTTAACAATTGTTTTCAATATTATTTCTTACATTAATAAACAAATATTCTATGATAATCTTTTTTTCTATGATAATCTTGAACCAGGCTTTTTTTACTTCACACTTTTCCCCACTAAATTTATACCATTTGAAAGCAAAGAAGTATTAGATATAAGAGCATTTCCCATTTATAGACTCAACATGATGTTATATGTATTAAATTCTGTAAAGTTATAAACGGTCATTGTTAATACCATTTTCAAATTCTACCGCTTTCTTCAAATAAAGATTTACCATAATGCTTTGTATGTCTAAATCAGGTATGTGAGAAAGAACTATACTGCATGGATTGGGCAGTTAAAATGATGCAAAAAGTCTGTAAAGTCTTTAGCACTCCAGTGGAAAGAAATAACTTCCTCCAGAGTGTGGCAAATGCATTTGCGTATGTGATAATGGAAATGCTACAATCAGTTCTGTCTGGTGAGTATGCATGTAGATGGTGCTCAGTTGTGAGTAAAGTGCATTCTAGTCTCCCCTTAAGATATAGATAATTCTGTGTAGACTTTTATATCCAAGCTAAAAATAGAAAAATCAGACATTGTTTTTCCATGAGATATATTTAGTTCCTGGTTTCATCACTTTTTAAATCTGGTATTAGTTTTAATGGAAAATGTAAAGTTGAAGAGTCTGCTCTGAAAGGAACTAATTTCAATTCTGCACAGCAAAAAATTTTAACTTGCTTACTTAACCAACTATCATAATCATCATAATATTCTTTATTTGTACAGTTTACACATATAAATTTTTATAGTTTTATTAGGTGCCCAACAGGATAATTAACCCTATTTTACAGATGGGAAAACTAAGGCTTAGAGAAATTACCTGACTTGCCCAAGGTCATGAAGTTAGAAGCAATAAAGCATGGACCAGCATCTTTTTCTTCTGATTTCTAATTCAGAGCTCTAAATATAATTCCATGATTTCAATGGTTAACGTCTGACTTAGGGAAAATCACTAACTAGTCTTCTGTTACATATTATTAGGGAAATTGGAACATCTTATGTTTCAAATAAATCATATATTTAGAAACTTAACTGTCATTTTCTTTTCCCTACTGTCTATTCCTGTGTATGGCATATGGAAGACCATGATGAAGACAACAGAAGCTTTCTGAATTTGTTCCATCTTGTGCATGCTCAGGCTAACTTCCATAAGGAGGTCCTGTGTTTGACCATGAATACTCTCTCTACCTAAATACTCAGAAAGCCTTGCATTCAGAGAATAACTCAGTGAACTAACTATTAGAAGAGTGCTAATTTTCCACACTCAGAGAATAGCATCCATGGGACTTTTTATCACCTAAGTAACCTAAGAATTCAAAAGCTGCATAAAAATTTAGAAGCAACTGCTTATACCATTATTAATATAAAACTTTCAGGCAAACCCAAGAATGTATTAAGATTTCTCTAGAAAACAAGCTGCTCTAGATTTTGGTAAACCTAACACCAAGCTAAAATGGAACATTAGTGTTCAAGAATCTGGGGCCAGCCAACCTGTATGTGTGGGTCTTCAAAGCAAGAGAAAATTCTGATGCATAGTTAGAACAGACCCAAATTCACTAAATGGTGTGTATCTGTTCACTTTGCTTAGGTTGTGTAAACATAGCTTAGAATGTTTTGTGAAGATTTGCAGTATGATGTTTTGGAATGTGCAGATATAAATCACATTTTTTTTACCACCTTCTTGGCATATGATTACAAAGAACATTTTATTTGCTTCATGTTTTGCAGATCAAAAACCAAAGGAAGTATGTGTGTGTGTACGTATATATCCATACGTGTGTGTATATATATATATATATATATATATACACACACACACATACATGCACACACACATATATTTCCTTCTCTAAGACAATCTAAAAAGTATATAAATAGAGGAAGGCATATATTGTCTTAATACAATCAAATCATCTTTTATTCTTTCCTGGGGATTAGAGTAAAATGTTGCAAGTAAGGAGAAATATAAAATGAAAGAAAGTAGCTATTCTGCTCCTAAAGCTTTTCTCCCTATCTTAAAAAATAGGACTTGAAGGAAACTGAAAGCACGGATGGTTCGAGCAGCCCATGAGAGAATGGGGTTTATCTTCATTCAAGTAAATGGATTCCAAGAAGCTCCAGGACTATTTCAGTTTGACTAGCTTCTGCCACTGCCACTCTTACTATTAAAATAGAAAAAATAGTGCCTAACAAGCTGAAATAATGCTGGAGCCCTCCTGGATCTCCTATTTTCTTCTCCTTGGGTTTAATCACTTTACTTCTGCTGAAGACACACCCCTTCCCACTGGACTTCTCAGAGGCTGACTTTTTGTTTTCCTAAGCCCTTGACTTAACTCACCTCTGTAATTGAGGAAGGGAAGAAGAACTAGAAGATATAGAAATTACCCACAGGAGTAGGGTACAAATTGTGGGAAATTCTCAAGTTTGGCAAAAAGATGATTTTTACTTCCACTAATAACAATCTAATGACACACCTTAATAGGATTGAGAAAGAGTGAAAATTATGGAGAAGATATGAATTGTAATAACAAGGTTTTACTACATTTTAGTAGCAAAAGGACTTACCTCTATTTTTGGAGGGTCAGAAATTAACTGTCTTTCTTTGATGGATTGTCCAACTGTAATTCCATCAGTGGCAGGAATTTTTTCTCCAGAGTTTAGTATTTACATATTTATGTACAAAATTCTTGCTTTTATCCTAGTTTCATTTTCTTCTTTTCAATTTAAGGATTCACCCACAACTAAATTATAAAGATTAAAAGTTGGCAGATACCAGAATACAAAAATAACACTTTAATTAGCTTTTTCTTTTCCCTCTTTCACCTTTTTTCCATATGTGCTTTGGAAAGCCTAATCCATTTCTTTGTCAAAACACTGGTGACTCCAAATTGAGAATATTATAGGGGGGAAAATAGAAAAATAAAGGAAAGAAGTAAAAATTTTCATATAAATAGTGAATATTTTAAATATTTTGCTAAATAAATGTTAAGTTTCATTCCCTTAGAGAAAGAAATTTGGCATTGTGAAATCTCCTTGAACCTTGAACTACCCAAGTCTCCACACCAGTTATTTTCAGCAGGTTTACAAAAGAAGCATGGTTTAAATTTAAAACATTGATTTAAAACATTGATTATCTGGATTGATTATCTGGATTGTGAATCACATCACACACTTCAATTGACATGACTGCTGCTGTAAATTTTTTTAAAACTCGCCTTATTTCATTATTCTTAATAATTGTGAGATTATTATCTCACCCTCCCCAGAAATTTGGAACATAAGAAAATCTGATTCATTCTTTGGGTACAGTAGATAAATGATATCATCTTGCTACCACTAAAAAATAAACTGACAAATTCTTCATTCAATTATTAATAGATAAAATAACCTTGGAGACCAAATTGGAAGTTTCCTCAGTTTGGCAGTTTTTTGCTGAATACATTTGTCATCAGGAACAAAGTGTGAATCAATTTTTAAGGTGGGAAATTAACTTGCACAAGTATATATTATCATTAGTATTGATGTTTAAGTGATGGTAGAGGCAGTCATATTGCCACAAAAAAGGGAACGTTTGCAAAATAAATAGGCTAAAAACACTGGGAGACTGTCCACTTCTAATTCATTCTAGAACAGTCATAAAATAAGATGTAAACTACCAACAGGTCAGATAATTTATCTCACCTGTACGTCTTTCTAAACTAGGAGATTAACCTGGGCTTCTAGCTTTTCTCCCCTTTTGATAATGATATCCTCAGTCTCTTTTGACCTTGATTTGTAGGATGATTTTTACTTCCACTAGAAGCAAGCTCAACAGCACATCATAATATTTATTTTTACTATTGTTTCGAAATACACACACCACACCACAATAGCACTAATAACAATCTAATGACACGCCTTAGAAACTGAAGTTTATATATTGTGATAAATACTCTATACCTTATGAAACTACAGAATGTGTATCGTTAATACTTTTTTGGATAATTCCTTCTCATGCCCTGCTGACCCCTCAACTATATCATTTTCATGATGCAGGCAGTACATTACTGTACTTGGGAAGCCATTCAAGCATTCAGGAAGCTCAAGCAGTTGTTTATCAGGCCCGCTCCCCATAGCATTAACAATAGGCACCTTATTTCACCTTTATCCATCCCTTCATGGCTTAGTTGGTGCTTCCAGTTCTTCTGTTAATAACAAAGATTTTATTGCCAGGATAATTATTCACCTTTGCAGATTAGAGCAAGCATGAGGAATCCATCAAAAAAGTGCAACGGAAGAACCACCTTATATCAGTAAAAAGCAAACGTGAGCCTCTTTGTGTGATGATTCCTCAAGAGTTAACCCCTTTAAGTGAATAGTACTCAATTATATGATTACAGATTTTCATGTCAATAAATATTGTGAAGGGTAAGAACACAATGCTACCACAAAAACCTCTTTGGTTATTGGACACCTTACTAGCAATGTGACTTCTTTACCAATTCCACTAGCAGGTAGCTCTGAAACCTGTAAGAAATCAGGCGATGGAAATATGCTCCTTGGCTTATTGAGACATCACTAAGGTAGGAAAGATGACCTGAAAGACAGCTGTATTGGACAGTCTTCTCTAGGTTAAAAAAAAAAAAATGCCAAAGGACTAAGAACATATATATTTTTTCATCAAGAAAGCAAATACAACTCCAGAAAATTCCTCAAGTAACTAGACTTAAAAACAAAAACTTAATTTAGCCCTTGAAAGGCTTTTAAATTTTTAAAAATTAATAATTGTACAATTCTAAGATCACTGCTTTCTTAAAGGTGCACAAAACTGAAAAGTATTCATTGTTATTTTTAAAGAATTGTATTTCTGGTGAACTGTCTTTGATACCTAAATATTTAAAATATTTGCTAATTTTATTTGTTATTTATTCATATTAATAAAATAAAATTAAAATTGGAAACATTGCTAACTTGTTCAGAGCTTGTCATGATGCAAATCATTGAGCATGTAATTCTTTTAAATTTTTTTGTATTTTTAAAAATTAAATGTTTAAAATTGAAGTATAGTTGATGTATAATATTATATAAATTACAGATTCACAATTTTTAAAGGTTATACTCCATTTATAGTTATTATAAAATATTTGCTATGTAATTCCTTTAAATTATTTCTTGTGGAAGAACTTATTTTTATTTAAGCTGTTAATTATAGCCCTACCATGATCAAAAAACTAAATGTCTTAATACAAAATAATGTTTCAATTAGCTATATATTTATGTATATTTTTATGCTTAATATTTTAGTGTATAAATAAATAATTTCATTTACTAGCAACAACTGTTAAATTGAACAATAAATCTATAAGCAGAACAGTATTCTATACTATTCTGTTATTTAATTCAGAGACCAAACTCCCAAGCAATTAATATTCCGATTGCTGCTAATATACTACAATTGTCATAGTTTAACACCAGTTTCAAAAAACAAAATATGTGATTAAGTATTGTGGATTACCTGCAATTTCCCATGACTACAAGATCTTACAGTGTAGTTCTATGAACAGAGTTCTTAAATATTTCTAAAAAATGTCTGCCTTAGCAGATTTTTTTTTTAGTTTATAATGGAAGTTGTGTCAGTGATTTTTTCTGTTTCCCCCTTTATATATGACTTTGCTTTTATTTTTACTTAAAATAGATGGAAGCAAAACTAACTTAGAAGAAGCCGTTCTGGGCTTAGTAAGCATTTGGTCCGTGATAAAGCCAAAGCATGTAATTTACAAAGACAATTTTCCCACTTCAACTATGTTTAAGTCCTTTATTAAGGGACATTCGCATTATTTTTTAATAATTTAAAATTAAAATGATACTGTTAAGGGATTTTGAAGTTTGAACAATGCTAATTTTAAGCCTTTTAAAAGAAAAGAAATTTTCGGAAATTTAATAAATCACGTCATGCCAAGTTTCAAACTCAAAGTTTGGATTTGATTCCATATAAAGTACCCAAACAATGAGTTTTAGGTGGCTCCAACTTAGTAACATTTATCTTCCCATTATTTAACTGTTTCCCAAAATATATTCTTTTTCTCCTAACATAAAATACATCCTTGGGGCTTCCCTGGTGGCGCAGTGGTTGAGAGTCCGCCTGCCGATGCAGGGGACACGGGTTCGTGCCCCAGTCCGGGAGGATCCCACATGTGGAGCTGCTGGGCCGCTGAGCCTGCACGTCCGGAGCCTGTGCTCCGCAATGGGAGAGGCCACAACTGTGAGAGGCCCGCATAACGCAAAAAAAAAAAAAAAAAAAATCCTTTTTCCACCCAAACCCCTTATTTTTTTTAACCAAGAAAGCAGGTATTAATATAATGATTCTTAGCATCGTGCCACATTAATTTTTTTCTAAGTAATCTGCAATTATTTAGAGATGTTTTTACTACATTGATGTGGGCCAAGTACAATCCTCATTTTTATAGGACATGATTGCCCTATGACATAGATTTATAAAATTTACACAAAACTATAATATTGATACAAGAGTAATTTTTTCAGTGTTTTATTATATTTTAGGATGGCAATACACAAATAGTTTAAATGTGAAATTTAGAAAATTTTATCGAAATGAACCCAGTAAAACTCTGTTATAAACTGGCATATTGGGACTTCCCTGGTGGTCCAGTGGCTAAGACCCCCATGCTCCCAACGCAGGGGGTCTGGGTTCCCTGGTCGGGGAGCTAGATCCCACGTACCACAACTAAAGATCCTACATTCCGCAACCAAAAGATCCCATAAAAGCAACTAAAAGATTCCGCACGCCACAACTAAAAAAAAAAAGAGATCCTGCATGCCGCAACTAAGACCCAATGCAGCCAAATAAATAAATATTAAAAAAAATAAAAAATAAACTGGCATATTATAGCATGGATAGAGGTACAAAGTCATAAAGTTTCTTCCAAAATGTAACTTTATTTTTTAAAACCATAATATTTCACAAGTAATTGAAAATAAGGGTATCTGTCTTTACATTGTGCCCAATACCAGTGGTACATATCACTGGTGGATAACTGAAATTGGCGGATTGTTTTCGCTGAATTGATTAGTTGTTTCAACTTTGTATGGATACAGACTGAAGAGCCTTGACCTCATAAAAGACTTCAGAGGGAGCTCGGTTAGAGACTATACCACAAAGATCTACACCACCATAATTAACTGTGTAACTTGGATCCCTCCAAAATACTGACACTTGCCCTAATTACCTAGGTAAGGACATAGAGCTGCTCTCTTGACCTGAAGTACAAAATTTTAGTTTGAAACACAAGTTATACCAAAGAGTTAAGAGGAATGTTTCAGTGGGAAATGTTACGTCACGGACTCCACAGAAAACAGAAGATCATCCCTGAATGTATTAATGTTCAGAGCCATGCTTCTTGCATTAGTGTATCTGTCAGATTACCCCTTTTTGTTATGTACCACCATGTAGTATTGTACTTGTTAATATTCCCTAAGCAGCTTAGACAAATGATCACTGATATATGTTTGGGGTAAATAAATATTTTCATTTTCTCCTCACAATGTGGTGGTTGGTACCCAAAAAGACTTTGAAGTTGAGTTTTCATTATACAGTGTCATTTGGGGAGAGCAGAAAAGTGGACTACTGGTAAACTGTTAAAGAGTTTGTTCCTGGGAATTCTGTTTTCAAAGATGTAGTTTTCATCCTAGAATTATAGAATTTTGAAATGGAAAGAGACATTAACAATTTTCTAGTCCAACCATTACATTTGTCAGAATAAACTGAAGCCCTGAATGTTAAATCACTTATTGAAGGCCACATAATTTGTTGCCTAGACAAGCTCCTAGAACAGTATTTTTTCTTGGCCAGTATTTTAAAATGAAAGTTTTCCATCTTAAGTTTGACATATACTGCCTCAATTTTCTTTCTTTTTAAAACATGGAAATTGAACACAATGTTATAAATAAAAACTATTAAGTTAATCTTTCTCCTTGTTTATTTTTAAGGTAGAAATAAAAATCAATGTAGAACAATCAAGACAGACTTTTCAAAGGAATAGATACCACAGATTTGGGGCCCAAGTCTACTCTGGACCCTCAAATACATGGTTTCTTCAACCTACTTGGAGAGAGAAATATGTTGAAAGTTTTTTGTTTTGTTTTGCTTTTAAGAAAAGGAACATATGACCATATAAAAAACATTTATTTGAGGGTAAGAGAGAGATTTTTCCCAAATAACAAGGAAGATAAGTGTAGTCATCTTATTTCAATAATTTATAATTCAGCTATTCAGAAAGAATGAGGACTATATAACTGTTTCTTTCTTTAAATGAGAAGCTGGAGCACAAGGGGTATGGAGTGGGGAACATATGATAAATCTTAAAAACTCAAATGACAACTTCCTTCTAGAGAGTGAGACGTGGGAAATCACACAACCCCAGATTGTGCAATCTCTAAAGACAGTGATAAAGTGACTACTTCATAGATGAAGACAGACAACATGCTCTTGGACCTACAAGGGAACCCCCTCGTGTGAGAAAGGAAAGAACATACTTTAGCATAATATGCAGTTGCACTTAGACCTAAGGAAAGGCTATCAAATAAATTTTTGAGCAGTTCTCCATAGTAACTTTAATGAGTCTACATTTCAGCTCTCTGTGTTCTCAACACCTCTGTCTACAGCTCAAACGCACGCAGCAGCTGCCAGCCATGCCCATGAATTCCTGATGTCCCAGCTGAGTGCCTCTGCCTCTGAGCTCAAAAAGCCCCTTGCTTGACAGGGGTTAACCATATCCGGAAGGCTCTGGAAGAGGTCTGCTGGGCAGCAGGACTGCTGTTGATGAGAGGCTTCTTGTTGGACTTGAGTCCAGGAGCTGTGGGAAACCCAGAAACAGCAAGGCTCAGATGGGAATAGCAGCAAAGGTATCAGCTTCCGATACTAGTCACGGACTAAGACAAGAATTAGGAGTTCTCGCCACTCCGCCAAGCCCCACAGTTGGGAAAGAATTGACATCTCCCGCAAAACCCCACTCCCAAGTAAATTTGATTTGCTGTATCATCCTCAAATTAGAATGAGTCACTAGTTAATTAATTAATGCAATTATGCAAGCATGATTGTAAGCCACCCTGCTGACATATAAAGATGTTTTTTACCTTTAATTACCAGGAGAAAATGGACAAATTGGAGTTTGAGCACCTAACTTGAAGAAAAAACTAGGAAATATAGTCTCTCCCACCACGCACACCACTCCCAACACATTCTACTTAAAAATCCTTCGCATTGTGGGCTTTACTTTTCATTTTTAAAATTGTTACTTTAAATTAGGTCTCAAAGAAAGAAGTTGGCATTTCTTATTCTTTTCAGAGTGGTCTGGGAAATGCTACATCAGTGCACCTGAGAAAAAAATAGGAAAACAAGATCTCTTGTAATTTTGTTTTTGAATCAATACCCGGAATAATGGCCAGAAGCAAAAATCCACCGGTGCGTCAGCAAGCAGGATGCTCGGCCAGTCAGCTTCATCCTTCCCCCCTGAGCTGTAGGCTCCACGCCGCCGCTGCGGGCCCCTAGAGCAGATAGATAATGTAGGACAGAATGACCAGACCTATGATGGCAAAGAACATCAGGATGAAAATATCCAGCATTGTGGAGTCCTTGGCCGAGGAGGCCTCTGGGTCCCGGGGAAATGTGAGCTGTGAGCACGGAGGTTGCAGTCAGTGGAGAGAAATGGCTCCCTCTTCCCTCCACTGCTCAGCCCTCCTTTCCCCTCCCCCTCCCAGGGCCTGAGACCAAGGGATGCTGCATCTCCATCAGCAGCTTACTCTCCCCCCTCACCCCACAGCCAACCAATCACAAAGCCCGGGAGCGGGTAACCAAGGAACTGCTCGATTTCGACCAGGCAGAAGTGAAGAGGCTCAATTTCTCCCCAGGAACCCAATCCTACCCCTTTGTATCTAAATGGAGTCTGAATGTTATGGAAGTAGGAAGAGATCTGATCTGTATCCAGGTGCCCAAGGAATGAATACTCCTGAGTGCCTTTCTTCTCCTTTTTCCCTCCCATCATCCTTGGCAAATAAGCTCAGAAAATAATGGTTGGGAGCTGGGTGGGCCACTGGCACATTGTAAAGTCACGTTATGGAGGGACATGGATGAAGTTCTCATGTGAGTCTCAGATGACATGTCTGGGGATGGAGCTAACACTTAATGGGATTTCTATACTGTGTCAGATACTGCACACGTGGTGTAATTTCAACCTCCCTACAAGTCTTTTATAGATGAGGCTCAGAGATGGTCAGGAACTTGCGTAATGTTTCACTGGAAAGGGTAGAGACCAAGATTCAAAACTAGGCTTGTCCACTCCGGAGTCCAACGTTCTTCTCTCGCTCCAGACTGGCCCACCCTATTAGTCTGAAATGCCCCCTCAGCCCCACCTGCACTTCTCAGTTTGCGATGCGTGTTGCTCGGATCCCTCCGATTACAGTGTGAGCCCCAGAGGTCTCTCCTCCATTGACTCCTTATCTCTTCGTGGTCATTTCCCACATCCTTGTCCCTCTTATATCCTCTTCAGAACTCATTGCAGTGTTATACCCAGAGAGGGCACTAAAGAACTCTCGGTTAGGCCCATCCCTCTGCAGTAGGTGTCTAGAAATGCAACTCGACTTTTTTTTAATTGAAGTATAGTTGATTCACTATGTTGTGCTAATTTCTGCTGTACAGCAATGTGACTCAGTTATACATATATATATATTCTTCTTCCTATTCTTCAAGTGGCTTCTTCTGAGGGGAAAGGAGAATTGGTGTTTTATAGTTTAAGCTGGGTGGCGGGTAGTCAGTTATGTCTTATGTAATTTTTACGCCTTTTGTCTTATTTCCTACTAAAAAAACAAAAAACAAAAAAAACCTCCCTGTGTCACCTCTGAGGTCTAGTGTCCTTGGCTCCACCCCAGCTAGTTCTTTTGAAGGACCCAGGACGAGGGCATTAGCAACCCCTTCATCATGCTAAGCTTCAGGAACTTAGGCCATTTCTAGAAGGGGGTTCAGAATCTCCCCGCATGGGTTCCAGCGGGCAGGGAACAGAGCTGTTAGGGAGTGGAGACTTGGCGCTGGTTCCCTCCCAAGCAGACCAGCCCTGAAATCACTCTGGAGGTGATTGAAGCTCCTGGGAAGAAGAGGCTCCACAGACAACAGGGTGCAGGCCAACGGAGGCAAGAGTTGCCAACTCATTCCCCGCTATTGGGGCAATATTAGGCAGCCTGCGCCTTCGGAAGGGGAGCAGGTGTCAGTACTGACTTTAATTATCCTACCCAGTACTGCCTCACCACTCACTACACCGCTGCAGCCTGGCAGCCGCCTCATCCCCTAATTACAAAGGCTTACTCTGGGGAAAGGCCTTTCCTCTCCAGCCTGCTGCTATCCGGAAGCCAGGGAAAGCCTTAATTCTGAGCCCGAGTGGGCAATGCTCCTCTCCACAAAGCCTGACTGGTGGGCCCGCGCTGGGGCTGAAGGATCTGGATTCCTTCTCTACCACTGTCCCTTTCCCAACCCTGCAGAAGAGGGGAAGCTGGCTGCCGTGCCTGGTCAGAGGTCAGACCCAGGTCACCTGGAGCAAAGAATGGAGCAAGGGAGATACTGCCGGGAGAGGGGCAAAGGGCATGTGGCAAGGTCATAGCGGGAGGCTGGGAGCATCACACTGGGGTCCTAACACCTCCAGCCCTGCCACCAGCTGTGTGACTCCCACCAAACATTTCTGCATTTCTGGGCTTCAGTGAACCCCATCTGTAAGATGGACATCACAGTAGCTACTTCTCTCACAGAGCTGGTAATAATGTCAAAGGGAAAAAATGTGTGTTTAAGATCCATTCATCAGACATTGTGAGTGCCGCTTCGGGTTGCCAGAGCATCTTGTGGATGGCTTCACCCATGTCATCCCACTGCAGACTGTCCCAGGCCATCTGTCATTTCATTCCTCAAACACGTGCTGAGTTCCTCCTTTGTGTCAGGCAGAGGCAAAATTGCCCCCACCCCCAAGCTGAGCTCATTCAATAATTCAGCAAACATTTGCTGAGCAGCTATGTGCCCAGCCCTGGGCAGGCAGCGGGGTTGGAAAGATGAGTTAGCCCCATTACCTGCCCTGACAGCGCACTGGCTAGTGGGGAGACAGGTGCAGAACAAAGGAAGTAAGACAGTTAAGACGAGAATATGGGAGCTCAAAGAAACTTCTGGGAGTGTCACCAAGCTGGGCAGAGGGATGTAGCCAGGAGCTAGCCGGTGAGGAGTTCTCCACAAGGAGGAAGTAGGTGTCCAGGCCCCCATCAGAGCAGACACACCACTGCTCCCTTCCTCCCAGGGTGACAGCTTCCAGGCTGGTCATTCTCCCCCTGAAGGGCAGCAGAGCTCCCAGGAGGGTGATGGGCCAATGCCCCCCAAGCAGACGGGACACACAGACACAGCAGCACCTCAGAGCCAGAGAGATAACCAAGTCTGCAGGTAAAAATTATACTTTTATTTGAGTCACCAGGAGAAAGAGTCACTTGTGGTCCTAGTCAAATGTTCAAAATCATAACAGCCCAGAAAGATTTGATCCCAAGCACAAGCCCACGAGGGAGGGGACCAAAACAGACCAAGGAAAGACATCCACCCCATATAAAAAGATGAACGACGGCTTCACACACACACACACACACACACACACACACACACACACACACACGGATGAAATGTTTGGACAGAGGCAAATTTCACATGGTCATTTCTGTTTCTTTTTAAATACAGGTCTGTGGGGTGGTATTTTTTTTTTCCAGCTATTAAAAAAAAAAAAAAGGCCCAGAAGTGCATATGTGAGGGGGAAAAGGCGGAAATTAAGCAACAATTTTCCCTGGAGGGACATGAGAAAGAAAACAGGAAGCAATATTGAGAGAATTCACTTTTCTCACCATTGGGCTTCTTGCATTTCATTATTGGTCCACTAAAGTTATATTCACATTCTAGCTTTGCTTTCCTGGGATTAGATCAGCTAAAAAACCTGTGAAACGTAAAAAAAGAGACCAGGACTTGGCCCAGCCCTCAGGTTCTGTGCTCTTCTAGGGATGGATGGTTCTGGAAAGGAATAAGGACTCCCAGCAGCCCCTGGGTCCCTCAGCACCAGTGTGACAGTCCCTCCTCTCTCTGGGGGTGTGTAAGAAAAGGTCCCCTATTTTTAGGATGGGAGGAGCAGAGGGCTGGCAGCAAGATTCCAGCGGCTGGCTTGCCTTGTTTTGGAAGGAAATTTAAGCCGAGTGAAAAGAGGCTACTTCTTGCTCCCCCAGGTCCTCCTCCCACCCTCTCACCACCCTACCAACCGCAGGCTCTCCAACAGGATGTGTCTCTGACCTTTGGTCCCAGAATCCACATTGTGCTTTGAGATCAAGAGGAAACAAAATGGACCAGCGCCTGCCTCAAGGCTCCCAAAATTGTTCCCTCTCTGCCTCCCTCATCCCCCAAATGGCCCAACATAAGACACTCCACCTGCCTTCACCTTGGTTCTGGCCAAGGGGGAAAGGGATTGGTCAGGCAGGGGCTCAAGCCTCTGATTTGGGGTAAATATTCCCAAGTCAACTCACAAGCAGTGAGGACTTGATGCTAAATATGCCTGCAGGGCACAAGGATGCAAGGATGTCCA
Source organism: Delphinus delphis (assembly GCF_949987515.2). Lineage (NCBI taxonomy): Eukaryota > Metazoa > Chordata > Mammalia > Artiodactyla > Delphinidae > Delphinus > Delphinus delphis. The sequence goes on from NC_082701.1 coordinate 21,863,049, forward strand.
CCTGTGGGGCCTGAGTCAGCGGACTCGGGGTGAAGGTGGGAGGGGTGACCCAGAAGGGTGACAAGAAAGCCCAGAGATGAATAAAGCCAGGTGAGGGTCGTCACAGCCACCAACGAGCAAGAGAAGGGACTTGGAGATAGCACCATCTTTCCCTTCCTCACCCTGGGTCTGTGCTTCCAGTTTTGTAGCCCTGGGACCCTCCCCTCTGCTTCAAGGAGGCTTTAAGTAAATGGGGAGCTAGCCTGGGCAGGGTGGCGGGGGAGACAGTGTGGGTGACACAGGGTCCCCTGGCCCCCTATTCTGCGGCCCAGGACACAGAGATGGGGGAGAGAATATGCCTGGAGCCACAAAGCCTTCCCCCACCCCTCCCCCACCAAGCACACACCCCCCCCTTACTTCCGCCTGGCACATTGGAAAGGGGGTGGGTGGGCTTCCTCCATTCGGGCATAGAAGGAGGGATTTTTCACTCCAAAGAAAACATAAGGAATTTCTCTCCCCCAGCGTCCTCCCCTCTCACTGTGGGTTTTGAGGAAAATATCGGGGAGGACAGCTCTGCACACACAGCCCGCACCCCGCCCGCTTCTCTCACGCTCACACTCACCCTCGCCTGTCACGGACACCTGCAGACACTCGCTCCTTCCCCCGTAACAAAGTCCTGGAGGTACAGAGGGTCCTGTGGTTTCGCACAGTCCACCTGGGGTCGGGTGGGAAGTGGGGAAGGGGGAGGCCATGGAACGCCTGGAGACACCTTGCCAGGAGGCGCGGCGAGGAGCGGCCTAACTAGATCTCGCGAGAGGCTGGGCTGCATGGGCGAGAGGCTGGGCTGCATGGGCGAGAGGCCCGAGGCTTCCCTGGTGCACCCTTCACAAGGAGGCAAGCCAGGGACCCTGGGGACCGGGGTGGGAGTGAGGGAAAAGGGCTGCAGAGAGAACACCCCGTTCCCCTCCTTCCTGCAGCTGTCCCTAAAGTAAAGGCGAGAACCGGACCCAAGCCGAGCTTCCTGGGGAGCTGCTCACCCACACCAGGCTCGGGTGGGCAGCTGAGCAAAATCACAGTGTGAAAAGGAACCGTGTCCGGAGGGAAGAATGAATCCCAAAGCAGGAACTTCACCCTCCTCTGTTGCCCTTGAGCTGGGGAGAGAAGGGTGAGGGAGCCCCTTGGAGGGCTGGCAGCCCCATCTTTGAGAAGCAGAGGCAAAGCCCATCTCACTGGTCCCTGCACGACAGCAGCACCCCTGTCCCCATCCCAGGGGCAAGGGCGGTGGGTCCCACTCCCGGGAGTGTGTGAAGCAACTCCCAGCCGCCCTGGGAGTCCTGGGGGTCTGGGGCTCACCCCAGCCTGGAATGTTTGGGTGTGTGAGGAGGTGGGCAGGAGGGGCTGAGGGGGAAGAAAAGAGAGAAGGCAGAGGCCTGGGAGCTGACGGGTCGCCCCCCCAGACCAGCCCCACGGGCCTCGGCTTCCCTCAGAGAGGTCCACACCTGTTCCATCCAGAGAGAAAATCAAGGAGTTGGTCAAGGGGAAAACCTGCCAGAGGAAGGAGCCGCGAAAGTGGCAGAACAAGGCTTCGGTTGGCAAAAGAAGCTGGAAGAGGGGGAGAATAAACAAGCTGTTGCAGATTTTAAAAAACAGAGACACCAAAGGGTGGACAGGTCACGCCCAGGACGGATGCGATGCTGTGGAATGCACTGAAGACGGATGGGGCGGGCGGCGCCCGGCGGGCTCAGATGGCCTCCACGTAGTTGGCCGGCAGCATCCCCGTGTCGCCGGTGCGCTCCACGGTCCCGTACATCCAGCCGTCGTCGATCTGCTGCACGTTGACGATGGTGTCCCCGTCCTGGAAGGAGACCTCGTCCTCGTCGGCGGCACTGTAGTCATACACGGCGCGGTACCGCTTCTGCAGGGGTCGGGGCGCGGTTAGTCAGGGGTGCCTAACTCTCTGGGACCCCAGAGCAGAGTGGACCAGGAGCTGGGAGACACGGAAGGGCTGGGCTCTGCCATGAATTTTCTCACCTCTGTGTCTCATCTTCTGAGAGCAACCACCTTTTTAATAATGCATCTGGCGTCTAACAAGGGCCAGGCATAAACAGGGACGGAGGTTACAGTAGTTCTGCCCTGTCTCTCGGAACAGGAACGCAGTAATGTCCGGTGGACACCATGCCGGGTAGAGGTTAAAAATATGACATGTGTTCTATTATCTGCATTTTTTTTTCTTTTGGCCGCCCCGCGTGGCATGAGGCATCTTAGTTCCCCGACTAGAGATCGAACCCGTGCCCCCTGCAGTGGAAGCTCGGAATCTTAACCACTGGACTGCCGGGGAAGTCCCTATCTGTGTTATTATAAGCACCAGTCTTTCTTCTTTTTTTTGAAGCTGTTGATGAAGCTGGTTCCCAAATTCAGGACAAAGACCAATTCCTGTGAGAAAAACCTCCAGGTGACACAAGACATATCTGTCAGGTCCCACCTTCCAACCTCAGCCAAAGTCTTGTGCTTAAGCTCTAGGAAATGTCCAGTAAAAACACATGAACTCTAGCTGTGATCTTGAAAATAGGCAAGATTCTAACGTCCTCTGACCCTCACTGCCCTTGACATCGACTTGTCTCCGGGGGTCAGCTCAGGCTTTACGGTGCCCCAGGCCAGGCTCTGGGATCAGTGTGGGTCCGGGGCTGGACGAGCCCATTAGAAACCTCCGGGATCTGCCCCCGCTGCCCCGCCCCACCACCAGGACCCCTGCTCAGACCTTCTGTTTGCAGCCTCTGGTCTGCCTCCTCCAACTGTTCATCCATTGTGATCTCGGGGGAACTTTCCAAAATGCAAACCTGAGGATGTTCCTCCCTGGCTTTAAATCCTTCAGGGGCCCCCTAACCTCTTCAGCATGAAATTTCAAAACCCGCCCCCACCCCCGCAGCAGAAACCAGCTTCATCAGCCCCGAAGGCTATGGAATAAGAGGTCACAACCCTCAAGAAATGACGGAAGTGACCTCGGTCTCTTACCACCAACTCTGCCTTTAATCTCTTGGGCCAAGTCACCACATCTAAGCCTGCATCCTGCAATAGCCGCCTAACTCATCTCCCTGCTTCCGCCCTCAATCTTCTGTTGCTGCTTCTCAACGCAGCTGCTAGAGCCACGTTTTAAAACACAAGTCAAACCCCTTACTCTGCACAGCTCACCAGTCACAAAGGCCTTCCTATGGCCTACAAGTCCCTGCATGATCAGACCTCATTCCCTGCCCTCTTCCCCTCTCTGGTCACCTTGGCCTTCCTGCTGATCCCTGAACTTTCCTAGAACATTCCTGCCTCAGGACCTTTGCAATTGCTGTTCTCCTCCACCACTCATTCCTTTACTTTACTGAGAACTTTGCTGTTCCCTCCCCTTCTCATTCGGCTGTCTTTTTCTTCACAGCTTCTCTCTGACCTTTCGTTACTTACCTACTTATCTCTTGGCTTTCGTGTTTGTCTCCCGACTGGAATGTAAGCTTCAAGAGGGCAGGAAGGTGGACTTTTATTCAGAGCCAAATCCCTTCAGTCCAGAACAGGCTTAGTGAGCATTGGAAGGACTGGCTGGTCTATCTGGAACCTTATCCTTCACACGACCTCTCCGGCCCACCTGACACCCCAGATAGCACTGACAATCACTCCCTCGTTTGTGTGGCCAGAGCCTGAGGCCCGAGCAGGCCACTTATCTCAAGCTACTTTATTTCTCGGAGTATTGTCCCTCCTGCTTCTACGTGAGCTACTTTGAATTCCAAGGCACCCGGCACAGAGGAGCTGAGCTTGGCTGCACCGTCACTGGGATAAGTAGCAGGACTTACAGACCAAACCTCTAGTCTGAGGGCTGGTAAGCCTGATCCCACCCCACCTCCCACTTTGCTCGTTAATTTATTCACTAAATTGATGACTTCCCGCTTTGAGCCTGGCTCAGAGTAGGTGAACCAAAGAGACACTGCCCTGCCCACATGGAGCGTCAAGTCCAGTGGGGGTCACAGTCAGAAGATGACAAACCCAGAGAACTGTTTCAAGGTGGAAAAAGTGCTCTGAAGGAAACCAGTGGGGCGGAAGGACAGACACGTCAGGGGAGACCCACTCGCCACAGGGTGGTTTGGGAGGGTGCCTCAGAGGCAGGGGCAAGCTGAGATCTGAAGGACCTGGCAGGTCGTCGTCATGGAGACTGGGGAGCAGGGCGCAGTCTGGAGGACCCCAAGCAGAAAGGTGCTCTGTGTGCTCCCAGGTAGCTGGAGTAAGGAAACGTGGGCCGGGAGCTGGGTGGACGAGACTCGCCCAATGTACAGCTATGGCTGGAACACAGGGTCCCAATCTGCCCCCTACACCACACTTGCTTTCTTCTCGAGAGGCTGAGACCCCTATTATCTGCAGGTGGCAAGGGAGCTGGGGTCAAAGGTCAGGGGAGGCCAGCCCTCCTGGGTGGGTTTTCTAAGGAAAGTGCAAGAATTACGTCCAGGACGTCTCCCCGAGGCCCACTCACCTCCCACACCTCCTCTCCCCGCAGCCAGGGCTACTCACCCCGCCCCCGCCTGGGGCACTGCGCTGTATGGAGACCGGGGCTGCAGGCTCCTTGTAGCCACCGTAGGACTGGGCTGCCTGCTGCTGCTGGGGCTGCTGGTAAACTGGAAGCCGGCAGGAGACGGGCTCAGAAACTGTCTTGCCAAAGCCAGCCTGCTCCCTTCTTCCACGAAGCCCATGCCATGTATTTCCACCGCCCATCGCCTCACTCAACCGCCACGCTGCTCAAAGGCTTCTGTCTCTGTGTGCACATTTGCCGGTGCCACGAATTCTGCAGCAGGGGCTGCATCTCCCCCCATGGCGCTGGGAGCCCAGAACGGGCCCTGACCCTGGTGCTTGTGCCCTCAGTAGGGATGAGACCTGGGTGTGTGTGTGTACACGAGGCTTCCCTCTCACCTCCTCCCAACCCTGTAGCCGGCCTGGCCTCAGGTCCTCTGCCCGCACAGGCCTCATGCTCACCTGGGGCGCTGGTTGGGATGTGGTGAGGCTGCTGCTCCTGGGGCCGCCGATAGCCAGTGTCCTGGGGATCTCGGCGCTCTGGCTCCAGGCCCTCACCCCCGCTGGGGCCCATGCGGCTCTTCTCAAACTCTTCGTGGTATTTTATCTGCGGGGGCAGAAAGTGCTGGGTGAAGGACCCACAGCAAACCAGCCAAAGCTCCCCTTCCGCTGCCACTCAAGATCCTGGGACGGGAGAGACTCCTGGAGGTCTCCAGGCAAAGAGAGCTGGGTTCTTGTTGGGGATGTACCAGCTATGTGCCCCTGAACAAGCACTTAACCTTGCTACACCTCCACTTCCACTTTACAGGGGTTGCTGAAGGATGCAATGAGATAATGGATGTAAAAGGGCCACGTAAACTAAAGCACGAGACAAATATAAGTGGTCATTTTTCTGTGCCTGTGGCAGGGGCTAGGGCTACCCTGCTTTCACATTGGTCCACAGCAGCAAAAGCAGCAACTCCTGTTTATTGAGCACCTACTAGGTGCCAGGCACTGTGCTAGGTGTTCTGCATCACATGCTCATTTTACCTTGACAGCACCTACAAGGGGGTACAGTATAGTCGCCATTTAACAGACAAGAAGGAAACTAAGTCACCGACAAGCAGCATGAGTTACCCATGCTCACGGAGACTCCAGAGGCTGTGCTCTTAACCAGCAGGCGACTCTGCCTCTTGTGGGCATGACCTCGCAGAGTTCTGCTGAGGACCCTAGCCTGCAGGGCAAAGAAATGCCAGGCCCTCCCTTGAGGGTGGGTTGGTATCTAGAAGATGAGTTCCTTCTCTCCTCAGGTTCCAAAAATGGGCAAAAAGAGGCCTAGAGAAGCCACACACCCCAGGGTCCTCAGCAAGGGCTGGCTGAACTGAACATACTGGGACCCAGAGCTGCGTTAAGATCTGGTCTTCAGACTGTCTGCTCCCAACCCACCTGAGCCGCTTGTTAGAATGCAGGTTCCAGGACCTTCCATAGAATCTACAAAATCAGGGCTAGGGTTTTGGAATATGCACTTTTTTTTCTTTCTTTCTCTCTCTCTCCTTCTTTCTTTTTTTTTTTTTTTTTTGTGGGGGGGACTATGCACTTTTAAAAGATTCCCCCAGGTGAGTCTGAAGCAGGCTCAAGTTTGAGAACCAGTGATCTAGAGCAGAGGCTGGCAAACTCTGGTCCACGGGCCTGCAGCCTGTTTGCTCACAGCCTGCGAGCTAAGAACGGTTTCTACATTTTGTAATGTTTGGAGGATGGGGATGGGGGAGTGGGGGGAGGATTAAGAGGAATAAGATTGGTAACATGTGAAATTTCTATGACATTCAAATTTCAGTGTCCAGAAATAAAGTTTTACTGGAACACAGTCTCACCATTCATTTCCCATTACCTATGGTTGCTTTCATTGCAGAGCTGAGTAGCTTCGACAGAGGCCCTTCGGCCCATAAAGCCTAAAATATTCACTATCTGGCCCTTTACAGGAAAAATTTGCTGACCCCTGCTTGCCCAAATATGTCGAATGCATATTCCTGCTGGTAAAATCTGTTTTACACAATCCTCCCAAACTGCATCTATTTTATCAATTACACACAAGCATCACTTTACAAATATGGAATGTCTCCTGTAAAACTCACACCAAAAATATGAATAAAACAAAGGATGAGATGAAAAAGAACAACCTCCAGGAGTTCTAGGGTTTTCTCCCTGTACTCTCACTGGCATGTAGCCCACACCCCACCTTGAGGACCCCTAGTGGGGTCTATTCACTTTTCAGAGAGGACCCTGGTGGGGAGGAAGCAACCGAGGAGGTGGAAAGCCCGTGGTTTGTGTGTTCCGGGATCGCTGGGCTGGGCCGGGGCTCGGGGAGGAAGTGGGACAGAGAGTGACAGAATAGCTCCCCCCCACCCCCCAGAGGAAACCTGGAAAGCAGGACACAGAAAACTGGTCCTGTCCTGAGCAGACCCGGGGCTGAATTGTCTCCAGGCCTCGGACCAGAAGCCGGTTCTCACTTCCTGTTCACCAGGATCCTGCCCCATGCTTCTCCCAGTGAAAAAGGGGGTGGGGTGAGGGGACAGGGAACGGATGGGGGCAAAGCCTGCCCTGTTTCCCGGAGCAGAAGCGACGAGCGATCCTGTGCCCCGGAAGCCCCTACCAAGGCCTGATCCAGCTGTCCCAGCCAGGACCTCCCGTGGGCCACCCCCTCCCACTTTCTTTGCTGCCTTCTCGTATCCGCTTTGCAAGGAGGGCAAGAGTTAACACTCGGCCAGGCAGGCCTTACACAGGAGTAGCTGGGCTAAAGGTCTGCAGGGGTGGTGGGCTGGGACCACCCACATCGTTCCACCCACATCGTTCAGCTGCTCTTCCAGCTGTTAACTGACGGTGACCCACTGCAGCCCAGGCTGGGAGAACAGGTGGGGCAGCAGCAAAGCCCAGGATGGGCCCTGTCTGGAGGCAGGGAGGACCAGCCCCCTCCTCCCCCTGCCCCTTCCCTTCACGCCCAAGTAGGGACCCACAACCAAATGGTGAAATAAACTGAGCCCATTCCTGAAGGGGAGGCAGCTGATCCTGGTCAGACTGAAAACTCATCGAATCCCTGAACTCCCAAAAGGAAGAGCACCCAGGGGTGAAGTTCAAAGACACAGGGCCAGTGCCCTGCTCTCAAATTCCTAAGACAAGGGCAAAAGGTGAGTGTCCCTTAGCCCCACTCCCTTGGTGACCCCGTCCTCTGGTGAGCAGTCGGGGGTGGGGACAAGGAGAGGCCTCTAGGCTCCCAAGGCAACTGGCCTTTTGACTTTTGTCCTGGGGGGTGGGAAAGGTCAGCTTCCCTTGTTTACTGTCTGTTAATGAAAAGAGGCCTGACTCTGGGAGCCGATGACTAGGGGAGGGAAAGTGTACATGTGGAGGCCGACAGAGGCCTGCACCGGGCCCTGAGGGAGCCAGGGGGTGAGCTGAGGGGCAGGTGTGTCCCGGCTGACGGCCCACTTCTCTGGGTACGGCTCTGTCTGTATTAGTGAAGGGGTGACTCTCTGAGGAAGGAGGCATGTCTGGGTCCCAGGCCTGGCACCCATCTCCCCTTTTGTGTCCCACAGACTTAGTCCTTCATCGAGAGCTGCAGTGTCCCTCCCACGTCTCATCCCCGGAGTCATGAGCCCTTCACTTGCTCAGTGAGCTTGGAAGAGTCCCGTCCCCTCTGAGCCTGAGTTTCCTCATCTTAAAAAGAGGTTACGGCACCACCTGCTCCCACGTGGTCTGGAGGCTCCCGACTACCTCTAGGAACCTAGCCGAACTCTAGAGCTGAAAGCAAGTATGGACGTGTGTGCGTTTCCACAAGTGGCTGATGGGATCCATCTTGCTCCTTAAAAAGCCACCCCACATGCGTAAATACCTATAAAATTAGGCCCAGCTGATTCAAGCGGACAGCGTCGTGGCAGCCTCCCCACCATCGATGCAGGAACCACCGGTTAATCTAATAGTAATAACCTTGACCTTTGCTCAGCTTTTCACATTGAGTTCTCTGCACATAATCTCCCTTGGCCCTGACAATAATCACCCTTAAAAAATAAGTCGGATAGGTACACTTTAATTCCTATTTTACAGAAGTAAATGAGGCTCAGAAGTTAAATGACTTTCATTACTCAGTCAGGGCTGAGGCTGGGGACACAAGGACAAAGCCACAGCTGGATGGGCCCTTTCCTGGGTCAGGGTGACCACATGCCCAAGTCTGCCCCTAGTACCAGTTCATGTCTTCTGGAATAGATATGAATAGCACTGCCTTTCACTCTCAAAAGGGATGATAATCACAAGGTCACCCTAACTGAGAGAAGGGGTGCCTGGCACTTAAGTCAGGAGTTGCAGCACAGAGGGGAAATGGACTGCAAAAAGTGAGGTTGCAGTTCCCTTCTGCCCAGCCCCACCTGATAAAATTTCAATCCTCTCAACTTCCTCTCCCTCCCCTGCCCAACAAGCGGGGAAACTGTTATTACTTTGCTGATCAACCTAATGGTTTGAGAAGCAAAGAGGCACCTTAAAGGGTGTTAGCACATTCAAAAGGAAAATGAACATTTTTCAGAGGCCAAGGCCCTGTCTGATCCCTCCCTGTTCCAAGCTCAGCAAAGTTCTAATCGTCTAAATGCCCTGAAAAGGTGTCACCATAAGCTCAGAAATGTCAGCAGAGCCCTGGTCTAAAAACTGTCCTGGGAGCCCATGGAAGGATGCCAGGCTGTAACTGTGCCCATGAGATCCAAGTGCACATGGGTAGAGGGACCCAGGCCTCAGGACCCTCCTCACTCATCCAAGGGCCCTGCCAGCCAGGACTCCAGGATGACTAGTTGAGGGTCCATTCCAAACCTAAGAAAAATGCATTTTTTCTGCTAGCTGATGTTCCGTTTTCTGAACCCCTGCTCTCCTGATTGTGGTGGAAAACAAAGGTCTGACTCCACACTTGCTTCCACATGATTCTACATCATGACCAAGAAGGGAACATCAGGCTTTGAATGGAATAGTCAACTCACCAGCCAGGGACTGTTTTTTTCTAACAGTGCTTCCGTTTGTTGCAGTCCTCTGTGGTGCCCTTATATGTATAACTCATTTCCTTTTCTCAGCCAGCCCAAGAACAAGGTATCGCTGTCATCCCCATTTTACAGATGGGGAAACCAATGCTCAGGAGGTAGGTAAGGGGTGGGTGAGTCCTAACGTCAGCTCCTAGTTCTCAACCACCAGGTTACGCTGTGCTCCCTGTGAGAGACTAACACGATTTTGTTTTTAAAACAAACGTAAATCTGTGCTCGATTTCATTAGGAATCAGAGAAATGCAAGTTAAAACCATGAGATACCACTACACACAATCAAAATGGCTAAAAGGAACAAGTCTAAGGATGTAGGCACGGAAACTCTCATCACTGCCGGCGAGAGGGTAAATCAATACCACCGCTCGAAAAGTAGTTCGGTGAAGGAACATACGCTCTGAGATCTGGCAATTCCACTCCACATTATCGACACTAGGAAATATGTATGAAGCTGTCCACAGCCGTAGAAGCACTCCAAATGACCATCAACACCAGCATCAATATAAGCATCTTAAATGGAATGCTATACAACAACAAAAAAGAACAAACTGCAGCTGCATGCAAACACGTACATGATTCTTTAAACCCAACGTTGCCCAAAGGAGGCAAGACGCAAAAGAACAGATATGTTCAAAATTGGGAAAAACAAAACTATAGTATTCAGAAATGCATAGTTGCGGGGGAGGGATAAATTAAGAGTCTGAGATACATAGACACACTACTAAATATAAAAGAGATAATCAACAAGGACGTACTGTATAGCACAGGGAAGTATACTCAATATCTTGTAATAAACTATAAGGGAAAAGAATCTGGGGGAAAAATATGTATATATAAAACTGAATCACTTCTCTGTACACCTGAAACTAACACAACATTGTAAACCAAGTATACTTCAATTTAAAAACAAGAAAAAAAATTACATAGTGAAAAAAAGAAAGCATAGCTACATTTTAAAATTGTAAAGGAAAGAACAGCACACGCTTTCAAAAATTAAACTACAGGGTTGTCCAACAAGCCCACCTCTGGGGCATTTGACTCTGGGGCTAGAATTTTCTTTGACTTTACTATTTACTACTGATTAGGCCTGGACTATAAGGAATGAAGCTTATGTAAGGAATATAAGCTACTAATTATTTCTGACTGAAAGAAATGCAAAGGATTTCTGCCTGTAGCAAGGCTATCTCCAAAGCTTATGGTTTTGGGTTTTTATATAAATAAATTAATTAATTAGTTTGTTTTGGCTGTGTTGGGTCTTCGTTGCTGCTCACGGGCTTTCTCTAGTTGAGGAACAGGGGGCTACTCTTCGTTGCAGTGTGCAGGCTTCTCACTGTGGCTTCTCTTGCTGCGGAGCACGGGCTCTAGGCGCCCGGGATTCAGTAGTCGTGGCACGTGGGCTCAGTAGTTGTGGCTTGCGGGCTTAGTTGCCCCGCAGTATGTGGGATCTTCCCGGACCAGGGCTCGAACCCGTGTCCCTTGCATTGGCAGGCAGATTCTTAACAACTGCGCCACCAGGGAAGCCCAAAGCTTATGGTTTTATAGTCCTGGAGGACATTAACTAGTTCTGCAGCTAATGGCAGAACACTAACTAGTTCTGTATCTAATTATATCCAGTGCTTTCTTTCACAGACTAGGCATCACCTCTGCCTGTCAGATGCTCCAGCTGGTTCCTCATAATTAAGGTAATTATATGATAGGTATTCACTGCATGAGAGTTACGTTTTTTGTTGTTGTTTTTTTTAACACTTTGAAAACTCTATTTTGACAGGGGTGCTGTCACGCTCTGCTTCTTGACTTGCATGGTGAGTACACACACAGGTGTTTATGTGTTACACTTCACAGAAAAAGGAAAAGTTAAAAGACCCAAAATTGTACACAGAAATTCAGTATATAAGTAGATGTGTAGATAAATAAAAGCTTTTCTGCTTGAAGGCTGTGGCTCCCATATAGGGACCTCAGCAATTAAAGACTCCCGTCCATTACAGCCATCACAGCTGGTGACCAAAGGCCAGGATAAATTTCAGCTCACAGCCTGCGGTCCTGGCCTCTCACCCCTTCAGGTGCCTTTAATGAAGACACAATTACTAAACAAGGTCCTACTGTATAGCATAAAGAACTATATTCAATACCCTATGATAAGTCACAGTGGAAAAGAATATAAAAAAAAGAACGTAGATATATATATATATATGTATAACTGAATCACTTTGCTGTTCAGCAGTAATTAACACAACATTGTAAATCAACTAGACTTCAATTTTAAAAAAAAAGACACAAATACTCACCACAGATGTCTAACTAGCACCTTGCCCCCTCAGTTTTCCAGACATTCTCAGTACTAGACAATGGCCTAACTTTTCAGCCAAACTTTAGTCCATGTCCCTTCTTTAGCCACAGTATAGAAAGCAGAGGAGTCTGCCTTTAAATTAATAGCAACTGACAATATTTATCACATGCTAAGTGCTTGACATTTTCCTCGCAAATGAGGAGTCATCTGACGTTAACCTGGGAAGTGAGTGACAGGCTACATACAGGAACACTATTTTGGATACAAAACAAAAGGTGTGGCTCAAAACACCATCTTTCCCAAAACTCTTCTGGAGGAGGGACAAGTTAACAACATGGTTTAAAGTTCCCTGGGGGGTTCTGGGATGTGGCCAGGCCTGGCACCTCTGGTGAAACTTTTTCAGGCTCTTGGTGACGATTCTCAAACTTCAGGTAACCCAGGGGATGTGTTAAAAATGCTGGTTCCTGAAAAAGAAATTTTATTTTCTATCTCTTTAATTTTGTATCTGTATGAGATGATGGCTGTCCCCTGAACTTACTGCGACAATCATTTCATGATGTAAGTAAGGCAAATCATTATGTTGGAAAGCTTAAAGGTATACAGTGCAGTATGCCAATTATAGCTCAATAAAAATAAAAAGGAACAACAAAAATAATTTTAAAAATAAAATGCTGGTTCCTAAAAAAAGAGAGAGAAAATGTTGGTTCCTGGGTTCTGCTCCCAGGTGGCCTGGGGAGGAGGCCTGTGAGCCTGCATTTTCAATCAACCTTTGCAAGTGATTCTCGTCCAGCTGTTTGGAGGCCCACAGTTGACAGACTAACTGTACTTGCTTGCTAAAACCAAGAGTCTTCCAGCATTGTGGTCACAAGTCACAGGTTCCAGGCTGCAAAAGCAGAACCAGGTCAGGCTCGAGTCACCTCCCCCACCTCAGAGCAGAGGACAATCAGCTAATTGCAGCCCTGTGGTTAATGATAAGATGTTATCTCCTCAGGTGTGAGTGTCTTGGCCAGGGTGAGCTCTGTTACCAGGGCTCCTCAGACATTAACACCTCCAATAACCAGTTTGGGGGGAGGGCAGGGGGGAGGGGTGCGCGCAGGTGCAATAGGCTGCGTGTGAAGTATTCTGGAAGGCTCTCCGAAAGGGAGGCAGGGATGACTGGGCTTGTCTCCCTTCTTCTAAAAGCCCCAGGCTGGAAGCAATGAGTGAATGTGCTGGGGGTTGGGTTGTAGGCGGGGGTGGGGTGGGGGGGAACAGGTATCCAAGATAAGACCGTCTTCACAGTGAAAAGCCACAGAGGCTGAAGACTCAAGATTCCAGCTTTGGGAGCCCACTGGGTCTTCCGTCCCTTCCCGTGGCTTCCCCTCCCTCCCGTTTTCCATGTGGAGAGCTGAGACCCACACCTTCTTTCCTCCGGCTTTACCCTTTGGAGGTCCGGCCACCGATTGGCAGGGAAGCTCTAGGGTGTGAGGTCTGGCCCTGGCTTATGAAGAAGCAACTGAGACAGGCTTTTTTTTCTGGCGGGGGTGGGAGGCAGAGGAGCAGGGGAGCAGGTAGGGATTACAGCCCTCAGAGGCATCCTAGCCCAAGGGAAGCACTCCATTTCCTCAAGCCATGAATTTCAAGCTGCTGGTCAACAACCTAGTTGCGAAACCCATTTAGTTAAGTCGGCAACCAGCGTCTTTCACAAACTAAAATAGAACAGAAGATATCCGAATGCCCTTTAAGCGGTAAAGCCCTCTTTCCTGGAAGCTTTGATTCTGTTTCCCTTAAATAAATCAGCAGGCCTGTTGGGTGGGTCACGATGTGACATGTATTTCATACTGCAGGTTGCTGTCAAAGCCTAAAAGCCATGGTCTGGGGCATGGCAGGTTCTGACGGCTTGGGCCCTGGCTTCTGACATCCACCTGAACCACTGCCGGAGTCCACCCTAAGCACGGTCCAGCCAACTTCTAGAAGGAGTGCCCGACCAAGGAGGCCGGGTGGAGGGCTGCGGGCTGGATGCCGGGTGGACCAGCTAACACCCAGGCCCCCTGCAGCCTCTATCTCCAGTCCCTCAGCCCAGTGACATGGGCAACTTGTCAACCTCTTCCTGTTCCAGACATGAAGACAACCGCTCGCCCGGTCCTTTGTAGGGCCCTGTTCGACACGGGTCTGCGGCCCACGTCCTGTGCTTGGGGCTCACAGTGGTGCTCCCATGACCTCACATTGCCCAAAGCCCCTTAGGCAGCCTTCCCGCAGCCCAGAGCCACTCAGGCTGCTGGCCCATGGCTCCACCAAGCAGGGAACCGAGGCCTGTTCCCTGGCCACAGGCGCCATGGGGCGCATCGATCCACTGCCCACGCTCCACACCCAGCCCTGCCGTGGCCAGACGCTGGTCACCGCCCTGGGCCCAGGAGTGCCAGGCCGGGGCCAGCAGGCAAAACCGGCTGGGGTTTTTACACAGGAAGGAAGAGCAAGCCGAGGTGGGGGAGGAGGCAGAGGAGGGGCGGAAATGACTGCATATCAGCACCCAGAGGCAGACGAGGGGGAGGCCGGCTCCTCCCCCACCTCTGCCACCCAGTTTTGACCTTTGTGCTCAGACGAAACAGCCAGTCTGGACCCTGGCACTCACCACAGCCGGGGGGGGGGGGATTTTCAGAGAGAGTAAGGGGTACGGGGGTGATTTAGCATAAAGGCCCTCCCTGTACACCCCCCAAAAGTCCAGTCCTTTTAAGGCGGAAATACTATGTGGGCAGAGGGTATCAAAGGGGGAATCTGGGGGTGCACAGAGGAAAGGCATCTGGGAACTCCAAACCCTTCCCTTCCCTCTGCTCAAGCAGCCGCCAGCCAGGCCCGCCTAAGAGAGCAGAAGCAGCGGAGAACTGGCCTCATGCATGTCTGCCAGACGGGCGGGGAGGGGACGAGAAGAGAGCGCAGGGCATCAGTATGGTACCCCAGGGAGCAGGGAAGCTTACGTTACTGATCTGGTCCTGGGTCTTCTTGATCCTCTGGAGTTCGGGTGTGTCTGCCACCACACTGAAGCCTTTGCCCTTGTTCTTCTCAAACTCCTCCTTGTAACGCACCTGGAGGACCAAAGGGTGGAGAGGGATTGGAATCGAGGCACGGGGAGCAGAGAGGGCCCCAGCCTGCAGCCATCTCTAAGGCAGCAACCAGCCAGGAGAGAGACCCTGACCAGAAACCCCCCTGCAGTGACATCCACCTCCACGCCCCAACTCAAAGCACAAGCCTTGGCCAAAAAGTATTAGACTCGTGATAATAAACCATTAATATGTATTCAGTCTATCCTGAGTGCCAAGCGCTCTTCATGAACTATCTCATCTAAGTGTTGCTGTATACTATCATTAGCTCCATTTTACAGACAAGGAAACTGAGCCGCAGAGAGGCAAAGTCCCACGCCCAAGGTCATGCAGCTTAGGAGCTCAGGTCCAGAGCCACCAGGATGAACCCTCATCTGCCTGACTCCTGCTCCTTCACCACTGGCCCATCTTGCCTGAAAGCTAGAGGAAGAAGGTTCTTTCCAGAGCTCCAATGACGGGCCCAGCCCTCACCCTAGCCAGGATGTGGCTCTACCCGCCGAAAGCCCGAGGGAGTTTCTTTTTTTTTTTTTTTTTTGCGGTACGCGGGCCTCTCACTGTTGTGGCCTCTCCCGTTGCGGAGCACAGGCTCCGGACGCGCAGGCTCAGCAGCCATGGCTCACGGGCCCAGCCGCTCCGCGGCATGTGGGATCTTCCCGGACCGGGGCACGAACCCGTGTCCCCTGCGTCGGCAGGAGGACTCTCAACCACTGTGCCACCAGGGAAGCCCCCGAGGGAGTTTCTAAGTGACCAGCTGAGTGAGGGCTGTACCAAGGGACAAAGTTGGTGCCCAGAAAGGGGGGAGGTAAGACAGCAGCTCGGAAAACTCAATCAATGAGCCTTTGACAGGCCCCGGCGGCTGCCAGGCTGGCTTCTGAGGTCAACGCCACAGGAGGGGATGAAACTGGCAGGGGACAGAGAGCACTTCAGAACGGGTTTCCAAGCGCCGGGGAAGTCCCCTACCACACCTCCACTGCCCCCCTCTTTTCTGAGAATTCCATGGAAACCTGAGTACCAGAGGGACTTGAGTCAGACGTCAGAAAGGACTTCCCAAGCACTAAAAGAATTGAAATATGAAAACTATCCTGTCCTTCCCTGGGGTTTTGAGGAACAGAACGGAGGCTGGAAATGTCCCTGGGGCAGAGAACTGCTCCTTGGCTTTCTGAGTCTTCACCATCCACCTCGGCGCCAGCTGTTCCAAACCCCACCAGCTGCCTGGATTCCCTCCATGGGAGCTGTACTGCCCTAGAGGCAGGTCAGCCCAGGACATGAGGCCCAGGACCTTGGGAATCTCCAGGCAGCTCCCAGGCGTGGAGTCATCTGGCCACAGGGCCAAGCTGCACCCGTGTGACCCGACTGACAATACATACCTGTCAGGTCCTCTGCACATCCCCCAGGGGCTGGGGTCCCTGTTTGTCTCCCGAGCCCCAGCTTACCCATCCATGGGGTTCTTGTGCCCAAAAGGTTTCAGAACCTCTTTTGTTCTGATCCAGACTAAAAACAAAGGCCTGGATGTGCTAGTTCCCATCAGACTGGAAGTTAACACAGTGGGTACAGGTACCAACCCACCCCAAGGGCCCAGAATTGCCCAGCATCAGCTCCTCCAGGAAGGCCTGGGCCAGCACAGCAACTCTTAGTGTTGGGGGTAGCGGGGTGGAGAGAACCCTCTGGGAAGGGGGCATCAGGAAAGGTAAGAAACTTAGAGTCAGAAATGTGCAGCTCCGTACACTAATATGTATTAAATGGACAACTAATAAGAACTTGCTGTATAGAAAAATAAATAGAATAAAATTCAAAAATTCCAAAAAAAAAAAAAATGGGTAGCTCCAGATGCAGAAGCCCAGATCCAAGGCCTCTGGCCTCGGTTTCCTCCCCTATAAGAGGACTGTCATAGGAACCAGTTAAAATAGGGGGAGGGGGCTTCCTATCACCAAGCATAGGCAAAGAGCCAGGGGGAGCTGGTATGAACATAGGCTGTCTCCCACCTGCTGAGTGATCTTGGGCAACTGACTGAACCTCTCGGGCCTCAGTTTCCACATCTGTAAAATGCGGATCACGATGGACCCATTCCAATGAACGGTGCGGATTACAGACAGTGGCTCTAAAGCAGCAAACACACTGTGGAGCACACAGCAGGGCTCAATGCGTACTGATAAGGGCAGGTGTGAAAGTGCTTTGTCAACCTTAAAGTGCTGAACAAATGCCAGTTCCCCCACTCCTGCTCTACTTCCTGGCCTCGGGAGCTGTCAGGCCCCTAATCCAGGGGAATAATTGTCATGGCAACACTACAATGACATCAGCTGGTTCCCAGGCTCAGGAACTGCCTCTCCCTCCCTGCTGGGGAGGGTAATTTATTTCACTCCTGGCACAGGCGGCCCAGAGAGGGCAGGGCTGGGCGGAGTGGGGGCAAGAAAGGATGGAGGACTGGGCTCACCACTACTTTGCTGTATGTTCCTGGGCTAGTCAGTCCCCCTGTCTGGGTCCCAGCTGATCTCTAAAAGCCCTCCCAGCTCTGGAGTGTGTGACCATATCTATTAAGCACCTGCAGGCCCTGACTATGGAGAATCAAGGGGGGGAAGATTCTCCAGGAGGCTGTTTGGAGGTGGAGTGTGTGGCAGAGGTAAAAGGGGGGGAACCAAGAGCGCGGGGAGGCCCCTGCCTAGAGCCTCGCTCAGCACCGAAGCAGCAGTGTTTGCCCTCATCTGGGATGGCTCACCAGGACAGGACAGGAGGCTCTAGGAGGGAAGTTACCTGCCCAAGGTCACTCAACCTGCTTTGTTGGTAGATTCAGGATACAACTCAGCACTGCAGCTAGATAACTGAAGCCTGGATGCTGCCTGGGCCTCCCATCCTGGAAACTCCCAAGGCAGGGCTGGGAATGATGCCTGAGGCCCCTCAGGCCTGAACAACCACAGCCCCAAGAAACTCTACTTTTTAATATGTAAATTTATTAATTATTCTCTCAGGATCTATCTTGTTCACCACTATTGTAGCAAACAGTAGGTATAAACATGTGTTTGTCGGGTAAATGATGAATGAATTGAATGCAGACGTGAAACCTCCAAACAGGCTGCATAATTTGAAAAATAAAGCAGAAACTAACACACCATAATAAAGCGATTATACTCCAATAAAGCTGTTAAAAAAAAAAAAAAACTGCCCTGCTGACCCAACATAAGAGAAAAGATCACAACTTTAAAAACTTTTATTGCAAAAAACATACCAACAATTTCCAATTATGTGCCTACTGTGAGCTGGACCCACATACTGTGTAACCCAACCCCTTCTAACAAAAAAGAAATCGTTTTAAAATTAGACACACACAGGAACTTCCCTCGTGGTGCAGTGGTTGAGAATCCACCTGCCAGCTCAGGGGACACAGGTTCAGTCCCTGGTCTGGGAAGACCCCACATGCCGCGGAGCAACTAAGCCCGTGCGCCACAACTACTGAGCCCACAAGCCACAACTACTGAGCCCGCAAGCCACAACTACTGAAGCCCACGCACACTAGGGCCCATGCTCCTCAACAAGAGAAGCCACCGCAGTGAGAAGCCCGCGCACTGCAACGAAGAGTAGCCCCTGCCTGCCACAACTAGAGAAAGCCCGCGCGCAGCAACAAAGACCCAACGCAGCCAGAAAAGATAATAAATAAAGAAAGAAAATACACAACATTAAAAAAAGAGGGATTGTGATGAGTTCATAACATAAATGGAAAAAAAACCCAAAATGTTCCCAGTTCTGGAATGTCAGTTCTGGAAGCAATCATCAGAAGGTCTAGAATTCCTCAGCTTTATCATACCCAAGTTCCATCTCCTCTCCTTTCCAGGAGAATAGTAACAGCGAACATTTATTGAGTGCCGACTGTATGCCAGGAACTCTTTTAAATGCCTAATATATACTAACATCCTCTCAATAACCTTTGGAGAGAGGTAATCCACACTTTACAGATGAAGGCACTAGGGCTCAGAGAGGTTAAATAACTTGCCCAAGGGCACACAGCTCGTGATGGCAGATCCAGCATTTGACCCTCAGCCAGCTCCAGTAAGAGTGACACAGGTATGCTGCCTGCTTTGCTGGTCACAAGATTCAAGATAAGAGAGTGGGAACCCTGCCAAGAGCAGGGCAGAGCATGAGGCTCTGCTACACTCTCCTGTGCCCTGAGGCATGTGCCCTGTGGCATAGCCCACGCGCAGCACCATGGATGAGGAGGGAAAAATGAAAGAGACCTTTTTCTTGCACTTCTGCCTGGGCTCAGGGGCCCACACCGCCCCAGCTCAGCCCCACCCCAAGGCTGCTGCCTCTCAGCGCAGGGCTGGCAGTGGGAGAGCTACCAGGCCCAGCCACCAGTGCCCTGCCTCAGCCAGGCCTGGGCAGGACCACCCAGAAGGTCATTTCTGGTCAGCTCTGTGGCCGCTGCCCCCACAGGGGAGGCTCCAGGTGTCCCAGACACCCAAAGCACCACTTTGGGAACCAATCTAGAGACAGGAAAACAAAGTTGAAATAGCATGGACAACTTCCCAGAGACTGAGAAGAGACACACCAATGCAGGCCCAGCAAGGGGCCTGGAAAGAGACCAGCTGACACCCGGGTGAGGTGGGGCAGACGAGGTAGAAGAGGCTCCCACTTCCCTTCCCGTCAGCCACAGGCCACGCCAGCCGCCCCTGCCTCCACAGTGGCCAAGGGAACCAGAACCCATCACCACCCCCAGCCAGGCCTGCTCAGCCCTTCAAGCCTCAGAGCATCGGGCCCAGCCCCCAACCTCTAGGTAACTGGGTTTGCTGTCCCTATTTTACCGGGCAGGAAAAAAAAAAAACAACTCTGAGAGGCAAGGGGGCCAGACTCAGACCACACAGCTGGGGGGAGGCAGGAGACAGAACCAGGCTTGCAAAGAGGGCAGGACCGGGGTCTCCACCCTCCGTCTATCTCAGCCCCAGCCCCCAGGAGCCCAACTGCAGATTGCAGCAGCGGCCTCAATGCAAAGCCCTAACTCACACCCCTCCCAGCAGCTCCTTAGCTCCCTCCCTACCCCACAGCCTGGCTCAGCCTCTCAGAGCATGTCTATGGGACCAAAAGCCCTCATCAGAATCACCAGGGCCACCAAAATGCAGATTCCTGGACCTGCCCAGAACTGCCAAACAGAAACGCCTTGGGCGGGGCCTAGGACTCTGCATTCTAAAAGGCCCCCTGTCCCCACGGGTGACTGGAGCATCCTGGGCGTTAGCGCACAGGCGCCACAGCAGGCTGCAGGGGGGCTTGACTTCTGCCTCCATCACGGGGCTCTGGCAAGGGGCATGGCCTCTCTCACCTGTGTCCCCATCTGCACCACAGGGACAAGAGTTCCTCGTCATCAGGTGGTTGTGAGGATTAAATGAGGTCCTATGAAGGACGCAGTGAGAACCTATGAAGAGTGACTGCCTTTCTCATGATGTCCCCAGTCGGCCCCAGAGCCAGGAGCCCAGGACCCAGGAGGCGAGCAGTGGGGCCAGGCCCCTGGGGGACAGCAGGGGGACAGGTACAGGTCAGAAGAGCCTTCAGACCCTGGGGTTGAAGGAAGCAGGGGTTGCTTCCTCCCACAGACCCCGCCCCGCAGGGATCAAGTTCCAGGGGCAAAAAGAGCTGCAGCCCAGCTTTTGTGGGACCAACAAAGGCTGAGGGAATTAACAGGGTTTGAATTTCTCCTTCTGAGAGTAGGGGTGTGTGTGTGTGTGTGTGTGTGTGTGTGTGTGTGTGTGTGTGTGTGTGTGTGTGTGTGTGTGTGTGTGTCCCTTGCTTCTGCCTGAGTGTGTACACACACTCCCACACTCCTCTCAAGCTGTGGGGTGACTACAGGTCACCCCATGGTGCTCTGGTCTGCCGGCCCCATGTAGCCCCTTCCACCTCTGGCCCCAGTATGCTCCAGACAGGATGGGGAGTCCAGGGCGGTGGTCAGGGCCTGGCTAGGGTCTTCCCTGTGCAGATCGGGCCCAGGCCCCAGCGCTGTCTCAAGCCTACTTCCTGCCAGCTGGGCTACTCAGCCCTCCTCAGTTGGCAAGACTCTGGTATCCACACTGGCTCCCCCAGTGACTGTGGCTTTCACACCATAGCGGGGGCAGGGTCTGGGCTGGCAGATGTGAGCTGCTGCTGACATCAGCTTCCCCTACTTGCTCCCCATCACTGTGGGACACACGGGAGGCTTGAACCTCTTCCATAAAGTGAGACCGATCCTGCCAACTGCACAGGGCTCTTGTGAGGATTGAACATTAATACGCCCAGAGCACTGAGCACTCCATACATTAACTATTAATACATTTATTACCTCTATGGCTACATATATGATCTTAGCTAGTCCCTTACTGTCTCTGAGCCTCAGTTTCCTCATCTGTACAATGGGAAAGCAGCACCTTCCTCGCAGGATTGCTCGGAAGATTCAACAAGAGAATGCGTGTAGATGGCCCAGGGCTGATTCTCCTTCATGTGACCACAGACGTCACATCGAGATCTGGCAGCAGGAGCCCCACTCCGGAGGGATCAGGAGAGATCCCCCTCGGGGGCCCTGGTGGATCCTGCAAGACACTTTCCTGGCCCTGGGCACCCTGCCCACTTGGTTACGTTCCCCAAGGGGTCTCTGATGAAGCCCCGCTCTGCCCCGCTCCACCCCACAGTCCAGGCCAGGTTTGTCCCAGAAGCCCTCCCAGACCCCCAGGCAGGGTTAGTCGTTCTGGCCTAAAGGTTCTGGACCTTTTGCTTATTCCTCAGTGTCCCCTGAAGACTGGGTTCTCCCTGGCGCAGGAAGCCCGTCTCCTCCCCTGCTGCGGTGACACGAAGGGCGGCTCCCCACCCAGCAGGCGCTCAGGAAAATCAGGCCCAAGGAGACACAGGCAGGACAGGCCCCCTTCGCAGCCTGCCCTCTGAGGGTGGGTGTGAGTGGAGAGGAGGGGGAGGGGACCAGCGTCCTGGAGGAGGTGGGCTCTCGGGGTCCCCCACAAAATTCCTGAAGCAGAAAAAATCCAACGCCCACACCCCTCCCACCCACTTTAGGTAGGAAGCGGGGTACGCTCTCGCCCACTTCTCTGATCAAGTCAGGAAATGTGAAGTAACTGGGGGCGGGGTGGGGGCAGGGAGATTGGTAACTGCTAGGATTTCAGCGCCTTGGCCTTGCGGAGTAACCACAGAAGGAAGGAGCCCTTGCCAAATCCAGGGGTGGCCCCGCCCCCAAGGGGCAGGCCCCGCCCCCTCACCTGACTCTGGAGCTCACTCTGTTGCTTGAGGCGGAGGTTTTCCGGGGTGTCGGCCACCATGGTGAAGGACTGCTTGGGGTAGTGTCTGCAGGACAGAAAAGAAAAAAGAGGGTCATTCTGGGGGAAGGGGCGGGAACCTCTGGGCTTCCATTCTCTTATCCTTGGGCAGCCCCTGCCCCTGTCCCAGCATCAGAACCACAATGCCCATTGCCCATGGCCAAGGGGAGGCAAGCGTTTCTCAGACTCAGCCTGGGCTGAACTGGGAAGACACATCAGGCCCGAGTGGCTGGCTGGCCACCAAGGACTCCAAAGGGGGGACATGGGGACACTCTCTAAGGGTTTCAGATCACCCAAGTAATCCATGTCTATGGCACAGGAAGGTCAAGGGGGCCAGGCACCCAGGAGGGCCTAGCCAGGCTGGGAGGAAGATGCTCATGGGGTTAGGACACAGTTTTCAGCTGAGACCAGAAGTGGAGACCAATGTAGCAGAGGAAGGGCAGGAGGGATACAGAGACAGAAGTAAAGGGGAAAGGGATACACATATCCAGGGGGGCTTCCAGGAAAAGGCAGTGAGACAGAAAAAACACACACATCCAGAGTGGTGTTTCAAACAGCTAACAAGGTCCAACATAATTGGAGGGTAGATGAGAGATCAGCTTGAGGCCGAGAAGAGGTCACCACGGGTGACAGATAAGAACACTGTAACAACAGCTGATGTTTCCCTGTGCTAAGGGTGTACATGCCTTAGTTCATCAACTTCTTAAAACCGCCCTATTATCCCTCTTTGACAGACTGGAGAACAGCGGCTTGGTAAGGTTAAACAATGTGGCTAAGGCACACGGCCAGTAACTGGAGGCATCCAGATTTGTACCCAAACGGTCTCCCAGGACCCAACACCCTGAACCAAACCCTCTAATCTCCAGACACAGGACAGACCACGGTCCCGTCCCCCAGAAAGAGGGCTGGCTTGGAGGTAGCAGGAACCAGTTCAGCCCTCAGAGCCAAGCCTGCAGGGACCTCCAGGACCATCCGGTCCACCCCTCTCCTTTCTCCCAGAGGAGGAAGTCGTGTGCTGGTGCCAGGCACTTAGCTGACTTCATAATTATTTATCACATCGGTTTACTGTCTTCGCTCTCCACTGGGTCTCTATGAGGTGAGGGGATTCTTGGTCTTTCCTTCATTGGTTTATTCCAAGCTCCCCAAATAATACCTGGTGTTCAATAAATATTTGTTGAATAAACGAATGTCCTACCAGGTGTTGAAGCTGAGCCAGGACTAGAACTCGGGTCTCCTCCGTTCCCCTGGGTCATCACAAAGGCCCCCAGCAAACCAGCTAGAGGAGAGGCAGCCCTGAGTCACTGTGGTCTGTGTGTAGATGCTGGTGTGTGAAAGGGCTGGGGGGCTACATAGGCCCCAGTGACTTCAGGGACTGGCAGGTGGCTTCTCTGAGCAGAAGCCAGCCATTCTGAGCTCTGGCTGGCCACACCCCACCACAACCATGACCACTAGCCGATGCCAGACGCACAGCCTGTCCCCAGGTAAGAGCTGGATCGCCATCTTCCAGCCAGCCAGGTCGGCTGATGTGCCCCGGAACTGGACACCAGCAGCCCTCCACCTCTGTGTCTCACCAAGCCTGGCGTGTTCTCCAGCTGCCCGGCCCATCCTGAGCGAGAGCTATTGGTAATCACACACAGACTTCCCCGTGTCAAGGGCAGGACTCGGGGGCTGGAGAACTCAACTAAATGGTGGGGGGGGAGGGTGGGGGGTGGCTAGAAGGAGCACAGTGCTGGGTGCTGGCCCTGCCACTGTCTCACAGGGTGATTGGCAAATCGTTTTTCCCTCTGAGCTAACTTCATCATCTTGGACCTAGAAGCACAAAAGGTGATTCTAGCTGTGTCCCAACTCGTAGCCTGCACTGCCCCACCTGAGTCCTGCCTCCCAGATCAGTCCAGGCCCAGGGCTCCCCGAGCAGAGGGAAGAGCAAGGCAAGAGACTAAACAGCAAATACAGGGCTTCCCTGGTGGCGCAGTGGTTGGGAGTCCGCCTGCCGATGCAGGGGACGCGGATTTGTGCCCCGGTCCGGGAAGATCCCACGTACCGTGGAGTGGTTGGGCCCGTGAGCTGTGGCCGCTGGGCCTGCGCGTCTGGAGCCTGTGCTCCGCGGCGGGAGAGGCCATGGCGGTGAGAGGCCCGCATACCGCAAAAAAAAAAAAAAAAAAAAAAAAGCAAATACAGGTGCCTGCGGCCGTCAACAGAAATGTCCCATAGATGAACGTGGGGCTAAGGCTGTGGGTCCAGTCCCAGGCTTGGCCCAGCTCCGCAAAGCCAGGGCCACCTATAGCTGAGGTGCGCCATTCAAAATCCCTGAGCAGTTCCACGAAAAGGGAGGATCAACTGGGAGTCTGTTCCTGGAGACTAGAAAGAGAACAGCAGGAGGGATCTAAGTGAGATCTCTAGCAGAACTGGCGGGCCCTGAGGTCCTAGGAGGGAGGGCTTTGGAGATGACCCTCCCACCGAATCAGAGCCATTATGAAGGTGTCAAGGGGTGGGCAGTGTGGTGAGGAGAGCGTCTGTAAGTAGGGGCTCATGAGCACAGGAGGGAGGTTAGGTCCTGAAGCAGGGGGATGGAGAAGACCTTCAGGGCAGCTCTGACCCAGAGCCTGAAGGGTCAGTTCTGAGATGGTGGCTCTGGTTAGCCCTTGGTGGGGAAGGGTGTCTGGCAGGCTCGGAAAACACATATGCACAGGAGCCAGTCTGCAAACCCATGGTTTCCCATTTGCCTGAATGTACAGGGTTAAAACGGAACGCCAGGTCCCATGGCCCAAGGTCAGCCAGATGCATCCCCACTCTGCAATTCCGAGGCTCCTGTGCACTCTGCGTTATTCCTCACACACGATGAATATCTAGACGAGCCCTCTGCAGCAATGCACTTCTCCGAGACACTGACGCCAGCAGGTCCACATTCACATACCTCCTACACGCCACCAGAAGGGTCTCAGGAGACCCCCCCCAACATGCAGTGGGTGCCTCTGGATGGGGCTGGCGGGTCTTTCATCCTCTCTTTGGAGCCATCATGACCCCCAGATCTCAGCCCCCCACAGCCAGAACACTAATTCCATCAGAAGGGAAGGGGGGGACCAGCCTAGATGTCGTCGACTCAGCTTAATCTGGTGGGAGGAGGAGGGGGATTTTAAGCCTGCATCAGATTAAGACAGATTAAAGAGGGGCTCTGAAGCCTCCAGTCTCTTACCCTTGCCTCCTAACCCCCAACCCCAGGCCAAAAAAGGCAGGCAGCCATGAGCACGGGCTATATTCCTCCTGCTGGGTCAACCTTGTCCCCTACCCACAGCCCCCAGCCCTGGCGAGACAACTCTGCCTTTCCCGTCCCCTGCTCACTGCGCTTCGGGTTCCCATGGCAACCTCATCCTCGGCTCAAGGCAGGAGAGCTGTGAGAGCAGGCAGAGAGAGTCTATGGGGGTGGGGGAAGAGACACAGACAGCCAGGGTCCTCAACTGCAGAGGAACCCACGAAGGCAAAACTAGGAGGCTGTGTCTGCAGGATCCTTGTAGACAATTTAGTTGAGGAAGACAGGTGCCACGGGTTTGTTTTTAGAAGGGAGGATATGCCAGAATGCCAGTGCTGTGCCCCTCCCCCATCCACATGACTGCCTTCCAAGAGGGCTACAATCGATTTGACCTCCTTCCAGAAACAACTGCTGGGAATTCTACCTTTTCCCTCCCTCTCTATCCTCAGGTTGAAGTGCCCCCGCAACCCATTACCCTCAGATCCCAGTTGAGATGAATGGATATATGCGTATCCCAGTGCAGGCGCAAAGGCAGAAGAGGGGTCCCCCCGCCCCCAGCTAGTGACCCCACTGGAACCCCAGCCCCACCAACAGACTGGGCCATGGTGAGGGAACAAGGGACCAGGGTGGGGAGAACTGGGTGTCCCAACCCTGGGCTGGAGCCGCGTCCAGAGCACAGCTCTTCTTTGTCCCTTCTGTGGGCCAGCCTGCACCCGGCCCCTTGTTAATCATTCCAAGCGGTGGGCCCTCTGCCGATGCCCCTCCCCACCCTCGATGGCAGTATCAGCTGCTCTGGGAAAGAGAGAGGCATGGAGAGAGCCCACTAGGACAGGAAGTCTGGGGGACAGGACAATCAGGCAGCTGCTGGCAGCAGCCCAGGCCTCTAGGAAAACTGAGAGTCACATAAAGTGACTTCTGGATACACCGTATCCTGTGCACATTCTCTCCTGAAACCTGCCACAAGGCTTTGGGCTAAAAAAGGCAGGCGTTATCACTGTGCCCATTTTACAGATAAAGAAACTGAGGGGCTTCCCTCGTGGCGCAGTGGTTGAGAGTCCGCCTGCCGATGCAGGGGATATGGGTTCGTGCCCCGGTCTGGGAAGGTCCCACATGCCACTGAGCGCTAGGCCTGTGAGCCGTGGCCGCTGAGCCTGCGCGTCCAGAGCCTGTACTCCGCAATGGGAGAGACCTCAACAGTGAGAGGCCCATGTACCGAAAAAAAAAAAAAAAAGAAAAAGAAACTGAGGCTCAATGTCAAGGACAGAGATCTGGCCCAATGCACTCTCCCCTATACCACACCTGCCCAGCCAGCTAAGCGCAGGCTGACATCCCTCCCCCACCAGGTGAACACCTGCCCACTCCCAGCTCTGCGGAAAGATATGCTTGGTTGGGTCGGTAGAGAACTTCCTCTTCTAAACCCAACCAGTTTCCAAGCTTGGCTATTATTATGAGAGAACCCTCTGGGGTCTCTCAGCCACCCCCAGTCAGAAGCCACCTACTCCTTAAGACATTTCTAACGCAGGTGTCTCAAGAGTCCAGACATGACCTGCGGGAATGCAGGAGAAGGGGGGCTTGCCCCAGAGGACCTCTGAGTCACCTTCCTGCTTGGAGGGGCAATGAGGACAGGGAGGATGCTGAGAAGCTGCAGGGCTCCTGCTATGGGCTTACTGGGGACAGAGATCACTTGTAGGAAGCCCCACTCCCAGTCCCGCCATCAGCTGTGTTCCAGAGGCAGAACAAGAACAGACCAGATATCCTGGAAGCCCAGCTCCCCCTTTCTACAGGCAACCTCATCTCTTCCAGCCTTGGATCCCTTCAAAAACCACAGCTTTTTGTTCAAGGAGGAACAAAAATACATCAACAAAAGCAACAAGGAGCCTTTGGTTTCACCAAAAGGGGGAGGAAAAAAACCCACAGCCCCTACATCCTGCCTCTGGAAGGAGCTGCTGATTCCCCTGCTGGGAACACTGCCCACGGGCAGGCGGGCAGGGAGGGCTCCCTTCTCACCCAGTTTCTCACCAGTTCCCCAGGCCAAAGGGGCTGAAACGGTGGGGATAGGAAGCAACAAGGAGGTATTGTTTGACCAGAGGGAAAAAAATGAGCAGCCAAAAAGATCAAGGCTAGACATGAAGAAGAACTTACCAGCCCTCAGTGGTCGTAGACAAAATGAAAAAGGGCAATACACAAACAGAAATGATTCTGCCAAGTCAGGAAAGGCATGGAAACACTGCGCCTCAGTTTCCTCATCTATAAAATGGGCTGTTAGGAAGCAACGTGATCCCTGAGGTTCCTTGAGGCCCTGACATCTGAGTATAAGGATTTGGGGGTGAGAGAGAGGTAGGGGCTGCCTAGAGGCCACACTTCTCGCTGTGGATACCCCTTTGGGCTCCCTGCTCCCAAACACAGCACACACACCCATCCCACGCCCTCTCCTGGTGCCACCCCCAGCTCCCCAAGACATCTGATCCCATTTTTCCCAGTCAGAGGCAGAGAACTCTGTGGAGGTGGGAAAGCCCCAGTCCCTATTCCTGGATTTGCCCACTGCTGCCCCATCCCCTAAGAGCAGCTGGGATTCAAGACAGTTTGCTAGAACCCAGAGATACTTCAAGCCCCACCAGCACAGGCCCCACTCTACTCTCTGAGGCCTGGGGAAGGAGTAGGACCCCAGTCCCTTGTTCCCCAGAACCAGGGACACCTCCACCCTCCTCAGCCCCTAAACCCACAGCTCAAGGCAACTGAAGGACAGACCCCTACCACTGCAGTCAGTGAGGAGGGGAAAGGTACAATTGAGCATCCCCCGCTTTCTTCCCCAGCCCATGTCCACCCACTACTTGACACCCCAAAAGCTGGTTCCCCTGGCCTGCAACTCTGCCTCAGGTCTGCAGCCGCTACAGACTCATGGCCCCCAAGGAGAAAGGAACAGGCACGTGTCCCCCTGACCCCCACCCCCACCCCCCGTCCTCCAGGCTCCTCAACTGTTTGCGTGGAGACAAAGGACCAGGTTTGTTCGTGGACCCATCTGCCCCACTTTCAGAAAGAATAGTTTACAAAACAGATCATCGAGGGCATAAATATTCCTATAACAACTGGAATAGGCTCACCCCACCTACCCAGAAGCTTCAAGGGAGAATTCGATTAACAGTGGGCTCTTCCCCCACTGGCTATTATGCAAAAGCAGGCATGCTCCCCTCTACCTTGTCATAGCAAGGCTGAGTGCCTATGGCCTGGGAAGTGTGAACACAAACACAGCCTATACAAGTCCGACACCCTGGCGTTTCTCCCTGGCCCCACAGCTGGCGGCAGCGCGTGTGTCTGGATATGCACAGGCACGTGTGTAAATGTGCATCCTCGGGGGTCCACTACCACCCAGAAGGCCGGCTGTGGGCTCTGGCCTATGTTCTCTCCCCGGCCTCACCCCAGATAAGTCTGGTGCAAAGAGAGAAATAGAAGAGGCCTTTTTTGCTGCTTTCAGTCACTTTCCAGAACTTAAATCTCAATCTTGGGAAGCCACTGGAGAGAGACAGACAGCTTTCTTCTTTCTCTTGCCCACCCTTCCTGCAAGACTCTGGTTCAGGGACTAACCAGAGATCGGCAGAACGTAGAGGCCCCCCTGCACACCAAACCTGCACACTCCCTCCCTGGGTGGGCTCAACTCCCTGGCCGGGGGCCGGGGGCCGGGGGCCGGGAGCGATCACCTGTCCCTCTGGGTCCTGAGCGGGACGTGCTGAAAAGCCAGGCCTGAGCTTCACAAAGGAAGGCCAGGCTGGCCTTATCCTGGAAACTCCAGGATTCAGGAACTGGAATGTCACTGGGGGATGGAGCCAAAGGCAGGAAGAAAACAGGAAGGGATGAGAGTGAACACTCAACTCCCGTGCCTGGCACATCGCAGGTGCACAAAACTTTTTGGTCTAGGCTCCAGCATCCCTGGGTAGGAATTTTTAACCACGGGAAAACTGAGGCCCGGACAGGTCCGGAGGGCGCCCCGAGCAAGCCGGGCCTGCCTCTCGGTTATCCCGGAATCCCCACGTCTGGCTCGCTGGCAAGGACCTGCAGCTCAGCAGACTCCAGCTGAGGGAGGGTGGCTGCCTCGGGCCAGGTGCTACCACAGCGCGAGTGAAACACAGCTGGGCCACAAATCCCCCAAGTGTTTGGCCCCTCAACCAGGGTCCTTCCCAGGTAACATCCCAGCTGGGCCAAAGGTCAGCTAGGCGCCGAAGAATAAGGACTGTAAAGGCTCAGGGAACGGAGAGGGGCCAACCTGCTTCTCTGGCTGGAGGCCAGGAGAGAGACGGGGGCATCTCACCCTCGGCAGGTTGGAAGCAGCATCCCGGGAGGGGTGTTTCACCTTCTGCCTTTCCTGGAGCCCCCCCCAACCCCTGCAGGAGCTGCCCCCCCAACCCCTGCAGGAGCTACCCACCCCTACTTGCTGCCGCCTCCCTAGAAGAGGGTGAGAAAAGTAAGCTGGGACTTCGGCGCTAGACTGAGAACAGGCAGAGAAAACAAGGACAAGCCTCCGATTTCTTTCTTCCAACTCCCAGTGCTTGCTGCATTCTAGGCTACCGGGGTCTTAGGAAGAGACGTGAAGAAGCCTTAGTCCCTGCCATCCACTGGGCTCCGGGCTCAGCCAGACTTCTGCCTGGAGGGCCCGAGGCGCAGAAGCTGCCCCCAAAGGAGCCTAGGTGCCCAGAATCTAGCCTGAAGTGGGCCGGCAATCAAGGGGTTAACTGCCCCAGCCTCTGGCTTTGCTGAACCCCACCCTACTCCCCAACAGAGGGAGGAAGTTGCAGAGAATCAGGGCTTGTGTGAGCCTTTAAGAATTTGAAGAATGTCCCATTTCCCTTGGGGGGGGTGGGAGGGGTCGGTAGGGGGAAGGAGACCAGTGGAAGCTAATAGAGGAGAAGGGGCAGCTGAAGGAGAAGCCAGGACAGAGCTGTGACCCTCCCTCTACCCCAGGCAGTCTTCCCAGTGTCCCAATCCCTCCCAGAAGGGAGGTGATGATTCATGGTGCTTCTTGGGCTTGAGATTTTATCAGAAAATCTGTTTCCCCAGCACCTGGCACAGGTTGGCACCTAGCAGGCGGCAGGGCAGGCAGTAAGCGCCAGCCCCAAGGAGATGAGGCTGTGGTATGTGCAGGGGAGGGGAGGGCAGTAAGGGGGAAGACAGCCTTTCACAGGGGTTTAAAGCCCCAACTCCTTTTAGACAGGTCCCAACGTTCCCCTCCCAGGTGAACTTCAGCTGCAGAAAACCTCCTGACTGAGAATTTAAAAGAAAAAGAAAAAGGACTCAAGTCAGATCTTGAATCTTTCTGAACACTGATCTTGCCGCCTACTTGCAGTGACTTGACCTTCTGAAGCCCCGCCTAGTAGCGTGGCTGTGAGGTCCTACGTGAGCCCTGAGCTGAACGCAATCAACCTGAAACTGCACGGGATGGGATGGGGGTATCCCCCTGGAATGGGGGAACCCACCTCTCCCCACCTCCGCACAGTAGACCAGAGCAAACTCCACTGGAAAAGACATGAAGGTCTCCACCTCCCACCAGGCAGGGAATAGATCTGCCTGGGGCCAGGCCACTCCCTTCATGCTGCCCCCACTTCTCAAGAAATGACTACTGGGAAGGGCCGTGGCCAGGAACCCCCAGGCCTAGTGCCCAGACCGGCTGGTAGCAGGCAGGGGAGAGGAAACAGTCAGGTGCTGTCATGGGGAAAGAAATGTGGAAGGCGAAGTGGAGAACACAACTGAGCAGAACAGGACCTTTTCTTGAAAGACCATGCTGGATCCCTCTCTCACAGCAGAGTGCGGTGGAAGGAACAAGCTTGCTCTACGGGGTTTGAACTGGCCTGTCACTAGTCCTTCATCTTGGGAAAGCCCCTTCCCTTCCTGAAGCTTCAGTTTCCTTCGCTGTAAAATGGGCATATTAACAGCCCTAACTTCATCCAGCTGTGGTGAGGAGGACTCAACATGGTTAAAACATATGCAGCAGAGTGTGGAAATGCTGGGCCATGTCAAGGAAGCACTAGGAGGGAGCCCAATGCCCGCCCAGCCCCCGCCCAAGGCAGGACTCACGCGTTGCAGTAGGGCTTCTTCTCATAGCCCTTGTAGTTCTTCATGTTGAGTGTCATCTTGCAGGTCTCGCAGTGGAAGCATGCTTTATGCCAGAACTGGGGACAGAGGCAGAGGGAGGACACCCGTCAGACACCAGGATTCAGGAAAGGGGCTCAGGCCCCAGGAAGGAGCACTCCATCCGCGGACTGGAACACACCCACACCCCAGGTGAGCTGGGGCCATCTCAGGTCACAGGCTCTGGCCGCTGATGACACCACCCTCCCCTGTCCCATTGGAGCTATCCGGAGGGGGACAAGGGCACACGCAAGGTTGAGTGGGGAAGAAGCCAGTTATAATAGTGGCGAGCAGCCCCCAGAAGGTCTGCACCGCTTCCCCCAGACCACTCCCTCTGACCAAGCAGAAGCCTCATTGCTTATGCAAAGCTGCGCCAGGGTTGCTAAGAAGCCGGTGCTGAACGTGAGGGGCAGCTCCTCAGCCTTGACAGAGGAGGAGGGCCCAGCCCCCATGCACCCAGTCCCTCCTAGCTCCCACACCAGGGCCTCCAGACACACCTGGACCTGGGCAATGCGCCAGCCCCAATGCCTCCCCGCTTCCTGAGTGACCCCTGCCCAGACTGGGTGTGGGTGCCCCAGGCTCTAGCCACCACACCCACACCCTTCCCCCATCCCTCAGCTGGTCTTCCTCTGAGGCACCGCCCTCCTCTGCTTGGAGGTGGACGACCCCCCCCCCCCCCCCGCAATAGTGGACATCAAAGCCCCACCCTGACTAGCTGTGTGACCTTGGTCAGGACCTACTCTGAGCCATTTCTGCGTCTGTAGAATGGAAATCACAATACCCATCTCTCTTGGGATTGTTGAGGTTTCAATGAGAAATCACCTACAGAGCCCTCAGCGTAGCACGTGGCATCCCTACTTACTCGGGTGTCAGGTGCTGGGCGGGGCGTGGCAGCTTGGCGGGAGGTGGGTGTGTCTTGGAGTACAGGTGGGGCTCTGCCGTGCCCAACCACAGCTACAATGCGTGTGAGTGAGAATGCGTGACAGGGAAGACTCCAGTGAAGCCCAGGGACCCAGAACAGAACAGGGATCCATCCAGGGTGGCTGAGGGAGGGGAAGAGAGTCAAAGACCGTAAGGGCAGGGGAACTGATGCAACAGAGGTGAGCCCACCCTGAGAAAACTGATGCTCACGCGAACCCAAGCAAATGAGAGAAATCTGCCCCTGGCAGCCCAGGACGAGGCCCCCAGATCAGCACCCACCAGGAGTCCAGCTTCCAGGACCCCAGAATCCGGGCTGCTGGGGTGACCCAGCTGGCCCGTCCCTGCCCCACTTCCCAGCAGCCAAGGGAGACACTCCTGACCCCTCAAAGAAAGAGGCCAGAAGCCAGGGAAGGGCACAGGGAGACTTTCAAGGTGCCCAGCACACACCCAGTTCTTGGCCACCTGTCAGGAAATTCCCCCAAGGAGGTGCTTTTCAAAATGTGTTTCCCAACCAAGGGGTGCTTCTAGGACACTTCGGAGAAGGGGACAGAAAAAAGGAAGCTGAGACGTTGGCATACTACCTCCCTCACCCTGGCCCGCTTCAACCAGAGACGACGGGGTAATTTGGGGGATAATCACCTTCTAACAGGGTACTTTCCCCATCAAGGAGACCCAAAGGACTCTCCAGTGGTGGAACAGTAAACGAAGTGACTGGAGAACTGCTCTTTGGGAAGAAGGTCAGCAGGAAATCTGGAAGCAAGGACCTCCACCCCAACCGGGGCCTATCCCTGAGTCCAGCCCACACTCCTCCCGGTGCAAAACCCCAGCACAGACGACCCACCAGAAAGCTAGAATGGGGTAGTCCCTGCCCCCACCAGCCCGCGAAATGAAAGCCCCTCTCCCTCCCCAATGCCTGGGAGGCACTGGCAGAGTGCCCCAGCCCTGTCACCACCCAGTCTGCTGGCCTCTGCCTGCTTAGCTGCACATGTCCCTGCCTGGGCCCCTACCCCCGCAGGGGCCTGCCAGGAAAAACATTCTCTGGAATCCAGACCATGACCCACTTTCACACACACGTAGGCAGGAATCCGCACTGTCCTAGGCCTGGGGACCTCCGAAGCTGCCCCCTGATTGACTTGGGGGAGAGAAGGAGAGAGACACAGACACTTGCACCCTAGCCGACAGCCAGGTCCCCCCCTCCGGAGCCAAGCCCCTTGGGAAGGGGGCAGAGTATACTGGCCAGGCTGGGGTACAGGGCCAACAGCCAATCCGGGGGTTCCACAAGACACACACACACACACACACACACACACACACACACACACACACACACACACACACACACACACACACACACACACACGCCAGCTGCCACTGGGAGGAAGGGGAGCCCCCGTACAAGGGAACGGTGCCCATTTCCATCGGTAGCTCCTCCCCACCTCACCCCCACCCGCCTTGCTCTCAGCTACACATGTTAGAGGCTGAGGCAGTGGTCATCTGTTCTCTTACAGGGGGTCCAGGAACAGGAAAATGAAAACGAGTGGACTGAGTACCTTCAGGGTAACTACGGAACTCGGTCTCTGCATCTGTAAAGAGGAACTAAAACTCCTGGTCCCAAAGAGGTGCTGGGAGATGACACAGGCTCCAAGCCTGGCACACTAGCTGCTTCTCATCACTTCCCTCCCCTCTCTGGAGGAGGGCTCCAAGGTTCAAGAAAGTCCAGCAGCTCCTGCCGCTGTGTCCTTTTGGGGTAGGAAAGCGAGGGGAGCAGGGGCAGAAAATGACAAGTCATTCAACAGCCCCTTTGGGCCAAGCCTGGGCTGGGAACTCTGAGGGGACCCCAAATGAAAAAAACCCATCCCTGTCTCAGTTGGGTCTAGGGAAATAAGTCAATACAACCCCACAATGAGCCTCTGTCTGCCTCTTTCCCCTGCCCCACGAGCCCTGTCTCAGAGCAAGAGTCCCCTCTTTCTTTTCAATTTTTTTTAAAAAATCTTTTTTGTATTTTTTGGCCGCACCATGCGGCATGTGGGAATCTTAGTTCCCTGACCAGGGATCGAACCCCCGCCCCCTGCCTTGGAAGCACAGAGGCTTAATCACTGGACCACCAGGGAAGTTCAAGAGTCCCCTCTTTCTTGGAGGCCACAGGTAAGAAGATTTCAGAGAAGCATCCCGGGACTCAGGGAGCAAAGTTACCTCTAGGCATGCAACTTGAATCCTCCCTGCTGCCCCAGAAGTCCGCTGTTTCCCTATTCACCAAAAACCAGACCTCTGGTGCCTGTGAGAAGCCTCTCAGCCCATCTCCTAGGCTCCAGCATCGCCCTCAACTCTCCCTTGCCTGCAGCTCCAAAGCTGCCACCAACTCCACAGAAAGGCAAACAAAGGCTGATGGGACAGAAGCAAGATCCCCTGCACTTGGGTGAGGCCAGCCCTGTCTCTCTGGAATCGCCATGGAGGTGCGGAAGCGGCTGCTCACAGCTCTGGGTGAGGGGGATGCGTGAAGTTCGGGTCGCTGTGCCTGCAGCCTGGTACCTTGCCCTCTGCACCCGGGCTGCCTATGACTCAGGGTTGGAGTATGAGACCTCTCCCTCCCTTCCTGTCACCCAGGGTTACAGTTTCTCACTCCTCCAGGGGCAACCCTAGCCCCACCCTGGCCAGGTCACCAGCCTAGCTCAGTTGGCCACCTGGGAGGCTGGCTTAAAGGCATAGACCGTGGCTGCACCACCCCAGATTCCTGGTTCAAGAGCCCAGGCCCAGAGCATTCCTCAGGCCAGGGTCAGGAAGGGGAGGGACCACTGTTAATGAGATAGTGTAAATAAAAGTACTTTTTGCAAACACAACAGGCAGAAGAGCTGAGCACGAAGAACTTTAGATTTGAATTCCAGCTCTGGCAGAAAGGGGAGTGAGCTGCATGACCTGTCTGAGCCTCTGATTATGGGGTTCTTAATTTACAGGAGCGATCACATCTGCTTGGTAAGGCTCCTGCGAAGACTGAGCCTGGCACATTCCAATGAGTCGTAGCTATTATGAATGGATGGTCACGGGATGATCGTGCGGTGCTCTCAGCTAGGAAATGAGGCACCAGGGCTGCAAGGCCTTTTCTCCTTTTTTGTGTCCAGCCCAGCTTCCCTCTACCTTGCTGCCACCTGTGGGGGCTGAGAGGAGGGTGGTTCAGACAGCCAGAGGCAGAGAACTCTCCCAATGGGGGAGTCCGGGGAACTAGCAGCTCACCAATCCTCAACCCTTCCCAAATGCCTCCACCTGTGTTCAGGAGCCCGGCGAAAGCAAGCCAGGGCAGACGGACATGGCAAGACTCTTGACAATGCAGGTCCCCAGATACGACTGCTTCCTCACAGGGTCTAGGACAAAACTCCACCTCCCTCAAAATGTAGAGGACGTTGTGAGACACAGCCCCTCTCCCTCCCCAAAGGCCCTGCAGCAGCCCCTGAGAGTGCCTGGCACAAAGTAAATGCTCAATAAATATTTGTTGAATGAATGAGTGATGTCACCCTGTTTCTCCCCCAACTCTGATCCCATAAGTCCTCTGGGGAAGCAAATCTCGACCTCAAACACCAGCAATACATATTTATTCAGCACACAGAGCACACTAGGTATGGCAGGTTGAGGGCAGGGTGGCCATCAGAGGTGACATAGCTTTTAACCCAGCTAAGTCTTTCAGGGAGGAGAAAAGGCTAACACCAAGGACGTAGCTTGTGCTCTGGGTCATGTCGTGTCGTAGGGAAATTGCAGTGAAACAGGCAAGTCTAATTTGACTCTCTCCTGTTGTAAAGGGGAAGCCTTGCGAAGTTGGTTAGCAACTGTATCTATGGGACCGAAGGTTCCCCCTCAGGTCTCAGTCCTCCAGGCACCAGGTCCCCATTCCAAGTGCCTGCCCTTACTACCTGAAGGGGGTTGGGAGGAATAGGTCTGATACCTGGATATTCCAGGCCTCCTGCTCAGTGCAGGGGTGAGGTGTCCCCAGGGCCACCTCCTGTAAGGAGAGTTCTAAAAAGAGAGAGGAATCACGAACTCTCACTTCCCAGGGCAACCTCCACCTGAATGTCCTCTTTCTGCGAGGGCAAGAGAACAGCTGGGGAGGGCACCTTGAAGGATCCCTGCACCACTCCGCTCTGACTCCAAAGGTGTGGGGCTGGAGAGAGTACCCCAGCAAGGTAGGCAGGGCACAGCCTATACCACATCCCCTTCCGGGCACTTTAGTGCACTTCCCCACCTTCAAGGAAAAGACATTACCATACCCATTTGATAGATGGTGAACACTGAGGCCTAGAGCCATTCGTAGAGCTGGCAGGAGCAGACCTGGAACCAGGACCAAGTCTCCCAACTCCCAGGCTAGCAATCCCTCCATCATATATTGCTTCTGCCTTATGTGGGTGGAAAGTGGTCATAGCCTCTTCCCAGTTCATAACCGTGCAGAAGAAGGAGCGCACAGGGAACTCAAGATGCAGAGACCAAAATCCCTATCACCGGGGAAGGGCAAAAACCCCAGTGTGCAAGGACAGAGAGCTCTCAGGTCCTGCCTGCGAGCTCAAATCCTGCCTTCCGGCATGGTCATTGGGAGGAAGGTCAGTACCCACAACCCTTGTACCCATAACATGGCCTTCCTCTCCACCTGCCCAGCCAGGCCCAGGACTGTGAAACAGCAGCAGCCCCATATGCCCCTTTCCTCCAAGAGCAATTTCAAATGCATCTCAGAACCTTAGAACCCCACCCCTTCACCCTGACTCAGAGACCAAAGGTCACTGAGGAAGCACCAACCCCCAGGTGGAGGGGAAAGACAAAAGTATCCAACGAACTGCGCTTTCCCAAACAAAACCTGGCTCCAGGTGGGCTCTGCACCCCTCTTCCATCCCATGCCCCCCAGCCCCTGCCGGTCCAGACAGGAAGGAGGGAATCTTTGGACTTGGAACAGGCTTTAGGAGGTGGATGACAGGCACGATGAGGAGGGGGACAAAATCGCACAGGCTGCTCCTCCAGACTGGGGAGGGGATGCAGAGAGGAGGTGGATTTGGCCTTAGGGTCTTCGGGAGACTAAAAGAGGCCAGGATCCTACCCCAAACTGCCGGAAATACCCAGTTCTACTCTCCGCCCCCCTCCAAAAGTATAATGGCAACCAGATGAACGAGTCCAGCATGATTGGGGCGGGGGGAGGAGGAAGACGCGTAAGGGCCCCCAGGGGACAGTGAATTTCCAGAAGGCCACCTTCCCATCCCCCTAACACCTCCCCCTTTTCTTGGCTTCCCCTGAACTCAGCCAACCCCACCCTCCACTGGGGAAACCTGCTTTGAAAAGTTAGCTCTTTGTTCTACAAGCTGGACTCAGCCTCTGAGCACAATTTCAGGAGATTTCTGTGAAGCGACCCCCACCCACCCTACTCCAGCACGCGACCCCTCCCCGGTCCGGCTGGGCGGACCAGCACTGGGAGTTGGCTTCCAATTTGAGGTGGGGGCTGGGAAGGTACGGAGGACGTCTGCTAGTCCATTAACCGCTCACCCACCAAGAGAACTGCAGGTCGTGCAAAAAAGGGGTCTCGCAGTGAGGCTTGGGGCCTTATCCGAAGGCCAGTTCACCAGATGCAACACTCGCCGGCTGATAGCCCCCGCCCTCCAGTCTCCAGGCCAGGAAGCCCGGCCATTCGCCGCCGGAGCGGACGGTTTCGCTGGGGCCCCCAACCTCTGCCCCGCCCCCCCGCCGCCCCCTCCCCCAGCGCCCAGCGCTTCCGCCTACTTGGCGCTAGGCGAGGCGAGGAGAGGGAGCGGCCGTCTCCTCTCACTCTCCCGGCCCTAGGGGGCGGGACTGCACCCCTAACCTTCCCTCACTCCCCACCCCCACTCCGGGGCCTGGCTTCCCTACTCCACTCGCGTCCTCCCAACCCCTGGGCACAGAGCCCACTCTTCTCCAGTAGTGGCTGCCCGCCACGCGTGGACTCCTTGCCTTGCCCCGATCTCCTGGTTTCCAGACTGGGGTCTGTCCCCAAACCCCACGACACCGCCCTCCCTCCCTCCCTCCTCCCAGGATCGCGGGGATGAGGCGGCATAGACCCAGCCCCGCTCTCCTCCCCCGATCTGGAGCACTGTTCGGGGACTGCAAAGACGCGCCTCCGGGTCCCGCGTCTCACCTTATCCAGACAGTTCACCTTCTCCGTAGGGTACACGATCTTGCCGCACCGGGCGCAGTTGGGATTCATGGCTCCGGGAAAGGCTAGGGCGGGGACGCCGGAGCTCGCGCACGTTCTTCCCTGGAGCGAGCTGGCGGGAGACGGCCGCGGCTGCAACTGCACAGGAGACGGCGACGGCGGCTGGAGCTAGGGAACTGGCCTCCGCCTCCGCCCTCCTTCCCCTAATAAACACAGCGGGGAGGAGGGGCTGTACCGGGGCGGGGACGCGCCGCGGGCGCGGGCAGGGGCGCGCGCGGCGAGGCGCGCTCCCCGGGCGACCCGGGGCTGCGCGGGGGCGGGTTCCGGGGACGACTGCGGGCCCGGGGGTACGCGCCTAGGTGAGCTCCCAAGCAGAAGGAGCCCTGGAGAGATAGGCCCGGAGGCTAGGCGCGGACAGACGACCTTGCCCAGGGTACTTCCGGCGGGGCGGAGCCGATCTGGCTGCACATCTGGGCGTCTGGGCTGCAGGAGGCGGGCAAACCCCTCGCACCCCTCCAGGGTGGGGTTTGAGCCCACCCGAACACCAAATCAGATTCTCCAGATTTGGAGACTTCCTTTGTACCCGTTGGTACCCGGCGAGAACATGCGGACCGAACGGGAAGCCCCTGCTCCGCCCTCATTAGCCTTCCCCTGCAACATCCTTTCCCACATTTGTAGGGCGGAACCAGTCCCTCCCGCCAGGACTCAGCGCCTCGCAGCTCGAGTTAGGTTTTCCTTCCCCGCGCCTCTGCCGTGCAGCTTTCCTGTGGTTCCCCGGATCCAGGGGCCTTCTACTTTCTGCTTGGCCCCTTTTCCTCTTTCGTTCCTTTCTCTATATCCTTACTCTCCACCTTTGGTGTAGCGTTGACTTAACGCCCAAAAGAGCAGTATCCAAGCCCAGGGACGGCGTGGGGGTATAGCTCAGTGGTAGAGCATTTGACTGCAGATCAAGAGGTCCCTGGTTCAAATCCGGGTGCCCCCTCGTAGTTTTTTCCTAAACTTATGTAACTAATATAATTCATTCTTGACTCATATTTTAACCTTGGGTTCTAGGTTAAAGAAAGAACTGAAAAGCTATTTAAAAATTCCTTCCTCATTTTCCAACCGTAACGGAAAGCTTTCGGCTTTATTTCGTACTCCGCAGGACGAGGGGGTGGGTACAGGCACAAATCAGGTACAAAAGCTGCAGGTCCCCACTACCCACGCCAGCGGTATCAGGATTTCTGCGGTCACCGCTGGCAGCCTCAGGGGTGTCAGGCAGTTCCAGGAGCTGGTTCAAGAGACAAGACTCCCCCAAATTCGTGTTCAGTTTTGGGTGGGGCTGGGTCAAGGGAAGGAAACCCACAGACACAGACTTTCTCCAACTTAAACTTTCTTTATTACAGGTGACAGGCGCATGCCGTGTTCACCTTTCCCTATTGCTCATGCCACCGGCAGAGTGAAAGCACTTCGAGAACGTGGAAATGGCCAATGCCGACCCAAAAGTTCATTTACAAAAATAAAGTTACATCCGGATGTAAACTGATATAAACTAATGTAGTGGTTCTCAAACTTGAGCTTGTGTCAGAATTACCTGGAGAGTTTGTTAAAGCACCTCCCGGTTTCTGATTCTCTTGGCCTGGAGTGGGACCCCGAGAATGTGCATTTTTAACAAGTTCCCAGGGAATGCTGATGCTGCTGGACCACACTTTGAGAACCACTGAACAAATAATAAAAGGCCATCAAGTTTCATAACCTAAAGACAGGGACAGATATCTATTGGCTGCGTGACTGACAGTATCACTGTTGGATCCGAGGAAAACGAGAAGGGAGCAAGGCCTCTCGACTAGGTTTTGCCCAAAAAAAGGAAAAAGAAAGGATAGTGGGAGAGGCATGCTTCTTCAGACAGGGGGCAATTGTGATATTTTAAACTCGGAATTTGGTTGTGTCAGCCCTCGGGGCCCCGGGGGAATACTACTCAAATGCATTTTTTCCCCACGGCTCCCATTACTGTGCGATGCGTCGCGAAGCTGGACATGGCGATTAAACAGATCTGCTGTGCGGTGCAAAGCCCAGACCCGAGAAATAACTAATTTTTCACCCCTTTCCTGGACACCAGGCCTCAATCTCACCACCTGTAGGTGTAACGGGCCAAAGCCCTGCCTTTGAACTCATATAAAGAAGGAGAAAGCTGTCCACTTTTCACCCTCCTTCTTACATCTATGCTGTGTCCCGTTAAACTTCGCCACTATATAAACCTTCTGAACTTGGATTCTCTTCTAAACTGCCTGGTCAGAGTATGAACTAGGCAAAATAATATTGCCCGCCCCAACATTCCATCACCCACCCACCCCGCAAAGAAACTGTTATTAACATTAAACCAGTAAGTCTTGAAGGGTCTCAGGGACTGGAATGGTCTCAGCCTTCTTTCTGCCTGCTCAGGCTTCTTGCCACTGAGTGGGGGTATTCAGTTGAAACATGGTAGAGTCACCCCGTGTGACTTCTGGGGAGAGAAAATATTCACCAGGTGCAAGAGGATCTCCAGGATCCTCTTTAGATCCTGGATTCAGAAACCTCAGACTCCTGCGTTATTCGGGGTTAACCTGAGTGGCTGTGAAAAACAGACAAGTAGACAAGGGGGCACCCGGATTTGAACCGGGGACCTCTTGATCTGCAGTCAAATGCTCTACCACTGAGCTATACCCCCTCTATGGACAAAATGTTGGTAAATTCTTTTTAAATCCATTCCAAATTTTTCCTTCTGAAAACATCCAAAATTAGTTTCTTCTTGTTACATGATACTGAATTTAGTAATAACGAGTTTAAAAAGACTAACTAAAAACATGGAATTTTGAAAACATGTGAACTTAGGTACCAATCAGCCTTTTCTAGGTTCAATTCTTTATCCACAATCCCACTCATCTCTTCACCCTAAGAAGTCAGAGAAGAGCTTCTTGCAAAACTGAATAGAGAATCCTTTCCCCTGGTCTCTCTAAAAGGAATGCAAACACCAGCTGAACAGACATCTCCACTGAGAGACTTTCCTGGGCTGTATTCTCTAGTGGTCCCTCTCTCTTTTTATGAAGCAACTACTATGTGCCCCACTCTAAGTGCAGAATATACTTTCAAATAGAAAGACACACAGGTTCTCAGTCTCACTGAGTTTAAAATCTAGTGGAGTCAGAATAGAAACAAATGAACAAATGAATAAACAAGGAAATGCCCAGTAGTAATAAGGGAAGTGACTAAAATGAAAAACAAGACGGTGTCTTAGGGAGGTCCAGGGGGGTATTTCAAGGCGAATAGTCATGGAAAACTTTTCTTTGCAGGTGAGTTTGGAGTTAAGATGTGAATGATATGAAAGTGACAGCCATTTGCCCAGCCCATCTGTCAGGGGCAGGCATTCCAGCTAAAGGAAATGGCCACTGCAAAGGCCCTAGGGCCAGAGTAGCTGGAGGAACAGGAAACAGGGGAGAGTGATTCAAGAGAGCTGGAGAAGTAGCCAGAGAGCCTTATAGGCCCAAGTAAGGAGTTTGGATTTTATTCCAAATGGATGAAAAGCCAGCCGTTGGACAGTTTTGAGCAGAGGGACTGGAAATCATCATTCACGCTATTGTGGGGGAGATTTACAGGGAGTGAAGAATAGAAACAGAGAATACATACAATGGAATACTATTCAGCCTTAAAAAGAAGGAAATTTTGCAATATGCAACAACAGGGGACATTATGCTAAGTGAAATAAGCCAATCATAGAAGGGCAAATACTGCATGATTCTACTTACATGAGGTACCTAAAACAATCAAACTTATAGAAGCAGAGAGTAGAATGGTGGTTGCCAGCGATGAGGGAGAGAAATTGGGAGTTGCTAATCAATGCGTACACAGTTTCAGTTATACAACATGAATACGTCTTAGAGAGCTGCTGTTGAACGTTGTGCCTATAGTTAACAGCATTGTATTGTGCACTTAAAAATCTGTTAAGAGGGTAGATCTCATGTTAAGTGTTCTTACCACAATAAAGGAAAAGAAGAAAAGTGGACACAATAAAATTTTTAAAAAGAGAGAGAGAGAGGTTAGGTAGGAT
The DNA here is from genome assembly GCF_949987515.2 of Delphinus delphis. Taxonomy (NCBI): domain Eukaryota; kingdom Metazoa; phylum Chordata; class Mammalia; order Artiodactyla; family Delphinidae; genus Delphinus; species Delphinus delphis. Next base: position 21,905,740 of record NC_082701.1, read on the forward strand.
TCTATTGCAACAGTGCAAGTGAGAGATGGTAGCGATGTCTGAGACGACAGTGACGTATTAGTTTCCTGTTGCTGCTGTAACAAATTACCACATACTTATTTGCTTAAAACAACACAAATGTATTATTACCTTACGGTTCTGGAGGTCAGAATTCCAAAATCAATTTTACTGGACTAAAATCGAGGTGCTGGTATGCCCGCATTTCTTCTGGAGGCTTTAGAGTAGAAACAGTTTCCTTGACTTTTGTAGGTTGGAGAGTCCGCCAGCATTTCTTGGCTCATGGCCCCTTCCTCCATCTTCATAGCCAGGGTTGCATCTCCTTACCTTCTGATCTCTGCTCCTGTCCTCACGTCTCTCCCTCTCTGACTCTGATCCTCCTACCTCCCTCTTATAAGGACTCTTCTGATTACTCAGATAATCCAGGGTAATGTCCCCACCCCAAGACCCTTAATCACATCTAGAAAGTCCCTTTTATTATGTAAGGTAACATATTCACAAGGGCCTTGGGATGTGGACATATTTGGAGGCCCATTTTTTAGCTTATCACAGGGGCAACAGCAGAACTAGAGAGGACAGCAGGCATCCAGATTGACCATGGCAGGGGAGCCATGTCCTTCCTGTACACTGGATGGCTTGAGAAAGATGAGGGAGAGAGAAGAATCAAGAATGACTCTTCTTTAGAGTCACTGTTGGTGGGAAAGTAAATTGCTGCAGCCACTATGAAAAACAGTATGGAGGTGCCTCAAAAAACTAAAAATAGAGTTGCCATATGATCCAGCAATCCCACTCCTAGGCATATATCTGGACAAAGCTATAATCCAAAAAGATACATGCACCCCCGCGTTCATAGCAGCACTATTCACAATAGCCAAGACATGGAAACAACCTAAATGTCCATCGACAGATGACTGGATAAAGAAGATGTGGTACATATATACAATGGAATACTACTCAGCCATAAAAAAGAATGAAATAATGCCATTTACAGCAACATGGATGGACCTAGAGATTACCATACTAAGTAAAATCAGAAACAGAAAGACAAATACCATATGATATCACTTATTTGTGGAATCTAAAATATGACACAAATGAACTTACCTAGGAAACAGAAGCAGACTCACAGACATAGAGAACAGACTTGTGGTTGCCCAAGGGGCGGGGGAGGGATGGCTTGGGAGTTTAGGATTAGCAGATGCAAACTATTATATATAGAATGGATAAACAACAAGGTCCTACTGTATAGCACAGGGAACTATATTCAGTATCCTGTAATAAACCATAATGGAAAAGAATATGAAAAAATATATGTATAACTGAATCACTTTGCTGTACACCTGAAACTAACACAAAATTGTACATCAACTATATTTATTTATTGATTGATTGATCAATATATAGTTTTACCAAGTGAATCTCTATGTTGAAGGTATCTAGTCAAATCTTGCCAATAGTAGACATTATTTTAAAGAAATACACTAATACGCCAGCCCCCCCAAAAAACATGTTGTTATTTTACTTATTAGACATTACAGTGTCTTCCTTTGTTATATTACAAAGCTCTTAGGCTCTAAATTAATTAAAGTATGAGATGGGCAGAAAAATAATTGGAATGGGTAAAAAAATTTAATGTAGCATATTACAGACATGGCATTTCAAGTCATTTATGAGGAGAATTTTTCCAATGGTTTTCAAAGTACTCCCTGGAGCCTCTCCTGTAGGGAGGGGGGGAAATGGGGGTAGGGAGTGTTGCCAGGTTGGAATAACTCTCATCCTTCCCCATTTGAACCAAATTTAACTGTTTTACATAGTGAACTTATTGGTAAGCTGATCTGAAGGGTTCTGGACCTAGGATCCTGTGCTGCCAGCAGACTCTGGTCACTAAGCCCTTCCTCTCCCTAGACATTCCAGAGCTGTCACTGCTGCTCTCTGGAAAGAGTCACGCTGTCATCAGGATAGAAAGACTCTGAGGAGTCCTTCTTCACCGAGAGCCTTTCATTCCCCTTCCCTTCTAGGAGTCGTGAACTTCAGAACCTCTGCCTCCGACACCCACTCCCTTTAATTCTCCAACTATATTTTAATAAAATAAAATTTTTAAAAAAGAATAACTCTTCTTTTTTGTCTTCACTATCTGGGTGGATGTGGTTTCCTGAGATAAAGAACTGAGAAAGGAGTAAGTTTAGGAAAAACAAAAACAAAAAAACCCCTCAAGAGTTTCTTTTTAAAGCTCTGAAACAGAATGTAATAAAGTACAACCTCCTAGCCTCATAGACTTCACATTCTAGTATGAGGTCAATATGCTAAGTTTGAGGTGCCCTGTAGACATTTAAGTGGAGATGTTAAGTGTGCAGGTGGAGATCCAGTTAATTCTGAAGTTCAGGGAAATGTCCAGGTTGGAAACATAATTTGGGGAGTTGTCAGTGTATAATTGGTAGCTGGTGAAAGAGGGAGTCAATCCCAAAAGTGTGCTTCGACTCATACTTCGACTCATACTGCCTTGTGAGAACCAATTGTTAAATTTTCAGGAATTTTTAAAGCCAGTTGACTTCACTGGAAATTGACAGGTGGGCGAATTTGCACTATGGGAATTGGCAAATGCTAAAAATCAGGTCCCCTGGAGCCAGTCGTCAGCCATTTATCAGCACAACCCTGCTCCTGACGGCTTCTGACTTTCTCCAGAAAGGAAGAGGCCAGCTCTTCAGCACTCTCTGAGGAGGAAAGATAAGGTGTAGAAGGTTTGAGACTGGAGAACGTATGTGAAATAGTCATTTTAGAGAGTGAGAAAGTGAAACTAGTCAGTCAGTGGTGGAAGAGTCCTAAACAGGGAGACTGTCTGAGATTGGTGGAGTGACCCAGACTTCTGAGCTCTCCCCTAACAACATTTTGCTGCTTGGGTGCAAGCTCGGTAGAATGCCAGAGTTGAGTTTAATTAGGTTTGGCTGATAGGTACCACCCAGGGCTTATAGTGAACCAGGCACTGTGCCACTGTGGGGAATACAAAAAGAAATGCAACATGATCCCCGCCCTCAAGGAACTTACAGTCTAGTTGGAGAAACAAGATACATACTCCAAGGGGAAAAAAATACCTGACAGTCGAGAGAGTAAATGTAGAGAGTAACAGAACTATGGAGACAGGTTATTGATAAGGAGAGAAATGAAGTCACAGGCTTTCTTAAAAATTGGTAGTGAGAAAGAAGAAATGGACAGGCGATAACAGCTAAAGGGAAGATTTTCCAGTCTAGGGAAAGCCTGTTGATGTTTGAAGGAGCCAAGCGAGTGGAAGAGACTGAAGATACTGGAGAGAATGGAGATACTGCGGGCATGTCTGGTACAAGAGCAGGGGTGTCTTGGGAAGGACAAGGGAAGCACTTCCTCTCCTGTGCAAAGCACAGGCTGGGGATCCAGTGCAGCTCGGGGTGCAGGCAGGGAGTATGGAAATTAGACTTAAAGAATTTCAAGATGCCAGAGGTACAAGAGGTGGTTGTTGTTGAAGGAGAGAAATCCCATCGCACACCCCACAGGACCTTCAAGCCCAGCTCAGACTGGACTTCGCCCTCCCCTTCTACCACCTGGGTGCGAATTGCCTTTTCTCTTCATTCTTTAGCATCACCCCAGGAAACCTGAAGCAATTGGTCATACATATCAAACTACTGTTAATCACCAATGCACTGTCTGGTCAGTAAACACTACAAATAAGCTGTAATCTCCTATTTGCCAGTAGAGGGGGTATAGCTCAGGGGTAGAGCATTTGACTGCAGATCAAGAGGTCCCCGGTTCAAATCCGGGTGCCCCCTTGTGCTTCCCTTTTAAACCTTGAATCATCCCAAAGATGGTACAAAAGAAAGGTGGTACTAACCAAGCGAATATTTGGTCATTCTTGAGTGTTTTCTGGGAATACAAAAAGTAATAAACTACAGCATCGTAGATTTTATATTCCAATGAGGTCAACGCGCAAAGGAATTTTCTGTGTTCTCTATCTCTACGTCAATGGTTCCCAGTCTGTGGTTTGGGAGTTGAATTCTTGGAGGTCTGCCTGTGAGACACTTTCTACGTAGGAAAAAAGAATTTATTTCATACTTGGTTACTTACCTGTTTCATTCTTATCCATTCATGAGTACAGTGGAGCTTTCCAGAGGCTACATGATGTCACAACAGACTAAATGTGGAAACATGAAAATCCAGCTGTCTTTCATTAAGCCAGATATTAAAGGGATTTCTAAAAGAACGTAAAGCAAAGCTACTCTTCTCATTATTTTTAAAATTTAAATACAGTTCTTTTTCATTTTAAAATGTTATGTCTTTTAACAGGCAGTGGATTCATTACCTTAAACATTTCGCAATTTAAATTTCTAATCTGGTAAATGTCAATAGATATAACTGTATAAACACAACCTCTTTGGAGTTCTCAATAACTTAAGAATGTAAAGAATATTCAGACAAAGATATTGGAGAATGACTGCTCTAAGTAAAGAGGTGGTTTGGGGAAGAGCATGCTGGGGTTGTGAAATGGCACAGGGAAGAGATGGCTTGTTCAAAAATACATGACATCGAAAAGAGTTTTGAAGAACATGTAGTGGATAAAGCAAGAAAGAGTCCTGAAATCCTAAGCAGTTTGGTGTTTCTGGAGTGTGAAGTGTAAGAGGCGAGGTGATGGGAGATGAGTCCAGGGAGAAGGTAAGCCACTTCGGGAAGAGATTCCAATGCCATCCTAAGGAGCTTGGACTTTATTCCATAGGCACTAGAGGGCCAGTACAGGCTTTTAAGCAACCAGAGGTTATGGTCAGACCATTTGGAGGCTGTTGCAATAGCTTTGAACCAAGGGCAGACTTTTAGATGCACGGACAGAAAAATTAGTAGCACCAACCAAGACAACTAATATAGGCAGAAAAGCAAAATTTCTGGGAAAATCATGATTTCGGCTTTGGACATCAGGTTGGAAGTGCCTGTGGGGTGGAGGTGTCCCAGTCATTGGTTCCATACATTGGCTAGAGCTAAGCAGAAATGTCTGGGCTGGAGATACAGACTTGGGAGTTCTCAGCATATTGATGGTAATGGAAGCTACTGGGTGGTGTGATCACTCAGGGAAATACACTGAGAAGGGACAATGAGTAAGGAGGAGAGAGCAATACAACAGAGTGGCTTAGAGTCTGTGCTTTGGAATCAGCCAGACTCAGGGTGCCATTCCATCTCTACCTTTCATGATCTGTGTGATCTTGGACACATGGCTTAACTTTTCTATTTCTCAGTTTTCTCATCTGAAAAATGAGAAGAATAATACCTAAATCACAGGGTTGTGGGGAGGATTCAAGAAGCCACATTCCTGTAAAATGCTTAACTCAATGACTGGTACTTAGTAGCACTCCAAAAATAGTAATTTCTATTATTATTAGCATCATGGAAACCATGGGTGAAGAGTGTCAAGAAGATGGGAAGGGCCCCAGTGTGAAACGTTGTGAGGTCAAGTAAGAGGAAGACTGAGGAGGGTCCTTGGATTTTGGAAAGAGTAGGTCATGGTGACCTTTCTAGTATAATTTTTCAGTATATATAATTTCTAGTATAATTTCAGTCATGTAGTGAGGACATAAACTACACTACAGGGGTTCAAGGAACATGTGCATGCAGGAAGTAAGGAAATAGAGACAGATCATTCCCAGACCTTTGGTTTTCATGGACCACTGAAATTACAAAGAGAAAAAAAAGGGCAGTGTTGGGATGGTAGAAAGTTGACAGTTGACATAGGAACATTTTTTAATTTTTTTTTTTTTTGCGGTACGCAGGCCTCTCACTGTTGTGACCTCTCCCGTTGCGGAGCACAGGCTCCGGACGCGCAGGCTCAGCGGCCATGGCTCACGGGACCAGCCGCTCCGCGGCACGTGGGATCTTCCCGGACCGGGGCACAAACCCGTGTCCCCTACATCGGAAGGTGGACCCTCAACCACTGAGCCACCAGGGAAGCCCAAAAGGAACATTTTTAACAAGAAAGATGAAAGAAGATAATCCCAGAATAATAGGCAGTCCTTTAAATTGAGCAAATGGAGCTTTATAAGAAACTGTGTTTTTCAAATATTTCTAATTTTGCCATAGATGAATAAAAATTCCTTCACGCAAGGATGCTGACGTATGGAGACCATAGAGGTAGACTTCTTCATTTGTTCAGCAATCATTCAGCATGTATTTACTGAGCCAGGCCCTATGCTGAATGCTGGGGATATACCACTGAACACAAAGGAGAACATGGACTCAGCCTTTCATGGAGCATATAGACTAGTTGGGGGAGATCGTTATTCAACAAAGTCATCAAATATATATTGAAGAATTGAAATAAATAGTAAGAAGGAAAAATACTATGTAAGAGAGGTCAGGGTAGAATTTCCCTAAGGAAAAGATTTAAGCTGAGATCTGAAAAATCAGTACACGTGAAATACGTGATACGGGTAGGCAGGGTAGAGTATTCCAAGCATGTGTGAGGCCTACGGGTATTCAGGAGCATGGATGGTATCTGGCACCAAAACGTCAACCCTGCAGAGCAAGACAGAGCACAGTGCAAGATGAGGTTAAGAGGTAGGACAATGATCAGGGCCTCGTAGGCTGTGATATGGATTTTAACTTTGATTCTAAGAGTACAGAAACCATTGGAGGATTTTCAGGAGAGTGACATAGTAATGTTTACGTTTCTGAAAAATTATTTCTGGCCATTGTATGAAGAGTGAGTGGATGGAGGGGGGAGAAATAGAGGTCAAGAGACATGTTAGGAAGCTTCAGAAATAGTTTAGGCAAGAGATGGAGGTGACTAGGTCTAGAGCATTAGCAGAGGAGATGGAGAGAAGTGGATATATTTGAGAGACATTGAGAAGTCAGACTGAAGAGAAATGAACAGGAATCCCAGAGGGACACCTGGATGGATGCTAGTTTCATTTATCAACAGAGACAAATATGATAATGAAATCATATATTCAGAAACACATGGAATTTGGCTGAGAAGTGAAGGAGAGAGAAAAACTGGTAACTAGAGAAACTGGCAGGAGCAAGTGAAGGATTTAAGAGTCATAAGAGAAATTTATAAATGTATAGATTTATAGACCTCTTAACGTTGAAGTACCCCAGAGCTTAGCCCATGGTCTTTTTAATTTACCCTTGCTTCTTTGTGAACTCATCCACTATCATGTCTTTAAATATACTTATATGCTGACGACTGCCAAATTTATATCTCCCTCTTTCTGGAACTCCAGGCTAATATGTCCAACTTGCTATTTAAATCTCTTTTGGTTGTCTAACAGACATCTAACTCAACATATCCAAAACTGAACTCATACTCTTACCCCCAAACCTGTTCCTCCCATTGCTTTCCCCATCTCAGTTGATGGCAATGCCATCTTCCACTTGCTCAGAACTAAAGCCTTGGAAACATTTTCTTCTCTTTCTTTTGCACCCCACATTTTGTTGGCTCTACCTCCAAAACATATCCAGAATCTGATCACATCACATTACTTCTATTGCTACCTCTTTAGTCTAAACCACCATCATTTCTCTCCTGAGTTACTGCAAGAGCTTCCCAATAGATCGCCTTATTGTATCTTTGTGTTCCCTCCCACAGCCTAGTCTCAAATAGAGTGATCCTTCTGACACGTCAGATCATGTCCCTCCTCTGCTTATGGCTCATTGTTTTCCTATTTCAGTCTGTAAATGTCAAAGTCCATAGCAGTGTACAAAGCTCTAATGATCCAATTCCATTACTTCTGACCTTCTGTCCTACTACTCTTCCCTTCACTTACTCTGTCCAGTCACTCCTGGCTTCCTTGCTGGTCCTCACATTGTTCAGGCACAATCCCACCTTAGGGTCTTTCAATGGTTGATGACTCTATCTGGACTGCTCTTCCCTAGACAGTCATATTGCTAGCTCCCTCACCTTAAAAATCTTTGCACTAATGTCAACTTCTTCCATGAGGCCCACACTGATCATTCTATTTTGAAATGCAATCTGCCTCTCCTCCCACTTCCAGATCCCTCTTACTTTTTTCTACTTTTGTTTTCATAGTACTTATCACCATCTAACATACTATATACTGCAATTACTACGTCTATGGCTTAGTATCTAATACCCACCTTCACCACCACCCTGGCTGAATGTAAGCTCCACAGGGCATGAATGTTGATCTGTTTTGTTCTCTCATGTAGTCTAGCATATGCCCAGAACAGGATCTGGCATAAAGTAGTCGTTTAATAAATATTTGAATGAATATATCGGCAGAAAGAAGTCCGAAGAATGGGAGAAGTTGAAGCAGTGAAAGGAGTAATTAATAAAGATATCTAAAATACAGATGGGTATGGGACCAAGCACACACATATGGAATTATCTGTAGCGCTATAATGGTACTTCTCAGTTATATCACAACCTAATGAAACCGTTTCGAACTCTTTCCCTCTAGCCCCCGACGCCGTGTGTTCTTTGGAGGCCCCTATACAGCACAGACCGTTTAATCATTTCTGAACCTCTAGCGTCCATCCAAGTCCCTGGCACATACTTATTGCTCAGAGAGGTTTTCCGATAAATTAAACCAATGTTTCTGTGTCCCAAACAACTACTTTCGAGTTCGTATTCGGCGTACTGGGTACCACGTACACTCCTGCAGCCCTCAACCACTCCTCCGCCCACTTCACAGAAAGAGTTCTACGCTATGTCCAGGATTTGTGACGTAATAAGACCGCGCCCTGGGGAAGAGAGGCGGATTGAACGAACACCGGGTCACGTGACCATGTTGGGCGGGGCGTTGGGGTTGAGATCTCTGTGGCCTTTATCCCTACTTCCTTTTTGTCACTTTCCGGCGTTCAAGATGTCGAAGCGAGGTAATTTTTGGCCTTGGGAGATCCTTCGCCATCTGTCGCGAGGTGGCTGCTGGCCTCGCCGGGAACGGCGGCCATGGACAGCTGGGACGCTTTGCTCTGCTCCGGGCCGGAGAGGGAGGGGAGGGACACCGCGAGAGCACCGGGAGAGCCCCCGAAAGTGACGGGAGGGCCTGGAGGGTTGAGTTCGCAGGATCCAGTCGTGATTCTTGGCTGAATCCCGCGGGTTCACTCCGCGCCTAGCGCTTCAGTAATGGGGTTGGAGTTAGACTGGCTTAATCCCCAGAGTGGGCGACTTGTGCGGTCACTCGCCTTGTAGGAAGAACTACGTGGTGCAAAAGTTGGATCGAGAATTGAGTCGTCCAGGTCCCTTAATCTCAATGTAACGTGCTAAGAGTGAGGAATTGGCTATTTGCCTTGAGAACTGGGTGGCACATGGGGAGGGGATAAGGAGTCCTAGAGAGAGCGAAACTACGGTGTACAGCTCCCCGAAGCACATGCGAATGATTATATAGCTTAAGAATGTGAAGGGACCTCTCCTGATTCCCTTCTTACTTACAGGACGTGGTGGGTCCTCTGGTGCGAAATTCCGGATTTCCTTGGGTCTTCCGGTTGGAGCCGTGATCAACTGTGCTGACAACACAGGTGAGACCTTCGGCTGCACTCTGCCAAACTGCCCCTTTTAAAAGCACTCAGTGGGCCTTTTGCTAATGACCCACTGAGCCGTCAAGAAAGGGCAGAGTGAAAACACCGCTTTTGGGTGAAGCGGCAGCATGTTGTGTTGTTTTGCTTCAATCGGTGGTGTGACAAGGCGTTCCACCTGGGGGAGGACTAACTTCTTGGGAGTGTGTGTGGAGGGGGAGGCCTTGGAGGTGTTGGAGAAATGCAGAACTGCCTAACAGGCTCTCAAGAAAAACGTTTTGTTGTTGTTTACTTCCTTGTATAGGAGCCAAAAATCTGTATATCATCTCTGTGAAGGGGATCAAGGGACGGCTGAATAGACTTCCTGCTGCTGGTGTGGGTGACATGGTGATGGCCACAGTCAAGAAAGGCAAACCAGAGCTCAGAAAGAAGGGTCAGTAGAGAGACCAAATCCTCCTTTTGGTCTGTGGACAGTTGAAGGACTTCTCCCTCTATTGGAAAATAGAACTGTAGTTTTACCATTCTCAGGGCCTCTTAAAGCTTGATTTTCTTTGAGAGGCAGTGTGAGTTAACCTGCAGTTGAAGTTCTATTCTTGCTGTCTTAAAGACCATTCTTTTATTTTTATTGGCATATAGTTGCTTTATTTACAATGTTGTGTTAGTTTTTACTGCACAGCAAAGTGAATCAGCTATACGTATACATATATCCCCTCTTTTTTGGATTTCCTTCCAATTTAGGTCACCGCAGAGCATTGAGTGGAGTTCCCTGTGCTGTACAGTTCATTAGTTATTCTCATTAGTTATCTATTTTTCACATAGTATTGATAGTGTATGGATGTCAATCCCCATCTCCCAATTCATCCACCACCACCACCCCACCCCCAGTTAAGTTCTTAGTTGGCTTCCATCGTAAGCTAGGGGCTTTTCATATTTACCCTGCCATTTCTCCCAGCAAGTTCAGCCAATAGTTAACAGACCACCTCACATATTTATACCGATAGAAACAAAAGCTCTGTCCTTCTGGGATTTACAGTCCATCCACGTAGTTCTTTCCCCAGCTCTCCTTTTAGTTCTTGGTTTTTTTGTTCCAACTTAAATCCCTTCCTTTGTGCCTCAGATTTTTGCTGTGCCCCCTACTAGGGTTGTCTCTTCTATGAGAGCAGGTCTTTAATTAATTGCTGACTCCTTGGCTACAAATGAACATGGTGGTTCCAGGTGAGATCACAGCCTTAAGACTTAAGTCACCTCAGGCAAGTTTCCTTTTCAGGAACTACTAATTTGAAAAGGAATAATTATACATAGATGAGATTAACTCAGGGTTGTGACTTGTCAAAAGTTTGGCATGGTTGCTTCTAAATGTCTTCTGGTAGAAAGTAAAACAGGGAGCTGCTCATTGCTTAATCGTGGACAACCCCCGAAAGTTTTCCTACTAGATGTATGGGTTAGAGGGGGGGCCTCAGACACTTCTGACTTGACTGACTTTAGAGCTTCTGATACTCAGTGTACTTGAGTTTCCAGCTCCTGAACTTTTCTCCTGTGCCTGCTTAGTCTGTCCCTGGCCTGGGATGTTTTGCTTTTCCTGAGAAGTCCTCTTAACGCACAGTACACGTGTGACAGGTCTCAGCCGTGTATCACAGTTACTCTTTGAAGGTCTGTATCCTACTCTATCCCCAGGTGTTTAGCCTTTTGGTCAGAAATCGTACTTTGTTGACCTCTAATATTCACTTGGCTTGGTAGGCAAGGAATAAGCATTGTGCCTAAGCATTGATAAATCAATGTGTTGATTGGGATCAGCATGCAACTAGACAGGCTTTCCTCTTAGAACACTTGCTGGGTCTGGTGTGTGGCCTGGGGAGCTGTCAGGGAAGGGCAGAACAATTGTCCATCACTATGGGTGAGGTGGCAGCAGGGTGTGCTGTCTCTCTCAGTCAGTTGTGGGACAGACCAGAGGACACTCATGGTTTTAAAAATAGTTCTGACTTGCCAACTCTTAATTTTTTCTTTGGTCCTTGTTTCTTCTAAATGAATACAGTTGACCCTTGAACAACGAGCAACGTGAGTTTGGACTGCATGCATCCATTTACAGATTTTTTTTCCCCCCACAATATATTACTGTACTACGCTATCCGAGATTGGTTGAATCAGTGGATGCAGAGGGTCAACTATAAGTTACACATGGATCTTAGACTGCACAGGGCTGGCGCCCCTAACCCTTCATTTTTCAAGGATCAGCTACATCTCCTGGCCTTAGACTTAATTATAACATAGAGAAATGTGGCAAGGAGCAGGACTGCAGGACTGGAAATCCAGAGTCCTGTATTTGTGTGGCCTTATTTGCTGGATGCATTTGTGAGAATTTAACTAAGTAGATGAGAGTCCAATGGAGGAGGGTCTCAGCCAATATTATCTGTCTCTCAGTGTGTTTCCCATTGTTAAAAAACTCAGAGACCATCTATGTACATAGATAGTACTTGCTTCAAGGATAGCCAGGATCTCTGTCCTTAGAAGATCCTGCATTTCTAGTGTCTGATATTAAATATGGAAATGTAACTATTATCCCTACTTTAGAAGAGGAAAACTTGAACTCCAGAAGATTAAGTAACTTGTTCAAGGTCTCCAGGTTACTGTCAGTCAGGATTTGAATCCATGTTTTCTTTTAAGTGCAGTAGATGCTTTGAATGTCTGGAAAAATGTTCACTTTAGGAGCAGGTAGCGTTTTTTGTTTGTTTGGTTTTTAAAATTTATTTTATTTTTACTTATTTATTTTTGGCTGTGTTGGGTCTTTGTCGCTGCGCGCAGGCTTTCTCTAGTTGCGGCGAGCGGGGGTGGGGGGGACTGCTCTTCGTTGCGGCGTGCGGGCTTCTCATTGTGATGGCTTACCTTGTTGCGGAGCACGGGCTCTGGAGCGCATGGGCTCAGTAGTTGTGGCGCACGGGCTTAGTTGCTCCACGGCATGTGGGATCTTCCCGGACCAGAACCCATGTCGCCTGCATTGGCAGGCGGATTCTTAACCACTGTACCACCAGGGAAGCCCTGGAGCAGGCAGGATTTAAAAGTTACTTATGACCCTGGAAAACATTTCCTCAAAAAGTTAAACCTAGAGTTAATTAAATAAGAAATAGAAGTTGAATTTCAGTTACCCAGCTCTTAGACCTCCAGGGGATGATCGTTTTTAATATTTTATGTCCTACTTTCCAATGTAAATGGGACCATTACCTTCCCATAACCCATTTTTGCTTCACAAATGATTGTCTTGCATATTAAAAAATTACAGAAGTACATAATCATTTAAAATGGTTCTGTTCTGTGCATGTGTCCTGAGATATTTAGGTTAATTCCAGGTTTTGCTCTTAAAACAACATGTGCCCTGCAGTTAGGCATAAAGTACTAATTTTTAGGTTAAGGTTTGTTCTTGGAAGTTTTGATATAAATTGGGATGGAATATTGCATAATGAGTTAAGAGCTTGGCCTCTCCACTCATTCAGTGTGAGGAGGGTCCCATTCCCAATTCTATGGCATTAGGATCTTTTAAAAATTTATTTGGCTGTGCCCAGTCTTAATTGTGGCACATGGGATCTCTTATTTGCGGCATGCAGGATCTAGGTCCCTGACCAGGGATCGAACCCAGTCCCCCTGCATTGGGAGCAAAGAGTCTTAACCACTGGACCACCAGGGAAGTTCTGACATTAGGATCTTAAATAGTACCCACCTCTTGGGTGAAGTGAGGAAAAGTATAGAAAGTGCTTAGCAAGTTTCCTGCTGGTGTGTTGCTAATCATCCTCCCAAAGTACAGATTCACACCTGCAAGGAAATGCAGGCAGTTTGGACTTGAAATGAGTAAGGTCTTTCCTTAAGGGGTGATTGGTGTTTGCACTGTCTTTCACACTTGATTTTAGGAAATGAAAAGCTAATGAGTATACATTCTGTCCAAATGGGAAATGTTGGAGAGCTAGCCAAGGTGTAAGTTGCTTTCTCGTGGTGGCACTGGAACTTGGCAGGTTAAATGACAGCTGCTTTTTTCCCCCCCTCAGTACATCCAGCGGTGGTAATTCGACAACGAAAGTCATACCGGAGAAAAGATGGTGTGTTTCTTTATTTTGAAGATAACGCAGGGGTCATAGTAAACAATAAAGGCGAGATGAAAGGTAATAAAGAATGCACATCATTGTTAGGCTTTTGAGATTGGATGATTTAACTTGAGTACAAGGAAAGGGCCCTCTGAGCTTATGTGTCGTATCATTCTTTTATGCAGGTTCTGCCATCACAGGACCAGTTGCAAAGGAATGTGCAGACTTGTGGCCCAGGATTGCATCCAATGCTGGCAGCATTGCATGATTCTTCGGTGTATTTGTAAAAGAAAACAATGATAATAAAAATTATTTGCTCCATGTCACTCTTCTTGACACCACCTAACCCTTACCCCCTCTGTAAAATAAAACTACCCAGTGCAGACTTTCTGTGGGCATGTGTAAAAAAAGATAAACAGTCTTTGCACTTCTGTCAGCATGCAGACTTTGGGGACTTTGCAATTTCTGCTGTAAAAACTTGAGTTTTTTAGTTCTTAAAATAAATTTCAGGTGGTAGATACCGCTTGGTGACAGGTTATCCCAGGTGACTGCCTTACAGTTAGAAAGGTATTTGAGATAAGGTAGCGTATGGTCAGATCCTGAACACTCATGGAGTTCAAGGAGTGATGTGAGTAGGAACCAGGTATACGCGTATATATGTGCACTTCTGCAGTTAACAGGTTTCCTTTGGGTAAGTTGGCACATAAATGAGTTTATATTTATAAAACCTGCCACATAATAATTGCTCTCATGGAAGATGACTAAGTTGTTAATATCTGCAAGTTTTTTGCTATCAAAAGTATTTTGACACGATGGTCTTATATCTGCCAAACCCTAGCTTGAGAATAAAAGATAATAGAATGCCAGCACGACAGGCATGAGCCCTGGCAAATTCTGCCTGAAGGTATTGAGCATTGTAGCTTTTTTTTTTCCAATCCATGACAGTTGATTTAGGTGACATTCAGGGTCTGGGGAAAATGAGCACTCCAGTCTGGCCTAAAGATGTTGGAAGAGGATTTTTACGCTAAGTTTGTGTCCACTTATCTAGTATCTGGAAATTGTTTTATCTGTAAGATTGGGTACGATGAAAGGCTGAGGATTAGAGTGTATGTGAAGACCCTAGCACAGAGTCACTTGGTGAGATGACTTCTCTTGTACTTCAGATTGATGTCCTTCAGATGTACCAGAACTAGAAAGCAGTGATATAAATTTATTCATTTATTTTATTAATTTTTGGCTGCATTGGGTCTTCGTTGCTGCGCGCAGGCTCTCTCTATTGCGGGGAGCGGGGGCCACTCGTTGCAGTGCGCGGGCCTCTCACTGTGGCTTCTCTGGTTGCGGAGTTTGGGCTCTAGGCGTGTGGGCTCCAGAGCACAGGTCCAGCAGCTATGGCGCACGCAGCATGTGGGATCCCCCCAGACCAGGGCTCGAACCCATGTCCCCTGCATCGGCAGGTGGACTCCTCACCACTGCGCCACCAGGGAAGCTTGGTATCAAGACTTTCTAAAGGTCCCTAAGAGATTCTGAAGTGCAGCCAAGATTGAGGACCAGTCCTCTGTCTAGACTGAGTCAGTCTTGGTTTTAGGAATATTAAATTCCAAAGTCTAAAATAGACCGGTCTTCCTCCCCTACCCCATCCTCCAGGCAGGTGAATTTCAAGTCTTTAATGTGACATGAAGTCCCCAGGTACTCCATTTAAAATGAATCTTTTTTTATCCCATTGCATAATATGAAATTTCTCACCTGCCTTCCTCAAATGTGAGGTGAGAGTTGGGCCTGTCATTTTTTTTCCCCTCGTCCTCTCATGTTCTTTCCAGGTTCTCTTCACGTTTTAATAGAATGGGCTCAAATTATAGACTTCCTATAATTTCAAATTTGATTGCTAGGAGCTCGCCTGTCATAGTGTAGAAAAATTACATATGCTGAGTATTGAGATGCTGGGATTGGTGATTATTACGTGTAGGTATAATGCAACCTTTTTCTAATTAATACATGTGCCTTTGTATTATATATAATGTTTATGTTACTAGTATTATAATAACAAAAGAATTCCTGGATTTATTGCTTCATCTGTAAAATGATAATAGCACCTCAGAGTTGGTGTGAGGAGCAGAATAATTTGTATAAGCCACTTTGATATGTTAAGCATCCATGAGTTTATTCAAGGGGGAAATTTGGGAAGTAAAAAATATAAAGGAAGGAAAAATCACTTGTAACAACAATAGGGAAGATCACTGTTCATGTTTTGCTGTATCCTATCATACATACATAATATTAGAGGGAAGTATGGTACTTACTGTTTTATTGATAAGTATACAACTTTTACTGTTGGTTTTTTAAATTTTAACGGGAGGAGGAATAGCTGATGAAAAGAATTGGGTGGGGAGGGGAGAAGTGCTTTAAGTGGGTTTACTGGAAATCAGGAGATCTGAATTCTGGTTCTGGGTCTGCCACTAAATGGATTTAGGGAATATTCCAACATTCTGAGCTTCAACTTCCAGTTCTGTACAACGAGAGTTGGACGTAGATGCTCTCTGAGCTCTTTCTGATCCTTTGTGGGTACAAGCTTTTCAAGGGAACTGGGTTTGGGAAATGTATATAATAAAGTGGGAGCAGAGAACCTTGCTCTTAAAAGGAAAACAGGGAGCTGGGCCCGACTGCGTTAACACTGCGCACATTCAGTAACCCACCTTCTCTTCAATCTCTTGATTCCTCTTGCATGGTTCCCTCCTAGACATCCCTCACCTCTGGACCATTTAAGCAACTTCCCCCGTAGCCCCGAGAGCCTACCTCGTAGGATGGGGACAGTACGGTTTGTGTCACAGGGGTCTTTGACATAACGTAACAATGCGCAGGGGAGCCCCCACCTAGGACCCTCCGCTCCCTCTAGAAAAGTCCTCGGAGGCTGCGGTGGTTAGGATGGGGCATTTTTGCGCGTGTCCCCTGTGGCTGGAGAAGCGCTTCATCTTGGATGGAGTGGCCGTGAGCACCATGGCCCGCACCTATGAGCACTTGAGGCCTAAGCTCTGGTCGGCGATTCCACCCTACAACGCGCAGCAGGACTACCACGCCCACCGGTACTTCCGGAGCCGCGTGGTTCCGCCCATCTTGCGGAAAACCGATCAGGTACAGGAGCGCCGTGGAGGACCCCACCGTTTGTGCCCGCAGAGCTTGGCCCTCGTGGCGGGGCCGACTTCCCAGATCCGGGCGTCTCATGGCAGCGCCCTCACCACCAGGGAGGCTCCCCGACTCGCACCCTCTCAGTTTTCTTAATGAAACCCGGGAACTGGCGGAGGCGGGAGACAGGTGTTGAGCGCGAGCTCACTGAGCTCACAGAACCACCTTCCACGCCTGAACTTGAGAATGATTTCATTTTGGGTTTCTGCAAGCCTCTGCCAAACAAATGGGTTTCGTTGTCGTTTTTGGCATCACGGATCCACCCTTTGGGTGACCTCCCGCCGCAAATTCTCAAAAAGCCCGACAATCGGTAAAAAGACAAAGAACTGCCTAGGTGAGGCGCCCTCGGTCCGGTGACGTCATAGTTCAAGAGGGCTCGCTCGCTGCGACCTTCTGTGAGCTGACTGGAAGGAAACCTCCCGAAGTTCTGCAGCCCTCGCTTCTCCCCAGGCCTTTTCCCTCGTGGATGTTGCCCCTCCCCCGCAGAGTACTTCCCCTGGATCAAAGATTCTGAGGCTATTATAGGCTCAGCTCCAATGTTTTTCAACACTTTTGCTTCCAATATTTGTGTCTATAATACATGTCAGTGACTTAGGGAGAGGAGGACTTAATGCGGGTTATTCTATGAACAAATCTTGGGAGTTTTTGTGGTCCCGGGTGTTCGTGTGTGCACATGTGTGTTCAGTACATGCATATGGACACACACATCTGTGTGTGCCATGTTTGTGTGTGTTTGCTGTCTACTCGTGATTTTTATAGCAGAAGGAGCCAGAATCTGGGGGAAAACTCGAGAGTTTAAAAGCTTGAAAAATAATATGGTGTACACACTTTTGAATTTTTCTATGTTCTATTTTGTAAGTATTCTTTAATCGTCACAGACACCATTTGTGGTAGGTATTATTTTCATTTAAATGAAGATCATGTTTACTGAAACTTTAATATGCCAGGCCCTTTATTTGAAGGCCCTTTATATCTCACTTAAATTTCAAAGCAACCCACCATTTTACTGATGAGGAAATTGAGGTCCAAAAAAGCTGTGTCATTGTCCTAAGGTCACACAGCTTGTTAGGGGTAGAGCTGGAATTAGAACCAGTCTCTCTGGTGTTAGACATTGAGCCCTTAACTGGCAGTTAAGCCCTTAACTGGCAGCTACACTGCCTCTCCCTGAAAGGCAATAAGTCACTAAGTATATTTAATCTGTCTGGCCCTGTTACCCCTGGCTGTGACCTCTCCCTCCCTCCAGCAAGCCCAGAGGCAGGGGTTGGACTGTGCATCTCTCTGCATCATGACTGATATAGTCTGCATTTTCTCCCTCATTCTCAGGATCATGGCGGTACAGGAAGGGATGGCTGGATAGTGGATTATTTCCATATCTTCGGGCAAGGACAGAGATACCTCAACAGGAGAAACTGGTCAGGGGCAGGCAAGTGCGACACTTCCCTTTCCAGTCTCACCATGGTCCCACCTAGGAAGAGTGGTGTGCATTCCATAGAGAGAGAAACTGGGCCATAAAGAGACCTGGTTGGGGGAAGAGACCCAGGGTCTGACTGCATCCTCTAGCTCTTCTTCTCATACATGAGCAGATGGTGTCACAGTGCTCCCTATTAGTTATGGAACATCCGCTGTATGTCAGGTGCTTTTTACCCTCAGAGTATCCCCAGGTTACAGCCAGGGAAATTGAGGTTTAGGGAGTTAAAATGATTTGCTAAGAAGGGCTGAGCTGGGGTTGGAATTCTCCTCTTTCCAACGAAAGCCTGTGTTCTTCTCACTGCTCCCAGAGCAGGCTGTGTCCTGCTCACTCTCTAGGCCCCATTTAGCAGCAACAGGAAAAGGGAGAGTTGAGACCTGTTTTTCTGGCAGGGTGAACCCTCCTCCCACCCCAACTCCACCACCCTTTGGCCACATTCTAGTCACATGTCCCCTGGCACCATTGGTCAAATTGAGCTCATCCATTTTCTCCAGCTGGGTCAGATGCAAGGGGGAAATTTTCTCTGTTCTCCTGGCAGCAAAGCAAGTTCAGCCAAGCCCAGAAGTTTCTGGCCCTTCCTGTCCCAGCATGTACCATTCACGCTCCCCTGCATGCTAGTCCTAGGATGAGGCTTGGTTTCTAGGATGCCATCTGCCTCCTCCATCTCACCAACCCTTGGCTTTTCAGGATTGAGGGTTCAGCTGGGACATGGGAGCACAGTGACTACACCTGGATTGGCCTCCTATACCAGCCCAATGGGAGTGGGGAAAGCAAGAGGGGGCTGAATACAGGCTCAGGCCTCTCTCTCTGTCCCGCAAGGGCATTCCCTCCAGCAGGTGACCGGACATGACAACTATAATGCCAATCTGAATGCGACCCAGGGGTTCAATGGTCGGTTTGGCTATCGCCGGAACACCCCAGCCCTCCGCCAGCGCCCATCTGTCTTTGGAGAGGTCACCCAATTCCCTCTCTTCTAACAGCAGCTCTTCTCTTCACACTCCTCGACCTGAACTTCTGAGATGTGTATATGAACTCTCAGTGTTATTTGATATTAAAACTTTTGTGTGTGTGTCTCCAAGTGTGCCGTTTCTTCTTTGAGGCTGGTGGAGGGGGCAAGCTAGTTTCTCCGTCCTCGGCTTCCCTACCCTATGGAGGAGGTGAGAGGAGAAAGGGCATCTCAGGCTGTGCCTTAAACTCCATGCAAACGGAGTGCCAGGCTTGAAAGGAGAGGCCTCAGGTCTCCTCTGCCGCTGCGATAAGGAGGAACGACACTACTTAAGCCCACATCCAAGCTCTTCCCCAGGCATCGGGACGGCCCAGGTCAGAAGCTGGCTACCGTTTCCATCAAGAACGGAGCAGGCAGTGTGGCCACAGGGATTGGCGTTGGTTGCCCTGAGAAGGAGTTCCTGATTTTCCTGAGTCATCCCATCCGAAAGAACTGACATCTTCCTTCTCCTTCCCACCCTCAACTCATCAAGAGGCAGGGGACGACCAGAGTGTATCTGGGGCCGAGGATTCTGACACAGTAATACCGTGTATACGGACGCTTTCTCTACTAATGCTATGTCAGCTTCCTTTTCAGCTAGTTTCCAGCATGTCATTTTTCAAGTGCCCCACCCGGTTTATTGGTGGCCAAGAGGAAAACCAGAGCAGATGATGGATAGAAAAGGAGGTGGAGCTTTAGAATACAAAGCTTGCCGGAATTCCAGAGTGGGTGGAACCTGTTCGTATTGAATCACCGTAAGTGGACAAGAAAGAGAGTCCCAGGAGGCCATGGGGTTATAGCTCAGAGATAGAGCATTTGACTGCAAATCAAGAGGTCTCTGGTTCAATCCTGGTTGCCCCCTTCCTCCTTTATCCTTTTACTTCCATTAAGTGGAAGTGAGTAAATATTTCTTCACTCCCAGCCCCAGGGTCACTAGAGGAGGAAGACAAGAATTCTCAATGGATTCTTGTTCAGAATTACTAGTTACTCTCACATTCTAAATGACCACTGAGAACAGATCCCTGGAGGACTCCGTTGGGCTTCAATTAAGACAAAGTCCATGAGGAAATTCTTCGTCTGAGATTAGATCTGAGCGCGGTGAACACAATTTAGCAATATGATGTATGACAGAGTAAAGATAAAGACATTTGTACAACATGTATTGTTGAGAGCTTAGTACACACAAGGCTGCAGTGAATTAAAAGATGAAAGAGGGCAGCTGTCCTCAGGGAGCTTTCAGTCTAGTGGAAGTTGACACATTCACACACAGCCATCAGAGGAAGAGCACTCTGTAGCTCAAGAAAGAGATACCTTTTAAAAAGACCTATTCAGGGACTCTCACCTTTTAAAAAGGCCTATTCAGGGACTCTCCTGGTGGTTCAGTGGTTAAGGCTCAGTGCTTCCAATGCAGGGAGTGTGTGTTCAATCTCTCGTCGGGGGAACTAAGACCCCACAGGTGCTGTGTGGCTAAGAAACTTTAAAAAAGACCTACCCACTTTTTCTAGATATAATTTAGAGATCCAGCTCAGTCTTGTCCCTGGAAGTGTCCACTGCTTGTGCCAAGAACCCTAGGCACATATTCAGGACGATACCTCAAGTTTGAAAATGCCAAGTGGAAGCATTTGATTGGCCGAGCCGTGGTCAGACATGCATGTCGTTTTCCTCCAGGAAGGGGACAAGGTTGGCCTTGCCTCACCAGGTTTGACAACACGAGATATTACCCCAGAATTGGAGGGGTGGGTGTTTGGATGTAAAAATGAATGCAACCTTTTTTCCTCCTTGAAGAAACTACTGTAAGGAGAGAGCATGATAAGTTATAAATTTCAGTCCTGGCAGTCAAAGGTTTGCTTTCTCATACCCCTTTATTTCCCATTGGCCAAAATTAATTAAATCAAAAGTTTGTATTAAATCGTGTTCACATTTTATCATGATCATGTAAATACTATTTATTATTGAGTCTATCCATATATACCGTGATAGTATTTCCTTTCTTGAAAATTTTTCTGAAGAAAATTACCTCATTTTCTCATTTGTGTATTTTTCTTTGTGCCGATTGGTAATTTGAACTTCAACAGCCTCACGGTACAATTATTCACCTGCTCCAAACCTACCAAATTAATTTTTCAAGGCAGTCCTCCTGACACCCTCCATCCTTCTGTTTCAGGCTGTTTAGACCCGCCACCCAGTTTGGGGTGCCTTGGGAATTCCCATTCTGTCTCCTCTGTGTTGGATTCTCTCTGTTTCCTGGGCAATGTCTTCCTTTTTCTTAGTTTCCTTCTTTATATGGTGGAGAATAATCCGCAGGAGCTTCTTGAGAAAGAATATATGGGAGGCAAAATTCTTGAGTCCTGGCATGTCTGAGAATATTTTTATTTTACCCAAACACTTGAGAGATAGTTTGTCTGGGAATAAAATTATTGTTGAGAATTTTTTTTTCAGAAGTTTGAAAATCATTGTCTTCTAGCTTCTCTTGGTAGGTTTGATGTCATTCTTATTTCCATATGTGACCTGCTTCTCTCTGTAAAATCTTAGAATCTTTGTTCCTGATGTTCTGAAGTTTTTCAATGATGTACCTGGTGATCCCTTTCAATCTAGAGATTCAAATCCTATCTTAAGTTTTATTTTTCTTTTATACTTTGTTCTCCATTGTTTGCTCATCTGGGGACTTACCTTTTCTCCCCTACTGTTCCTTTGTCTTTTTGTTCCCCCCTACTCTTCATTTGTCTTTTTGTCGTACTTTCTAGGAGATTTGCTCATTTGATCTTCCGACTTCTTTGTTAGCTTTTTGATTTCAGTTTTCTCATAGTTCCAACTGCTCCTTTGCTATTACATTCTGTTCTAGTTTTATGGATACAGGTTATTCTCTGGTTTCTTTAAAATTATGGTTGTTTCTGAAGTATTCTTCTCCAAGTACTGTCTGTTTTTCCTCAGTGTCCTTTTTGCTGCTGTTTCCTTTGGTTTTAGATTCTTGTGTTGAGAGCATTCACCAAATAACTGGCACTCCATAGGGTAAAGGCCATTGGAAGCTCTATAGTCTTCAGTAGGCTTGCTGACTGATGGATTTCCTTGTGGGGAGTCCAACGGTGAGCCAGCCTTTTCATTTGGGAACTTCCAAATGTCTGTGTCTGTGGACCACCATGCCCCTATTCCTTGGGTCATTTAGTTTCTCCATAGAAAAATTCTGAGATCTCCTGCCTGGGGAGTAGAACAAGGAGGAGGAAGGGAATTAGTGACGCCATTTTTTAATAAGCAGACTTTCGCTTAATCCCTACAGCCATTCTGAAAGCCCTTGGCCACGCAGTTGGAAGTGGAGGGGTCTCACAGGTTCAGTCTCCCCAACAGATCTTTCACCCTTGGGACTGGGGAGGGAGATTAAGGATCTTAACTGCTCCTTATATAGACTTTCACCAAAATTCCCTATTTGCAGCCCACCTGGCGGTGCCAAGTTCCCAGCTTTTCTGGGATTCCTCACGTATCAATCAGTTCTCTTCTCTATTCCTCTCCACAGTTCTCACTCTTGGAAAGCACCATTCCATTTTCTGTCTGTATGAATTTGACTACTGTAGTACCTCATATAAGTGCAATCACACCGTGTTTGTCTTTTCTGTCTGGTTTATTTTACTTAGCATAAAGTCTTCAAGATTCCTCCATGTTGTAGCACGTGTCAGAATTTCATTTCCTTCTAAGGCTGCATTTTATATATATACAAACATATATATATAAACACTTTGTTTATCCATTCGTCAGTGGACACTTGCATTGCTTCCATCTTTTGCTTACTGTGTATAATGCTACTATGAACAGTATGAACAGAATATACAAATATCTGTTTGAGTGCCTACTTCAGATTCTTTGGAGTGTGTACTCAGAAGCAGAATTGTTGGATCATACAGTAATTCTATGTTTGATTTTTTGAGGAACTGCCATATACCCAGAGATATTTTAAAATTTGATGCCTAGTGGGACCCAGGTCTCCAGATTTGTTTCTTTATCTCCCAGGTCCTTTTAATGTGCACTCAAGATGAAGAACCACTGTCAGCGCCAATACTTAGGTTTCAGCTTCCTCTTCTCAGCTAAATCACACCCCCCCACACTGCTTTCCACCTTCAAAAACTGTTTGACACAGCTCTTCTGTTCCGTCTCCAGTTCTCTTTGTCCTTGTCAAGTTATATATGCTATTGTTTTAGAAGAGTTTTGGGAGGGGATGGAGCTATTGATAAATACACGTTCCATGTTTGTTTCTCTATGATAATTATTTTTATATGGATTTTAAAGTGTGCATACATGTGGCCTAGCTCTTGAGTTGGAATTCCTTAAGAGCGACTGCTTTGCTGTGCTTGCTCTTTCTTTACAGTGGCCAGGAAACAGTTTTCTTGCATTCTCCCATTCATTCATTCACTCATTTGTTCATGTAGCCACAGTACAGAACACCTACCACATGCTGGGCGCACAGCGTATGCCCCACATAGGGGCAGTTTTTGGCCAAACAACAGATATAACTCTACCAACATACACATTTGGTCAAATGAAAGCTGTCTTCAGTTCCTTGCCCTTTTTGTTGTGTCTTTGTTTTGATAGACACATGCCAGGATGATATTTGAAGTTGCTTTCAACACACTGAGCCACGTCCACCTTTTAACCCTAGTAATTAAAAGGTCACCTTTCTATTTATTTATTTTTAATTAATTAATTTATTTTTTGGCTGCACTGGGTCCTCGTTGCTGTGCGCGGGCTTTCTCTAGTTGTGGCGAGCAGGGGCTGTATCAGTTGCAGGGTGCGGGCTTCTCATTTCGGTGGCTTGTTCCCAAGCACAAGCTCTAGGTGTGTGGGCTTAGTTGCTCCGTGGCATGTGGGATCTTCCCGGACCAGGGCTCGAACCTGTGTCCCCTGCATTGGCAGGCGGATTCTTAACCACTGCGCCACCAGGGGAGTCCCCCACCCTTTTAATTAAGTGTTGCAACACTTAACAGAATTTGGGCTTATTACAGCAGGACTAGAATCTTTCATTATCCAGCAGGAGTCCCAACCTCAAGTCCTACTGTTCCCTTTGCAATCACTGCACCTTTTCTGTCTCTTAGTAGTTTCCAGGAAACCTGGGGGCTTTGGGTCCAATTCTACCCAGTGTTGCTGAGAAAGTGTTTGAGAAAGGTCAGCTGAAACTGCCTTCATTAATTAATTAATCATCAAAGTGTGGAAGAAGGGACTTGCCGTCCCTTCCTTTTGCTCTCACAGGGCCCCAGCTGGGGAGAGAGTACTTCCTTACAGTATTCAGAAGGAATGTCTATTACTGGATGATGGCAATGCGCTGGTGGAGGTCAGAACTCTGTGGTGGAATAGTTCATCGCAAGGCAGCTGGTCCCTATTTCAATTCAGTTTTCTTTCCCAGAAATCCCCCCTCTATTTCTAAGAGACAGCTTAAACCCAATTGGCATCACTTTTAGAAGCCTGTTTGTACATTGATAGCTGAAATGCTTTTATGTCCCTTCCTTTGCCATTTAGTAAGAATTGCTTAAGTGGATGGAGTACCTGCCACACACTCGGTGCTGTACTTTGGCTTCACATCTTGTACCTCAGTCTGTCCCAAGGGTGGGATGGGTATGCAGGTACGTGCAATTTGACAGCAGCTAGCCAACAGGTCACAAAAAACACTGAACCACAGAGTGAAAAAATGATTCCTTTTTCAATTCTTTTTTGTTCCTGAGTAACTTAAGGGAAAAGTTTTCTTTGGTGTCAACTGTCTAACACTTCTGAATCCTCTCTTTTTTTTAATCAGAGAGTAAATGTAACTATCTTGCTAGTGGGTTTTTTTTGTGTGTGTGTGTGGTACACAGGCCTCTCACCGCTGTGGCCTCTTCCGCTGCGGAGCACAGGCTCCGGACGCGCAGGCCCAGCCGCTCTGTGGTATGTGGGATCCTCCCGGACCGGGGCACAAACCCGCGTTCCCTGCATCGGCAGACGGACTCCCAACCACTGCGCCACCAGGGTAGCCTGCTAGTGGTTTTTATTTGTTTGTTTTTGCTGTGTCACGCAGCGGGCCCTGGGCAGTGAAAGCATGACGTCCTAACCACTGGACCGCCATGGAATTCCCTAACTAGTGTTTAATAATTTGTATTTGATTTTCCATTCTATTTATGGCAAGTGATACTGGTTTTCCTTTTTCAATGACAACTTTATTGATATAATTCGTATTTGATAAATTTACCTATCAAACATGTACAATTCAATTGTTTTTAGTATATTTACAGAGTTGTGAAATGGTCACCACAATCAATTGTAGAACACTTTCATCAACCCCAAAAGAAACCCCATACCCATTGGCAATCACTCCCCATTCCCTCCAACCTATCCATCTCTAGGCAACCACTGATCTACTTTTTGTCTCTGTAGATTTGCCTATTCTAGACATTTCATATACATTGAATCATATAACATGTGGTCTTTTGTGACTGGCTTCTTTCACTCAGCATACTGGTTTTCAAAGTTCATCCATGTAGCATGTATCAGGACTTCACTCCTTTTTATGGCCATATAATATTCCATTGTGTGGATATACCACTTTTATCTGGCCATTCATCAGTCGATGGGTATTTGAGCTGTTTCCATGTGTTGGCTCTTATGCTGCTATCGTCAAAGAAAAGCAATAGTTGATCTAAGAAAGAAATGGAAAATTTTATTCAAGCCAAATTGAGAACTATAACCCAGGAACAGTCTCTCAGAAAGCTCTGAGAACTGTTCTGCCCATTAGAGGTCAAAGCACAGTTATATATGGTTTTGAGACTGAGGACTGTACATTAAATGACAGTTTACACAATCCAGGTCTACAGGTACAAAGCAAGTAGTGGGTGGGTCACGGGTCACAAGATTAAGAAGAAGGTTATCTCCCAAGGAGTTGTGACCCTTGATGAGATTAAGAAGGAATGTTATCTCTAAAGAGATCTGGTTAATGCAGATGCACACTAAAGGGGAGGGGGAGGAGGCTCAAATGGGCAAAGACAAATTTTCTGTTTAAATTTTTCTTGCTATAAAATATGAGTTTTATTTCATCACTATGGATATTCATGTACAAGTTTTGGTATGGATATATGTTATCATTTAGCCTACATATATACTGAGGAGTGGACTTGCTGGGTCATTTGGTAATGTTACTGAAAGTGGGGTCCGGCTGCTCACCGCTCAAAAGACAATAAAGAGGCAAGTTTGGTGGAAAGGAAAATTTGCTTTATTTTGAATGCTGCAAACCGGGGGGAGGGCAGACTCCTGTCCAAAGGCTGACTCCCCACCACTGACAATCAGTGGGCAAGAGCCTTTATAGATGGAGGGAGGGGGCTACATGCAGAAAGCTCTGACAGTTATCTTAAAATTGGTCATGCGGTGGTCTGACCAGCATCATCTTGATTGTTGTAAGTACAGTTAATCTTCAGTTCCAGGGTCAATTTGTTCCCATTTCCTTGAAGCCGGTTCTCGGAATTGTAGCAGCTTATGTCATGGCTACAGTCTGGTCATCACATAGTTAACTTCTGGGGGGGGTTCTGTATCTACAAGACAGCTCACAGGACATGGCTCAGAATATTATCTATAGCCCTTGAGAAGGAACTAAAGGTCCTTGACTATGCTTAATGACTAAACGATCTTATTTCTCTGATTAAACTTATTCTTTGGCTAAAGTTTTTTCACAGACAAAAGGCAGGCGGAGGTTATGGCGGGAAAGGACCACAGGGTCCTGCTCTGCTTCAGTAATTATGTTTAACCTTTTGAGGAACTGCTAGACTTTTTTCCAAAGGGTTGATTTTCTGTTAAAGTTTCTTTTTCAAATAAATTTAAGTAAATATTGACTCCGTATACAACAGCTACAAGAACTAATTAGTGGGGAATTCCCTGGTAGTCCAGTGGTTAGGACTCAGCACTTTCACTACCAGGGCCCAGGTTTGATCCCAGGTGGGGGAATTAAATTCCATGAGCGTGTGGTGCGGACAAAAGAAATAATAATAAAATAGCTTCACAGTGGTGATCATTTTGAAATGTATAGAAATATTGAATCACTATATTGTGCACCAGCAACTTACATAGTGTTGTAGGTCAATTATTCTTCAAAAACAAACAGGGACTTCCCTGGTGGTGCAGCGGTTAAGAATCCACCTGCCAATGCAGGAGACGCGGGTTTGAGCCCTGGTCCGGGAAGATCCCACATGCCGCAGAGCAACTAAGTCCATGCACCACAACTACTGAGCCTGCGCTCTAGAGCCCACAAGCCACAACTACTGAGCCCGTGTACCACAACTACTGAAGCCCGTGCACCTAGAGCCCGTGCTCTGCAGCAAGAGAAGCCACTGCAATGAGAAACCTGCACACTGCAACGAAGAGTAGCCCCCGCTCGCCGCAACTAGAGAAAGCCCATGCGCAGCAACGAAGACCCAATGCAGCCAAAAATAAATATTTTTAAAAAGCTGCTGGATTCTGAAAAATAATGTAGTTATTAAAAACAAACAAACTCATAAAGAAGGAGATCAAATTTGGGGTTACCACAGGCGGGGTGTGGGGAGAATTGGACAAAGGTAGTCAAAGGTACAATTTTCCCGTTATAAATAAGTCCTAGGGATGTAATGTACAACATGAGTAATATAATTAACACTGTTGTGTATTGTATATGAAATTCGTTAAAAGTGTAAATCCTAAGAGTTCTCATCATAGGGAAAAATTCTTCTATTTCTTTTATTTTGTATCTATATAAGACGATGGATGTTTGCAAGAAAAGAATATAGGTGAAAGAATACATCCATGAGAAGGCAAATTCTGCTCAGGGAAGGAAGGATATAGAGACAAATACATCCAATAAATATTTGTTGTGTGTTTACTACATGCCTGCAGTGAGATCACACCCTAGTT
Organism: Delphinus delphis; assembly: GCF_949987515.2. Classification (NCBI taxonomy): domain Eukaryota; kingdom Metazoa; phylum Chordata; class Mammalia; order Artiodactyla; family Delphinidae; genus Delphinus; species Delphinus delphis. Next base: position 21,933,803 of record NC_082701.1, read on the forward strand.
GGGGAGACAGAAAATAAACAAATGCATAAATAATCCAATGTTAAGTACTGATATGGGCATAACCCAGGCAGAGGCATCCCCAAGCAAACAGCCGCATTTAGTGCTCAGCCACAGCAACAGAGAGGTGCTCATTCAAGTTCTGTGCCAGGTTTGGGAAGCATGCTTGGACCTACAGCCCCAACCCTGCTTCTTGAGCACTTAGGGGTGACATTTTGCCTTACCGAGTAGCTCTGTGTTGATTTCTTTCTGTGTGACTTTGATGCATACACAGAAAAGAGCACATATCAAGTGTGCAACTCAATGAACATCCCACCCCAAGCACACCTGGGTAACCAGCATGCAGCATCCCTCACCAGGTGCCCTTGCAGTCCCTCTGCCACTAACGGTTACCAGTGTCTTGACACGAACACCATAGATCTGTTTTGCATGGTTGTGAACTTTATATAAGTGGAATTAACAGCACATGCTCAGTGCATACTCTCTGGTTCTTTAACTCAAGATTAGGTCTGTGAGATATATTCATGTTGTCGTCTCTATCAGTGGTTTGTTTTTTTCATTGTCATCTTTCATTGTCTGACTCTCACAGTTTACTTACACATTCTATTAATGGACATATGAGTCATTTCCACTATTCTCTCTCTCTTAAAATTTTATTGGAGTATAGTTGATTTACAATGTTGTATTCGTTTCAGATGTACAGCAAAGTGACTCAGTTTTATATATGTATATATATATATTCATTCTTTTTTTGATTCTTTTCTCATATAGGTTATCACAGAATATTGAGTAGAGTTCCCTGTGCTATACAGTAGGTTCTTATTACTTATCTATTTTATATATAGTAGTGTGTATATGTTAATCTCAATCTCCCAGTTTAACCCTTCCCCCCACGTTTCCCCTTTAGTGTCCATAAGTTTATTTTCAATATCTGTAAGTTTTCCACTATTCTTTTTTTTTTTTTTTTTTTTTTTGGCCAAGCCACGCCAAGTCCTAACCACTGGACCGCCAGGGAATTCCTTCACTATTCTTTTAATAATTTTTTTCTTGCTAAAAAAAGAATAAAAGTGAAAGAAAAAAAATCTATCAAAAATAAAATAGCATCACACACACACACAAATACTGGGACTTCCCTGGTGGTCCAGTGGCCAAGACTGCGCTCCCAATGCAGGGGGCCCAGGTTCGATCCCTGGTCAGGGAACTAGATCCCACATGCACGCTGCAACCAAGAGCCTGCATGCTGCAACTAAAAGATCCCTCATGGACTTCCCTGGTGGCCAATGCAGGGCACACAGGTTCGAGCCCTGGTCCGGGAAGATCCCACATGCCGCAGAGCAAATAAGCCCGTGCACCACAGCTACTGAGCCTGCACACTAGAGCCCGCGAGCCACAACTACTGAGCCCAAGTGCCACAATTACGGAAGCCCGCGTGCCTAGAGTCGGTGCACCACAACAAAGAGTAGCCCCTGCTCGCCGGTACTAGAGAAAGCCTGTGCGCAGCAACGAAGACCCAGTGCAGCCAAAAATAAATAAATTAAATAAACTAAAAAAAGAAGATTCCCTCATGCCGCAGCGAAGATCCCACGTGCCGCAACCAAGACCCGGCGCAACCAAATAAATAAATAAATATTTAAAAAATACTTAGGGGGGCTTCCCTGGTGGTGCAGTGGTTGAGAGTCCGCCTGCCGATGCAGGGGGCACGGGTTCGTGCCCCGGTCTGGGAAGATCCCACATGCCGTGGAGCGGCTGGGCCCATGAGCCATGGCCACTGAGCCTGCGCGTCCGGAGCCTGTGCTCCGCAGCGGGAGAGGCCACAACAGTGAGGCCCGCGTACTGCACAAAAACAAAACAACAACAACAAAAACTTAGGAATGAACTTAACAAAAGATGGGCAAGACCTCTATTCTGAAAATTACAAAACACTGCTGAAATTAAAGAACACTCAAATAAATAAAAGAATATACCATGTTCACATATAGAAGACTCAGCAATGATAGGGGATGTCAGTTCTCCAGACCCATAGAAACAGCACAATCCCAATCAAATTCCAGCATTTTTAAGTTGTCAAGCTGATTCTCAAATTTATACGGAAATACAAAACTCCTAGAATATCCAAAGTCATCCTCAAAGAAAGGAACAAAATTGAGCGACTTAACACTGCCTGTTCTCTATACTTTATATAAAGCTATGGTAATCAAGACAGATGGTACTGGCATAAGGATCGACAAATAGATCAGTGGTGGAGAATTGAAAGCCCAGAAATAGATCCCACTTATGTGGTCATTTGATTTTTAACAAGGCACCAAAATAATTCAATGGGGATAAGAAGTCTTTTCAAAAATTGGTGCTAGAATAACTGGATACCCATATGGAAGAAGATGAATCTCATACCATACACAAAAATAAATTCCAGAGATGGCTCATCACTACCTAGGGTAGACCCAAAATGTAGTGATGTGAGCTAGTTAAGCCTAGAGTTGACTATGATTTCAGTGACATCCAGAAGTGTGTACTCTTCAAGGCTCTCTAGAATACAGGAAGTCTCCTTCTCAATAACCACAACACCAGGCAAATGCTACGGGCTAATGACCCAGCCACAGAAAATGCAGACTGGTGAACTGGAGACTATTATTATGCTCTGTGACTCCTATTAAAAAGCAAAATTCAACTGAATAAATTTGAAGATCTAGTTGGTTTTATATAACAATTCATAAGGAGCTCTGAGGAGCTGTACAAAAATGGAAAACTTATCGGCGGAAGGGGGCAGAGCAAGGAAGTTATTCTAGCAAAGAATGGATTGTTTCAGGCAAGGTCACCTTTCTTTGGGGATAGTTGGGGGGGGGGTCTATCAAGTAGATTACCTCACTAGTGTTGACCAGGTAATTCCAGATTGGTCACATTCCTGGGAGAAGCTGAAACTGCAGTTACATTAGGTATTAAGTCTTGGTTTGCTGATGTGAGACTTAGCACAAGTGACTCCATTTGGGGGCCTGTTGTTTACTTTTTTAACACTCTCTAATAGTTTCCTAAGCATTGTGGCTTGTTTTTGAGTGGCATGTCAATACCTTCCTGGTTGTATGTGGCCTCTTTCCATTGGAGTTGTGAGCATTGATGCTTGCAACCCCAGGCTGAACACATTTTTATGATGTCCCCCTGTTTAAATGACCTTATCCTGTGTAATAAATAAATGATTGTCTCCAAAAAAATTAATTCTAGAAGGATCATAGACCTAAAGATGTTAAAGGAAAACATAGGAAAATATCTCTCTGACTTTAGGCTAGGCAAAGGTTTCTTAGTGCATGACTAGGAGTCTCTCCATGAGCAAACTTAGGCATGCACACTCTTCTGAGTTCTCTCCAAACTAAGCCTTGACTTTTGGACTTCCGTGTTCCTCTCTGCATTGTCCAATTTTAGCAAGAATCTTGCGAAGTCAGTTTAGTTAGAATCAGAATCCTCCCTCCACCATATCTGACCTGGTCCTTCATCCCCCATCATCCTGCAGGTGATGTGTGATCATTCTGGCCTGCCTTTAGTTTGATTTAGCCAGAATTCTATCCCTACCCCTGATGTTTTTTCTTAGTGATTTTCCATCCACTAACCCCTGCACTGCTGCTTGGCTGTAAATTCCCACTTGTCCATGTTTCATTCAGAGTCGAGCCCAATCTCTTTCCCACTACAAGACCCCATTGCAGTGGTCCCTATTGGCCCTAATCTTAAATAACATTATTCTTTAACAAGTGTCATGAATAATTTTTCCTTTACCAAGAGGACACAAGAAGCATAAAAGAAAATATTGATAAATTAGACTTCATCAAAATTTAAAGTGTCTGCCTATCAAAAGAAAATGAATGGGCAAGTCTAGACTAGGAGAAATTATGTGCAAAATATATATCTGACAAAGAACTAGCATCCAGCATGTGTAAAGAACTCTTACTACCTGAAAGTAAAAAGATTGTAAGCAATCCAATTAAGAAATAGAGAAAAGATTTGAAGAGACATTTCACAAAGGAGGAGATACAAATAAATGGCCAATAAACCCACGAAAAAATATTTAATATCATTAGTTACCAGAAAAATGCAAATTAAAATCACATTGTGACACTCCACATGTATCAGAATGTCTAAAATTAAAAAGACTGACAATATCAGATACCAACTCTCAAGCAAATTGGTGGGAATGTAAAATGGTATATACCATTCGGGGAAAAGGTCTGGCAGTTCATATAAAATAAAATATATTGACCTACCTCTCAGCAATCCCATTCTTAGGATTTTACTCAAGATAAATGAAAACATATGCTCACAAAAGACCTATACAGAAACATTCATAGCAGGAATTCTCCGGTTGTCCAGTGGTTAGGACTCTGCACTCTCACTGCCAAGGGCCTCGGTTTGATCCCTGGTCGGGGAACTAGATCCCTCATGAATGACACAACTAAGGAGTCCACATGCTGCAACTAAAGATCCCGCATACCACAACTAAGACCCGGCACAGCCAAAATAAATAAATAAATTTTTTTTTAAAAAAGTGGTTGCCTGTTGGGGGGAGGGACAAAGATTAACTGGGAAGGGGAATGAGGGATGATGTCAATGTTCCATTTCTTGCTGGAAGTTTGGGTTACACAGTTAGTGAACATACACCTAAGATTTATGCATTTCATTTAATGTAACTTTAACATAAACACTGTAAAAACTGAATATCTGATTATAGTTAATGATATGCATGCTGAAGTATTTAGGAGGAAGTGTACTGTTTGTCTGCAACTTACTTCAAAATGTACTTAAAGGGACTTCCCTGGTGGCGTAGTGGTTAAGAATCTGCCTGCCAATGCAGGGAACATGGGTTCGAGCCCTGGTCCGGGAAGATCCCACATGCCGCAGAACAACTAAGCCCGTGTGCCACAACTACTAGGCCTGCACTCTAAAGCCCACGAGCCACAACTACTGAAGCCCGCCCGCCTAGAGCCCGTGCTCCGCAACAAGAGAAGCCATCGCAATGAGAAGCCCGTGCACGGCAAAGAAGAGTAGCCCCCGCTTGCCGCAGCTAGAGAAAGCCCACGCGCAGCAACGAAGACCCAACGCAGCCAAATATAAATAAATAAAATAAATAATTTTAAAAAAAAATGTACTTGGGCTTCCCTAGTGGCGCAGTGGTTGAGAGCCCGCCTGCCGATGCAGGGCACACGGGTTCGTGCCCCGGTCCGGGAAGATCCCACATGCCGCGGGGCGGCTGGGCCCGTGAGCCATGGCCGCTGAGCCTGCGCGTCCGTAGCTGTGCTCCACAACGGGAGAGGCCACAACAGTGAGAGGCCCGCGTACCGCTAAAAAAAAAAAAAAAAAAGTACTAAAAATAGGAGGACTTACTGGATGGAGAGAAGGATAGATATATGTATAGAAATGTAATAAAGCAAGTAGAATAAAATGTTAACTCTAGAATCTAGCTGGTAGTTATATGGGTGTGTCATGTAAAATTCTTTCACCTGTGTTGAATGAAAAATTTTTGTAATAAAATGTTGGGGACTTTTTAAAAAAGGTGAATCAATGTAAGTAAAAGTATTAAATATCATTGTTTTATGAATGTGACAAAAATTTTGAGAGCAGTACTTGAATGACTGAAGTGGAGAAGTAGAACGTTACTTCATTGAATCTGCACAGCAACTTTATGAGGTCGGTTAGGTACTAATAAAATCATTGTTTTAGTAATGGGGGAACTAAGGCACAGAAAGGTTAACCGACCTGCAATGTGGCATGCCAGGATATTAACCCAGGTATGTTTGGACTCCAGCACACACTATGCTTCACTGTTTGTGCAAAAAATCTTTATTTCCCCGGGTTAATATATTACTTTGTATGTTTCTCAATTATGGCCTTTGCTACACTATAGTGATGTCAGGTATTTAGGCATCCGCCTCCTCTTTTATACCATAAAGGGGTATAAAGGCCAGGGGAAAGTTTCCATCTTTGTAGCCTCCATACTTAGCATTGTTCTTAGTATAGTGCTAACTAGCACATAATAATCTTTCCCTTAGGTTGCTGAATGGATGCAGGAAGGAAGAAAAGAATGCTCTCTAACTTGGATGATGCTTTCTGGCTTAACCTATCTCAACAGCGTACTCTTCCACCACTTTCTGCAGGATTCGTGCCTAACCAGACCGCTTGATCAGGGCCTATAGTTGTTAACCTGACTTAACAGCTGTGGGGCTATTTATGGTTACTTGACTGTAGGGCTGGCTTGTACAAGCTCCAAAGCAGCAGAATTTGGGAAAACCATCTCTGGAGTAGCTGAGGAGTAGCAAAGACCTGACTCTACCTTGGGAAGAGCATTTATCAGTTTACAGACTATGGCTATAGTACAATTTGGCCAGAGCCTGACATCCACTGAATGGACAAATGAATGAATAAATGATGATGAAAGGCAACACAGATCAGTCATGGCAATTAATTCCTTGATTTGCCTCTCATAACGCCTCTCTCCTCATTGGGAAAACAGCTCTGTATTACAGTGTTTGTAAATAACCTTTAGGTTTCCTGGCTTAAGACAAGACTATTTCATTTATTTATTTATCTTTGAAAACTAACTTTATTCTAAAGCAGTAGTTTTCAAACTCTAGTGTGCACATGAATCACATGAAGAACTTTCTAGAATCTGAGAATCTCACCCCTGGAAAGTCTATTCAGTGGTTCAAGGGTAGGGTCCAGGAACATGTCATGTTTAAGAAGACCTTCAAGGTATTCTATTATAGGTAGTCCCCAGGCCACACTTTGAGAAACATTAGTGAAAAGAAATTGGCTCATGTAGTTTCTGCAATTTCAGTTATCTCTGCCTCAAAAATAGCCTTGTCTTGTTTTCAAGTACTTTCCACCACAAAACTATGGCACCACTGTCTTTTAGAACCATCTCCTTCCTCCTAACCTTTAGTGTCAATCAGCCCTAGAAGAGAAGTTACTATGGATATTGGTAACTTTGTGGATAGAATTGTTATCATTTATTGAGCATCTACTATCTACCAGAGACTATGTGAAATGCTTTACAAATGTAATTGCACCTAATTCTTACAACTTTGCAGGGTAGGTGGTATTGCTCTTATTTTAAGGATGAGGAAAAACTCTCAGAGAGGTTATGTAACTTGTCCAAGGTCACGTAACGTAGCTGACAGACTTGTGATTCAAATGCAAGTCAAAGCCATTGCTTTTTCAAACATATAACCCCCATTATTATTGTATGAAATTATTAATATTAATGGTTATTATTATTTCTATGAAGTCATGCCCTAAGCAAAACACTTTGGTCAATGGTGACTTCAAAACACAGGGCCTTTAAGGCTCATCCATCCATTCATGTATTCACTTAACAATAATTAAGCAACTACTATGTGCCAGAAACTGTGCCAAGCACAAGGGACACAAAGGTGGAGGTCTCTAGCATTATGGAACTTACATAGGCAATTATAATACAGAGTAAGTGCTATAATATAATTCGCCTAATTAATCTACAAATTTAATATATCTCTCAATAATTACATAAAAAACACTGTCTCTGGAACTGGACAAGCTGACCTGAAAGTTCATTTAGAAAAATAAAATTGTAAACAGAACCAGGAAACTCCAGAAAAAGAAGAGTAGTGAGGGAGAAGTAGGCCTACGTCATTAAAATAAAGCTATTAGGGCAGTTTGATAAGACCACATGAATAGATGGATTAATGGAATGGAATAGAGAATCCAGAAACAGACTCAGATACAAATGGGAATATAGTATATGTATATATGTATGTATTTCACACCAGTAGGGAAAATATAAGATTATTCTGTAGAGGTGTTGAGGTGAATCAACTAGAAAGACCAAAAAAAAAAAAAATTCCAAATGGATCAAAGACTTAAATATGTAATATAAAATTATAAAGGAAACATGGGATAAATGAACGCTGATTGAGGAGGGTATAAGGATGGTGGGAGGCTTCTACTGCATTGACTTTTTTTTGGCCTCACCACACAGCAGCAGGATCTTAGTTTCCTGATTGGGTATCAAACCAAGGACCCCTGCAGTGGAAGCGTGGATTCTTAACCACTGGACTGCCAGGGAACTCCCTACTGTGTTGACTTTTGTATCTTTTAAAACATATTTACAATGTATTACCCACTAAAAAATGTTTTTTTGTTGTTGTTAAGAGTGTTTGGCTAGGGAAATAAAAGTTTAGCTCTAGCATAGTGAGTGAGAGGTAGGGAGTCTTAATGAAGCTGGAGAGGTAAGAAGAGTCCGATCATGAAAGAACTCGACATGGCCGCACAGCCCGGCTTATGGGATATTAGTTCCCCAACCAGGGATTGAACCCGAGCCCTCAGCAGTGAAAGTGCAGAGTCCTAACCACTGGACCACCAGGGAATTCCCAGGACTTCACATTTTTTAAACGCGGGCTCTATAGTATGAATAATGGGGAGCTATGAAACGTTTTAAAGCGGTGGGTTGATACAATCATATCTGCATTTTAGAGAGATCACTCTTAGCTATAAAAAGAGTGCATAGATCTATAAGGGATAAAACTGAAAACGGGGAAGTGGACTTCTACCGGGTGAGGGATGATGATGGCCTGAACCAGGTAGGTGGTGAATGTCATGGTGAGGTGGACAGATTTGAGAGATGTTGAGCAGTTAGAATCTTGTTGATTGGATGTTGGAGATGAGGGAGAGATCTAAGAATGACGTCTGGATGGAGAAGTGGTGGTAGTAGGGGATTGGGGGAGTAAGTATAGGTGAGATAACACATTTAGTTTAAGTGACTTCCAGATGTCCAGTTGGAAATGACTAATAGCCAGGCTTAAAACCCTGGAGCTTGAAAGAGGGCTATGAGTGGAGCTAATGAATTTGGGATTCATTAGCATATAGATGGTAACTGAAACCCTGTGAGTAGATGAGATCACCCAAGGAGAGCACCTTTCACCTTAGGTGAAAGGACCTAAGACAGAACGGATGAGGAAGAAAACAAGAAAATGTTCCCTGAGAAGGATCTAGAGAAGGAAAATTTGGAGAGTGATGGGAAGAAGTCAAGTGAAAAGTGTTTCGATAAGGAGAGAGTGCTCCTCAATACCAAAGGCTAGGGGTAGTCCAGATGAGGATGAAATGTGTTTTTTGATTTAAATACAGGGGTATTACTGAAGATCACGGGAAGAATAGTTGAGCGGAGGGTTTAGGTTAAGCAGAAGATGAAGCGGAAACATCTTGTCTCCGAAGTGCAAGCATCTTGTCTCCGAAGTGGAGACAACTTGTTTCAAGTTCGCTAAAGACGGAGAGGAGAGTGCAGCAGCTGGGGGAAAGACATGAGCTTTTTTCTTTTTTAAGGATCAACTGAGCGTATCTAAAATGATGATGACAAAGAACCAATACTTAGGGAGATAGAGGAGAGAGGGAGGAATTGAGTAATACCAGATGCGAGGGGTGGGATCCGAGCAGATGAACCGCCGTGCCTTAGATTAGGAGGGATGCTTCTTGCATCGTAAACGAAGGGGAAGGAAAGGGGAAAGCTGGCAGATTCTAAAGGTTTGGTGCAGGGAAGCTGATGGAATTTCGGTTCGATGGTTTCTATTTAACTCCGTAAAATACGCCTGGAGTAAGGGGGTTGGCTGTGAGTCGAGGTTTGAGGAGACTGCGGATTTGAAAGGCCGTTTAGAAATTCCGGGAGGCCCAGGCTGATCCACGCTGGGGCTTCGCTAGGGAGGCCCCGAGTGGAGCTCCGAGGGGGACGCCGCGGTGCGTCGCCATGGCAACCGAACCGCCGGGCTAGGCCCAGGACCAATTGTAACTCGAAACAGCCGCAGCGTTTTAACTCACTACTCCAGAAATCAGGGGAGGAGCCAACCCGAGGCGACCAAAGTGAAACCACAGATCCCGCGATATCACGGCCGCAACCTGCGAAGCTGCACGTGACGCTACCGCCACGCAGCGCGACAGCGAGTATTAAACGTCATGGTACCGCGACGCAGTCGCTCTAATACAACGCCCTCCCGGAAGTGGTCTCTGGATCGGGCAGTGAAAGTGGTAGCCAGTCGTCCCCGGGATCAGATCTCCGGAGGTCGTAGCTGAACTCTTTCTCTGCGTTTCGCCTCGATCCTTCCTGAGTCTTCCAGGCTCTCCACCATCATGGGGGGCGGAGACCTGGTAAGTGAGGGAGCCCAGGGCTGGGGCAAGACTGAGGCCGGAGACCGACTGAGGCTGGGGACGGAAATTGGTGGGGGTGGCAGTGGGTATTCTTGCAACGCAGCCGTTGGGGACAGGGAGCTGTAGCACTGGACAGGGGACGGATAACTAAGGCCATGAGGGACCGGGCGGAGACTTGGGAAGATATGTGAGGTGGGTCGCCAAGGAGGGGAGATGGTGTTTGTTGACAGGGAGCTCTTCTGGCTGGAAATTCTGGGAAGACTCGGGGGCGGTTGGAACCATGGCTAGGAAAGGAGGCAGGTATGGAGGACGTGTCACTTTGTTTTGTATATCTTGTCTTGGGATACATCTCCTTTCCTCAGCTAGGAGTTCAGTCATGTCCTGGGCTGTAGTAGGGGTGATTTGTGCCCCCGTTCTCCTCGTCCCTGAGCCATGTCCTGGGGTCACGGAAGATCTTCCTCATGTTCACTTTTCTGACTTCCACTCCTTCTTCAGTGCTGCATTCTGATCTGTAGTGGCAGAGCTTTCTTCTGAATTCATAGCACTTAATATAAGTTGTGTGGCTATTTCTCTTAAACTGTATAGTTCATTTGTAGGGGGCTAAGCCTCCGAATTGGGCAAATGTACCCATAAGAGCATGGTGCAAGATCAGAAAAATGCTAATCTCCTGAAAGTGTAGCTAATTGAATCAGCAAATAGATTCGTTTAGCCACCTGTCCAGTAGCTATATTAGAGTTTGTCAGGTGTTATCAGTTAGAATGAGTTCCAAGATACCATCAAGGTTCTTCTGACTTACTGTCTTCAAGTAGCTGCATTTAGGGATAGGAAAGCTCTAATCCAGAGTTTCTCAGCCTCAGTGCTATTGACATTTTGGGCTGGAGATAATTCTTTGTTGTGTGTGTGGTCCTGTGCATGTAGCAGCATCCCTGGCCTCTAGCCAGTAGCACCTTTCTCCTTCAGTTGTGACAACCAAAACTGTCTACAGACATTGCCAAATGTTCCCTGGGAGGCAAAATCACCCATATTGAAGGCGAGAGACGAGGACCATTAGGACAAGGTGGAGGGTTGGGGAGGAAGGGAGGAAGGACTGAACAACCTGATGAGGGGAAAGGGAGTACAAGAAGAGAGAGAGAAAAGGAAGCCCTCATTAAAAAAAAAAAAAATTATTTTGGCCACACTGAGCAGCATGTAGGATCTTAGTTCCCTGACCAGGCATTGAACCCTGCCCCCTACAGTGGGAGCACGGAGTCCTAACCACTGGACCACCAGGCAGTTCCCTCATTTAGGTTTCTTAACTGGTCTCCTGGTTTTCAATCCTGATCCTCTCCAATCCATTCTTTACATGCTAGGCTGGTCATGCCTCCCACCTGCATATGAATGTTTAGTGTTTTCTACTGTCAACAGGATAAAATCCAATCCCTTAACATGGCTTATAAGGCCCTTAATCTGTTGCTTTCTTAGTTGGCTTCATCTTGAGCCCCTTCCCATCAGCTTGCTCTCCTATCTCCAGCCATGCTGAATTATTTGTTCTTTCTCACCACTGGGCCGGCAGTTGTGTGTGCTGTTACCTCTGTGTGGAAAGCTACCCCACTCCTTCCCGCTTCCTGCATCACTGGGCTAATTTATAATTATCCTTGGATGTCACTTCCTCCAGGAAACCTTTCCTGGTTGGGAAGCTGAACCAAAGCAGTGGCTCATGGGGAGGAGGGAGAGGAGAAGCATTCCTTGAGGGTGAGGAGGAAGATCAGAACCAGGGGGAGATTCTTGGGAAGGAAGGTTGAAAGAGGTACTAGGTGGGGTTGTAAACCATGCAAGTTTAAGGCACGTTAAGTGGACTCAAGGAAAAGAAGGCTGTGTTCATAAGAATGAACGTCCAGTGCCAAAGGCACTTGAATTCTTTTGCCTTTCAGAGTCTATACTTTCCTGCTTCTCTACCCCATTCCTCCTGTATTGTCATCACCAACCCTCACTTCAGGCATGGCCAGTAGAAGTCAGACTCACACATTTAAGGATAGAAGTATTTGAAGGGAATCTCGGAGGGGCCTGTTTTATCCTGAAGCTTTATGTACTTGAACAACCTCTCTCCCGCCCCGCCATGTGTGAGATTTTTGGGTGCCAACCTTGCCATTGTTAAAGACGTCTTGCCCTTACATGCCTGCCTTGGCATGAATATAGGGGTGGGAAAGGGAGGGCCAGTTATACTCACCACCCACCCACTGCCCGCATTGTTTTCTCCCTCCTTTCATTTACCTCAGAATCTGAAGAAGAGCTGGCACCCGCAGACCCTCCGCAATGTGGAGAAAGTGTGGAAAGCTGAGCAGAAGCATGAGGCTGAGCGGAAAAAGATTGAGGAGCTTCAGCGCGAGCTGCGGGAGGAGAGGGCCCGGGAGGAGATGCAGCGCTACGCGGAGGACGTTGGAGCTGTCAAGTACGTGAGGAGCTGGAGCGATTTGGCCTGGGGGTGTCTTGGTGTGTGGGGAATTGCAGAACTGCCTGCAGGTGCATCGTCCAGTTGTTGCATAATAGCTGGTTAAGAGCGTGAGTTTGGAATCAGACTGGCCTGGGTTCTGAGGCTGGCATGGCATGGACTAGCCTAGCTGTGTAACTGGGAGCAAGTTTGGGAGCCTTGGTTACCTTGGTAGAACCGGGGGAATGAGAGTACCCAACTCCTAAGGTTTGTTGAGGATCAAATGAGATGACATGTAAAGGGCTTAGTGTAGACCAAGTTCATGGTAGATGATTGCCAAACACCTGTGGCTGAGGATGATTGCCTATACCCTGCTTCTCAGTACGTGTTGAGGCCTCAGTCCTGCTTTTGTTTATTTATGGATTGCAGGCTTATTTTAGGGAGGCAGAGAGGTCCCGTGGAAGGAGGTAGATGGTGTGTCTGTCAGTAAAAGCTGTGTGAATGTGGACAGTCTCATTCGATATTCCCTGACTTCAGTTTCCTCTTGTATAATATAGGATAGGAGTAACAGACAATAATTACTCTACCCATCTCATAAGAGGGGATGGGAATAAATGTGTTCTGAGAAAAATTAAAAGCATAAAATATGCAGTGCAGGTTTCCCGGAACCTGGGATTCTAATCTGGGGTGTGAGGATAGACAGTGGGAATGTTCTTCTTTACTGATTTCTGTAATTTAATAAGGCGAGATCAGCTCCGGGTCCAGCCGGGGCTCTTGACCGGGAAGTGGCCGCGCAGTGGGGAGGGTGCTCTCAAGCGGAGGTTCCACGGCCCAGGGAGGGCAAAAGCAAAGTCTAACTTGTTCTCAGAGGGAGGTTTCTTGAGCCAGGGAGGTGGTCTATGGTGGCACTAATGGAGTTAGCACTGGATAGAAGCTAGGTGTTGTGAGAGCGCCCCAATTTTTTTTTTTTAAAGCCGATCCAAATTTCCATCTCTATTTTCTTTACTCTTTCTTGTTTCTAAATGTTCAACGTACTTTTTCTGCAGCTAATGAAAAGTGAAGGTCTTCAAATGTCATGTTTGAGAGTACAGGTAGTATTCAGTGGAAATTGGGAGTCGTCAATATGTTTTTTTTTATCCCAAGAACATAAAACAATCTGTACATACATATTTTTTGTAAATCTTAAATGTAAGAAAATATAGTTAAAAATCACCTGCTTTAAAATCAAATGTAAAATTATTCTTTGGGAATTGTTTTTTTAAAACAGTGAAAAGCAATGAGTAGTGAATATACTAAAGCTATTTATAATCTCTGACTTATTTTAATATACTTGAAATTTTGTTTCTGGTAAGAGCTATTGCTTTCTTGTTTGACTTCCTGATTAAGTTTCAGTAAAATGTGCATATAATAACAACAAACTGTATTCTGTATGAAAAAAACAAATCCGAGAAAACCCACGTCTTCACTGCAACGATCACCAATAAATCGGCATTTTTTAATTTAAAAAAAATATGCAGTGCATTCCTAAATCAGAATTGAATAAAAACTCCAGATAGACTAAAATTGACTTATCTGTACTATCCCTTGTTCATATCCTAGTGGGCAAGTCTCCAGGGTGACATGTGACATACTTCCCCTGTTGGATATACAGGACTTTTCCTTAGTAATTTCATGACAGGAGGATTTGTGACATTCAGAGGCATGTGTGTGTGTGAGAGAGAGAGAGAGACTTAGTTTCAGTTCGTGGAAATGGCATTATGGAATTTAGGCAGGATAACAATTACATTCTTTCTTTTTGTTTGTTTATTTTATTTATTTTTTATATAGCATGTTCTTATTAGTTACCTATTTTATACATATTAGTGTATACATGTCAATCCTGATCTCCCAGTTCACCCCCCCCATTTCCCCCGCTTGGTGTCCATACATTTGTTTTCTAAATCTGTGTGTCTATTTCTGCCTTGCAAACCGGTTCAACTGTACCATGTTTCTAGATTCCATATATATGTGTTAATATACGATATTTGTTTTTCTCTTTCTGATTTACTTTTACTTCACTCTGTAGGACAGTCTGTAGATCCATCCACATCTCTACAAATGACCCATTTTCGTTCCTTTTTATGGCTGAGTAATATTCCATTGTATATATGTATACATTCTTTCAGGATTGGCAGAAGGCCATTCTGACTTAAGTATAAAATTTGAAATGTTTTAAAATAAATGGAGTCTTGGAGTTTTTAAAGTACAGCACAATATATTTAGGGCATTAATATATAAAATGAGGTAAAATAATGAAATTTTATAAGTTTTTTTTAACCATAGATACACATTAAATTATTTTACTTTATATACTTTGTATAAATTATATTCTTTATAATTTAAACTAAATAAATTTCACACATTTGAATTAATTCCTGGGCAGCTTATATGACATTTTTATATGTGAGTTTTGAGATTTTTTGAACGCTTGATTTTAAAACAAATGTCAATTTTAGACGGAATAGCCATTAGTTATAAGAGTTTACTTTCCCACTAACCATAAGTAAAAAATTATTTTGAAATTTTTATTCAGCCAAGCATTACATATTCTGTGCCTGATACGTCAGAAATTTGGGCTTTGCAGAGTCTAATTAATGAGGTCAGAGTATAGATGAGCAGCTTCAGAGCCGGGAGTCAGTGTATATCCTGTTGCTGACCCTCATGCTCTCTTGTCTGTTGGGAATGGGAGGAAGGTGATTTTATATTCTTTTGATATTTTTGCCCCCTCACATATTCTCCAATGTTATGAAACTCAAAGGTTAGCACGTAGGTCCCTTTTTTTGGTCTTTACTTGCAGATGTATTTAGACGATCTGCTTGTCCAGCTGACTGGTTTGTGTAGTTCTTTGCATAGTGTCGTGCTTTTCATTTATCCAATACAACCCTTTGCTATTTAACAATTCACTTGTATGGTTCAGATAATCTTTTCTGTGTTTATTATACAGCTCTCTTAGAACAAAGAAGAAACCTCAATATGCATGTTATCCTTGATCTCCATCCAAATCCCTCTTTGCAGTAGAATGTTGTTTAAGTATTTACTGATAATATTAGAAAATTGTGTTTTCTTTACCAGCATTTTTCAACGCTTGCACTTTAGGGTGTCCTTGGAAGATTAGATAAATGAAGATGGGAGTGATTCCCACCCAAGCAGACTCTCTAAGATTAGCAGCGGGGGTCTGGGGCGAGGGCATCTGGATACTTTAAGAGCTCCCCGGGTGATCCTCATGGGCAGCCTCAATTGAGAACCTGTTCTATATCCTTAGTGATAGCAACAGCAAAAATCTATACACCATTTGGTTTTTATATGACTTTTACCCCAAATGTTCTCTCATTTAAAAACTCAGAGAGAGGGTCTCACTTTAAAAATGATGAGAAATGGCAGTTACTAGCTCCATTTTAGACGTGAGGATATGGAAGTGCACAGAAGTAATTTGCATGTTTACCCACCTGGGTAGTGGCGGAACCAGGTCAAGTCCAGTGGCACTGGATCTCAGCGATACAACATGTTCTCTTACTGGAGGGCCTGAGCAGGACTGATATTAGTTGAGTCCTTTTAAGAGTAGCTGTAGCCCTGAAAATACTACTTTATAGAAGTGTCTGTCTTCATTTTATCTATCCTTTCTTCTGGATACGTCTTGCTCCTTTGCCTGCATATTCCTGGCCCTCCTACCTCTTCATACTGTCTCTTCTCTTTTATTCACTTGCTTAGCTTCTTTTCCCTCATCCAGTAACTGCTCCTGCTTCCCAAGGCTCACTGTTCTTCTCCCTTCACTCCTGTGGTACCAGTGTCTGCTGCATGCTGACGACTCCCACGTTTATCCCACACAAACTCTTGTACCTCTGTATATTCAGGCAGTTCTTTTTTTTTTTTTTTAATTCAGGCAGTTCTGCTTCAAGTGTCCCACAGTTACCCATCACATACTTAGCGCTCAGCAGCACTGTTCAGTAATTAGTTGACCTCTGTGCCTCATCTGGTAGCCTGTGAGCAACTCAGCTGCCTGAATCTTTGTCATCTTTCTGACCTTCTTGCTCTGCCTGGCACATAGGAAATGTGCCAAGTCATTGTTTACAAATGAATAAACAAATATTTATTTCCAGTTTCCCCATCTGCATTCGTGTCAGGCATGCATAGACATGATCCCTTGAGCCATCTTTGACAAGTCCTTTTAGGATCCCTCCCTACTCGATCACTGAGACCTGCTTTTCATTCAAAAAGTACTGCCAGTTCCAGACCCATTGCCCATGAATTGTCAAACACTGAACATATTAGGCAACTGTCTGGGATTCATTCCAGCCATCTAGGAGTTTAAAAAAACCTGGTGGGAGATACAAAACACATACATAGAGAATAAAAAGACTAGCTAGTGGGAACATCAGTGATTATCGCCAGGGTAAGAAGACATGACACAACTACAGGGTAGGTTATGGGATAGGAGGGGCAAAGAAATTATGAAGTACATATTTTATCTCAATACATTTATGTTTCTTCTGCCAGTTGATGAGTTGCCCTTGAAGTAAAACAAAGACAAAACAAAACAGACTAGCTAGTGTTTATTTAGTACTTACTTTGTGCCATGCACTCTTCTGAACACCTTAAAAATTCATTGACTTATTTAATCCCCAACAACCCTATGAGGCAGGTACTCTTTTATCCCCATTTTACAGGTGAGGACACCAGTGCTCAGATGAGTTGCTTGGCTTTAGAGCCGGGATTCAAATCCATGTTGCCTGACTCCAGAGCTTGTGCTCTTAACCATTATGTTATACTGCCTTTCAGGAAAATGAGCTTGCCAGAATATTCTAGTCACCACTGATCTTCTTGCTTAGACCTCTTTAAGCTCTTATGTAGTCTGCCTTTCACAGTCAGTTCCCTCCAACCCCCAGGAGTTTTTTATTGTTTGAATAACAGAACACACAAAACCAGGCAGAGAAGTCTCCAAGGAAATGATGGTTGTGTTTCACTGTTATTTGTCCCTTGGTTCTTCATCTTCTAAGCACTTATTACAGTTTCTTTTAAGGCTGTTAGACATGTATTTTGATTATAAATACAGTCCAACTGTGAATAAATAACTGTATTGTCTTCTTACACCCATCCCCCATGTTCCTTTAAATAGAAAAAAGTGCTCAATATCTCTTAATAGCCTATTTGGCCATGGTTGTCTCACCTGTGATTTAAAAATACATTGTATCTTGATCTTCCAAAATCCTTCTTGAATTACAGCTTATTCTGTTAAAGAAATTCTGGGAAAGAAGTCATTGATATTGTTGATAGTCTCCAAAAGGTGAGGGTGGTAACTGAGTTGAAGGCACCTGGGAGGGATCTTCAGCAAACCGAGGGCCATTGGGAAACTACACAGAGGCAGATCTTGTCAGTAAGATACCAGCTCCTCCAATTAACCCTAGGAGAATGCCACCAGTCACAGCTGACCCAACAACTGTGGCCACTGGTCCCTTTTGGCTGCCAGTGTGACTCCTGTGAAGGCTGCACTTGTGACAGAATTCCAGAGGTCTTTCTAACATGCACCATCCAGCAGAGAATCATGGAAAACAGACCTCCCCAAACTGCAAAGCCACCTCCCAACTGTGGAGGCCTGCTTTCTTTTTTTTTTTTTTTTTTTTGGCGGTATGCAGACCTCTCACTGTTGTGGCCTCTCCCGTTGCGGAGCACAGGCTCCAGACGTGCAAGCTCAGTGGCCATGGCTCACGGGCCTAGCCGCTCCGCGGCACGTGGGATCTTCCCAGACTGGGGCACGAACCCGTGTCCCCTGCATCGGCAGGCGTACTCTCAACCACTGCGCCACTAGAGAAGCCCGGAGGCCTGGTTTTAATAGCTGTCAAACTCCCACGTAGTCTCTGGTTTACTCCCACTGGAGAATGGTGAAAACCTTTAATTGCATAAAAGACACTACTACCTGTGGTACCCATCATAAAGGCCCCACCACAGTCTTCCACATAGTTCTCCGGGGCACGGCTCTCACTCTTGCTCCTCCATCTTGACCCCAGTGGTGTGAGTGAGGTTGGGTAAGCTGGGTGGAGCCTGACCCCTGTGGCCCACAATCAATTCTTTTTTTTTTTTAATAAATTTATTTATTTATAGCTGCACTGAGTCTTTGTTGGCTGCACTCAGGCTTTCTCCAGTTGCGTTGAGCAGGGGTTACTCTTTGTTGTGGTGCATGGGCCTCTCATTGTGGAGGCTTCTCCCGTTGGGAAGCACAGGCTCCAGGCACGCGGGCTTCAGCAGTTGTGGCACACGGGCTCAGTTGCTCCGCAGCATGTGGGATCTTCCTGGACCAGGGCTCAAACCCGTGTCCCCTGCATTGGCAGGCGGATTCTTAACCACTGCACCACCAGGGAAGCCCCACAATCAATTCTTAATCATAGACTATAGTGTTTCTCAAGCCAATCCTTATAATAGGAAAAGAAATCTGAAGGGTTAGACCCTCTATTATTGGTTTAAATTATTTTTATTAAAAATATATGCAAAGATATAACTAGGAAGGTATTATTTATGCTCATAGTTGTTATATAATCTTAAACAAAAATAAATATACAAAATTTAAAAGTCATAGTCAAAAACCATTGCACCTAATGTTATAGATAATATTGTTTCGATGAACCTACTTTGCTACTTGTAGTGTGAATGTGATATTGGCTGCTCCAACACATGCTCTTATGAATGAATTCAGCACACCTTTACTGTCTGTTGTGTGAAGGCTCAATTTTCTCACCACTTTTTTTCTCTTAGAACCACAGGAAAATATTTGGCATGATACTGTGACATAATTTGGCTTCCCTCTTTTGGCTTGAAAGCATAACTTGTTATTGCTGGTCTTTTCTCATTATCCCCTCGAATGTAGTATATTACCACTGGTGCCAAGGTGACAATAAGCACCAAAACACACAGTAAACACAACTGCATATGTGGTCACTGAAATCGTTTTGGTGATGAGCTGATCCAGAACATGCATGTTAGCTCTTTCAGATTATCCTCGAAATGAAAGCACAACATAAAGACTTTGTAAAGGAGACTTGAGAAACCCTGAGCAGAAGATCCATGCCACAGGCTGAGGAACTTTTTTTTCCTCAGAAATTGCTTTAGGTGTGTGGAAATGATCTCTCTCCTAAAATGTAAACTCCATGACAGCAATTACCGTTTCTTCCCAAGTGCCCCATGGAGTGTGGTGTTTAGCCCTTGCTAAGGGGCCTGTAGAATGAGTCCAGTTCTGACCAGCTGTGCCTTTTTTTTTTTTTTAAAGTTTGGCCACGCCTTGAGGCCTGCAGGATCCTTGTTCCCTGACCAGCAATGATCAAACCTGCACCCTTGGCAGTGAGAGCATGGAGTCCTAACCACTGGGCCGCCAGGGGATTCCCCCAGCTGTGCTTATCTATCCCTCATGTTCAGGTTTTGTGTGTAGGTTTGAGAAGTCTACATTTTCTTTGACTGTATTTTTTTTTTTCTTCAACTAGGAAAAAGGAAGAAAAATTGGACTGGATGTACCAGGGTCCTGGTGGGATGGTGAACCGTGATGAGTACTTGCTGGGGCGTCCCATTGACAAATACGTTTTTGAGAAGATGGAGGAGAAGGAGGCAGGCTGTTCTTCTGAGACAGGACTCCTCCCAGGCTCTATCTTTGCCCCATCAGGTGCCAATTCCCTTCTTGACATGGCCAGCAAAATCCGGGAGGATCCGCTCTTCATCATCAGGTACTGATGAGCGGCTGAGAAGGGGGTTTTTATTACAGAGATGCTTAGCAGAGATGTTATCTCACCTCTCGCTTTGCAGTTGGTTTCCTGTTGGCTTTTGTCTGCCATGTAAAAGGATTTGTCTCCATTTGGGCTTCTGATGTTGAAAAGGAGGCTCTATTAAGGGTGCCTGAACTAGGCTGTTTGGGAAGAGATTGGTAAATGTACCAGGCCAGACCAAATTTATTCACTTACCTTTGGCGCTTAAACAAAAATAAGAGGTAGAAGCAAGGTGAGAAAGACTGGCAGCTTCTTAGAAATTGGGGGATATGTGTAGAGTTGGCTGGGGGGTTGAATAGGCCTTTTCCCCTCCCCTCTACCCCTCCCTTTTGTTTGCTTTTTGCAGCAGAACCCTTTGAAAAGAAACTTTAGAATTTTATTTAACCCTGATATGTAACAGATCAAGTAGAGTTGCATTTTGGGTGTTAAATGAAATCATGTGGTGCGTTTTTTTTGTTTTTGTTTTTAATTTTCATTATTTTATTTCAAGTGTGTAAGGTTGAACATTAAAAAATGTTTATTTCTTATTTACATTTCTTTTGAAAATTCTTTTAAAGTTATCTATATATTACAGATATATATTTATATGTAAATATTTTCTCCCATTTTGTTAGCGTCTTAATTAATTAATTGTAGTAAAATATACATAACATAAAATTTACCATCTTAACTTTTTTTTTCTTTTTTTTTCAAGTTCCTTAAACTCACCAGCGTACAAATGTGAGCAGGCACTCTTCCCACACTCACATTGTATCATGAGTACATGTTTGGGTTTTTTTTAATAAATTTATTTATTTTTGGCTGCATTGGGTCTTCACTGCTGCACATGGGCTTTCTCTAGTTGTGGCGAGCGGGGGCTACTCTTCATTGCGGTGTGCGTGCTTTTCATTGCGGTGGCTTCTTTTGTTTCGAAGCACAGGCCCTAGAGCGCATGGGCTTCAGTAGTTGTGCCGCGTGGGCTCAGTAGTTGTGGCTCGTGGGGTCTAGAGCACAGGCTCAGTAGTTGTGGTGCACAGGCTTAGTTGCTCCGTGGCATGTGGCATCTTCCTGGACCAGGGCTCGAACCCATGTCACCTGCATTGGCAGGCAGATTCTTAACCACTGCGCCGCCACGGAAGTCCCATTTTAACTATTTTTAAGTGTACATTTCAGTGGCAGTAAGTATATTCACAGCATTGTGCAACCATCACCACTACCTATCCTTCTCCAGAACTTTTTCATCTTCACAACTGAAACCTTATACTCATTAAACAGTAAGTCCCCATTCTCTCCTCTTCCCAGCTCCTGGCAGCCACTTCTACTTTCTGTCCCTATGAATGTAACTACTGTAGTTACCCATATAAGTGGAATCATATGGTATTTGTCCTTTTGTGACTGACCTATTTCACTCAGCATAATGTCATCAAGGTTCATTTGTGTTACAGCATGTGTCAGAATTTCCTTCTTTTTAAAAACTGTGGTAAAATACACATGACATAAAATTTACCATTTTAACCATTTTAAGTATATATATAATTCAGTAGTAAGGGTATCCAAATTGTTGTGCAACCAACCTCCAGAAGTTTTTCATCTTGCATAACTGAAAATCTGTATCCATTAAGCAACAACTCTTCATTTCCTTTTCCCCCCAGCCCCTGGGAACAACTATTGTACTTTACATTTCTATGAGTCGGACTATTCTGAAACTCATAAAAGTTGAAATCTTTCAATATTTGTTTTTTTGTGACTGGCTTATTTTACTTAGCATAATGTCCTCAAGGTTCATGCATGTTGTAGCATGTATCAAAATTTCCTTCCTTTTTAAGGCTGAATAATATTCCATTGCATGTGTATACCACATTTTTTAATCCATTCATCTGTCGTGCACATTTGGGTTATTTCCACCTTTTGGTTATTGTGAATAATGCTACTATGAACATTGGTGTACAAATATTGTGCTTATTATTTTATAAACTCCTTTTTATCACCTAGTCATATATATGGGACATTTTTCTGTGTTGCTGACTATACTTCTGTCACATCATTTTTAGTATCTATATTGTATGGATATACCATAATTTATTTATTTATTTTAAAACATTTTTTTTGACACCTTCCCTTTCTTTTTTTTTGTTTTGTTTTTTAAATTATTTATTTATTTATTTTTGGTTGCATCAGGTCTTAGTTGCGACACGCAGGATCTTTCATTGTGGTGCGTGGGCTCTCTAGCTGTGGTGTGTGTGGGCTTAGTTGCCCCAGCATGTGGGATCTTAGTTCCCTGACCAGTGATTGAACCTGCATCCCCTGCATTGGAAGGCGGATTCTTAACCACTGGCCCACCAGGGAAGTCTCTACCATAATTTATTAATATTCTCCTGTTGGATCCCTAACTTGTTTCCAAGTTTTCATTGTTATAACATGAACACCTTTTTAGTGACCTTCCTTGATTATATCCTTTCAGTAACAAATTCTTGAGGAAGCATTTGTAAGACTAAAGAGTTTGTGAGTATGTACAGGCTGTGATAAATGTTGCCGAATTGTCCTCCGGGAAGGTTGACCAGTTTACCCTCCTATGAACCCTATGTGAGAGTAAGACTTCTTGAAAGAGGTATCCATTCTGTTTATTTCCCAGGGGTTATCATGCTAAACAGTGGAGGTAGTATTGAAATGTTGCATACGTTTGATACACAAGATGACATACATTTACTTGACCAGTTGGGAAGCCCTGAGCATGAAGCTTAATAAGCAACAGACCAAACTCACTTTCTTGCACAACAGGGAACCAGTGTGAACTTTCCCCACAATAGTCAATCCCTTATGCAGATTTGGGAAAGATTTCTGGCTTCCACACAATCATGCAGATTGCACCATGGGGCCTGTCTGCCTGCACTGAGAAAAAAGATTGCTGTATAGAATTATGGAGAGTAGAATGAATGGTTTAATCCCCTTTTGCGAAAGAAAGAATCATGATTTTTATAACTTCTCTTTAGGAAGAAAGAAGAAGAGAAAAAAAGAGAGGTATTGAATAATCCTGTGAAAATGAAGAAAATCAAAGAATTGGTAAGTAGTACATCAAATAAGCATCAAGAGCTGCTTAACATGAAAACTCCTCTCCATTTACTCTTACGAGAGGGAAAGCAGCATGGCTTTAAACATTTTTGTCTTTTAGAGACCTTCTCCTGGTGATTTTGTGCAATCTTAACATATAAAGCTTAATTATGCTTGATTTTTCTCTTTTATGTCTTTTGGTTGGAAAAACAGCATGTTATCATTCTTCCAGAAAAAGAGGGGTATTGGGATATGCCTGTAGAAAGCATGATCATGCAGTGTGTTCAGGAGATCAGGTGGTATCAAGCCTTTAGGGCCCATTCATCACTCATGTGACATATTATGTGATTGTTCCTTGGATTAGTTGGTAAGGAAAATTTAAAGATTGATCTTGTGGTCCCTGATTACTGTCAGCAGAGTTGCAGTCTTTTGACAAATGGGAATTCCTAAGCAGTGGTTCTGGGGACTGTTTGAAAACACAGATTCCCAGCCCCACCCACCAGAGAGTCTGTTCAGTAGTCTAGGGGTGTTTGTGCACAACCAGGGTCCAGACCCTCCACTCTTGTCGACAGGGGACGTCTGATCATGTCCTGGACCCCTGTAGACCCTGAGGCCTGGAGGCAGGTAGTTTACACATGACCCTGTCCCCTCAGAGGGACTGACAGGGGTCCCAGTAATCTTGCGCGGTTATGTTCTGGGCATTTTCTAGTTGCAAATGAGTCTGGAAAAAAAGGAGAAGAAGAAAAAGAAGGAGAAGAAAAAGAAGCACAAGAAACATAAGCACAGAAGCTCAGGCAGCGATCGTTGCAGCAGCGAGGATGAGCACGGCCGGGAGAGGTGAGTGTGTGGAACGGCGTCCTGCACCTGGATTCACTCACTCATTCATTCCACAGATACGAACTGAATACTTGCTCCAGGCCAGGAGCCACCAGGTTTGGGGGTTCAGTGGAGAACACTTGCACACCGGCCCTCTGCCCCCAGAGCTGGCCAGCTAGCACTTGAGTTCCCGGAGGAGTTGGCGAAACCCCCAGGGGAGCTGGCTGTAGCTGTGTCAGTCTTAGGTCAGACGTCCTGGATATGACTTTCATCTCAGCTCTTGATTCCTGCAAGACTTACGTGGGTTTTATGGAGGCTTTTTTTTTTTTTTTTTCCCAAATGCATTAATGGGCCCATCTGGACCTGTTCTGTGTGTCTCCGTTGCGGGAGCCGCCAATGCTGTCTCTGCTGACTCACTCGTAGTCCCTAGAATAGCAGCACGAGGTGAGAGGAGAATGTGCTCGGGCGCTGGGGCTGAAAAGCAAGGCCCACGGTTTTTCTCAGTAAAAACATGACTGTGCTGATGCATCTTCCCGCAAAGCTAGAGAAACACACTCCCATGTGAGAGCCGGGAGGTGGGAGAGGTCACGTTTGAAACAGGAAGCACGTCTCAGCACAAGAGCTGTAAACTGGACCTTTAGGCATTTTCTTTTTCAATGAATATGTGTTTTAATCTCTTAGATCTCAAAAGAAGATGGCAAATTCTTCCCCTGTTTTGTCCAAAGTCCCTGGATATGGCTTACAGGTAAGGATATGGGCTTCTCAAAGGGAGTGACTGTGGGACTGGAACGTGCCAACCTGGGTACCTTTTTGGACACAGAGCATGTTTAGCCGCCAATCAGACGTGCGGAAAGAAGGGAGTTTGGGCAGCACAGACTGGAGAACAGGCCCATTCCTTATCCCTGAGCCTCTGACTATGGCTGAGGGCCCTCTGAGCAGAGAGGCTAAACTACCAGTGGGCATTTAGGCATTCCGTCCATCCCTCTGCATATAACTTACATGAAATGCGTACATGTTAAGGGTTGATGACTTTCTGATTAATGTACATCCCTCTGGATTCCTTTTTTCCCCTGAGTATGTTTAACCTGAGGTCCTGTCCTCCGTATTCTGCCTCCTGCTCCTCCTTCGGCTGTAGCAAAGAGCCAAGCCAATTTAGGTGGTTGGGTGATACATCCTTTTAGGGCGTTCTGAGGATAACTTTCCTCAGTTTATACAGCTCTCAGTGATAACTGTGTGATGGGATCGGTATACCCAGTTGGCTCCTTACAGAACCTCAGTGCTTACTCATTTTCTTGTTTCACTGCATCTTCTCCTGAGCTGCTAGATTTTCCTATGAATAACTTTTCTTCCTTTCCTTGATGATATAGGTCAGGAACTCTGACCATAGCCAGGGACTGCAGGGTCCTCTGACAGCTGAGCAAAAGCGAGTGCGTGGGTTGAAGAATTACTCCAGGTCCAGAAGCTCCTCTCCCTCACCTCCCAGACATGGCAGCAAGAAGAGCACCAGAGAAGCAGGGTCTCGGGACAGGAGGTCTCGATCCCCGGGCAGAAGGTCACGGTCCCCAAGGCCAAGCAAACCGTGAGTATGGGAATTCAGCGGGAAATAACCTGTGTATGTGGGGGCCTGGTTACAGCTGGTATTTGCTTTTAGCGATGTCTGTTCATCAACTCTTCCAAAGTCTTTGCTTTGTTATTATCTTTACTTTTTTTTTTAATGTAAAGCTCAGACCCCTAGAACTACATATTTATATATGTGGAATCTCTAGAGTGAGATTAATATCAAATCTTATGTATCCTAATGCCTTTGTTTTTCTTCCACTTCTTCCCTCTATTTTCTTCAATTTGGATTATAGTTCTAAAACTGTTAGCTTTTCTTCCATCATTTGAGGGACATGATACAAGCCACTGTATTGAAAAAGCTCTTCTCCTCTCTACCCTCTGTGTCTGTTACAGGCACAACTCTAAGGTAAATAGGAGAGACAGAGGCCGAAGTAAGAGCCTATCACCTAAAAAAGACATCTACCAAAGGCGGCATGGTCATGGGTACACCAGGTGAGTCAAGAGCCCAGTAGGTTAACTTCAGACTTTCAGGCCTGAGTCTTGGAATGGCTCAGACCAGGGCAAGTGGATAATCTATATCACCTTTTTTGCCCACCCCTCTTTTATTCATCTTGGTCAACTTTTAACCATCTGCCCTGCCCCCAACCCCATGCGAGTCACATTGAAAGGACAAAGTAAATAGTTTTGAACTATTGAACTAATGACCAATTCACTAAGTGATTGTCTCTCAACACCTGTAAACATGTTATTCTCACAGAGATTTCTACAGGAAGCTTTTCTTAAGAGTGTGCTCCTTTCTTGAGGCATCAGCTGAAAGGGAAGCAGGAAGGTGGTCTCCTTGAGGGCAGACACCCTAAGATAAACTCTGTGTTTGAGTTGGGTGTGGTGTGGGTCGGACAGAACATGGGTGTGCAGTCATGGGACCTGAGGGGAGTTGGCTGTGCCCATGAAAGGCTGTCCCTAGGGGTCTCGATTGCTCTTAGAAGTTTAGATGAGGGAATTCCCTCGCAGTCCAGTGGTTACGACTCGGCGCTTTCACTGCCGTGGGCTCCAGTTCAATCCCTGGTCAAGGAACGAAGATCTCATAAAAAAAAAAAGTTTAGTTGACTTGGGCAACTTTTGTGTACTTCCTTTAACTGCCTCCCCCAGTTGGCTGCACATTAGAATCACCTGGAAAGCTTAAAGAAAAACCAAAATCCTAATCAATCCCTTGTTGAACCCCAGCCCTATTACATCACAATCTCTGGGGATGGGCTCAGACATCAGTATTTTTAAAGCATCCCAGTAGTTCCAGTGCACAACCAGCACTGAGAACCACTGAGAGTTCCTAACAACCTCTTTTATTCAGTATGCTGTTAGAAGAGAGGCAAACCCTAAAGTCCCTTTTAACTTTTAATTGCCTGATTCCCTAAGTTTAAGGTTTCATTTTCACTGGCAACTTTCCAAAATACCCATGTACATATTTCCCTGCCTTCCCAGAGAGGGAGGGTATATTATGCATAATTTAATCTTTTATTGGTGACACTGGGTCAGTTCTTCTGCTGTAATTCATGCTGTTCTTAGGGATGGATGCTCATGAGTGTTTTTTTTTTTTTTTGATGTATTTTAAGGCTCTTGGTCAGCGCAAGGTCTGCTTTTTCAGATCCCGCTTTGTTTTTCTGTCTCTTTTGCCATCTGCCATCACTTAAATTTGTCTCACTTTGTCAGCCTTTCTTATCGCCCTTAGAATCTTTGTTGAATTTTGTGGTTTAAAATGAGTTAGAATAAACAACAAGGTCCTACTGTATAGGACCAATAGACCAATACTTCAATAAAGTTTTTTTTTTAAATAAATCTATTTATTATTTTTGGCTACGTTGAGCCTTCGATGCTGTGTGCAGGCTTTCTCTAGTTGCAGCTAGTAGGGGCTACTCTTCATTGCGGTGTGCGGACTTCTCATTGCGGTGGCTTCTCTTGTTGCGGAGCACGGGCTTTAGGCATGTGCTAAAGTAGTTGTGGCACTTGGGCTCAGTAGTTGTGCTAAAGTAGTTGTGGCACTTGGGCTCAGTAGTTGTGGCACTTGGGCTCAGTAGTTGCGGCTCACGGGCTCCAGAGCTCAGGCTCAGTAGTTGTGGCACATGGGCTTAGTTGCTCCGCGGCATGTGGGATCTTCCCGGACCAAGGCTTGAACCTGTGTCCCCTACATTGGCAGGCAGATTCCTAACCACCGTGCCACCAGGGAAGTCCCAGTAAAATTTTTAAAAATAAATAAATAAATAAAGTGAGTTAGAGCCCTCAAGACTTTGTCTTCCAGGAATGGAAACACAGAAACTTGAAAGCGTGGATTCTATGATATCTCTTTGTTTTGGTTTGGTGTTCCAGGGAGTTGAACACCAAAGATGTAACCAAGATGGTGCTGAATTAAGACAAAAGAAAAGTTATGGCTGTGAAACCTTTCTTAGCACTAGTTCCACTGTTTCTCAGATTGAGAGTCACTGGATATTTCCTCAAGGGCCTGAGAGTTCTGTAAGGATTTAAAATTTTTTGAGTTATCTTTTGTATGTATGTTTTGTTTTAATTAGTGATCTAAAACAACTTTTTGTTAGCTGAAGGATGAAGCTTTTCTTTAGCAGTGAGGCTCTCAATTTAAAGCGATTTTTACAGACTAAGACTTTTTTTTTTTCTCTTAAGTTTTTCTTTGGGGGACTGAGGGATTCCACATTATTTTTCCATTGCTTTCAGTGCTTCCTAAATTTCTTACAGTCAACACAGCACTTTTAAAAAAAAATTATTCAAGTATAGTTGATTTGCAATGTTGTATTAATTTCTGCTGTACAGCAAAGTGATTCAGTTACACACACACACACACACACACACACACACACACGCACACGCACATTCTTCTTCATATTCTTTTCCATTATGGTTTATCACAGGATATTGAATACAGTTCCCTGTGTTATACAGTAGGACCTTGTTTATGCATTCTGTATGTGATAGATATCACGATATCACAACACTTTTTTAAAAAATTTATTTAATTAATTTATTTTTGACTGCGTTGAGTCTTCCATGCTGTGCGTGGGCTTTCTCCAGTTGCAGCGAGAGGGGGCCACTCTTCATTGTGGTGTGCAGGCTTCTCATTATGGTGACCTATCTTGTTGCAGAGCATGGGCTCTAGGTGTGCGGGCTTCAGTAGTTGTGGCATGCAGGCTCAGTAGTTGTGGCTCGCAGGCTCCAGAGCACAGGCTCACTAGTTGTGGTACACGAGCTTAGCTGCTCTGTGGCATGCGGAATCTTCCTGGACCAGGACTCAAACCCACATCCCCTGCATTGGCAGGCAGATTCTCAGCCACTGTGCCACCAGGGAAGCCCCACAACACTTATAATTTTAAAAAATGTGTATGCTCAAAACAAACTAACAAAGATCACTACTATAAGGTCACACCCCAGAAGTGGCTAAAATTCCTTCTGTTGGGCTTGTAAATTGCCCAGAACAAAGGTGGCAATAGGAAATAGAAAATGGAGTTACTATTCTTGCATTAATTACTATTATTAAAGCACAGTTTCTTTAATTGTTTCGATCAAATAATAGACACCTTTTTTTTTTTTTTTTTTTTGCGGTACGCGGACCTCTCCCGTTGTGGAGCACAGGCTCCGGACACACAGGCCCAGCGGCCATAGCTCACAGGCCCAGCCGCTCCGCGGCATGTGGGATCTTCCCGGACCGGGGCACGAACCCATGTTCCCTGCATTGGCAGGCGGACTCTCAACCACTGCGCCACGAGGGAAGCCCCAATAGACACCTTTTTTTAAAGTGTAGTTTATTTATAATATTATATCAGTTTCAGGTGTACAACATAGTGATTCAATATTTTTATAGATTATACTCCATTTAAAGTTATTATAAAATATTTGCTATATTCCCTGTGCAGTATAATATATCCTTGTATCATATTTATTTTATACATAGTAGTTTGTACCTCTTAGTCCCCTACTCTTATCTTGTTCCTCCTCCATCCCCCTCCCCACTGTTTACCACTAGTTTGTTCTCTACATCTGTGTGTCTGTTTTCTATTTTGTTATAGTCATTCATTTGTATCATTTTTTAGATTCCACATATAAGTAATAACATACAGTCTTTCTCTGTCTGAGTTATTTTACTAAGGATAATGTCCTCCAAGTCCATCCATGTTGTTGCAAATGGCAAAATTTTCATTCTTCTTTATGGCTGAGTAATATTCCATTATATACCACATCTTCTTTATCCAGTCTTCTGTTGATGGACACTTAGGTTGCTTCATATCTTGGCTATTATAAATAATGCTGCTATGAACATTGGGGTACATGTATCTCTTCAAATTAGTGTTTTTATTTTCTCTGAATATATACTCAAGAATGGAATTGCTGGGAATTCCCTGGCAGTCCAGTGGTTAGGACTCTGTGCTTCCACTGCAGCGGGCACAGGTTCGATCCCTGGTCAGGGAACAAAGATCTTGCATGGCGTGGCAGAAAAAAAGAGTGGAATTGCTGGTTCATATGGTAGTTCTATGTTTACTTTTTTGAAGAACCTCCATACTGCTTTCCATAGTGGCTGCACTAATCTACATTCCCACCAGCAGGGTAAGTAGGGTTCCCTTTTCTCCACGTCCTCACTGACCTTTGTTATTTGTGGTCTTTTTGACACCAGCCATTCTTCAGGTGTGAGGTGATATCACATTGTGGTTTTGGTTTCATTTCCCTGATGATTAGCAATGTTGAGCATCTTTTCATGTACATGTTGACTATAAGAAGACTAGCCAACATGCACAAGAAGATATAGAAGACTATATCTTCTTTGGAAAAATGTCTATTCAGGTCTCCTGCTCATTTTTTAATTGGGTTGTTTGTTCTGATATTGAGTTGTTTGAGCTGCTTATGTAATTTGGATATTAACTCTTTGTCAGTCATATCATTTGCAAATATATTTTTCCCATTCAGTAGGTTTTTTAAAAAATCAGTTGTATTTCTTTTTTTTTTAAAGTTAATTAATTTATTTATTTTTGGCTGCATTGGGTCTCCATAGCTGCGCACGGGCTTTCTCTAGTTGCAGCGAGCAGGGGCTACTCTCCATTGCGGTGTGCGGGCTTCTCACTGCAGTGGCTTCTCTTGCTGCAGAGCATGGGCTCTAGGCGTGTGGGCTCAGTACTTGTGGCATGCGGGCTCAGTAGTTGTGGCTTATGGGCTCTAGAGCAGAGGCTCAGTAGTTGTGGCACACGGGCTTAGATGCTGTGCGGCATGTGGGATCTTCCTGGACCAGGGTTCAAACCCATGTCCCCTGCATTGGCAGGTGGATTCTTAACCATTGCGCTACCAGGGAAGTCTCATTTTTTTTGTTTTGTTGATAGTTTCCTTTGCTGTGCAAAAGCTTTCAAGTTTAATCAGGTCCCATTTGTTTATTTTGGCTTTTGTTTCCTTTGTCTGAGGAGACAGATCTAAAAAAATAATTGCTGTGACTTATGTCAAAGAATGTTCTGCCTATGTTTCTTTTTTTATATATTATTTAAAAAAATATCTTTATTGGATTATAATTGCTTTACAATGTTGTGTTAGTTTCTGTTGTACAACAAAGTGAATCAGCTATAAGTGTACACATATTCCCATATCCCCTCCCTCTTGAGGCTTCCTCCCATCCTCCCTATCCCACCCCTCTAGGTCACCACAAAGCATCGAACTGATCTCCCTGTGCTGTGGAGCAGCTTCCCACTAGCCATCCATTTTACATTTGGTAGTGTATGTATGTCAGTGCTACTCTCTCACTTTGTCCCAGTTTCCCCTTCCCGCTCTGTGTCCTCAAGTCTGTTCTCTACATCTGCGTCTTTACTCCTGCCCTGCCACTAGGTTCATCAGTACCGGTTTTTTAGATTCCATATATGTGCGTTAGCATACAGTATTTGTTTTTCCCTTTCTGACTTACTTCACTTTGTATGGTAGACTCTGGGTCCATCCACCTCATTACAAATAACTCAATTTCATTCCTTTTTATGGCTGAGTAATATTCCATTGTATATATGTGCCACACCTTCTTTATCCATTCATCTGTCGATGGATGTTTAGGTTGCTTCCATGTCTTGGCAATTGTAAATAGTGCTGCAATGAACATTGTGGTACATGTATCTTTTTGAATTATGGTTTTCTCAGGGTATTTGCCCAGGAGTGGGATTGCTGGGTCATATGGTAGTTCTATTTTTAGTTTTTTAAAAAACCTCCATACTGTTCTCCACAGTGGCTGTATTAATTTACATTCCCACCAACAGTGCAGGAGGGTTCCCTTTTCTCCACCCCCTCTTCAGCATTTATTGTTTGTAGATTTTTTGTTGATGGCCATTCTGACTGGTGTGAGGTGACCCGTGTCCCCTGCATTGGCCGGCAGACTCTCAACCACTGCGCCACCAGGGAAGCCCTCTCATTGTGGATTTGATTGCATTTCTCTAATGACTAGTGATGCTGAGCATCTTTTCATGTGTTTGTTGGCAATCTGTATATCTTCTTTGGAGAAATGTCTATTTAGGTCTTCTGCCCATTTTTGGATTGGGTTGGGGTTTTTTGTTTGTTTTTGGTTTTTTTGTGTGTGTGTGTGTGGTACGCGGGCCTCTCACTGTTGTGGCCTCTCCCCTTGCGGAGCACAGGCTCCGGACGCGCAGGCTTAGCGGCCATGGCTCACGGGCCCAGCTGCTTCGCGGCATGTGGGATCCTCCTGGACCAGGGCACGAACCCATGTCCCCTGCATCGGCAGGCGGACTCTCAACCACTGTGCCACCGGGGAAGCCCCTGGGTTGTTTTTTTGATATTGAGCTGCATGAGCTGCTTGTAAATTCTGGAGATTAATCCTTTGTCAGTTGCTTCATTTGCAAATATTTTCTCCCGTTCTGAGGGCTGTCTTTCTGTCTTGTTTATGGTTTCCTTTGCTGTGCAAAAGCTGTTAAGTTTTGTTAGGTCCCACTTGTTTATTTTTGATTTTATTTCCCTTAGTGTAGGAGGTGGGTCAGAGAAGATCTTGCTGTGATTTATGTCAAAGAGAGTTTTGCCTATGTTTTCCTCTAAGAGTTTTATAATGTCTGGCCTTACATTTAGGTCTTTAATCCATTTTGAGTTTGTTTTTGTGTATGGTTTTAGGAATTGTTCTAATTTCATTCTTTTACATGTAGCTGTCCAGTTTTCCCAGGTGCACTTATTGAAGAAGCTGTCTTTTCTCCATTGTATATTCTTGCCTCCTTTGTCAAAGATAAGGTGACCATTTGTGTGTGGGTTTATCTCTGGGCTTTGTATCCTGTTCCATTGATCTATATTTCTGTTTTTGTGCCAGTACCATACTGTCTTGATTACTGTAGCTTTGTAGTATAGTCTGAAGTCAGGGAGCCTGATTCCTTCAGTGCCGTTTCTCTTTCTCAAGATTGCTTTGGCTATTAGGGTCTTTTGTGTTTCCATACAAATAGTAAAATTTTTTGTTCTAGTTCTGTGAAAAATGCCATTGGTAATGTGATAGGGATTGCACTGAATCTGTAGATTGCTTTGGGTAGTACAGTTATTTTCACATTGTTGATTCTTCCAATCCAAGAACATGGTATATCTTTCCATCTGTTTGTATCATCTTTGATTTCTTTCATCAGTGTCTTATAGTTTTCTGCATATAGGTCTTTTGCCTCCTTAGGTAGGTTTATTTGTAGGTATTTTATTCTTTTTGTTGCAGTGGTAAATGAGAGTGTTTCCTTGATTTCTCTTTCTGATTTTTTTGTTGCTAGTGTTTAGGAATGCAAGAGATTGCTGTGCATTAATTTTGTATCCTGCTACTTTACCAGATTCATTGATTAGCTCTAGTAGTTTTCTGGTGGCATCTTTAGGATTTTCTGTCTATAGTATCATGTCATCTGCAAACAGTGACATTTTTACTTCTTTTTCAATTTGGATTCCTTTTATTTCTTTTTCTTCTCTGACTGTTGTGGCTAAAACTTCCAAAACTATTTTGAATTATAGTGGTGTGAGTGGGCACCCTTGTCTTGCTCCTGATCTTAGAGGAAATGCTTTCAGTTTTTCACCATTGAGAATGATGTTGGCTGTGGGTTTGTCACATATGGCTTTTATTATGTTGAGGTAGGTTCCCTCTATGCCCACTTTCTGGAGAGTTTTTATCATAAATGGGTGTTGAATTTTGTCAAAAGCTTTCTCTGCGTCTACTGAGATGATCCTATGGTTTTTATCCTTCAGTTTGTTAATATGGTATGTCACATTGATTGATTTGCGTATATTGAAGAATCCTTGCATTCCTGAGATAAACCCCACTTGATCATGGGGTGCGATCCTTTTAATATGCTATTGGATTCTGTTTGCTAATATTTTGTTGAGGATTTTTGCATCTATGTTCATCAGTGATATTGGCCTGTAATTTTCTTTTTTTGTGACATCTTTGGGTTTGGTATCAGGGTGATGGTGGCCTCATAGACTGTGTTTTGGAGTATTCCTCCCTCTGCTACATTCTGGAAGAGTTTGAGAAGGATAGGTGTTAGCTTTTCTGTAAATGTTTGATAGAATTCGCCTGTGAAGCCATCGGGTCCTGGGCTTTTGTTTGTTGGAAGGTTTTGTGGTTTTTTTAAATAAATTTATTTATGTATTTGTTTTTTATTTGTGGCTGTGTTGGGTCTTCGTTGCTGTGCGTGGGCTTTCTCTAGCTGCAGCGAGTGGGGGCTACTCTTCGTTGCGGTGCATGGGCTTCTTATTGTGGCTTCTCTTGTTGCGGAGCACAAGCTCTAGGCATGTGGCCTTCAGTAGTTGTGGCTCGCGGGCTCTAGAGTGCAGGCTCAGTAGTTGTGGCGCACAGGCTTAGTTGCTCCACAGCATGTGGGATCTTCCAAGACCAGGGATCGAACCCATGTCCCCTGCATTGGCGGGCAGATTCTTATCCACTGCGCCACCAGGGAAGCCCCTGTTGGAAGGTTTTTAATCACAGTCTCAATTTCAGTGCTTGTGATTGGTCTGTTCATGTTTTCTGTTTCTTCCTGGTTCAGTCTTGGAAGGTTGTACTTTTCTAAGAATTTGTCCATTTCTTCCAGGATGTCCATTTTATTGGCATATAATTGCTTGTAGTAGTCTCATGATCCTTTGTATTTCTGCCGTGTCATTTGTTATTTTTCATTTCTAATTCTGTTGATTTGAGTCTTCTCCCTATTTTTCCTGATGAGTCTGGCTAATGGTTTATCAATTTTGTTTATCTTCTCAAAGAACCAGCTTTTAGTTTTATTGATCTTTGCTATTGTTTCCCTCATTTCATTTTCATTTATTTCTTATCTGATCTTTATGATTTTTTTCCTTCTGCTAACTTTGGAGATTTTTTGTTCTTCTTTCTCTAATTGCTTTAGGTGTAAGCTTAGGTTGTTTATTTGAGATGTTTCTTGTTTCTTGAGGTAGGATTGTATTGCGATAAACTTCCCTCTTAGAACTGCTTTTGCTGCAGCCCATAGGTTTTGGGTTGTTTTGTTTTCATTGTCATTTGTTTGTAGGTGTTTTTTGATTTCCTCCTTGATTTCTTCAGTGATCTCTTGGTTGCTTAGTAGCATATTGTTTAATCTCCATGTGTTTGTATTTTTTACAGGTTTTTTTCCTGTAATTGATATCTAGTCTCATAGCATTGTGGTCGGAAAAGATGCTTGATACGATTTCAGTTTTCTTAAATTTACCGAGGCTTGATT
Organism: Delphinus delphis; assembly: GCF_949987515.2. NCBI lineage: Eukaryota > Metazoa > Chordata > Mammalia > Artiodactyla > Delphinidae > Delphinus > Delphinus delphis. Next base: position 21,969,241 of record NC_082701.1, read on the forward strand.
TGTGACCCAAGATGTGATCTGTCCTGGAGAATGTTATGTGTGCCCTTGAGAAGAAAGTGTATTCTGTTGTTTTTGGATGGAATGTCCTATAAATATCAATTAAGTCCATCTGGTCTATTGTGTTATTTAAAACTTGTGTTTCCTTCTTTATTTTCTGTTTGGATTATCTGTCTTTTGGTGTAAGTGGGGTGTTAAAGTCACCAACTATTATTGTGTTGCTGTTGAGTTCCCCTTTTATGGCTGTTAGCATTTGCCTTATTTATTGATGTGCTCCTATGTTGGGTTCATAGATATTTACAATTGTTATATCTTCTTTTTGGAGTGATCCCTTGATGATTATATAGTGTCCTTCCTTGTCTCTTGTAATAGTCTTTATTTTAAAGTCTATTTTGTCTTATATGAGTATTGCTACTCCAGCTTTCTTTTGATTTCCATTTGCATGCAATATCATTCTCCATCCCCTCACTTTCGGTCTGTATGTGTCCCTAGGTCTGAAGTGGGTCTCTTGTAGACAGCATATATATGGGTCTTGTTTTTGTATCCATTCAGCCTGTCTATGTCTTTTGGTTAGAGCATTTAATCCATTTACATTTAAGCCAGTTATCGATATGTATGTTCCTATTACCATTTTCTTAACTGTTTGGGTTTGTTATTGTAGGTCTTTTCCTTCTCTTGTGTTTCCTGCCTAGAGAAGTTCCTTTAGCATTTGTTGTAAAGCTGGTTTGGTGGTGCTGAATTCTCTCAACTCTTGCTTCTCTGTAAAGCTTTTAATTTCTCGATCAAATCTGAATGAGATCCTTGCTGGGTAGAGTAATCTTGGTTGTGGGTTTTGCCCTTTCATCACTTTAAATATATCTTGCCACTCCCTTCTGGCCTGTAGAGTTTCTGCTGAAAGAGCAGCTGTTAACCTTATGGGGATTCCCTTGTATGTTATTTGTTGCTTTTCCCTTGCTGCTTTTAATATTTTTTCTTTGTGTTTTTAGTTTTTGTTAGTTTGATTAATATGTGTCTTGGCGTGTTTCTCCTTGGCTTTAATCTTTGTGGGACTCTGTGCTTCCTGGACTTGATTGACTATTTCCTTTCCCATGTTGGGGAAGTTTTTAACCATAATCTCTTAAAATATTTTCTCAGACCCTTTCTTTTTTTCTTCTTTTTCTGGGATGCCTATAATTCGAATGTTGGTGCACTTAATGTTGTCCCAGAGGTCTCTGAGACTGGCCTCCATTCTTTTCATTATTTCTTTATTCTGCTGTGCAGCAGTTATTTCCACCATTCTATCTTCCAGCTCACATATCCGTTCTTCTGCCTCAGTTATTTTGCTATGGATTCCTTCTGCAGTATTTTTAATTTCAGTTATTGTGTTGTTCATGACTGTTTGTTTGCTCTTTAGTTCTTCTAGGTCCTTGTTAAAGGTTTCTTACATTTTCTCTATTCTATTTCCAAGATTTTGGATCATCTTTACTATCATTACTCTGAATTCTTTTTCAGGTAGCTTGCCTATTTCCCCCTCATTTATTTGGTCTTGTGGGTTTTTATCTTGCTTCTTTGTCTGTACGATATTTCTCTGTCTTCTCATTTTGTCCAATTTACAGTATTTGATGTTTCCTTTCCTTAGGGTGCAGGGCTATAGTTCCTCTTGCTCCTGTTCTCTGCCCCCGGTTGTGGGGTTGGTCCAGTGTCTTGTGTAGGCCTCCTAATGGGAGGGCCTGGTGCCTGCGTTCTGGTGGGTGGAGCTGAGTCTTTTCCCTCTGCTGCGTAGGGCCATGTCAGGTGGTGTGTTTTGGGGTGTCTGTGAGCTTAGTATGACTTTAGGTAGTCTCTGTGCTAATGGGTGGGTTTTTGTTCCTGTCTTGTTTGTTGTTTGGTGTGATGCATCCAGCACTGGGAGCAGCTGGTAGTTGGGTGGAGCCAGGTCTTGGATTCATATAGAGGCCTCCGTGAGAGCTCTCGGCGATTAATCTCCCCTGGGGCCAGGAATTCTCTACTGGTCCAGCATCCTGGACTTGGTGCTCCCACTCCAGAATCCCAGGCCTGACTTGTGGTTGAAGGACCAAGACCCCGCAAGTTGCTCATCCCAGCAATAAAGGGGATTAAAAAATAGACTAACAAAACCCCAGACAAATGGTAAACAGTAAAATCAAACAAACAGAAACAAGGAAACACACACACACACAAAAGAAACAAGAACAGAACTAAATAAATCAAATAGCAAGGTAACAACCAGACAAACAAAAGAACCCAAGAACGAAATCAAACAAGAAGAAAGCTGACAGAAGCCCCGAAACAAAACCAAAGCAGAGCACCAACCGAAGAATGAAGCAAAGAAATGAAACAAACCAACAAAAAGTGATGTAAAAAAAAGAAGAGAGAGAAAGGGGAAAGAAGGCAGAACAACAGAAAAGCAGCGTAGAAACAGAAATACAAAACAATAAAATAGAAAATATATTAAAGAAAAAGACAAAACCCTGGAGAAATGGTAAAAACAAAATCAAACAAAAGCAGAAACACTCATGTAAAAGAAACAAAAACAGAGCCCAATAAAACAAAAAGCAGAAGAACCAGACAAAGAGAAGAACTCAAAAATGAAATCAAACAATTAGGATTAAAACTAACAAAAACACATGATCTAAAAACAAAACCAAAGCAGTGTGCCAGCCGAGGAGTAGAGCAAGGAAACAGAACAAACCGATAAAAGCGATTAAAAAATAATAATAATGAAAGAAAATAAAAAGGGAAAAAACACAGGACGACAGAAAAACAAAGTAGAAATGAAAAGATTCAAAAAAGAAAAAGAAAATGAGGAAGGAAAAAATAAGGGGAAAGAACACAGAACAGCAGAAGAGCAAAGTAAAAATAAAATTGGATAAAAAATAAAAATAAACAATAAAAATATGTAATAAAACATGGAGATCCCAAAAGACTGAAAAAAAACTAAAGCAACAACAAACAAAAAAAGAAAAGAAAAAGAAACCAAAAAAAAAGCTAGAACCAACAACAGAATGAATCAAAACATAATAAAATTAATAGTAATAATTATGTTTCCCTGGGGTCTCTGCTGTAAGTGTCCTTGCACATGCCATGAGCCACAGCCCACCTCTGCCTCCCCAAGAGGCTCCTCTGCCTCTGGGCTGGTCTCTGGACCTGCTGTGGGCCCTGTGAGCACCACTCAGACTCTGATCTGGCCCAGTGCCTGTGTGTGCTTGCCCCCAAAGTCCACAGCTGCCAGAGCTAGACCGTTTTCATTTGTGGGAAACACTCATTGTCTACTCAGATATTCCATAGATGCAGGGTCTACCTAGCTGATCCTGGGGATTTAATCTGCAGCTTGTATGCTGACGGAAAGATTTTCAATCTTCTTCCTTAGTTTCTCTGTCCCTGGGGTTCAGCTTTGGTTTTATCCCCACCTCTGTGTGTGGTCCACCCACAGGAGTCTGGTCCTGAGGCTGCCTTGGAGCTCTTGGGTCTGCCCCTGTGAGGATGGGGTACAGAGGTGGTCTGACTGCTTGGATCGCAGGAGCCCGGACAGTGCCAAATGCGCAGGGAAGCTGGCGGCCACGAGCGCACGAGATACGGCCCTAGTGAGGGCCTTTTCTGGCGCCCAGCATAAGGCACGTGAAGGCCAGCCCCGGCCGGGGTTTTTCTGGCATCCGGCAGTAGGCGTGTGAGGGCCAGCCCTGAGTGGGCTTCTTTTATTGTCATTGGCAGGCGCCGGCTGTGTGGGGAGAGAGAGGTTACAGTAGTGGCTCCTCCCCATGCATGTGACTCAGCAGTAGCGCCTGCTTTCATGGCAGTCCAGTCTTCCTGCATAGGCATTTCCTGCTGCAGATTTCCTCCCTCTCATCCCCTCAGTTCATCTTCCCACATCCAGCAGCGGTTCTCACTCTGGGCCCGTTCTCCAATCCCCATGCACCAGCTCCCAGCCCCCTTGCACACCTGTGAACACATGTCCCAGTCTGGGGCACGCAGGCCCGCGGTATGGACCATCTGTGTATTTCTCACTCTGTCCCGTCTGCCACAGATTGGCCACTCTACCCTCTTCCAACAGCCTCAAATGCTTCCCTTCTGTCCCAATCGATTTTCCCGTCGGAGAGGGGGTTTCCCCGAATTCAGGACTATCTCCTCTGCTTCAGTTCCCCCGCCCCAGAGTGCAGGTCCCCATCCGCTTCCTTTCCTCCTCCTTCTCCCTTCTTTTTTTTCCATCCTACCCAGTTATGCAGGGATCTTTATAGTCCTTTCTGGCGTCCAAGGTCTTCTGCTAGTTTTCAGCCAGTGTTCTGTGAGAATTGTTGTATTTATAGATGTATTCCTCATGTATCCGTGGAGAGAGATGAACTCCACGTCCATAAAACTAGGAGTTTTATGGTTTCCTGTCTTACATTTAGGTCTTTAATCCATTTTGAGTTTATTTTTGTTATGTGATGTGAGAAAATGTTCTAATTTCATTCTTTTACATGTACCTGTCTGGTGTCATTCTCCTGTGTGGTTCAATTTCTCAGAAACTACTGGAGGGTCTACCTTCTAGAGGGTCTGCTGTAGATGTTTGGGAGAGTAGTCACAGGCTTCCCCGAGTCAGGCATGAGGACCCCAGAATGTCTTAATTGCTCCTTATACAGACCTTAAATTAGTCCCTTTGTTTTCAACCCTGTGCACCACCCTCCAAAGTGCTTGGTTCCTGCAGTCCCTGAACCTTTCCTGGGTTTTGCATTGTGAATATCTTGCTTCTGATCAGTATCAGGCACTTAGGATTCAGTTTCCTCTAATCTGTTAAAGTGGTTACTACTCCTTCATCCACTTCCATCTTCTGACAGTTTGTTCACATCTCTTATTTAGTGTTATTTCCTCTTCCATCTTCTTGTGCTTTTATGTATTTTAGTTAGTGGGGTGTTTGAAGGGGAGGCTTTTCGTTTCGCTATAGATAACTAAATGTCAAATTTTAGTATCTTAATTTTCTCAAAATTGGGCTCCCACTCCCTTATGGGACTCCGATAATTATTTTTCCTTTTAAAGGGGGATCAGTACATCACACAAATTTGAGAAGCAATGGATTTGGATGTCTGACATTGGTAGTGATCGAGCTGGTTCATCACCTCCTCTTCTTGCTCTTCATTTGCAGTGAGTGCCAGGAAAGACCTACCTATTACTGTCCGAGGCTAAATTGAATTCTTCAGGCATCTTGCTTCTAGCTTAGTCCTAAAGTGGTATACTCATGCACTACGTCCATGAATTTCTAAGCACCTCTAGTGGGTAGGTGGCAGATGTTAACCGTTACATGGATGAACTTAGTCCCCTGTTTTATAAGTTGTTGAGCAAACAACTGGAATATAATTGCCATAGCCTGAGGCTCCTGATTAGTTCTCAGTTTATTTTTTGTATTTATTGTTTCAGAGTAATTACTCCAGAGATTATTGAGTGAGAGTATGGAATCCTTCACTAAAAGTCTTTGACATTTGAGTGCAACCACCTGAACAAGATATTAGGAAGGAAGGAAACTCGTGCTGAGTGTGGCACTGGGCTGGGCATTTCCGAGAGAAGAGAGCCATGGGCTGGAGAACCTGGGGTCCTACTTGGTTTCTCTTCTCCCTGTGGTGTTTCTCTATTTGTTGTTGTTGCTGGGAGAGAAGTAGACCTTAGGGTGATTTTTGTGTTCAACAGAAAGCTCTCATCAGAGGAGCTAGAGCGAAAACGGCAAGAGATGATGGAAAACGCCAAGTGGCGGGAGGAAGAGAGGCTGAACATCCTCAAGAGGCACGCTAAGGACGATGAACGGGAGCAGAGGCTGGAAAAGCTAGACTCCCGGGATGGGAAGTTTATCCAGTGAGTGCATCATTTTCCTGCCTATCAGCTTTTGTGGCGATGGTCCCAAGGAGGCAGTTGGGCAACTGGTTCATTCATTGTGTTCCCAGTGTTTCTGTGTCGCTGCGGAGCTCAGCCCCCAGACACCATTGTTACTACTCCCAGCTTCTGGCCAGACAGTGGGACGTTTTTCATCTGAGGGGAGAAGTGAGTTGGTATTTTCAGTGAATCTCCTTGGCCTTCTCCTAAGAATTCATGGCTCAGGAAGCCTTTTTCAAATGAAGCTTGGACTTACTTTCCAAAACAGATACATTTCCCTTATAAATTTATAAAAAATTGAGTTCCAGATGGAGTCACTCGAAAGTTATCTACATGGGCTTAAGAGAGCTTGTGCTTCTACAGCGGCTTTATGGCTAGCAACCTGTTTCTTCTTACTCTGCCAGATAGTTGACCAGTTGATAAGTGCATGTTACTTAACTTTCACCTGTCTTCTCTTCCCAGCCGCATGAAGCTAGAGAGTGCATCTACCTCCTCTCTGGAAGATCGGGTGAAGCGGAATATCTACTCTCTACAGAGAACCTCAGTAGCTCTGGAGAAGAACTTTATGAAAAGATGAAAGCCATCCCCTCTCTTGCTGGTTTTCCTGAAATTTCCAGGGAGGCTGCTGATCCCTTAAAAATTCTCTTTATAAGAGTTCAAATGGCTTCTTCCACAGATGTCAAACCACCACTGTTCAAAGTGACTCTCCTCTATGGATTCCAAAAACAGCCCACTTCTTTTGAGAACCAGTGTGACTTGCTCTATGGGACCCTCAGTAACTTGCTGGGTGCAGAGCAGGTCTTAACTGTTGTTAAATGGGTGAGCACTGGAACATCAAGGTGTGAGCACTCATCTTGCTCTGGAAGGAGGCTCCCTTATGCCTCTTCCCTCCACCTGTGTGAACAAACCTATTCTCCCACCTCAGAATAGACTGGACCTTTCAGAAACCTCTCTCCCCAGAGTCACCCAGATAGTTTGTGCTTACCAGGGTAAACGAACATTTACTTGATTTAGTAGATAATGTGACAGATGATGTCAGATTAGGGCAGAGCCAAGGGAGTGACAAAGAATCTGGAAGGGAAAACAATGCAAAAAAACCCCTAAATGAACTGTTGAACTATTTGGACTATCTTTCAAACTGTAAAGTATATTGTGTATATGTAGAAATGTGTAATTTTTACATGCTTTAAAAAAAAGTAGTTAGCTTTGTTAGAATATCTTGTTTGGTAAGTGACTTTACTATGTAATAGAACCACATTGTATCTTGTTATCCAGTAACACAGTAAGGCAGGTCAGCTTTTCTTTCCTCTTGGAATCTGGCTGGTTGTGGAGGGGCCTGGGTTTGTTGATAGGATCTAGGGTATCTCTCCATTTACACTGCTTACAGCCTCTAATGTGGGCAGTGCCGTGTTGAAGTCAAATGATTTTAGTAGTCAGGACCAAACTACCAGTATGCTCCCTGGCTCTTAAAAGAAAATATAATGGAAGCTGTTTATTTCATGGCTTCCCTTTTATCATGTAGTAATCTTATTACAATTCTAGATTTTCAGGAGTTGTTTGCTATTATTTTTTAGTCAGGTATTAAACAAAACAAAACAAAACAAAAAACCCAGACTCATGGGATCCATCTCCTTGTCTTTACCCCTTTCCCTTCTCTTTTATCAGAAGCCCTCCTTTGACCCAGGAAGTCCTAGGCACTCTTGACCCACACATTAGCTGGGCCAGTTCCTTGTTCTGCTCATTCCTAACTCTGCTTAAACTGAATTTGGATTTATATTTTTGAGCACTTATGATGCCAGACACTGTTATGCTTAAAACCCAGTCTTTCCCCAGAGAGAAAGTAACATACACTTGTTATGCATTTAATCACCTTATCCTGCTTCCCTATACTAGGGTTAATTATGTCTTTTATTTTATTAATCGGTAATAAAGGCTACATTTATTTTTGTAACTGTGCAAAAAGCCACCTGTGCTGAGTAACGAATTCCCATACAGAACAATATTGATCCGCAATTTGTGTCTAGTATAAAATGGAGAGCCTTAGTCTGAGAGGAATTATGTAACAAACCGTGGACAGTTTACTCAAAGATTTCATCGAGTGAGCCAGAGAGTAAGATGATTATAATTCTCTACCGAAGGATAGGTGTCTTACGGTGCCGGCCTGTCCCTTAACTGGACCCTTTGGCGGGAGGAGGTCGGCAGCCAGTGGGTGGGAGCGGGACCCATTCATAAAACCCAGGGCTCCCGGCTGGCTCCTCTCATTGGCCCTGGGGGGAGGAGGCGTGTCCTGCGGGTGGAGCGAGCCCCGGGGCCCAGGGGAGTGGGAAGATCCACGCCTGGGTGCAGCGAGGGGGCGTTTCTTTGCTTTCCCGGCAGGACTTTACCCCTCGCTGTGGTCCTCCTCTCTCCCCCGGGGTGGGGATGGTACGTCCCACCCTCCTCGCATTCCCGCCCCTCCGCCCCTCCTCCCCTCCGGAGCAGTGGCGCCGCCGCCATCTTGGCACGTCAGGTTGAGGAAAGAGCCAAACGCTAAATTTTGGGGCCCCGAACAGGGAGCCCCTCCCGCGGTAGACAGCGAGACCTACCCAGCCCTCCTCCCCTCCCCGCTCGGCCGCGGGGCTCTGAGGCGCGCGGAGGCCGGCTCAGTTCCTGTCAGGCCCGGGAAGGAGGAGCGGGCCTGGCGGCCGCTGCCTCCCCAAAACGGGCGATACCACCCAGGCGGGGAGGAAAGGGCCTGGTGACTGCGGGGCTACTGCACCGCCCGGGGGCGGGGTGCGGAGCGGGCCTGCCGGCTCCCTGGGGCGGGGCGAGAAGGGCGGAGCGTGGGGCGGACGGAACCACCGGGGCGGGGTGGGGAGGTAACGGGACGGGCGCGACCATGGCGCGGTGAGGGAGCGGGGGTGGGGATCGGTCCGGGGGAGGCCTGGGACCGCTGGCTTGTGTGCCGTCTCGGACGCCCCCCCTTTCGCTGCCGCCGCCGCCGCCCCGGGCATGTCGTCCAACTGCACCAGCACCACGGCGGTGGCGGTGGCGCCGCTCAGCGCCAGCAAGACCAAGACCAAGAAGAAGCATTTCGTGTGCCAGAAAGTGAAGCTATTTCGGGCCAGCGAGCCGATCCTCAGCGTCCTGATGTGGGGGGTGAACCACACGGTAACCAGCTCCCCGGCGCGCGCCCCTCCGAGCGCGGCCCCGCGCGTGCTCACGCCCCCCGCAGTCCCGGGCCTTTGCCCGGCGGGCCCCGCCAGTGACGCCTGCAACCCCTTGGCAAGCCAGTTGCACGCCCACCCCACCCTTGCACGCCGTCCCGGCCGGGTGTGCCTCCCCGCGCGCCACGCGAGGCCTGGTGTCACCGTCGGTGGTATGCCGTCGCGTCGTTCCCTCCTCTCCAGTCCCTCAAGCTTCCTGCGTCTGGCTTCGAGCAGCTCCTGGAGCGCAGAGGGAAGGCCTGGGTGGGGTGGAATGGCTTTCATCCCTTCTTCCTCTCTTCTCGCCTCACCCCGTTTGTTGCATTTGTTTTCCCCCATGTTCCTTATAATTGGCTGCCTAGCTCACTGTCCAGTTGACAGGGCAGGTGGCACTGGCCTGCCTGAGTATTCCTCTATTTCTGGTCGTTTGGTTGGTGTGACTGCTCAGAGTTTCCCCATCCTCCAGACCTCCTGGCCACTGACTGGAAATCCTCCTTGGGTTTCCTTTTTTCCTTCTTGAACGAGATGTATCAACTGAAGAAGCACAGGCTTCCTTGGACCACAGACACTTTACCAGGGTCTTCCTGGGTTAGGGAGAAGGGAGAATGTAACCATTTGAGAGAAGGTGAGGCCTGCTTATGAGGACCACTCATAGTAGAAATGATGTGTCTTCCTGAATACTGTGGTGTTCTTGTCAAAGATGTTGACTTCTCAGTTACTGAGCTTTCTACTGTATGGTCATGAGGATGTGATAATGGACAGTGATTAAGGTGAGAGAGAGGTTTCCTGGATCCTTGGGGTGTTTTGAGATTGGCCAACAGCTCCTGTTAGGAAGTTGGAGCCCCGCACAGTGTTTGATCTGGAGGACTTCGTTTGTGTCCTGTTTGTTTGGGATCTTCTTTCTCTTCCAGCCACTTGCTCCTTGCGTTCTGACCATTTCATTGAGTCCCTACACCGGAAATGAGAAGAGGAAGTAAGAGGACCTGAAATGCCAGCTTCACCAACTAAAAGTTTGGAATGAGAAAAATGAAGCTAATGGCTTGAGTTTCCCGTGAATATCAGTTCTTTAGGCTCCCTGACTTTTCTGAGCACTTGAAATTGCCCACAAGACCAAATGATGACAAAGGGGCGCAGGGCCAGCAGGACTTTTTGCTTTGCTTTTCTAGAAGAGCCTCTGGCTGGAGATTGATGAACCATAGTCTGAGCCGGGGTTTTAGATCCTTACTGCTAATACAGAAGTGCACATGGGGGTCTTGGGCAGGTTACTGTTTTCAGTAACCCCACTGAGGTGGACATCCTGGCCAGGGTGGGGAGAACCGCTGGTTTAATGCCTAGACTTCTGGGAGCTGCTTTGATTCAGTAGTCCAGCAGCATTTGTTGCCACTGCTTCCTGCTGCCTCAGGGGTCATCTGACAACATTGCAAGGGAAACTGGGTCATCAAAATGTGAACCCTGTGTCCCTGCCTTGAAATCAATCCTTGATTTTGTTGTGCAGCTTGTTTCTCACTAGAAAGCATCCTGTCTGTATGGAGAATTGGTAGAGGTCTGAGAGTCAGGAATGTTACAGCTAGTCGTAAGGGACTTCGGGCCCCTTATTTTATACGTGAAGAAATGGAGGCCCTGGATGGAGGACTAGGTCGCCTGTGGTTACAACAAAAGACGCAGCTCGTTGTCCAGTACTGTGGGCTGTGTTGGCCGATGGTGGTGCTTGAATAGGAGGTCTCGTTTTCTTTGCCTCCTTTTCCTTGTCCTGCCTCTCATCCAAGTGCCAGGACAGATGGGAATTATGGTCTTGTTAGAGAACCTGAATGTTACGGTCAGGAGTGTGTGCCTGTGCCTGCCAGTTCCCAGGAGTGTATGTGGTGCTTGGTTTTCTGATAGGCAGGCAATGAGTCTCTGGCAGATGAAGAGGCATCTGTGATTCCTAGTCACCCTCTAGTTTTGCTAACTTTAAGAAAGTTTGTTTGAGAGCTAGCTGGGAAGGCATTGACTTTAAGCAAGACCCAAGCCTCTGGACATAATGAGCGAACACCTCAGGGGGAGATGCACTGGGCACCACTGCCCTGGACAGGCCGAGCTTTGGACCTCAGTTAGTCAAAAGTTTTCTTGCTTTCGCTTAGCCTGCAATAAGGTCTAGGACTTCGTGGGTCCCCTTGGGAAATGGAGCATCTCCCCAGAAGACTATAAAATCTTGCAGTTCTCAAGGGGGTCAGGACCACATTGTTTTGGTGGATTGATGGCCTTTCTTGGAGGTCACCTTCCTTCAGAAGCCCATCGTTGCAACTTTTTGCAGTCTAAGTTTTCAGATACCACCTTTTCTTTGATTCTTTAGTTTCTCACCCATTTAAGCATTTAGGCTGTGAGGGTCTATGGTTGATGGTATATGAGACATGAAGGATGGATATGTCTTTATCTGTAGTACAAGTCAGTTACATACTCTCTCATGAGGTGGTTGGTTTACTTCTGGGTGGAAAAAGAGGCCTTTGAACTCAGTGTTGTAACAGGAGCTCCTCTTGTGGACAAGAGATGCAGCCCCTGGACTTTGCAGAGGAAGACTGTGTAGGAAACAGGGAGAAAAAAATCAGAAGACTTTGGATCTGTCAGGGGAGAACTAATAGAGAGAGAAAACCAGAGTTTTAGTGAATGAAATACAGCCCAGAGGGTCTGGAGTTAGGGAAGAGGTGGCTTGGGAGAGGGGTGTGGAGACCGGAGGAGGCAGACCTGGCTTGATAACCTGTTGGCCATTTTAGGAACCGGGTATGTATGAAGCCTCATCCCAGTGATTAGAAGGAATAGGGGAAGTTGATGGTAACTATGTTTAACTATTTGGAAAGCTGCCTGACTGGTTCTTCAAAGTGACTGCACCATTTTACATTTCCACCCGCAGTGTGTGTGGGTTCCAATTTCTCCACATCCTGTCAACACTTGTTATTGTCTGTCTTTTTCATTATAGCCACCCTAGTGGATTTGAAATGGTATCTCATTGTGATTTTGGTTTGCATTTCCCAGATAGCTAACAACGTTGAACATCTTTTCATGTGCTTATTGGCCAGTTGTATATTTTCACTGGAGACATATCTATTAAGATCCTTTGCCAATTACTTTTTGCCCATTTTTAAATTGGGCTATTTGTCTTTTTATTATTAACTTGTAAGAGTTCTTTATATATTGTAGATACAAGTCCCTTAGCAGATACATGATTTGCAAATATTTTATCCCATTCTTTGGGTTATCTTTTTTACTTTCTTTTTAAATTAATTAATTAATTCATTTTTGGCTGTGTTGGGTCTTTGTTGCTGTGCGTGGGCTTTCTCTAGTTGCAGCGAGTAGGAGCTACTCTTTGTTGCAGTGCATGGGCTTCTCATTGCAGTGGCTTCTCCTGCTGTGGAGCATGGGCTCTAGGCACGTGGGCTTCAGTAGTTGCAGTGTGCAGGCTCAGTAGCTGTGGCTCGCGGGCTCTAGAGCACAGGCTCAGTAGTTGTGGCGCACGGGCTTAGTTGCTCCGCGGCATGTGGGATCCTCCCGGACCAGGGCTTGAACCTGTGTTGCCTGCATTGGCAGGCGGATTCTTAACCACTGCGCCACCAGGGAAGCCCTTTTTTACTTTCTTGATGGTATCTTTTGAAGCTCAAGTTTTTAATTTTGATAAAGTCCAACTTATCTATTTTCCTCTGGTTGTTTGTACTTTTGGTGTCATATCAAAGAAGGGTTTGCTTAACCCAAGATCGTGAAGATTTACTCCTATATTTTCTTCTAAGAAAAACTCAGCGTTTTCTAAGAAAAACTCTTTTAGTTTTAGCTCTTACATTTAGATCTGTAATCCATTTTGAGTTAATTTTTGTGAATGGTGTGAGGAACAGATTTATTCTTAAGTCTGCTCAGTTCTCTCCCACATTCTACCCCCATTCTGTCCACACATTTTCTTTGCCTAATGCAGACCCAGAACCTCCTTTCCCTGCCTTTTTCTCTTTTCCTGCTACTTTAAAAATCTTTAGTAAATAGGGGCTTCCCTGGCAGTCCAGTGGTTAAGACTCCGCGCTTCCAATGCAGGGGGCATGGGTTTGATCCCTGGGAGCTAAGATCCCATGTGCCGTGCAGCGTGGCCAAAAAAAAATCTTTAGTAAATATTCCTGCTCTAGTGAAGCCTTTGGATGAATTTGTCCTTCAGCACACCTTCCCACCTCACAGAGAACACTGGGGACTCAAACAGGAAAAGAAAAACCAAGGTGTAAAAAGGAGGAATAAACCCAGGGGTGGATTTGTTGGCACCTGTGGCTCTCTGTTCTTGCCCCTTTCCTTTCTGGAGTTTCACATCTCGCTTGGACCTCCTTGGTCTCGGGAATGTGTTCCCCAACACGTCATGTTTTCTGATGGTGGCAGGTAACAAATGATTGTCAGTGGTGGCCAGCCCATTGATGAGCCACCCACAGAACCCTGGGACATGTCAGGAAGCCTGCATGCCCAACGCGCGCCTCCTGGGTAGCAACCCCTATGAAGGTCGCAGAGGGAAGTGGAGGCTTCTGGAATCAGCAGTTCACCGGGCTAGAACTAGTGACTGAATTCTCATGTCCAGTAGGATCAGCACAGGGTAAACCCTCTGCTTCTAAGTTGTTTCTCACTCAGCTTGTTTAGCCTCCTCATTATTTATGCTGATGGCTCATAGAGTTCATCTTGTGGATAATCCAAAAACCACTTACATGATGTGAGATACAACAGATTTACCATCCTAATATGTTCTGTTTATCGTGCTACTCCAATGAGTTTGCATTCCGCAAGTGCACTTCTGCTGAAGGTGAAGGAGGTTGGCCGAGAAATGTGCTAGATAGTAAAGGAAAGGCACGTCTTCCCGAAACATTGCTTTAGTCACAACCTTTCATGCTTCAAAGCTTTTGGTCACTCTCCTTTATTCTTCTCTCCCTGGCATTTAAGACTCTTTACATTCTGGTCATAGCCTCAGTAGCTAACCTTAATCATCTTTCCCATCTTCCAGGCCATGAACCTTAGGCATGGTCACAGCAGCTTTGCTATCTCTTTTTCTTTTTATCCTAGTGTTAGCCATCTTTCAGTCCCCCTTTTCTAGCCATCCATCCCTCCAACCAACATTTATTGTATAACTAATTGTGCCAGCCATTCTGCTAGGGACATAAAAATGGGTAAGGTAGTCTCTTCCTTCTAGGGGCTCACAGTCTAGTGGAGAAATGAAACATGTAAGCAAACAATAACCCAGGCAAATGTGATATTTACGATATAAAGATGCACATGGGAATGAGTAACTAGTTCAACCTGGGGAAGACAGGGAAGCTTTCACAGAAGTGTTATTTAGTGAGATCTTGGCTGATTCTGTTAGCTTTATTCAAGCTTCTTCTAGTCTTGCTGCCATAGTCTACTACCTGAACTATTGTAATAGCCCCGTAAATGGTCTTGCTGCTTCTTACCTTTGCCCTGTCCAATCCTTACTTGATTTTGATTTCAGAATTACCTTCCTGTATCACCCATCTGATCATGTGAATTCCCAGACTTAAACCTGAGAGGACTTAAACCTGAGAGGACTTCCCATTGCCTGCAGAGTTAAGTCCAAATTTATCATATAGTGGACAAACTAAGTTCAAATTCAGGGTATGTCCCTTAGTATAGCTTTGGAGTAGTAATTTTTCTCTCTGAGATTCATTTTCCTTTTCTATAAAATGAGCATAACACTTTCCTTGCAGATTATTAGGACAGAGGAAAGGAATGGAAAACACTACCTTAGCCAGGGTAGCTGCCCATAAGAAGGATTGCACAGCACAGTGTAACAGAGCCCAGGTTTTGGCACCAGCAGACCTGGGAGCAAATCCTGACTCTCCACATATTGTCTGTGTGACCTTGAGCGAGGTGCCTTAAACCTTTTGCAAAAGGCAAAATCAGATTAATAATAATTAATGTGACCATTAAATATTAGAAATGTAGAATAGGATATATATGTGAGATATATGATATATATAATAATATAAAGCACTGGCCACTTACAGACATTCCATAAATAGAAGCAGCTGTTATTTACTAATATTGATAATATGTGAGGCTGCTCACCTGTCTTTCCTGTACTGTCTCCCTCCACTACTTATTACCTCTGTCCTACCCTGCCACTCTCCCCCCGCCCGCCTACCTAAAACGGGCAGTATACTTTTACAGCTCTGAGGCTTGTTTCTGACTGTTCCCACAGCTGGGATTCCCTTCCTCGGGTTTTGTGTTTTGTTCCTTTTTTTTTTGGAGAACTACCCTCGTAGGCCTTTCTCACGGGTATTTCTCTATAGCTTCCTCTAGCCACCAGCTCTCCCATGCCCAGGCAGAATCAGTCATTTCTTAAGCTACTTTTCCGTCTACCTTTATTCATAACTCTATAGCACTCATCACGTTGTATTTGTTATTTGTTATCTGTCTTCCCAGGTAAACAGAGACCATATCTTTTCATTTTTGTATCCCCAGCTTCTGGCACATAGTAAGGCTACACTGAGTAGAAGTTAACTGAATAGAAGTTTGGCAGAGTCTGAGCCAGATCAGGAAAGACCTTAATTGCTAGGCTGAAGGAGTTAAAACTTTACCCTGAGGTTGGTGAGGAGCCGTGGAAGATTTTTAGGCAGGGTGTAACGTGATCTTGTTGTGGGTTCTTCCAGTGTCAAGTGCTCTTGGCAATACCAGGAGGGGCATTAGGTTCCGTTTCTAGCCTGAGGTGTAAGGGCTGGGCGTCTGACTCTGACCATATTAACCTCACCCTCCTCTGACATGGCTGTTCTGTTCACCGTCCCTGTGTTCTCACTTACTTAAATGCTCCTTGACTTCCAGATTTACTGTATCATAGGTTTGTGTCATCTCCCGGATAAAAGGATAAGCCTCCCACTTTTGTGTGCACAGTGCACACAACGCTTCCCTTGCTGCACACCCCCTTCTCCCTAACATAAAATGAAGCATGTAGTAGGTATTTCGGTAAGTGCTTGTTCAACTGAAATTGAATAGAACTCTCTGGGGATGTAAAATTTAGCACAACTAAAAAAAAGAAAAAATAGTACAGCTGATCCCTAGAGTGAATCATCTGCATGTGGCCCAGTGGAAATGAGGGTGAGTCTACGTAGTTCAGCTTATGGATTGTTCAGCAATATATTATCTGTTAGAAATTCCTATAGTCAAGAATAGAGATGAATTGAGAACTAAAAACTGACCAGCTTACAACTATTCAAACTATGCTGCACTTAGAATTACACAGAGAATTAACGAATGGAACATCCCTGAATAGCTCTTATTAGAATAATTCATCCTGGCTAAGGGGCAATTGACCCCTCGCAAGCAAGTGTTTTAGTCTTTCCTAGTTCTCCCAGTAACAAGCCCTGGCCATGGCATAGAGTCTGGATTTTAGACTAACCCAAATCAATCAGTAGCAGATACTAGAACCTTTTGGTATAAAACCATATTCTTTGAGCCAGTGTTATGTTCTTTCTAGCATGGTGGAATAAGCTAGAAAAGGCAGAACTTAACTTTTTAAAACTCTCAGAGCCAGGCTTAATATGCCAGGAAAAAGGAAGTGGGACAGCTACAATGAATTGTTTCTATTGGCAGAAAAATGATGCGAAATGGTTTCCTCTCTAGTCGCTCACTAAACAACCAGCTTGCCCTGTGAGCACCCCCTGGAATGGTAACTGGCAGAACTTTTTTTCTGTGGCTGTTGAGCCAGTGGTGGGCATCTCAGACCTGGATGCTGGGAATTTTAAGTGTACGATTTGAGGACTTTCGACAAAATGATGTACTCATGTAGTCATCATCCTAAACAACATATAGAACGTTTCTAATAGCCTAGAATTGCGCCTCTTACGTCCCTTTATAATCATCCACACCCCTCACAACCCAGGCAGCCTCTTACTGGATTTCTGTCACGATAGATTATAGAATTTCATATAAATGGAATCATACACGCTGTACTTTTACGTTTATGCCAGTCAGTTATGCCAGCAGTTTATTGTCTCTGCCCCACTGCCAACTTACACTGCTACCCTACGGCCCCTCCCCATACACATACACTCCTATGCCTTCCTTCATTTCCCTGTGAGTAAATTGAGTTTTTCACCAGTTCTAGGAAGGTATGGTTTCCCCAGCCCAGTTACTACATTAACTTGAACTTCCTCCATCCTCTGACATTTCTAAATAAAAAAGGTTTGGAACATGAAAGGAGCAGCAAATTACATGGTATTTCCCCCCATTTATGCTCCTGGAGGAGTCCTAATGACTAGGTTATTCCCTCACTGCCACATGGGGCCTCATTGAGATAATAGGATTTGCAACGAAAGTATCCAGGAGACACAAGACTGTGCTCCCCCTGCTCCCTATCCATTAAGTCGGGACTAAGGTTTCCTCTCTAAATCCTGAATGCATTAGTGGCAACTGGGTTGAGGGTCAAATGTCAAATACTCTGCTGTGATGGGAGAGGACATCTGCGGCTAATTAGACCACTAATTGGCTAAACTGGGGATGGGGAAGGGCAGGAGCTGCCCTCTCAGCTCTGCACCAATGGGAAGCCAGTTCCCTGTGCAGCCTCCAGCTCCCTGAAGGGGGGATGAAGGACAATGAGAAGGTTTGTTTGCAGTGGGGGCAAGGCACCCTCCCGCATCTCCCCCAGTTCAGCACAAGAGAGGACATGGCTTTAGGGCCTGGCCCTGCTTTAATTAGGAGAGTAAGAACGAGCCAGTGGCCAGATGTCTACCTCTTCTGCTCACTTTAAATTTAATCCTTTACTTTGGAGATAAGAGTTACATACCCACATAAACCCATCCAGCTTTTTTCTTGCCCCAGGCTGATTTCTTGAGTGATCCCCAATTGTAATGAAGATGTTCAAAGCCCTCAATTAATACTCACATAGGTTGGGTGATATTTATTCATAGATCCATGTATTATTGCATTTGATAAATACATATATAGTACCTGCCATATGCAAATCGTGGTGCCAAGTACCATGTGTGGAGCCTCCAAGGTCAATTAGATGATCTTTGCTTACAAAGATCAGTGATAGGATCTTGCCTAGCTTATAGTCAAGCAGGCTTGTGAGGTTTGTAAGCATTAACTGCAACGTGAGGGAGGCTGTGAGATGGCCAAAGGATGGATACAAACAATGCTTCAGGAATCCCGAGATAGGAAAGAACATTTATGGTCTAGAGAATCATGGAAAGCTTCATAGGGGAGGTGCCTTTTGAGCTGGACCTTATCAGGTGGAGAGAATTTCAGTAGGTAGAGATGAAGTTGGGAACTTATTTGAAGAAAAGAACAGAAATAAAGACAAGGAGGGGGGCTTCCCTGGTGGCGCAGTGGTTGAGAGTCCGCCTGCCGATGCAGGGGACACCGGTTCATGCCCCGGTCTGGGAAAATCCCACATGCCACGGAGCGGCTGGGCCCGTGAGCCATGGCCGCTGAGCCTGCGCGTCTGGAGCCTGTGCTCCGCAGTGGGAGAGGCCACAACAGTGAGAGGCCCGAGTACCGCCAAAGAAAAAAAAAAAAAAAAAAGACAAGGAGGGAATCCATGGACATGTGTTTGGTGAGATGGTGGCATCCACGGTGTAGCATATTTTCTCTCTGAGGCAGGTGCCTTGGCTGAGAACCTCACTTTCCCCTTGCTTTGCAGATCAATGAGCTGAGCAATGTCCCTGTCCCTGTCATGCTAATGCCAGATGACTTCAAAGCATACAGCAAGATCAAGGTGGACAATCATCTCTTCAATAAGTAAGTTGCCTGCTGAGTGGGCTCAGGTTTTGTGGCAGTTCCTTCCCTCAAGGCAGAGAGCTTCCCAAACCTCACCGTGGTGAGGACAGGCAAGCACCTAGCAGGGTGTGACAGCAACACCTGGCTCACAGAGCTGAAAAACTGGCTGGGAAAATGCATTCATTATGTGCCTCTCCCCCTTGTGCCGTCCTGTCATCTCAGTCCTTTATCAGCCTACCTCCAGTGTCCCTCAGGGCTTGTGGCTCAGCCCAGAGTGATTCATCTAGGGCCAGTTTAGTTAACAGTGAGCTGCTCGGGAGCTGAGGTATCTAGTACGAGGCTGACAGCAGTGGCCCTATCTTGATCTTAGTCTGAGGCAAGAAGCTGCCAGGCATGTTCCTGGCCTGGGATGCAGCCAAGCTTCTTTCTTTCCAACTAGCGTGTGAACAACAGGCTGAGCATGGTGCCCAGGGGCGCTATCTAAAATCATTCTTCCCATTTTTGCTCATTGTGGCTTCTTGGATTAACACTGGTGTCTTTGTCTCGGACTCTGATGGCGCAGCTGCCTCACCTGGCACAGTTTGGGGCTTGCTGTAAGCCCTTTAGAGGCCTTGCTTTTTCATCCTCCTGTGGGTCACCCAAGGAAATATTTGCAGCTCACACTCTCTTCCTTTCTGCATTTGAATCCTGGTTCCACTCTCCATTGTCTCACTGTCTCCACCACCTCACCAGCTGGGCTCTGTCACCCCACCATTCCCAGACTGTTAGTCCAGAGGAGAAGCTTGATTTGAAAAAATCCATTAGTGGCCTCTCTCTGCCATAGTAAGTAATAACATCATATTCTAGAAGCTGTCTGTCTTCATAGCTGCTACTTGCTAAGTGGCCACCTGTATAGAAGAAAAACTGTTTCTCCTCTACTCTCACATCACTACTCACTTCTAATACCAAATGTGTGTGTTTCCCACACATCAAGCAATTCTGTAGGACACTAACTAGGTGTCCTACAATTCAGTTCAGTTCTGACACTCTCGACCTGGAGTTAGCATCAGGTCTCACAGGTTAAGGGCTGAGTCCCACAGGACTGCCCCTCCACCCCGCTTCGGACCCCAGTCTCCAGTCCAGGTTGTCACCTGTGCTTCTGACCAATTTGCTGTAGCTCAGAGGTTCCCATGACCCTCCCCCTTGGGTTGGATTAATTTGCTTGAGTAGCTCACAGAACTCAGGAAGACAGTTTACGTACTAGATTACCGGTTTTTTATAAAAGGATACAACTCAGGAACAGCCAGATGGAAGAGAGGCATAGGGCAAGGTATGTGGGAAGGGGCAGGGAGCTTCCATGCCCTCTCCAGGCACACCACCTGCCCCAAACCTCCACGTGTTCACCAACCTGGAAGCTCTCGAACCCTGTCCTTTTGGATTTTTATGGGGACTTTTTTATGACAGCGTGATTGATTAAGTCGCTGGCCACTGGCGACTGATTCAGCCTCTAGCCCCTCTCCCCTCCCTGGAAGTCAGGGATATGGGACTGAAAGTTCCAACCCTCTAGTCCTGGTTGGCTCCCCTGGCAAAGAGCACCCATCCTTAGAGGCTTAACAAAAGTCACCTCGTTAACATAAATTCAGGTGTGATTGAAGGGGGTTTGTTACAGATAACAAGACACCTTTATTACTCTTACCACTTAGGAAATTCCAAAGATTTTAGGAGCTCTGTGCCAGAAACAAGGACAAAGACTAAATATATATTTGTTATTATATCCAGTATCACACCACCTAAGGAAAGAGAGGCAGTGCTACCCTGTGAGGCAGGAAAGGGGATTGTTCTGTGCCAGAGGTCCGGGCTCAGGTGTGGCCATTATTGTACCAGGGTCCATGGTGTCCACCACATTGACATCTTGGCCTAAAGTGGACATCCAGTATCTTTATTTGTTTTTTCATCTTTCTTGATTCCTTTTGTCTTTTCAACAACTGTTTACATGCTAGTTATAAGACTGCAGTGCTGTTTACTAGAAGATCAGGCCCCTGCCTTCATGAGAGGCCACTGCTTTTTATTTCCTTGAAGTCTACCATCCTGGAGTAGTCAGAGGGACATATTTCTTTTTTTTTCCCCTCAGTTTTATTGAGATATAGTTGACATACAGCACTGTGTAAGTTTAAGGTGTCCAGCATAATGATTTGACTCACATACATCATGAAATGATTGTCACAATAAGTTTAGTGAATAGCCATCCTCTCATATAGACACAGAATTAAAGAAATAGAAAAAAAATTGTTTTCCTTGTGATGAGAACAGAGGGCCATGTTTCTGAAAGGGAGTTCCCAAGCAGGTTGACTGTTGTCAAGATGGAGGATTTGGAGGAGGCATCCCTTCAAGGTGATCTCCTTCCTCCTGGGAGTCTGTGGATTGACTAAGGAGTGGGGACGACGTAGACTGCTGCCAGCAGCCAGCAAACGAGGCTTCATGGAAAGATGGGATCCCAGTCAGTTGACTGAGGACCTCTTCAATCTAAAGCACCCTCTCCTTCCATCCCAGTGGAAGCCAAGGGCAGGACTTGCTGGGTGTAACCGTCTTCAGGATGTATTGATAGGAGCATCTCCAGAGGAGGGGGGTCCTTTGATGAGAAAAGCCTTTCCCTTTAGCAGTCAGACTGACATTTACCTCACAGCAGCTCTTCACATGCGGCCACCTACCTGCAGCAAGTACAGCACTTGTGAAGTAGGGCCAACACTCAGTCTCACTTCTCTGCAGGTAAGGTTTTTTTTCCCTTTAATGTAAATTTTATTGAAAGATAGCATGTACTCAGAAAAAGCACACAAATCATAAGAATACAGCTAGATTAATTTTTACAAAGTATATACAAGGAATGTGAGGTTTTTAAACTTTTACATGCTCAGAATCACCTGGAGTGTGTGTTAAAAATGCAGATTTCTAGACTGACCTCGAGAATGCTGAGGGCTTAGCAGCCTACATTTTCAGTGCTGCAGATTGTTCCGATCCAGGTGACCTGTGGACCACACTTTGAGAAGTCCTGGTGTATGAGTTAGAGGAATAAGAAGTTCACAAGAACATGTCTCTGCTTTTCCCCAGAGAGAACCTCCCCAGCCGCTTTAAGTTTAAGGAGTACTGCCCCATGGTGTTCCGAAATCTCCGGGAGAGGTTTGGGATTGATGATCAGGATTACCAGGTATGGGGTGTCTTTGCAAAATCGTAGGGGTTAGGGAGTGGAGGGGGGTCAGGAAGCCACAGGACAAGTAGGGAACCAAACGTGTCTACTGTTCTTGTGCTGCGTCTTCCTGTCATGTCTCACTCCAGCCCAGGCAGTCTTTCTCCAGTGTTGGTGGGCTCTTGGAGGAGTGAGGGCCTTAGAAGTGCTTCTCATGATGCCTCACAGGCTCAGGCTCCTCTCCCTGGGAGGGAGCACAGTGGGAGGGAGAGGGGTCTACGGAAGCTGCTTCATTTTAGTCTGACATTCCCAGTCTAGGCTGAAGAACCCTTCTCCTTCGTAGTTTGACTTAAAAGAGAGAATTATTGCCAGCGGGAGATGAGGCCTCTTAAAGCTGATAAGACAGATTATAAAAGGAAGACTTCAAGGGTAGTGTAACTTCTTGCCAGGTATGAGTGCCACCTCCTAAACTCCCC
Source organism: Delphinus delphis (assembly GCF_949987515.2). Classification (NCBI taxonomy): domain Eukaryota; kingdom Metazoa; phylum Chordata; class Mammalia; order Artiodactyla; family Delphinidae; genus Delphinus; species Delphinus delphis. The sequence continues at coordinate 21,991,611 of NC_082701.1, forward strand.
TGTCCTAACGTTGGGAGGGGGGCTAGGCATGGCAGGGCAGCTGCCCCCTTCGGGGGGTGATCATGTCACAGAGGCCTTTGGCCTATTGGGAGGAATCAGTCCCAATATCAGGGACATTCTAGTCTGACTCATTGTCTGGGGCTTCTGTTACTTCTCCACCCAGCACCTTCCTTGGACTTCCTCCCCTGGCAGACAGCCTGGTGGTGAAGGTGGGAGAATTTTCCACTTCACTTGTGCAGCAGTGAGAAATACAGCTGATTTTCAGTTGTCTGTTGAGGGAAAAAAGGAGAGTACAGCCTAGTGAAATCTAAAATGCATGCTCACATCTTGTAAGAGGCTGTCATTCCTCCCATCCCGCTCCCAGGAAGTCTTTCACAGAGTAGATCATGAGAAGCAGGGTCTCCTTCTCCTCTGTCCTCCATCCAGGGGGCCTCCTGAAGAGGAGGGTGAGGGAACGTGAGAGGAGGAAGAGATGCCAGAGACTTGCACAGTCAGGACCAGCCGTGTCCAGGAGGTGCTGGGAGGGCCTCCAGCCCCTCCTATTGGGACCAGACCCTGAACTAAGTCATGCCCTGATTGGAGCATGAGGTTTTTGGAAAACTTCTTGCCATTATTGGCAAGGTTGCTCGGGTATCTTCCTTCCATGGTGGCTCTTTCCCTTCCCCTTGGCCATCTAGCCACATCCTGTATTTTTTCTCTAATAGACTTTTGGGCAAATAATGGTGCTCAAGACTGAAATAGGGGCAGGGAAGATGGTGTTCAGGGAGGGGACTCTCTGCTCTTAGACTACCAGTGACTTAAAGAGACAGGAAATGCTGCCTGGAAATGAGGCAGGGGTAGAATTATGCTTGTCAACCCTCTGTCTTGTGACCTCCCGAAGGTCTTTTCCCAGCATCTGCTCGGTGAACACATCTCTTTGGTTGACTCACACCTTCCCCTACTCCCTCCCCGCTTGAGGCTTCTCCTGCCTTCTGATCCTAATGGGAATGGGCCTCCGAGAAGGAGCAGGGACAGAGCTAGAAAAGCTCCCCGGATCTGCCTCGTAGCTCTGCAAAGACAAACAGGAGTCTGAGGTCAGGGGAGAGGTGTTGGGCAGAGTGGTGAGGACCAGCTTCCTGCTTTGGGAAAGGTTTTCCAGCATGAGGGTACATACAGGAGATAAAGATGACTGTGTCCACTCCTCCTTTATGCTTGACTTCTTGAATATTTCCTAAGCTTTGTCTTCGTCACCCCCAAGAGACTGGGACAATCATCTCATGTTGCAGGTGAGGAAACTCAAGAGTAGAGAAGTTCCGTGGCTCACCCAAGGTCCTATTACACGTGAGCATCAGGATTAGAGCCGAGGCCCCTAACATCTGAGGCCGAGTTTTAGTTTTTAGAGCAAGTTCTCTAGGATCAGAATGAAAAGAAATATTTCAGTCAGTCCTCTTCCCATCCCAGTCAAGGATTAGGAGCAGGTGGTAAGGAACAACCCTTGTCTCTCTTATGGAAGACTTTTTGGGAAAGATGTGAATTTCCCATGAGAAATGGGGTGGGTAAGGTCCCATCTGTCTCAGTGTTGTTGGCCTTAGAGCAGTCTGACCCGTAAGAGAAGACTCAGAATACAAGTCAGAATCTTCATTCCCCTCCCAAGACCAGCTTTTGTCTTGGTCCATCAGAATTCAGTGACGCGCAGCGCCCCCATCAACAGCGACAGCCAGGGCCGGTGCGGCACACGTTTTCTCACCACCTATGACCGGCGCTTTGTGATCAAGACTGTGTCAAGTGAGGATGTGGCTGAGATGCACAACATCTTAAAGAAATACCACCAGGTATGGTGAGTCAAGAGCCTCAACAGCAGAGGATGGGTTGGTGGAAGAGGGAGAGGAGCCCCCGGTAGAGCTTCTTGGGGAGAGCTTGGTCCTCTTTGGTAATGGCAGGTACCTCCTGATAACCAAGCACTTGCCCTCCCCCAGGGCCGTGTTTCTGTGAGGTGAAATGCCTACTTGAGAAAAAGAGAAAAGAAATGAAGGCACGTTATGGATGCAGGCCCAGTTGAACAGCTGTGTCTCGTCAGAGTTGGAAAGTTTTCACACTCTGGCACCTGCCTCATTTCTTCTAAAAGAGGTCCTGTCGGCTCAGCAGGGCTGCTGCTTTTCCCGCTCCCATTCTCCTCTCATCTGGAACTTGCCCATGAGAAAGGCAGGGAGTGCCTGTCCGAAGCCTGCCTGGGTCTTCAGGGAAAGCTGGCTTCTCTCTGGCCACCTGAGAGGTGGTGAAAGGGACTTCTGGTGTTTCGGGAGTTACAGCAGAAAACCCCGGGGCCTGGCATGGGCGAGAGCTTTGGGTACGAAGCCATTCAGTTTTCCCAGGCGACCCCATCACAGCCCTGCCTCTGCATCCTCTCTCTGCCCTTTGGCTTTCCCATTTCAGGCTGGCAGAGAAGATGCAAGTCCTAGATCAGTGATTTTCCTGCAGAATCCCAATCGGATGAAACCAAAGGGGCTCTGCACTGCCTGCTCAGCCTCTCCCTCTGCCTTGCCGGTTAGGGGTGGTGGCGGCTGTTACCTGTTGTAAGTCTGAGGAACCCCCATGACTTCACAGAATCCAGTTTGGAAACCACTGGTCTAGAGGCTAGAATCCCAGGGAGCATGTTAGCCCAGGAAGAGCCCCGTCCATCCTGGCACCTTCACCTGTTCCTTCCCTGCCTTCCTTTCTAGTTCATAGTGGAGTGTCACGGCAATACCCTTCTGCCACAGTTCCTGGGCATGTACCGCCTGACTGTGGACGGCGTAGAAACCTACATGGTGGTCACCAGGAATGTGTTCAGCCATCGGCTCACTGTACACCGCAAGTATGACCTCAAGGTAAGGGGCCCTGTGTTTCCCAGCTCTGTGGCCTCCCTCTCCCTGAGGCTTGGAGGGGCCACGACTCCAACTTCCACATAATGGGAAAGCCGGAGTGTATGTTTTCGCATGGGCAAGTGGCTCTGGAGTTGATGTGCCTAATTCTTAGGAGCCAAAGGCTGTCTCAAGTCCAGGTGACAGTGACAAGAGGTTATTGAAGCCCCCAATGTACCATATTTATGTAACAATTGATGTTTTTCCACCCCTGTCAGGGGGATGTGCGCACAGAGGGCAGCAGTACGGGGACAGGCTGTGCAGACGCAGGCACCCTGGCAGCTGTCCAAGCCCCATGGACTGACAGCACAAGCACATTTCTAGACACGGACAGAAACACACGTGTGCCTGTGAACCACAGCACTCCGTTGTTCTTGAACCTGGCTTCCTGACTCCTGTCTCCTCACACCACTCTCCCTCTCTCTGCTGCGGCTGCACTGGTTTCCTTTCCGTTCCTGCAGTGCCCGTGCTCTCCGCCTCCCCAGATCTCACATAGGCTGCCTGTGATCTTTTCTCTCCCTGCCCTTTTCTCCACCTCCACCTTCCCCCACCTAATTACGTCCTACTTAGCCTTCCGAGCTCGGCTCAAAATCAGTTCTTCTAGGAAGCAGGCTTTGGCCACCGCCCTTCCCCAGTCTGGACCCTGCCCCTGTACTACATGCTCTCAGAGTCCTGCCTTCTCCCCTGTACCACTGAGCACCATTGGAATTAATGGATTAATTAATCGTGTAACTCCTGCTTACTGTCTGTCTCCCCTGTTAGAAGGAGAGTTCCTTACGGGCAGCGACTGAGTCTCTCCATTCAGCCCGATATTCTGAGCATGTGTCTGGTATATAGTCAGAGCTCTGTAAGCGGTCTGTGACAGAGGAAGTGAACAAGTTGCTGCCTCCTGGCCCCTCTAGGAGTCTAACCAGCCTACTTGAGTTCACCTGCTGCCTCTCCCTAAAGACCGGTGCATGTTTTTTCGATCAACGGAATTTGCCTCAGCTGGACTCCTCCTGATGGCTCTTATCCTTTCAGGGTTCTACTGTTGCCAGAGAAGCGAGTGACAAGGAGAAGGTATGCTGGGGCCTGTGCTGATCACTTGTGGAATGGGTCGCTGGGAATCAAAAACACCTTCTGTTGGCCATCCTGTCCCTTCCTCTGCTGCCGCCCCAGCCTAGTTCCCAGACATGCGGTCTGTTGATGTGAAATGCTGTGTCACTGAGCTTGTGTCTGTCCTCATCCTTGGCCTAGGCCTTGGTCTCCAGCCTTTTCCGTTGCCCTTGCTGGGTTCTTCGTAGTCCTGGAGGGGTAGCAGTTTCCATCTCAGGCCAGCCTGAATCCGTGGGTGGCTGGCTGCTTGAGCTCTGAGGTAGTCTCAGGGCTCAGCAGGAAGTCCTTTGGTCAGTCCTCATTGTCTGACTCGTGCTACATGTTTGCCATCCCTGCCTGCCCGAAGCTGGGACTGTGGGCCCCTGGACTGAGCTGTTGATTTGGCAGCTTGGCCACCTTTGTGCTGAGGATCCTTTCCTTTCCTGTACCATTGCCCCCAGCAGAGGACTCCTTGGGGTGAACAAATCAGGCCACCAGCCTAACACTGCTATTGCTCTCTCAGGCCAAGGACTTGCCAACCTTCAAAGACAATGACTTCCTCAATGAAGGGCAGAAGTTGCACGTGGGAGAAGAGAGTAAAAAGAACTTCCTGGAAAAACTGAAACGGGATGTAGAGGTATATATTTACCCTCGTTTTTACTTTGGTTAAACAGGACCTCCTCTTGTCCCCAGAGCAGAAACCTCTTTAATCTTAAGAAAAATTGAATTCACCACTTCCCAGGAGTGTAGACAAGAGGAAGGGTGGTGATTTGAGCCATGTAGGTAGTTATTTGCATCTAAAGCTAGTGCAAATGTACATTCCATTTGGGGGGACACAATTTGTGCCAGTGGAACGTGTGTAACTCGGTTTGGAGTGCTTTCCCTCATCTCTTCTCTAGTCTGTTCCAACCCCTCTTCAAGCTTCCTTTCTGGTGGTGTCCCCGTAGTGGAGGGGGCATCCAGCTGTCAGAGTGACAGGAAACCAGCTGTTAAGATCTGCCAACCGTGCCTTTCTCTGGCTCTGATTCTGCACTTACCTAGCAGCATTCTGGTTGGAACAGGACTTCCTGTGGAGAAGTTCCTTTGGGGAGGACAGGTGGTAAATAATGAATGTGATATCTGATAATTCAGTGTCTCCTATTTTTTTTTTTTTAATATTTATTTGGCTGTGCCAGGTCTTAGTTGCGGCACGCGGAGCTTCATTGCTGCGTACGGGATCTTTAGTTGCGGCATGTGGGATCTAGTTCCTTGACCGGGGATAGAAACCGGGTCCCCTGCATTGGGAGCACAGAGTCTTAGCCACTGGACTGCCAGGGAAGTCCCAGTGTCTCCTATTTTAATCAGTTGGGAGCCTGTTCATTAAAACCAAATTCTATAAACTTCAGCAAATGTTTTATTTTTTTTATTGTGGTAAAATATGCATAACATAAAATTTACTATCTTAACCATTTTGAATTTGAGTGGCATTAAGTACATTGACATGGTTGTGCAAGCATCCCCACCATCCATCTCCAGAACTTTTTCATCTTCTCAAACGAGAACTCTGTACCCAAGAAACACTAATTCCCCATTCCCCCTTCTCCCTTGCCCCTGGCAACCACCATTCTACTTTGTGTCTCTGTGAAATTGACGGCTCTAGGAATCTCATATAAGTAGATCATACAGTGTTTGTCCTTTGTGTCTGGCTTATTTTCACTTACCGTAATGTCTTCAAGGATCATCCATGTTGTGCTATGTGTCAGAATGTCCTTCCTTTTTGAGGCTGAGTAATATTCCATTGTATGAATATACTACATTTTGTTTACCTGTTCATCCATTGATGGACACTTGGTCACTAGTTAAGGTTAACTAATTAATCTAGTTTCTAGTCTCCAGAGAAACAGAATAGGGTGTAGAGAGATAGGTAGATGTTTATTGTAAGGAATTGGCTCACATAATTATGGAGGTTGACACGTCCCAAGATCTGCAGTTGACCAGCTAGAGACCCAGGAGACCTGATGGTGTAGCTTTAGTCCAGAGGCCAGCAGGCTTGAGACCCAGGAAGAACTGATGTTTCAGTCTGCATCTGAAGGCAGGAAAAAACTGATGTCCCAGCTCAGAGGCAGTTAGGCAGGAGGAGTTCCCTTTTACTCACAGGAGAGTCAGCCTTTTCGTTCTTCTCAGCCCTTCGACTGATTGGACGAGGCCCACCTACTTTAGGGAGAGCAGTCTGCTTTACTCAATTTACCAATTCAAATGTTAAGCTCATCCATAAACACCCTCACAGACATATCCAGAATAATATTCGACCCAATTTCTGGGCACCCAGTAGCCCAGTCAAGTTGACACATAAAATCAACCCTCACACTTGGATTGCTTCATTGTGAATAATGCTCCTGCGAACATGGGTTTAACAGACTTATTTTTGTTAGTAAGCTTTACCTTAACCACCCCCTACTACGTTTGTGCTTTTATTCTGACATTTGGTTTGTCCAGAGTCTTTCTCCTCCTTTTCCTCCTTTTCTCCCTACTCTGCCTTCAAGAAGAATTTAAGGCAGTTAACACAATTCATTTGTTTTCACTTGCATGTTACTTTATAAATGTTTGCAGATGGACGGGAGGGGGTGCGGCTCACAGAGTCTCTCTTTTCTGGGACACTGGTCCCTTCTCCTTCGGCCTTCAGAGGGCATTGTCCAGAGGTGCTTGCAATGGTGCCCCTCACCTTTCTTTCCTGAGGAGATTCTGCTGATCTCCTACCACTGGGGCTTCTTATGCTTTTAGTTGTCTTCTGGGCCTGTGCATAGAGCCCCTCTGGTCCTATTATGATTCTCCGTCTAGTCAGTCAGACAGTTTCCTGCAGTGCTGCAGGTTCATTTGTGACCATGGCAGGATGCCTGGCACATGGCTGATGGTGGCTGCTGGCTAGTTCACAGAGGACTTGGACCAGTGGCTGTGGCGTCACATTAGTTAAACTGGAATGCCAGTTGGCCATTTCCATCCTGTATCATTCCCACGCTCTTTGTTCTTCTCCAAGTCATTGAGTCCTGGCTCAGGAGACTTAGATACCATCCTGCTCCCAGCACTTGTTATATGGATGAGAAATGCGCAGTGCAGCGTTCCATTCTTTCTTTCCTCCACCTCACCTCACCTCACCTCTTGATCCCAGACAGAGTCGGCTCTTCCCTCTTCCTGCAGTGCTCCTTCTACTTTTACTCCCACAGCCTCTGCCTGCCTGACTGCTCTTCATTCATTGGGTCAGGCTCAACTCCTTTCCTCAGGGAGGCCCTCTCCCCTCTGCCGTCGACTCCCACAGCTCCTCGCCCTTGTGGAGTGACTGTCTTCTCCATTAGATAGTGAGCTCGTTGAGGGCAGAGGCTCTGATGTCTTATTCTCTGCTGTATTTCAGAATGGGAGAATTAAGTTGAAAGGAATGCCTTTTCTCTCCTTTCCAGATGCCACTTTGCCTCTCCAGATGTCCCTTGTAACCTCTTCCTTCCCTCTCTCCTCCCCCCACGCCCCTAGTTCCTGGCCCAGCTGAAGATCATGGACTACAGCCTGCTGGTGGGCATCCACGATGTGGACCGGGCAGAGCAGGAGGAGATGGAGGTGGAGGAGCGGGCGGAGGATGAGGAGTGTGAGCACGACGGGGCGGGGGGCAGCCTGCTCTGCTCCTACGGCACACCTCCGGACAGCCCTGGCAACCTCCTCAGCTTTCCCCGGTTCTTTGGTCCTGGGGAATTTGATCCCTCTGTTGATGTCTATGCCATGAAAAGCCATGAAAGTAAGTAGGAACCTCTGCCTGCCTGCCCTGCCCCCAGCCCTCATCCTACCCGCCCTCCCCCTCTTCAGTGGGCCTCCATCTTAGTAACTGCTGACTTTGGCCCCTTTCTGCCTCCATCCTGGGTCACCAGCAGTAACGCTGTCTTCTGGGGCGCTGGGGTCCTTCTCTGTCAGGCCTTCCTTCACCTCTTTGCTTGTCCTGGATAGCTGAGGCCTGGTTTGGCTCTGGTTCATGGGATGGACAAAGCCTCCTAAACGGTGTCACGTCAACCCCACAGGGTGGCTGTGAAGATCACATAAGATAAGAGCTATGAAAGCTTCTAAGAAGAACTCCATGGGTCATTCCTTTCCTCACATTCAAAGTGATAGGGATGAATCTGGGTGTCGTATCTGGAGGGTTATGGACCCAGCTGCTTTCTGCTCTTCTCCCTGCTCTTCCTCCTTTCCTGCTTCCCCTCCCGCTTCAGGTGCCCCCAAGAAGGAGGTTTACTTCATGGCCATCATCGATATCCTCACGCCGTACGATGCTAAGAAGAAAGCTGCACATGCTGCCAAAACAGTGAAACACGGGGTGAGTCCTTCGTGTCTCCATCCGGGCCCGGGGGTGGGGCCTCAGACCCCCGGGGTGAGTCCTTCGTGTCTCCATCCGGGCCTGGGGGTGGGGCCTCAGACCCCCAGGGAGGCCTCCTGCTCGAAGGGGATGCTCTCGTGGCCCCTTCTCCCAGGACAGGGACCAGGAAGAGCAGCCCGCCTGGTTGCCTTGTGTTCTTTCTCTGCCATCTACGTCCCATCCCCTCCCTGCAGCTGGCTGATATGCCCAACTTGCTTTGTTCTCTGGCTCCTTCCCCCAGGGCTGCTGGGCCTGTCATGCATCTTGTTGACCGCCAGTAATAGCCTTGTTTACATGCCCACACTGCTCGCCAGAGGCCTGTTTCCGCATGGGCTTCAAGCTACTGTTCTCTAAACAGGGGCCCCCCAGAGCTCTGGGGCCCCTCTGCCGTCTCCCCATTGTCTTGTTCCTGCTTCAGTGGGAGCAGCCCTGGGATTGTGAATCAGAGGAGCGGGGCCAGGGCACTTCTGAGACATGGGAACCATTTCTCAAGGTGGCCTGCCCAGTTGGGGGCGGGGGGCAGTATTCAACTCTAACGTGGAGCCAGAGGCTCCTGAATACCCAGGCCCCTCCTAGGTACAGCCTCCTGATTAGGGCCTCTGTGTATTACAGGCGGGAGCGGAGATCTCAACTGTGAACCCTGAGCAGTACTCCAAACGCTTCAACGAGTTCATGTCCAACATCCTGACGTAGTTACCCTGTACCTTCAGCCAGAGCCAGAGTGCTGGATGTGGGGTCGGGGATTGGAAGAGGGAGAGGGTGTTATTTGGGCTGGATGGGAGGGTGGGGAGCAGAGTGGCGGGGAGGGGAGGGCTTTAGCAATGCGACTGCAGCCTGTGACACTGGAAGAGACTAGCTGGAGAGGAGGGGATGTGCTGTGTGTGCGCGTGCTCACAGGATGGAACCTCACCTGCTTACCCCTGATTTCCCCCCCGTTTGACCCAGGTTAAAAAGGGGTTTCCTTTTTGTTACCCTGTAACTTTTTAAGATACCTTGGGGCTAGAGATGACTTTGTGGGTTTATTTGGGTTTTGTTTCTGAAATTTCGTTGCTCCAGATTTGCTATTTATAACGATGTATGTCATCACCCTATCCACCCTCCCCATCCCTGACCTGCTCTCACTTCCCTTCGATTAGAGAAGCACCCATAGACCCAGCGAAGGGTCCTCTCAGAGCAAAGCGCTCTGGTGCCACAGGAGAGGAGGTTAGACGCCTCTGCCCTCCCTGCTGCATTTGATCTTGTCGAGGTTAACTTTTAACTTCATGGAGTATTGTGCACAGCTTCCTCCACTTTTTCAGCCTCAGCTCCAAGTGAAATGTTACATGATTCCTCCATCTAAGTGCTGTTCTTCCCGAAGGAACACTCCAGATCAACATCAGGCATCTTGGATCAGAATCAAAGATCTCAGAGGGGAGTGAGTTCATCCTCATGGGATGGTAAGGGGTCGGGGGCTGCTGGGCTCTTGGACAGCTGGTTCTCAGAGAACCCCATGATCACCACCCAAGCTCCTGGGCTCTCTCGGCTCCTGGAGTTCAGATGTCTTCTCTGTAAAGCCTCCCACTGAGTCAAGAGGAACTAGAAAGCACCTTTGGCTATAACAGGACCCTCGTGCTTATTAAACGGTTACTTCCCCTTGGGAAAGCCCAGCAAAGCTGATGAGTATCGAATGAGGTCCTATGCCCTCCATCCATTTACTTCCTTCTGACCTTCTCCCAGGCACTCTCATTTGTAGGTGAGCTTTTAGTTGGGGGCAGATCTCCATGTGCCTGGGGTGCTCCTTGCAGAGATACCTCTTCAACCCCCAGGGCTGCCATGTAGGTAATCTGCCTCCCTGTGGTTTGTCACCTGGATGGTTGTGGCCAGCAGGGAGTGGTGCCCCCCACCTTGGAGCGTGGCACCCAAGCCTGAGGTTGCTTCTGAGCCACTTGAGGATCTGACCTGGGAAATCCAATTTGGAGGCTTGATGTGCGATTCAACCTGGCCCCAACCTTGGATCTGGTTTTCCTCGATGGCCCCCCAGACTTTTCGCAGATCTGCCACCCGCAAGCCTCCTCAGGAGTGGCATCCTGCAGCTTCCTTCAGGATCTCTACCCACCTTCTGAGCCGGCTACCTAAGCCTCAGAATTGTGTCCTTCTGCGATGCCGTCAGAGCAGTCTGGTCTGGCTAGGAGAGAAGACAGCCCTGTGTTGGGGGAGGTACATTCCTGCGTCTTCTCACCATCTCACCAGGAACTGGGGTCTTGGGATGAGACACGGTAAAACCTGTAGATAACTCCGCAAATGGAAGGAAAGTGTGTGGAACCATTTTGAATGAATGGATTGGTTTCCTTGGCTCCCTGCAAACCTGGCCAGGCTCAGCTTCTGGAGCAGGAACAAGCACCATCTCTGTGCCCAACCCACGGTATTTAGGTCAGGGAGGAATGGAGACCGCATTCTTGGACTCTACTGGGGCTGTTGGAACCCTTCTGGAAGAGGCAGACAGGGGCCAAACAACTGCCCTGGCCCCAGGAAGGGGCTGTAGGTAGCTCTGAACGTCAGCAGCAAGACCGCGAAGTGACCGGAAGAACTTGGAACCAAGTGGCTCGTGGAGAAAACAAATTTGACTTAGGAAGGGATTAGTAGGAATAATGTTTGGACTTGATTTCCCCACCTCCTAATCAAGAATGAAAGTTTGGATCTGCTCCTAGGCGAGCCCAGCATCTCCCAAGCTTTTCAGGCTGTCCTCTTGCAGCCTCCACAACCTTGGGCTCCCTCGGCTTCCTGCATTTGGTCTGCTGATCATGTCGCCATCATGTGTACGAAAAGTGTAACCAGTTGTGTTCAGTTGAAGGTGAGCTACCAGGTATCTAACTTCTTTAACATCGAGTTTTTGTGGGCTTTTGTTTTTGTTTTGTATATTGTTTACATTTTGAGAGGTAGCATTCTGTTTTAAATGCTCTTTTTGTTTTTCTAACAGTATTGTTGACTGGGTCAAAACATTTAAGCTGTGGTTTGGTGGATTTTAAATTTTGTTTAAAGCTCATTCTCTGTGCTATCTTCGAAACCTTGGGTGTGGTCCTTTAGCTCCTTTGGCATTCAAATGTTTGAAAGCTATTTATCTGGTTTTATACAAGTTCTTTCTCTTCTTTTTGTAACGATGAAGATGTTAAATTTGGTTTGCAGTCTGAATGTAGAGAAAGTGAAGTGATCCCCAAACCTTTGTGTTTTTTCTCCAAGTCCCACCATGCCCTCTCTGGGCAGGTGTCTGAGGGGAAGTGACTACCCTCACCATCACTCTTTGGAGCCATGAAGAAAAACTGAATGGTCTTACGGCATCCCAGAATAATTTGGTCTCCCAAGAACAAAGGCATAAGAATAGAACGTGGCTGACTGGGTGAGGCCTGGATGGGGACAGGGCAGGATTTTTCTCCATTCTCTCCCTCTGCCATTTAACCAGTCACAGCTTCTCCCGCCCTGCCCCTCTTCTGAAAGTCTATGGCTGAGAAAACTCTAGTCTCCCAGGTCTCCCCACCAAAGTAAGGGGTTCTCTGAAAACTCCACCTAGACCACTAGAAGGCGGCCTTTGGCCCTTGTTCCTATTAATGAACCACTGAGTCTTTGTCCCCTAGTGCAAGCTCATTCCCTGTGCCCTGCAGTTTGGGGGTTATGGGGCAGGCTAGGAAGCCAGCAGTTCCAGAAGCACAGCCTGAGGCAATGCTCGATGTCTCCTTATCTAGCTCAGGGGTTACTGGTCTGTGGGATGTGCTATGAGTCGCCCCTGTGGCTGCTCTCAGTGGCACTCCCTAGGTTCCCTCCACAGGCAGCTCGTCATCCCTTCTCCCTCTTCCTACTTCTGTTTCTCTTGCCTGTGCTTTAGGCCTCAAACAGGTACCGTGGTAGCGCTCAGGGCTTGGGACTACATACTCCTGCCCTACTGACTTTCCCCTCTTCACAGTCTGCCAGGGCCTGCCCCAGGGAGGTGGACCAAAGACCCAGGACTTTTCTCAGTAGCCAGTCCCACCCTCCTAATTGTCTTTTTACCAATTCAGGTTGGGAGAGAAGAAATTTCAGCAATCCCCAGCATTTGAGCTACTCAAGTGTTAGGGGCCAGAAGGGACAGTGTGTTTAAAACAACCCTTAGGAAGCTCTGGCCTTAGACCTGTGGCTCCCCCAGTACCAGAGACCTCACTTTTTTCTGGCAGAAATGTGGGGAGGAGGCTCCAGCCTGAGCACAGGAATCAAAGGGAAACCATTCAAACTGCCCCCAAATCTACCAGCCATCTGCAGGCGGCTTTGTGACACAGCCCTGGCCTTCTTCTGAAACGTGCCACTTATGAAGAGTGTCTCCAGAGGGACGAGGAGAATCGGCTGTCCCCGGCGGGCAATCCTTTGGAGGCTGGGGAGGAAACTTCCAGAGGAGCCCCTTCCCCTTACTCAGAGCCATTTTGGGAGGAAGTGGGAACCAACAACCTTTGGGGGAAGGCCTGGTGCGGCTCAGCACACCCAAGCATCAGGTCGGGTCATTGTAATAAAAAAATGTGAATGAAGTTTAGATTCAGCTTTTGGGGGAGCAGGATAAACGACCACCCCACCATATGCGTGTGACTTCTCAATTTCCCACTGCAATTTCCATTTTTTTTAAATAGGAATTTTCAACCCCCTGTGCTTGTCTAATGTCTGCTCGGAACAGTTCGAGACCCTGTTACTGTTTTAAGATGCATGCATGTTAAGGTGAATCTCCAACCCGAGGAAAAAAATAAAATTCAAAAAAGGTTTGTGTACACACCTGTTATGTATGAGTCCTTCGGAAATAAGCCTTTTATCTATCTTTTTCATAATTAAAAGGTTTTGGTCCCAGTTTTAGGGGCTGCTTGGGCTAAATCAGGGTATGGCTTGAGTTTGGGGAAAGAACAGTCAATGACTTTGGTCACCCACTCTCAGATGCAGTTAATAAGCAATGGTTAAGAGCACAGGCACCGGACCATCTGCCTGTCAGCTGCCATTACCACACTCGCTGAGGAATGGACCAACAGCCCCTCACTTCTCCAGCCGCGTAGAACCAACACTTGCTGGGAGCCACACACCCGACACACCTGTCCTAGCTCTCCCTTGACTAGCTATGTTGCTGACTTAACAAGTCACCTCTATGTGCCTCCGGTTCTCCATCTAAACGTTTAGCTTAAAATCTAGTGGTTCTCGGGCTTCCCTGGTGGCGCAGTGGTTGAGAATCTGCCTGCCAATGCAGGGGACACGGGTTCGAGCCCTGGTCTGGGAAGATCCCACATGCCGCGGAGCAACTAGGCCCGTGAGCCACAACTACCGAGCCTATGCGTCTGGAGCCTGTGCTCCGCAACAAGAGAGGCCCGCGCACCACGTTGAGTGACCCCCCGCTCGCCGCAACTAGAGAAAGCCCTCGCACAGAAACGAAGACCCAACACAGCCAAAAAAAAAAAAAAAATCTAGTGGTTCTCAAAGTGTGGTCCTGGACCAGCACCTGGGAATCATAAATTCTTAGGGCCTTCTGCAGCTCTGAATCAGAAACTGTGCTTTAACACAGTGACCCCCAACCTTTTTGGCACCAGGGATTAAAGACAATTTTTCCACAGATGGTTGTGGGGGATGGTTCAGGCGGTAACACGAGCGATGGGGAGCGGCAGATGAAGCTTCGCTCGCTCGCCCGCTGGTCCGAGGCCCAGGCACTGGGGACCCCTGCTTTAACAAGCCCCCCAGAGTCTAATGGAGGCTAAAGTTCAGGAACTACTTGCTTATTAGGGCATCTGCTACAGGTTGCAAGCTGGAATCACTTGGGGAACTTTTCGAAAAAAGAGGTGCCCCAGCCCCTTTAAAAGGCCAGATAAATCAGGGATGGGATCAAAATACCTGTGTTTTAGAAGCTCCCTAGGTGACTAATATGCAGCTAAGGTTAAGAAACACTGATGTGGGGACTCCCCTGGTGGCGCAGTGGTTAAGAATCCACCTGCCGATGCAGGGGACACGGGTTCAGGCCCTGGTCCGGGAAGATCCCACATGCCACGGAGCAACTGAGCCCGTGTGCCACAACTACTGAGCCTGTGCTCTAGAGCCCGTGAGCCACAACTACTGAGGCTGTGTGCCACAACTACTGAAGCCCGCGTGCCTAGAGCCCGTGCTCCACAAGAGAAGCCACCGCAATCAGAAGCCTGAGCACCGCAACAAAGAGGAGCCCCCGTTCACCGCAACTAGAGAAAGCCCGCGCGCAGCAACAAAGACCCAACGCAGCCAAAAATAAAAAATAAAAGAAACACACACAAAAAAGAAACACTGATGTGCAAGGATATTACTTATGGACACTTGGCCAAATTTCTACCTGAAACAAAGAAGATTTAAGCGTTTTCCGAGAGTTGAGTAAAAAGGATGCTAGGCTTTGGAGTCAAATGGAACATGGGTTGACATCTTTGCCCTATCACAAAGTGGCCCTGGCAAGTTATTTAACTCGTTAAACAAGGATAATTAATGTATATTACCTTGAGTCAATATGATGATTAAATTTTAGAATGTGTAAAGCACTTTGTGCAGGGCCTAGCACACAGCAGGTACCCAACAAGTGATTTGTAGGTACTATCCCCACTGGTGGACCGGTGGAGCACGCTGCAAGTCAAGAAAACCTGAGGGCTGAGCTATACCCCGAGTAGCTATTTGTAACTGCCCAACTGGGGACAGAGATGTGTGGTAAAACACTCAAAGAAGCAGGAGTGAAAGAAAATCTTTTATTTAAAAAAAAGAAAAAAAGTGGGCTCTGGGAAGAACAGAGTTAGTCCATCCGGGCCTTCAGTGTCCTCGTGGTGATTTTGTCCTTCTCACTGCAGAGGGAGAAAGTCACAGAACGTCTACACCCATTCTAGACTGCAGAACAAACTAGAACAGCTGTCCTAACTCTGGGGTTAACTGTTTTGCCCACGTTACACTAATGTTAGCTTGTTTTCCTGGCCTGTGGTGAGGAAGGGGAGAATGGAGAAACTTCCATAGGTGGAGCCGTCAAGAGTTGGGATGATTCAGGGCTGGAGTGTGAAGCACTCCAAAGCAGGGAAGGAGCTCCCCAGGCCTAGAGAACAAGTAACTTAGGAAGGAGGTGTGAGGTGTTTCACTCCAGTGAAGGGAAAAGATCCTTGGGGTGGTAAATTGTCTGTATTAGCCCCAACCTGTTTTTCACGGTAATTAAGCAGGTTACCCCATAACAAAAGGGTCCAAATGCTTGTTCTGGGAGGTTCCCAAGGAAAGCTGTTGGGAGGATACCAGGTTCCTGGTGACAGCCCCAAATAAGAGGGAAAGAGGGTGGCAGGCATCCGGCTGGGGGGTTGGAAAACACTCCCAGGGCTCAGCACACCACACAGTTGTGGGTTCCATGCTGGTGTGAGCTGGGAGAGGACAGGAGCCACCCAGGATTTATTCTGATCAATCTGCAGTAGCTCTGCTGGGGCTCATCCCCACAAAGGTCCCTGAGACTTTGGGGACAGTGCTCAGGAAGGAAAGAAATGTCTATTGTGAGCAAGGGGAGGAGACTCGGGGACACAGAGCCTCACCAGACGGAGGCCAGGGGAATCTGGGTAGGCTCCCACCTTAGCTGCCACCCTTAGGAAGCATGGATTTCTGCTATCTCGGGCCTGCTGCAAGCACCCTTCTTATTTCACACCTGACTAGGGGGCTGGGAAGATGGGGTGTTTGTGCAGGAGGGGAGAGGCACGTGTCTGCAGAGCTTCTAGACTTCTCCCAGTGCACACTTACATGATGTGAACAATGACTCCCATGCCTGACACCGCATCCCTGTCCACAGCATTCAGCATGGCTTGTGAGATGGTTTCAAACAGGTGTTCTGGGTCCTGCCGACAGAGCAGAAACCTTTCAATCCCCAGAGCCTTGGACCCTCACTTGGTCTGGCCCATTAACTCTCTCTTCTCTAGGCTCAAGGTGCCCAGCTCTGGCCCCTCCCGTGTCTGGAGTGAGGGATGGTTCCCTGGATGCGAGAAGCCCCCTCACCTCCTTCTCAGAAGGCAGCAAGGTTACGTAAGATATAGTTCAAGCCCTGCACTTCCTCCGCTAACCAGCATTGTGACCTTGAGCAAGTCAATGTCCCTTCGCTAAGCCTCAATTCCTCTTCTGTAAAATGGGGGAAGAATCCCCATGGCTCCTATGTGCTTTACCAGCTATCTCATGGACTCTCCTCCTGGGTGGCTCAGAGGTATTGCACAACTCAACCTGTCCAACCATGAACCCATTTCCCCCCAAACCTGTTGCATCCACCACATCCTCTTATCTTGGTTGGCTTAGCTAGAAAACTCAAGTGTCCTCAGCATCTCCACCTCGCTCACTTCTGTTTTAAGTGACCAAGTACTCTAGACTCTGGCTGCCCCGCTCCCCCACTGCCACTCTCTTTGCTCAGGACCTCAGTGCCACACCGACCTGCAGGCCTCTGGTGCCTCAGGTCTCTTACTGCCTTTGACACCATGTCAGAAGAAAAAGTTCCAATGAGGTATCACCTCTCACCAGTTAGAATAGGCATCATCAGAAAATCTACAAAAAACAAATGCTGGAGAGGGTGTGGAGAAAAGGGAACCCTCTTGCACTGTTGGTGGGAATGTAAATTAATACAGCCACTATGGAGAACAGTATGGAGGTTCTTCCTTAAAAAACTAAAAATAGAACTACCATACGACCCAGCAATCCCACTACTGGGCATCTACCCTGAGAAAACCATAATTCAGAAAGAGTCATGTACCAAAATGTTCGTTGCAGCACTATTTACAATAGCCAGGTAGGTCATGGAAGCAACCTAAATGCCCATCGACAGACGAATGGATAAAGAAGATGTGGTACATATATACAATGGAATATTACTCAGCCATAAAAAGGAACGAAACCGGATCATTTGTAGAGACGTGGATGGATCTAGAGACTGTCACACAGAGTGAAGTCAGAAAGAGAAAAACAAATATCGTATAATAACGCATATATGTGGAACCTAGAAAAATGGTACGGATAAACCAGTTTGCAGGGCAGAAATAAAGACACAGATGCAGAGAACTCACGTATGGACACCAAGGGGGGAAAGCGGGGTGGGGGGGCGGGTGGTGGTGGGACGAACTGGGAGATTGGGATTGACATGCATACACTAATGTATAAAATGGATAACTAATGAGAACCTGCTATATAAAAAATAAAATTCAAAAAAAAAAAGTTCCAACTGCTTGGCGTGGCATCCAAGGCATTTCCGAGTCTCATCCCGATTTCACTCTCCTCCTTCCTCTCACCCCACATTCTGCCCACACGCCAGCGGCCACAGCAAGCTCTCTCCAGTCACTGAACACACTGGGCCCCTCCTGTACTTCTGACCTTTGCACAGGCTGCTCCTTCTGCCAGCCAGGCCCTCTCTTTCCTCCTGTTCCTGGCAAACTTCATTTCAGCAGGTATCTGTGGGTCTGTCTTATTTCATTAGGCTGCAATAAGCCCTCGAAGACAGACTATCTGGCTTCCCCGGAGCCTGGCAGAGCTGGCGCGACAGCCGACCCTGTCAGGTACTGTTCCAATCTTCCCAGGTGATTTCCTCACACCACCACTCATAAAATAGATTCTGTTATTATCCCCATTTTACAGCTAAGGAAGTGGAGGCACAGAGAAGTAAAGTGACTTACCCTGAACATAACTAATGAGATGGTAGGTGGATCTGGGTTTCCAACCCAGACAACCTGACTCCACAGCCCATTCTCCTGAGCTGCCCCTAACCCTATACCTTGTTAAATGTGTGTTCAATGAATGGATATGAGAACCCTGTAAACCCAACGTGGGGAATTATTTGTTGTTGTATCTGACTGAGGTCTCTTCATGGAAGGTGCTCTCCCTGGGAGCCAAGGCCCTGGCAGATGGAGTTTCTGGATGCCCTTCCAAGGCTCAGCAGCTGTGGCTTTCTTTCCTACCTGCACCATTCTTCCCATTACCTGCCAGGTAAACACATTTTCCCCTGATGGCCAAGGGGCGGGCACCTGAGAACCCAGCCCCGCTCCATGCCACCAACTCACCATGTTGGGTTCCCAGAGGGACTCGCACATCCCGTACATTTGTTCAGTGCAGGTACCACTGACTACAAAGTCTTCAGTCACCATGGGGCAGCCGATAAGGTCTAGAGAGCAAATGAAGGGCTTAAAGGTCTTCGGGTCCAATCCAGCAATGACCGGCTCAGTGTAGTAGGGCCCAAACCTGTGGGGGCCAGGAGCAGAGAGAGAAAGTGGAGCTCAAGAACATTCACTTTCCTGTTCAGGCCTGTTCAGACAAGGCCCCGGCCCAGACCCAGGGAGGAAAGTGGAGGGCCCGTTTGGGACAATCCCCTTTCCCCCTCTCCTGGCATCTAGCAATGCTCTAAGACTTTTTCTTCTTTTCTCTGACACTTACCTTCATATCCTCCTCACCCCGACCCTCTCTTCCTCTTCCTTTCTTTGGGAATTCTGTTGTTGTTTTTTTAACCTACTCTCCCTATTCTCATCCAGGTCCTATCACCATTCAATCTTCTATTTATACACCTATACCTTTACTCCTTTCAAAAAAGGATTTGAAGCAGTTTGTAGAAAAAGCACTGAAAAATAAAACCAAACAGCTAAAACATAATGCCATTTGCAGCAACATGGATGGACCTAGAGATTACCATACTAAGTGAAGTAAGGCAGGAAAAGAAAGACAAATACCATATGATATCACTTATGTGGAATCTAAAATATGACACAAATGAACTTATTTATGAAACAGAAACAGACTCACAGACATAGAAAACAAACTCATGGTTACCAAAGGGGAAAGGGAGTGGGGAGGGATAAATTAAGAGTTTAGGATTAGCAGATACACACTACTGTATATAAGATAGATAAACAAGGCCCTACTATATAGCACAGGGAACTATATTCAATATCCTGTAATAAACCATAATGGAAAAGAATATGAAAAACAATATGTATATATATGTATAACTGAATCACTTTGCTGTACCAGAAACTAACACAACATTGTAAATCAACTATACTTCAATTAATTAAAAAAAAAAAAGTCCTTCCTATGCACCAACTAAAGAAAAAAACAACCCCAAAATCAAGAATACAAGACACTCAGACAAAACACAAAGTTTTGTTCTGAGTCTCCCAGCAGACAAAGCAAAGAAGGATACTCAGTGAGCTGGGTTATTTTCATTGTTTGCCATTAGGAAATAATAGCTTATCAGAAACTTGTTCTAGACACTGAGCTTTAAGAAGAATCAATCTTAGGGATATTTAAATAGAAAATAGAAAATACTCAAAAAGTAATAGCCACTATCCTCAACAGAAACAGTAAGTAAACAGACATTTTCCATGTCTTATATCAGCTCTCAGTAATTTCTACGGGCATGATCTTAAGTTACAACTCTGTAAAAAAATAATTCTAAATAAAAAAATAATAATTGTAAGGTGGAGGAAGAGGTTGGAGTAGCGTGCTTTGATCTGGCATTTCTCAAACAGATCCCTAGGTATCAAATTTCTCTAACAAATCTTAAATTTTGTATTTTCCTCTCAATAAACTGAAAACAAAGTTAATATAAGAATGTCCTGTATTATCTGGGTAACAACCTTAAAACTAAATACAACATGGCTCAGGGCCTGCGTTTGTACTTCCAGTCGTGTCGATGTCACGGTACCACCTAAAGGTCAGTGTTTCACAGAGGTGCTTGGATGGATTCTCTGGGGTCCATGAGAAGTTATTTACTTTAAAAAGGGTCTGTACATGGCTCAATTTTGCAAATCACTGCATTAGCCTATCCTGCTGGAAAATCAATGATTTCAGTTGGGCTTGTAGAGAAAGCCCCTGGTTACAGTAGCTGAGAATCTAGAATTTTCCAGGTCAGCTTCAATGTCCTGTATTTTTATTATGAGTAAACATGAGCCATTAAATATATACCGAAATGTGAGTTAATCTGTACAACTTTGTAAGACTTCCTCCCTATATCTGAAACTAATATAATATTGTAAATCAATTACACCTAAATTAAAAAAGAAAAAAAGAAAGAAAAATAAAGACCTCTCCCCCCACCCCCATGAACCAGTTTTTTAAAATCTCTTGGGGCTTCCCTGGTGGCGCAGTGGTTGAGAGTCCGCCTACCGATGCAGGGGACACGGGTTCATGCCCCGATCCGGGAAGATCCCACATGCCGCGGAGCGGCTGGGCCCGTGAGCCGTGGCTGCTGAGCCTGCACGTCCGGAGCCTGTGCCCCGCAACGGGAGAGGCCGCAGCAGTGAGAGGCCCGCGTACCACAAAAAAAAAAAAAAAAGATCTTTTGTTAAGCCTTTCTCAATTTGGGATTTTGATAAACATGGTTACTACATATGGCAGACAATTCATAGCTGAGGATATTAACATAAACCTAAAAAAAAGGTAACCATTTGTTTTATTTTTTAATAGTAAAAAGACAGTAATATTGCTCCAGGTATGGAAATGGCAAAAACTTAGTTTTGAAAGCTAAAGAGTACTTCTGCAACTTTTCTATAAAGTCTAAAATTATTTCAAAATAAAAAGTTAAAAAAAAAGGAAAGAAAAAAAGCTTAACCTGTCTTCTTGCCACCCAGTCTTTTTTTTTTTAATGGCCATTTTTTTCTTTTCTTATTGGAGTATAGTTGCTTTACAATGTTGTGTTAGTTTCTGCTGTACAATGAAATGAATCAGCTATATGTATACATATATCCCCTCCTTTTCAGATTTCCTTCCCATTTAGGTCACCACAGAGCATTAAGTAGAGTTCCCTGTGCTATACAGTAGGTTCTCAGTTATCTGTTTTATACATAGTAGTATATATATGTCAATCCTAATCTCTCAATTCATCCCACCCCTCCTTTCCCCATTTGGTGTCCATACGTTTGTTCTCTACATCTGTGTCTCTATTTCTGCCTACAAATAGGTTCATCTGTACTATTTTTGTAGATTCCACATATATGCTTTAATATACGATATTTCTTTTTCTCTTTCTGACTTACTTCACTGTGTGTGACAGTCTCTAGGTCCATCCACGTCTCTGCAAATGGCACAGATTTGTTCCTTCTATGGCTGAGTAATATTCCATTTTATATATGTACCACATCTTCTTTATCCATTCCTCTGTTGATGGACATTTAGGTTACTTCCATGTCCTGGCTATTGTAAATAGCGCTGTAGTGAACACTGGGGTGCATGTATCTTTTTTTTTTTTTTTTTAATAAACATATTTTCAATGACTGCACCTTAGAAATGTATTTTCAAGGAATTTACTGATAGTCTTGATGTTTTTCCAAATCGTGTTTTAAAAATGTCTGGTTTATTGCTTTTTTTTTTTTTTTTTTTTTTTTTTTTTGCGGTACGCGGGCCTCTCACCTTTGTGGCCTCTCCCGTTGCGGAGCTCAGTGGCCCAGCCGCTCCGTGCCATGTGGGATCCTCCCGGACTGGGGAACGAACCCGTGTCCCCTGCATTGGCAGGCGGACTCTCAACCACTGCGCCACCAGGGAAGCCCTTGCATGTATCTTTTGAATTATGGTTTTCTCCACGTATATGCCCAGGAGTGGGATTGCTGGCTCATATGGTAGTTTTATTTTTAGTTTTTTAAGGAACCTCCATACTGTTCTCCATAGTGGCTGTATCAATTTACATTCCCATTTGCCACCCAGTTCTGCCCAGAGGTGGGTGGGGAAAGTACCTACAGGGTTCTCCCTTCAATTTCATCCCAGCTTCTGCACTGAATTCTACAGTTAGGAGCTCCTTCTTTTCTCATCATAAAGTCCTCAAATGTCAAAAATTAACATACCCAATTCCTAGGTTCCGTGTATTCCAGAGTATCTAATGACAACAGAATAAGCTCTTGGGTAAGGGTGGCTCCTGGCTGGGAGACGCCAGGGCACACTTTGGTAGCGTTAATTTTGTTTCCTGGGAGCAACTTCACTTGCTGCTTGCATTCCCTGTCTTCTTCTGAAGTAGCCCTTTCTTTCCTATTTGGTTGTTAGGTCCACAGAAAAGACTCAGAAAATAAGGATACTATCCAGCAAATAAGAAATGAGTCAAGGAGGAGGAATCTCCTTCCTGGGTGCCCCCCTCCATACTACTTGCCCAATCAAAGGTCTCTGCATTCCCCGAGTCCCAGGCTACATTTCTACTCACCGTTTCTCGTACAAGAGGTTGGCCACCATGCTCATGAGAGTGTAAGGCTTGATCTGCCGACCTTCCTTCAGCTCATACAGGTTCAGCCGGAACTTGAGGCGCTGGGCACTGTGGTAAAAGGAGAAAAGTGAGTTAGTATGTCATTGCTGAATGTCCCCTGGTGTCCGCCTCATGGAGACACACAATCCCAGCCCCTGCCGAGACTCCTCCCCATCTGCCAGATTTTCTTCTGATTTTCTTACCAGAAGTCCAGCCTCACATCCGCTTCTCAGTCTTGTCCAACACTTCTACCCATAAACATGCCACTCTGCTAACCCTTTTTCTCATACTTTTTTTTAGGGTGAGAAAAGGGGAGTTAAGAAGTGGATTCTCCCCCCACTTTTTTGAGGAATAGCTTATACAGTACACTCTGGGTAGGAGTCTGCCTGCAGACATAATGATGGCGGCTTACAGTAGAAAGAGCAGTGAACTGAGAGAGCTGACCTGGGCTAAGCCTTCACCTTACCACTTAAGTTTTCCATCCCTAAGATAGGGACAAAATAAGTCACCTTATTTTGTGAGATAATGTATGGGTGTTAATAAGCAGCAGCTGCTGCTAATGGACTGAAAGGCGCCTAAGAAAGTAGGCCGCACCTCCTCCAGTCCCATCTCAGAGCCCGGGGATAGGCCCTGCAGGGAACAGACCAGTGACATACATGCTGGAAGCAGAGCAATGAGTAACAGGACACCAGAACAAAGAGCCTTAGACACAACCTAAGCATCATACAGGTGAGGAAACTGAGGCCCAGCAAAGGTAGCAATTACTGCCCACAAACATGCAAACTCGGTGAGAAGAGGCTCCTGAAGAAAAGGAAATAGTGTGAAGGGAACAGCAGTGACTGGAGAGAGGAAGGCTGATGGGGGCCTTCATACTGACAGGAATGCTAAGCCGTCATTCTCTGATTCCACCAACAATGGAAAAAAAGGGCTGGTTGGGTTAGATTTCAGGAAGAATTTCCAAAATATATGTTCTTGAGACTTTAGAGAGGTTTAAGGGAAATGAGAGAGAAAACTTTCTGACAAGCTCCCACCCACCTTAGTGAACTATCAATCTTCTAAGAACAAAGTCCAGGAACTGCTGCTCCTTAGGCCACCTGTGACCACATCTTCCCTCTTGAAACGTTGACCCTCTTTTCCACTGGCCTCTCTTCTTCCCCAACTGACTGCTGAATATACAGTTCAGCTCTGGAGCTGCAGCTTACTTTTTCCCTCTGTGTATTCTGTCTCTCCAGAATCTGTTCCCATAGATTTAACAAATCACCAATGCCTATCCAGCCCTGAGATATAATCTCAAGACCCCAGCTGCTCAGAAGATGTTTCTACTTGGCTTGCCTTGTCCCTTTAAAATTGGTATCAAAATCAAAGTCGTCACCTTTCCCCTAAAACCAGTCTTCCCAATTCCCGTATTTCAGTCAACATGCTCAAAACAGAAATCACCTTTAAAACACTTCTGGATTGCCTACATGCCAAGTACTAGAATAGATACTAATAACAAATAAAAAAGACACGAACCCCGACTTCAATGGTTAACTCTTTGGCCTCACAATATCCAAGTAGCCACTAAGGTTGGTCAGCAACAACTCTCAGAAATGCCTTCTTTTCCTTTCCCACCTCACCACCCCATCAGAACCACAACCTTCACACCCGGACCATCACAAGAGCCACCTATTTCATCTCCCAGACTCTCCCTTCTCTCACAGAACCACTGTCAACTAGGTAACTGCTCTATTTGTTAATTGCTCTATCAGTTAATAAGGGTTAGTTATCTTATTATGGGTTAGTTATCTTTCTGTATGCCTGCCTTTTCTCCCAGCTAGACCTGAAGTTCTTTAGGGGCTGAGCATGGGCTTTGGCCTCAGAGATTGGGATCCTGGGGGTCATTCATTAGCTTACATCTTGGGCAATACACTCTCTGTGACCCTCAGTTTCCTCATCTGCAAAATGGGACAACATGGTAACGTGGTTAAGAGGATTAAAGTCCATGGATGTAAGGTGCTTTCCACCGTGTCTGGCACAAAGTAAATGCTGCTAAGTTGGTTAGGATACCACTCTATCGCTTATGGTGTTCGGCAATGTCTCAGATTCACTGATGTTGTTTAGTAGATGACTAACACCCACGCCACTCGAGCCGCTAGGCAAGAATGGTCCAAGAAGAAGCCTGGGTGTAGGTGGGGACCCCCGACACTTACACTGTCTGGACGTCGGTGGCGAGCCCGGCCAGGCCGATGTACAGCCGGTCGCCCATGGGAAAGATCTTCTGGAAGTCCGTGGTCACCATCTGGGCCTGGATCCCGAAGCGCCTGTCGGCAGCAATGGCCACACAGTTCTTCCCCTTCATGGCCATGACGGCCCCTCCGTTATAGGACATAATAGACTGAAACAGAGCGGAAGGGCTCAGCGCGCGGGGCCAAACGCGGCCCGGCGCAGCTTCTGATTCGGAGGCTCCTGTACGCACCGTCCTCCACTCTGGAGGCGCCTGGATGCCCTGAACTCCAGCTCTGAGATTAACGCTGGGAGGCTGCGAGGAGCCCCATTCCCTGCCTCGGTCCTCACCGCGGTCCGCTCCCCCTTCAAACTGGAGCCGCTTCCTTCAATCGACCACCAGGCCTCTACGCCTCCCAAACTCCCCATGACACCCCTCCCCATTCCTCAATCCCTACCCCGTGTCCCTTCTCCTTGCTCCCCACCTCACCATGATTGCGGCGTATTAGGACCTCCAATAGCCACAATTCCAGGAAACCTGCTACGGGCCTCACTGCGCAACCACTCTCGCTGCTTTGTCTCTATTGGCTGGGGGGCCGACCCTTCCGGGACAATTTGGCTTCCTATTGGCTCTGTATCTTTGTCAGTCATCAGACGGGAGTTTGGTTGAGAAGTCAAAACCAAGGTGAGGAAAGCGCAAAGTGAAAAGTCACTGTCGGTGCGGAAGAGCCCGGCGTCGCGGTGCAAGCTGGTATAGCGGTGGACTCAGTCTCTGGGCGCAGGAGACGCCGGCCGGAGTCTGCGCCCACGTGGGCTAGTGAAACCCGAGATAAGGCCCTTTGGCTCCAGTGAAGGGCCACGGGGTTGGTTAAGAGCACGCTGTGTGGGTCGGGCATATTACTCATGCAGTTTGTTTCATTTATTCATTCCAGAAATCCTTACATCTGTTGTATGCCAGGCACCATGCTAGGCTCTGGACATGCACTGGGCATGTGCCTAGTATTTAAGAGGTGCCCGTAAAGTGCGTATTTACTCTTGCGAGGAGGGAGGGGCACAGGGAGGGTGTCGCGGGTATTCAGCGGCTTCAGGGATTGGGCTGCAAAGGGGACGTTTGGAAGCCGAGGGTGGTTCTGCTTTGGGGGACTCTCAGCAGGTCGACTTCACGTATCCCCAATATCAGATCACCCTAAAGAGGGACATCACGGGCTTCCCCAACTTTAAGATCCAGAGGAGGCAGGAGACGATTTCCGCCACCCCCGAGCCAATGGAGGGGAGGCGAGCACGTCCCGCCTGCTCCCCTCCCCAGATCCGGACCCTTCTTTGGGTTTGACTTCTTTAGTCCGGTTATGGAATTTCCGAGTTCTGCGCTGTCGCAGGCTCACTCCCATTGACTCGGCTCACTGCGACACAGATAGTTGCCACCGTCTCTGTGGCGCAATCGGTTAGCGCGTTCGGCTGTTAACCGAAAGGTTGGTGGTTCGAGCCCACCCAGGGACGCTATCTGCTTTTTTTCCACCCTGAAAAGGAAAACCTAAATGAATTATTCTCCCAACCGCTGTAAAGCCAAATTTTGTATTGAAATAGCGGACAACACTTTTTCTATAGCTAATCAGAGGGTCGTTGTGACTGAAAATTCGTTGTTGTTCCGTTAATGACGGGATAATGTCTCCAGCACTTCCCTCCTCCGCCTACCTCCCACCCCGCCCCCCAAGCTGGATTGCAGGAAAGGCAAAGACAGGTTTTTGTCTCACCATGCAATACGTTTAACGTTGCATTTTTCGTAGGATTAAGAATGAATTTGCAGTGGAGGTTGAACAGTTTTACATTGTCTGCTTCAATCAATGTTACAATCTCGAAATATTACATTTGGAAAGGAATAAAGTAGTGCGAGAGACAAAGGCAGCGACAAATTGAGGGATGAAGAGAAAGGTGAGAAAGGAAGAACACAGCTGTGATATACGGAGAGAGACAGAAAGAGGGGACACGACAGAGAAATAGGCGGGTGAGTGGAAGGAAGACCCGGAAAAAATGGATAGAGGGAAAAGAGAAGCAGTTAATATGAGAAGCATGAGGAAAAATAAATCAACAACAACAAAACAGGTTTTTTTCTAGAAATACAGAGACGTGGGGAAGAGGATGGGGAAATAGAAGCAGAATCTGACAAAGGACATTGTTTTGGGGAGAGAGAAGAGTAAAGAACACAGTTAAAGACAGTCATAATATCACTAGAGGAGCTGCCCTCTCCTACCATTGTCATCCTCTTCCAGGAGATCTTATCCTCGCAGTATCTCTTCGTATATGTGCTGGAAATAATTACTTAGATTCCTGAGTTCCTGCCCTCTGGAAACTTCTAGTCTATGACACACACAGTGACTCTTCTGATGAAGAGTTTGTCAGCTAGGTGACCTCCTGAAATACTACAACTAACCCAATGGAGGGGAAGCTTTGGCATCTCACGTCCGCCAGAGGTGTTTCCCTGGGCTGGGAGTGGGAGGCTCCGCTTTTAAGTGGAGCTAAGCTAAGGACTCTCTCAAGCAGTTCCCTTCCACATTTGGTGCCTCCTCAAGACTGGGCTCAGAAGAAGCCTCTCTGAAAGCCTTCCCCAGTGCTCACCCACCCTTACCTCGAGCTTACAGGGGCGGGGGTGGGGGGCGGTAAGTGGCAAACGGAAGGATACACAGTGCCCATGAAAGCTAACGGGACAGGCTGCGTAACCCTCCCGCTTGCCCCCGCCGGCCTGTGAGCACCCTGTGGGGCAACAGCCCGGCTCATCAGCTTTATATTCCCTGCGCTTAGTGTAGTCTTTGACAATGGCACAGGACAGGTACTTCTTTGTCGGGAAACCTGGGAACTTCAGAAGTGAGAAAGGTTTGGTCAGAGGTTCTCCTGATAAAGCCAGAAAGGCCAGGGATATGGGGACTGGAAAGTGATGGAAGTGATTAAAATGAAGCTTTAGTGGGTAGTGGGGTCTTCTGTCTTGTGTTTTTTCTCGTGATTGGCGCTTAATAACTGTCTGAGGAACAAATGAACGGATTCCCAGTGAGCACGGTCGTCCCCTTGGGCAGCACTCCAGGATTAAAGGGCTGCAGTGGGGACTCAGAGGGACGTCAGCCTTCTTCCCAGTAGCTGATATCCTCCCACCTTCATCCAAGACAGCCCCTGGGTGCCCTCTGTGGATCATGGGTGAGACCGAGACCTTCGCGAAACCCCTACAGGTTTCTCTTGCCCGGGATCTTCTAGCCCGAAAGGAGTGGCAGACCAGGAGTCCTTGCTGCTGCACTCCACTCCCCGCAGGGTGACTGGGGGACCGTAGAGGATGCGCTAGCCTTCCCAGGCAGAGTCCAGGATGCCAGCAACACACTTGCCCCAGGGACAGTGGGCGTGTCCACGCCAAGAGCCCCCTTTCCGTGAAGGGCGGCGAACTCCCGGTCTCCCCGCACACGGAAGGAAAGGAGAGCAGGTGACCGAATCCTCCCCGGCCCAGCTCCCGCGGGTTCTCAGACCACCCCCTCTGGGCGGAAATCTCTCCAGCCCTTCCTCTTCCTCCCCGCCCCCACTCGGTGGGTGTGCGCCAAAGACTGAAGCTGGGGTCACTTGGCGGCCAGTGTCCGCAGGTCTTCTGGTCGCCAGCCAAAGGGTGAAAGCATTCAGCACGGTGGCCTCAGCTTCGGGTCTGCCTGGGCTGCGAAAGAGGAGGGAAGGAGGAAGAGGAAGGCCGTCGGATGCTTGCTGAAGATTCGTTTCCTAATTTCCTAACTTGAGCCACCCACCGCCAGTGCGCTTAATGGCGCTTCTGGCCGGTTAATCGAGCTCTTTGGAGTGACTGACATAATGATCATCCCTAATCTATACTGAATAACGAATACGCGAATCGACCGTCCTAATCTAATGAGGCGGGCCCACGCTAGTCTCCATAACGTAGTATCGATCAGCTTCCCCGGCGCCGGCCTCAGCTGCTGCTCCAAGGTTTTCCAAGCTCCCTCCTAGTCTTCTCCTCCGGCGGGAGCCACAGGGTACCGGAGCCCGGAGCAACGATCGGAGTAGGAGGGCATCAGCCGCCTTTGCGCTCGCCGGACTCCCGCCGCCTGGGCGAGCGAGGCGCACCAACCTTGCAGAGGTCGGGGCGCAATCGGCGCGCGGGCGAAAAATGCGGGAATAAGTGCCCGGCAGGAAAAAAGCGCGGGCCCACTTCCGAGCCCCGGCGCCTTGTTTTCGAGTGCATTCGGGCCTCTCGCGTTAGGCCGGGTTACTGTGTCCCGGGCCCGGAGCCTGAGCTGACGTCTTCAGCTTGCCTCCCGGTCCAGGTTGCGTTCCGATCTTGACCGAGCACACCGGAGGCGCCAGCCTCCACCACAGCAAACCGAGCCCTCGCCGCGAGACGTCCTCCAGGCCTCTGCCTCCGTCCTCCCGGCGGTTTGCTCCCCCGAAGCGCCCGGGCCGGGTCTCGGGCTCAGCGTTTCAGAGCCGCCGATCGGGCCGCCGAGAGGGCAAGGGGAGTGGGGAGGAGACGCTCGCTCTCACCCATGCAGTTATTAATTTCAAGGGAGTGTCACTTAAGTGAATGAAAATAACCCAGACTCGTGGCCAGAAGCGTCGCGTCCCCCGCCTGAGCACATTGCCCTTTGGTCGCGGCCGAGGGGTGGAGGGCTGCAGAGCGAGCCACATTTCAGCCCAGTCCTCATCTCACCATTTTCCAGGCGCTCCAGCTAGGGGCGAGGATCGCAGGGTCAGGGGGTAGGGGGGGCGCACACATATTTTGGGGGCAGGGGTTAGTTGAGGAAGGGTGAGGTCGTGGTCTAGTTTTGGGGGGCCCGGCACCCGGTTGGGGGCGCAGCCTTGTTAGCCTCTCCCCCTCCTCCTCTTCCCCTCTCCGCAAACACCCTGAAGGAATGAGGTCACGTGGGTGAGTGGTGGGCGGGACCTACTCTTGTCTGGAGGAAAAAAGCCATTTTGTCTCCCCCCCGCCTCCGAACTCTGGTCCCTCCCCTCCCCCCTCCGTCCCCTCCCCTCCCCTCCCCTCACTCCCTCCCACCCCAAACCGCTTTCACAAACTCCTTTCTTACCGTAGGTTTCTCCCCTCTCGCCGCCCGAGCGAGCGACAAGGCTGCGGCCCCCCTCCCCTCCCTTCCCTCCCTCCCTCCCATCCCCCCCTCCCCGAGACCCACCGGACCCCGAACCCAGGTAAGCGGACGCGGACTCCCCTCTCCCTCCTTCTCCTACCCCGTAACCATCTGGGGACTGGGACTGGGAGCCGGTACCTCCTTCTTTACAAACCCCTGTGGGGGTAGGTTCTGAGCCGGGCCTTCTCGCGTCTCCGCCCCACCCCCGCCGGCCCCTGTCCTAGCTCGCCCCGTCCGCCTTTCTTTCTCCCTTTTTTCTCTCCTTTTCCTCCCTTCCAAGATGGCCGAAGTGCATTCCCCTTTTAACGATTTGGCGTCTCCCTCGACCACCACCTCTTTGTGCCTCAGCCCCCCTAGACCCTGCTCCCGAGGTAGCGAGGGGGAGGGTCCGAGGCAGCCACAAGGGCTTTGGGGCTCCGCGCTGGGGCGGATCTCTGCCCCACTAGCCCTCCCCACGAGCCAGCTCAGCTCCTGGACCTCTCCCACTACTCCTTTCGGTTTGGGGAGGGGTCGCTCTCGGTTTCTTCGTTGGGCACTGGGGCGTCGTGGACGCGCGAGGACTTGAGGCGGGGAGGAAGGGGACGAGCTTTTCGATTGCTGCGGGGCCGGGGGAGGGCGCTCTTCCCTGCCGGGACCGGTCGTCTCGGGCACCCCCCCCCAGTCGGTCCCTTTCACCCCGCCATCCCGGGACTGGGCGCCCCGCCCCCTCCCCTCCCCGAGCCACCTCGGCGGAGCCTCTTTCTCCGGAACACCCCTCCTCGGGCCCCGCCGAAAGTTTGGCTCTAGGGAAGGTAGGAGCGGCCACCCGGTGACTGGGGTCTCTGATCTTCTGACCCAGGTTCCTGGGGATGCCGGGGTGGAGGGAGTAGAATGGAGATGGGGAAGATTTATCGCGATATTTCCTATCGCCCGCAGATGCAGGAGGGGGCTGGCGGACTGGCCGGTCTTCCACTGGGGAGCCCGGCTGCCCCCTCCTTTCCTAGGTCCTCCTGCTTCTATTTCTGAGAGGATGGGACCCCTCGGCGAGCAGACACCCCTGCCCCTCCTGTCTCCACGGGGGGCCCAGGCATGCCTCTCTCCGTCCCCCACAGCCCCCGTCTGCCCAGAATTGCTCCGGATGGCTTGAGGTGGGGAAGGAGGAGGCCTGGGGATGGTGAATTTGCCTGTAAATATTGTGGAAGCGTTGCCCCGCGCTTGCCCCTGGTCTTTGTCTCTCAGAGAGCCCCCCCAGCCCCCGCCGTGCTGCCTCAGTCTCCAGGGCTCCCTGTCGCTGGGGGCGGGGGGCGGGTCTCCTGCTTGTCTCCCACTCCGTTCTTAAGCCTCCTTCTCTGGGCCTCTTGCAGTTTGCATCTGTTCCTGAAACTCTATAATTTCTCTTCCTCCCCCTCTCCACTCTGTTCCAAGGTGCTAGTACTTGGAGAAGGAGCATAAAGGCAGCTCTGTTATAGCTTTTCGGTGGGGAGGTTTTCCCCGGGGTTTCCTGGTTTGGAGTTGGGGGTTGAGGTCTGAGAGCTGTCTTTGGAATGAGGCAGGAAACAGGCCTGAGGTGAGTCTTGGGACTTGGGATCCAGAGTGTAGCTGGGTGGGGTTCAAGTTGAAGTCTTTGTGGGGGGTGCTCTCTCCTGCTTCTGGTCTTCCCTGGGAGATCTTGTTTGATGGAGCTGTTGCCATGGGAATGGAGAGAGCCTGAACAGGAAGAGGTGACATCTTCGTGCAGGTTGGATGCCCACCCCACTCCTCCAGCCTCTGGCCCCCAGAGCAAGGCTGGGAGCTGCACTGCCTTTGTTGCTGGAAGACTTATGTTATAATTTACCCTCGGTAGACCGGGGATGCGCAGAAGGGTGGTGTGTGTTTGCAGCTCTGGTTTCAGGCAGGGATGTCAGACTCTGTGCTCCTGGGGTGGGTGGGGGCGGCTTGTACATCTGGCAAGCGTGGGCCTGGCTCTGGTCTGGCTGTATGTGTGATGGGGTGTGTCTGTGTGTGTGTCTGGCCAAGTGTCTGGCCTTGTGTGTTGTGAATGTGAGAGAGAAACGGAGGGGGTGTGTCTGGCTGTGTGTGCATATGTGTGTGTGTATCTGTGTATATTTTGGATTTTTGTCTTTGTTTGATCTTAGGAAGCTGAGAGGTGGGAAAGGGAGGGAAGGTAGGGTGAGCCTGTCTTCAGGAGACTAGAGGACTTTTTTGATGCTGCTGGTGGGAGGCGCAGATCCTCCACCCAGGGTCAAGGATCAGGGAACATTGAGAGTTTGACAGCGTCCCAGACAGACCTCCACCCCCTACTCTCCCTACACACACACAAATACACAGGCTTGCACAACTGAACCCGAACTCCTGGGATCCAGTACAGTCTGGCTCACTGAGCTTCCACAGAGCCTGCTTCCATATCTGTATCAGGAAAGTCGGGTGAGGCCATTTGCCTCTGCCCCCTCTTTCTACTTCAAGGCGAGAATGTGTGCTGTTGGTGATGTTTTGGCCCATATGGCTCACTGAATGGTCTTCTGTGGAACCTGGAGTCCTGCTACCTTCCGCCTGCCTGGATGGAGTCAGGCCAGGCTTACTGGTTCCTTAGATGAGTAGGAAGCCCGGCCTGGGTGCCAGTGTGGAAAGAGCACTGGAACGGGAGTCAGGCTGCGTCTAGTCCTAGAACTGCCACTGAGTGACTGCATGACCTGAGACGAGTCACTTCTGTCTGAGTTTCTTCATCTGTAAAATGAAAGGACTCGACAAGATGCTTTCTAATAAGATTCCTTCCACCTCTGCCATTCTAGATGTCTGGATGTGACCTTCAGTGACTCTTCCCAAGACTTGGAGATTTTCTAGTGAGGGAGTTGGGTGAATTTCATGTGGAGGGAAAGCAGAGCAAAGAATTCTGTAGCTGGGCATCTGAAGGAGCAGAAAGGAACCTCTGGGTTATCAGAGATTGGCTATTTCTGCAGTGGAAAAAGAAAAAAAACTAACGCTGAGAGAAGTCTAAATTACGGGGGAGCTTCCAGAAAAAGACTGGTAAGAATGGAGAGATGGGGGGTGATCTCTATAAGTAGGGGGCTTTGAGAATGGGGAAAGACACAAGCCAGGCTTGGGTGGCAAGGAGGAGTTGGGGTTGGGTGCTGATCAAGCTCCTTTCCTGCCACTATAGCTGAAACCCGGGCCACCAGGGGCCAGGAGCAAGGGCTGTTCCACCATGATGCCTTTGCAAAGACAGTGGTTTGGGGACAGAAGATATTGAAGGACTTGCCCCCCGGTTGGGGGAGGTATTGTGGGTGGGAAACAGTGCTCAGGTCCACTGTGGGGATGTGGTCAGTACTGACCTGTGAAAGCCTCCAGAGCTCCACAGGGCCACTTCCAAATGGCCCTTGGTCTCCCTTTTTCTGCTTCTTGGGACTTGTCTCTCCCTCTCCTTCACCCTCAGGCTCTTCCCTAAGGTGATGGGAGCTGGAGGTCCAGCCAGTTGCAGCTGGGGAGGAGCTGAGTGTGAGGTGTGGGGCCCTGGGGCCTCATGGGGGGAGAGAGATGGTGAGTGGGTGAGGGAACAGAGCTCCTGTTTACAGTTGTTCTTGGTACCTGCTGGCAGGGCCCTGCAGGTAACCATGGCAATCAGGTGAGGAACCAATCAGTGCTTCTCCCCACCCCCAGCCCCAGAGGTCTGAGGCCCCTGGGGATGGGGCAGGGGGAGCAGGGAGTGTGGCAAGGGGGCTCATTTCTTAAAGGGAGAAGGAGGAGCATTTCATCCAGTAAGCACCACAGCTCTCGCC
Organism: Delphinus delphis; assembly: GCF_949987515.2. Lineage (NCBI taxonomy): Eukaryota > Metazoa > Chordata > Mammalia > Artiodactyla > Delphinidae > Delphinus > Delphinus delphis. The sequence continues at coordinate 22,025,192 of NC_082701.1, forward strand.
TTCACCCGTGCATCCAGAACAGAGCTTGAGGGGTAGTCTTGGTCTGAGTGCTTGCAGAAGTGAAAGGGTGAGGGTCACGGCCATTTGCTTAGGAGCTCTCGCACGTTGAGGCCACAGTTGGCCTGGAAGGAACTGCATGAGAGTTCTTAAAAGCAAGTGTCTGTTTTGAAAACACAGTGAGTATGTGAATGAGGTGGCTAAGGCAGTGTGAAGCGAGCGTGTGTGTGTGTGTGTGTGTGTGTGTGTGTGTGTGTGTGTGTGAGAGAGAGAGAGAGACAGAAAAGAAGGCATGAGATTTGCCAATAGCAACCAGGACCCTCATACATTATCAGACCCCCAAACGTTTTGTTTCTGGCTGTGCACACACACCCTGAGATTCATCTGGACAAGGCGCACACATGGGGCAAGTAGTCACATGAGGTACCGTTGGGGGTCCAGCAGCATGTGCGCATCCGATAGAGATTACACACGCTCAGCGAGTCAGCCACTTGGAGTTTGTTCCCTCCTCCGGATGGTTGTAATAATATTTGGGCATCTTGCCAGGGGTTACTATGGGAACGACCAAACAGTGTAGTAGCCAGCGAGGCTTCTACACAATTATGAAGAGGGGACCCGTGCAGGGAGAGCTGGCGGAGGGGAGGCGGGAACCCCTTTCCTTCCTCGGGCCATGTCTGCAGGTCTTGGCCGCCGCGTCTCCACTGGCTCTGGGCTTGCTTGTTCCTCTCCGTCTGCCCTGCAACTTGGTGTCTCTCTCACATGTGGCCTTTGTGTCTCTCCATCTCTTTCGGTCTCTGGCCAGCCTCTGTTGGCTGTTTGGGTCTTGGCCAAACTCATTCTGGGGTCTCTATAGAAACTGCTGATTCCCAGCTGTGAATTTTGGGTCCTAGAAAACCCAGCGTGTTGGCTTTAGAAATCTTTCTGGAAAGGAGAGAAGGATGTATGTTGTAAAAGAGCTGTCGGGACTTGGCCGCCCTCCCCAGCCCTGCCCCTTGGGCTTCTACTCTGGGAAAGAGGAGGGAGGTACCATTGCTCCTGGGCGCAGGCTGGATTTCTACACCAAGAAGTAAGCACGTCAGCCAGTCCAGACCTGGGCTGTGCCTTTCCTCCCCGGACCCCGCCCGGGCCTGGCTGGGCACTCGGTGGGCTGTGGGGAGAACTTTCTGCATAGCTTTGGCAGGCATCTCTGAGAGCCTGTGGTCTGTCACCGGGCAGCTTGTGGCCGGCTTGCAGACAGGATACGGCGGGTGGGTAGCAGTGCCCACGTGGGGAGATTCCTGCGCGCCTGGGCGGGGCAGCGTGCAGCAGGCTCTTTGTCGGGGCCCGTGGTGGCCTTCCTGTGGAAGGGGCAGTAGCAGTCTTTTTGCCCAGACTTTGCAGTTAACCTGCAGAGTCCAGGGCTGGGCCAGGGGGCGGGTTGGAGCCGTGTGTTCCCAACTTTGGGCACATAAGGACCATCCTCAGTACTTCCTGCTTGAGCACCAGGCCTAGAGCCTGCATGGTCAACATATGGTGCATTTCCAGGGAGCTGCTCCGGGGCTGGGGCTGGATGCAGCAGTGCAAGGATGAGTTATGGGGTGCCCCCTTCAGCCTTAGGGCGGATGTGCCCCCAGTGTTTCCAGGGAACGCATCCTGGAGAAGGAGTGATGGGATGGAAGGACAGTAGGATGGATTAGAAAGACCCAGTCAGGAGTCTAAGTTTCCTCATAGTTCTTAGTGAGTTCACTTGAGTGAATATGGCTTGGGATCAGGGAGATTTTTTAAAACTCCATTCTCTTCCATTTTCATGCCTCCCCACATCCTCTGGAGAGTTGAGTAGTACTTCCTGTGGTCTAACCTCAGTCTTTCTGCTGTCCTGAGATAGAACCTGACCTTGTTGCTCAAGGTCGTGAGATCTCCAGAGCCCCTGGCACCCAGTGAACACTCACAGGGGGTCAGAAAGAACCATCCCCTCATGTGCACCTTGTCCGGCCTTAAAGGGAAAGGAAGGGCCTTGGGCCCAGGAGCGGTGTCGCTTGTGGGGCAGGTGGAGTAGAGTGTGGGAGGGGCTCTTGGCTCTGTGGGTTCCTGATTCCATGTTTGTTTCCCAGGGTGACGCTCCCCAGTCCCCTGCCCCCCACCCCGGCATCATGCATCGGACCACACGGATTAAAATCACGGAGCTGAACCCTCACCTCATGTGTGCCCTCTGCGGGGGGTACTTCATCGATGCCACTACCATCGTGGAGTGCTTGCATTCCTGTGAGTTGAGTCGAGGGGCTGCTCCTCGGGTGGGTGGCCTCTGCCCTGAAGAGCAAATACGTCCATGTGTCTGGTGAGGGTCCCAGGTCCCTGAGAAGCTGCCTTGGAGGGGATACTGGAGGGTTCAGCTCAGAAGTTCATTTGGGGAACTTTTACCTGAAATCTCAGTTCTCTCCTTGCATCTCTGTGCCTGAAATTGCGCTCCCGGAAGGTGCAGGTGCCCTGGTGTGCACCACGGGCTTGTGGCTGGGGGTCGAGGACCCTGCGATAGGGTGTCTAATAGGTTGGCGGGGCTTGGGACTTGGGACTCACCTTTACACACACACACACACACACACACACACACACACACACACACACACAATCTGTCCACACACACAATCTGTCCACACACACACACACACAATCTGTCCACACACACAATCTGTCCACACACACAATCTGTCCACACACACACACACACACACAATCTGTCCACACACACAATCTGTCCACACACACCACACACACACACACACAATCCGTCCACACACACACACACACCACACACACACACACACACACACACAATCTGTCCTCCCCCAAGGATGGATGATAAGGGGCACAGTTGCCATCTGTGCGGGAACAAGGTGGAGAAGAGGGGATACCTGAGCCCGAGCAGGGGGCATGGGGGCTGGTCCTGGGGGATGAAGGGGACTCTGACTCTTCCTCCTCTCTCCACACCCTTCTGCCAAGTCTGCAAAACCTGCATTGTGCGCTACCTGGAGACCAACAAGTACTGCCCCATGTGCGACGTACAGGTCCACAAAACCCGGCCGCTGCTGAGCATCAGGTGGGCCCAGCACGTCCTCCTGTCCCCGCCCGTCCTCTGGGGCAGCTGCCCTCTGTCCCCCAGCCCTCCTTGCTTCCTGAAGCCAGGCTGGCAGGTGGAGGAGAAGCGCCAGGCATGGACCGAATCCCCATCCTTCCCTCAGGGGTGTATCCAGCTGAGAAGTTCTAGAGAGGTAGAGGCAAGGCCTCTAGGGACCCCCATGCCTGGGCCCTGGGTCTCAGGAAGGGAGGTGGGAAGAAGGGGCCCCAGGCTGGAGAGTCGGTGTGACGTGGTTGCCAGCAGGCCCCTATGTGCTTCTTTCCAGATCTGACAAAACCCTTCAAGACATCGTCTACAAATTGGTCCCTGGGCTTTTTAAAGGTACCTACACCCTTCGTTGTCCTGCCACCCCCCGCCCCCCACTGCCCAAGCGTGTTGCCCCCCGCCTCAGCCTGCTCCCTCTCTTCTAGATGAGATGAAACGGAGGCGGGATTTCTACGCAGCCTACCCCCTGACAGAAGGTGAGTGTGTTCACGTGTGTGTGCGTGGGTGCTGCCCCAGGTATAAGGGCCAGATGCATGGAGGGCCGGTGGGCACCGCACACGGCCTCCCCAGCCCAGGGGTGGCTGGGCTCACCGCACTGAGCTCTGAGATCCCTGGGTCCTTGGTGGGGCTCCTGTCCCCCCCTCCTAGGCCAACGCCTCAGAGCTCTCTCCTTCCGCAGTTCCCAATGGCTCCAATGAGGACCGTGGTGAGGTTCTGGAACAGGAGAAGGGGGCTCTGAGCGACGATGAGATCGTCAGCCTCTCCATCGAGTTCTATGAAGGCGTCAGGCAAGTCTGGCCCGTGCCTGGTCCTTTTGGGGTCCTAGGCTGGGTCCCTTCTCCCATGCCATCCCCATTCCCCTGGGAGGAAAGGGTGCTTCCAGGAGGGCCTTCCGGATGTGTGCAGTTAGATCCTGCCTACACCAGGGTCTCCCTTGCTTCATTCCTTCTCCTTCTGCAGGGACCGGGAAGAGAAGAAGGGCCCCCTGGAAAATGGGGATGGTGACAAGGAGAAAGTGAGTGCTGGGGCCTGCCCAGGAGCGGGGTGTGGGCTGGGAGAGAGTGCCGGGGTGGACCCCAGCCCTTGGGTGCCTCTCCCCCACCAGACAGGGGTGCGCTTCCTGCGGTGCCCAGCAGCCATGACGGTCATGCATCTCGCCAAGTTTCTCCGCAACAAGATGGACGTGCCCAGCAAGTACAAGGTGGGTCCCTGGTCCCTTTTGAAAAACGCGTCCGTGTGTGGATGTATCTGACAATCTGTGCGTCTCAGCCATGGTTCAGGGCTGGCTGGGTGTCACCGAGGGCCTGCACGGTTGTGTAACTGAGCCCGTGTAGAAGGGTAACTGAAAACTAGATTGGGGTGGGGCAGTCTGCGTCTGCTGAAGCCAGCGTGCAGAGGTGCAGGAGACCAAGATGGTGTGTGTGTGTGTGTGTACATGCTTGCACGTTTAGAACTATGGCAGAGGCGTGTGTGTAAAAATGCAGGGCCTTACCTGGGCCAGCTGGCTGTGGGAATGCTGGTCTGAAATTGCCAAGGAGCTCGAGGACATCGCTTCTCAAATTTGAACATGTATGTGACCCCCTAGAGATCTTGTTAAAATGCAGATGCAGGTTCTTTTTTCTTTTGGCTGTGCCTAGAGGCATGCGGAGTCCTAACCACTGGACCGCCAGGGAAGTCCCAAAATGCAGATTCTGATTGAGTAGATTTTGCATTTCTGGCAAGCTCCCAGGTGCTTCCGGTGCTGTTGGTCCATGGACTCTTGAGGCTCTAGGACAGTGGATCCCAAACTTTGCCACATGTCAGAATTACGTGAGGGGTTGCCTATCGAGATTAAAACTCGATTCATGTCATACCAGTTAAAACCATCTCTGGGAGTGAGATCCAAGCACTGGTGTGATTCCACGGTGCAGCCTGGGTGAGAGTCGTTGCTCCACAAGTTCCTTCTCACCTGGGCCTTTTCTTTGCCTGTTAGCTCCTCTGGAGAACATGCCAGAGATAGAAGGGGACCCAGACCACCGTGTGGATTGCTGGGGCTGGGGCTGTTGATGATGTGGGTATCTTCCCTTCCCACCTGCTGGTCAGGAGTGATGTTGGAACAACTCTGATAGGGAAGTCGAATCCATCATGAAACCCCAGAGTAATGAGGGACCACCTGCTTGGAGCCTCTTTGCCAAACAGCTGGAAGCTTGAGCTGTGTCCTCCCGTTCCTCCTCCAGGTTGAGGTTCTCTATGAGGACGAGCCGCTGAAGGAATACTATACCCTCATGGATATCGCCTACATCTACCCCTGGCGGCGGGTGAGTGGGTGGGGTGGTACCAGCAAGGGGACAGGGCCGAAAGGGGACACGGGGCCATCACGTGGGCCACCCTGCTCTCATCACAGTTTATCCCTCGTCTCATGAGCTGGACATGTCCAGGGTGGCCTGCCACACACCAGGTATGCCTTCGGACGCTCTCTCACTGATGACTTTCCGCACTCAGAAGGAGAAAAGGACCCCTGGGCAGCCCACGTGCCCCAGCTGGGTGTGGAGGAGTGAACTTTGCCTTCTGCTCTTTGGCCTCCCTCTCTCCTTTTTCTGTCTCTGGTCTCACATGCGCTCTCTTCCTCTCTGGGTCTCTGTGTGCCCCTGTCTCTCCGGCCTTGCTTGGTCAGTCCCACGTCGCGTGTCTCCTCCTCTCTCTCCAGTCTTTCTCCTCTCCAAGGCCCGGACCTTCCCTTCTCCCTGTTTGGGTGCCGTGGGGTGAAGGTGGGTGGCTGCCCCATTAGCCTCTTTCTCCTGACACCCTCCCCTCCCCTCTCCCTGCAGAATGGCCCTCTCCCCCTCAAGTATCGCGTCCAGCCAGCCTGCAAGCGGCTCACCTTGCCCACAGCGCCCACCCCCTCCGAGGGCACCAATACCAGCGGGGCGTCTGAGTGTGAGTCAGTCAGCGACAAGGCTCCCAGCCCTGCCACCCTGCCGGCCACCTCCTCCTCCCTGCCCAGCCCAGCTACCCCCTCCCATGGCTCTCCCAGCTCCCATGGCCCCTCGGCCCCCCACCCGACCTCCCCCACGCCCCCCGCCACAGCCAGTGGGGCCACCACAGCTGCCAACGGGGGCACCTCGAACTGCCTGCAGACACCGCCTTCCACCAGCAGGGGGCGCAAGATGACTGTCAACGGAGCTCCCGTGCCCCCCTTAACTTGAGGAAAGGGACCCTCTCCCTCCTTTTCCAGCTATGCCTCTCCACCCCTCCACTTTTTCTGGGCCCCCTTTTCCACCTCTTCTACTTTCCCCAGCTCCCCCCACCTTAGGGGTCGGGGATGGGTTTTATAAATAAATCTATATATATATGTACATAGGAAAAACCAAATATACATACTTATTTTCTATGGACCAACCAGATTAATTTAAATGCCACAGGAAACAAACTTGATGTGTGTGTGTATGCGTGGGGGATGGGGTGCTCAATTTTAGGCGGTCTTGTGTAATTTGCTCTGCTCTTTTTGGGGGTGCCTAGAGGTGGATTGGTGGGGCCACTTGAGGCTCGGTGAAGCCCTGCCCCATCCTCCTTCTGTTTCCCAAGGCATATGCGGTGTTGGAGGGGCCCCCACCAACCCCCAAAGCTGTAGGCACGACTCGAACTGGCTGTGTATGAGGTCCACCCTGCTTCTCTCCCCATCTTGGCTGCTGTCCTGCCCTGACCCTGACCAGTACCCTCCCCCCCACCATTGTTGAATGTCCAGAGAATTGCTAAGACAGTGCCTTTCACAAACGCAGCCTATCCCCTGGTTCTGAGGAGCAAGTGGGCAGTGGAGAGGGCATCTCCCTTACCTCCTCCTCTTGCAGTAGAAACTTTGTGTAATAGATAGTTCTGCCTTTTTTTTTTTCCCCTGTGTGTGTGGCCTTTGCATCATTTATCTTGTGGAAAAGAAGACTGAGGCCACAGAAGACCTCAGCCCTTGAACTTCCACTGTGGTGTCAACATTGTAAACCGCTTCACCCCCTTCTTCCACACCCCCCACCCAGGAGCCCGCACTAGCAAGGCGGATGGGGAAGTCTCACCTCGGGGCCTGTAGTGGAGAGGTGGAAGGGGGGGTGTTGACCTCAGATAAGCACAGACCCCAGATTTTGCCAAAGGCAAACAGTCCTCCAGTGCCCTCCCCACCCGCAGCTGAGGCCAAGTCAGGAAAGAACAACAGGCATCTAAAAGCACAAGAAGACAGAACCTGTGAGATCTGACCTCAGCTCCATCCCAAGAAGTCAAGTGGTCTTCCCCCTGAGGGGCAGACCCCAACAGACCCCTGCCCACCAGTTTTTCCTCCAATGGACATAGGTCAGATCGGGACGAGGGGAGGAGGCAAGACTATCACAGCCTATGTGTTTGGGGTCAGGTGTCCCCCAGTGGGTTTGTCTGTGTTCACGCCTCGTCCTGTGTCTGAGGTGCCATGGCTGTATCCTCCTCCTGGGACATCTGTATCTCCTGGCTTTGTAATAAATGCTGTGTACTCTCCAGAGCCTGTAGTTCTTCGGGACAGACGGGACAGGGAAAGGGTGGCTGGGTGCCCTGGCCTCCTCCTCTTGTCTCTGGGCTCAGCCTGACTTGGGGGACCCTATATGGAGTGAACCTCAACTGCCCCCTCCCTGTGGCCAGTCAGGTGTCCCCAGCCCATGTTAAGATCCTGAAGGGGGACCGGTCACGTCCCTCACACCAGTGACCACAAGAACGCCACTCTGGGCCGGCACGCCTATTTAATGCCATCTTTGCCAGCAGGCATTGGGGCAGGGGCCAGTTCCAGCCACCCCAGACTGGAGACCTCGGGTTACGGGAGCAAGTCCTTCACGAGCCAGCTACGGGTACTGGGGTCCCTGGGGTGACCCCTTCTTGGGCCGGTCAGCAGCCGCCCCCTCAGAGTGGGGAGCCCACTTCTGCCTTCTGCACCCGCTCACTCCTGTGGGTGCCATCGCAGTACGGGGGCTTCTGGGTGGCCTTGCAGGTACAGAGCGCCACCATGCGGGTCTCCCGGGCCTTGAACTTGAGTGGGGATAGGCCAGTGCGTTTGAAGAAGTGGGAGCCATCACAGAAGGGCTGGTGAGGGAAAGAAAGAAAGTTAGAGACCCAACCCCACCTGCTGAGGCCGGGCAGGGCTGGGAGAAGCAGCACACGGGGCTCAGGGCCCAGACTCCTAAGTGATGCTGCCTGTGTTCGCTACCACACCTGTCTCATCTGTAACGTGACAGTAAAAAGAGTAGCGTCATCCCAAGAAAATAAAATACATTATGGTTATCATGCACTTTGCCTGTAGAAAGTGTTCAGTAAGTATGAGTCTTTACAGGAGTAGTTTCTGGGGTTCCCAGAGGACCAGGACACAAGAACAATTTTCAAGGCGAAATGGGCCCTTAGGTATCAGCCATGTTTACGCTGATAGGTGTTTTTTTTGTTTTTTTTTTAATGGCTCTGAGTCTCCACTGGTTCACGAAATTCATTTCCTTCTCCACATTCTTGGGGTAAAAACTTCTCTGGGTGGGCTTTAAGACTGGGGTATCAATTTTGTTTGGCTCCAGGAAATAACTGGGAAGGGGGGAAGGGGACATCCCACAGCAAACTGGCTGCCTGGTGTGAGCATCTATGCCCTTCCATCCCGGAAGGTGTTCCTGGGTAATGGAAACAGGCCCAGAGAGGTGGTTAGCTAGTTAGTTAATGGCAGAGCTGGACCCAAGGCCTCTTGGCCTTGGAGTCAGGGTGGGATAGGAGAATGGATGAGAGAAGTGTGCAGATAAAAATAAGCAACCTGTCCCAGAGGGCAAGAGGCAGAGAGGCACAGAGGGCCCTCCTGTGCTAGGCCTCACCCGTGGGCTGCACAGCGCCACCCCCGTGAGGACCTGCTCAAAGTCCACAGCAAATCGGTGGCAAAGCGGGACTCGGGTCCCTGGGCTGCTGACACCACGCCATGCTGATTGGAGGAACACAGTTCAGAGCCCGCTCAAGAAAGAAAGGGACCCCGGAGGCTAAGAATATGGGGCAGGTTCCTGCTGGACGAAAGGCTCCTGGAGCAGAAGAGAGAAGGAGTTGGGAGCAGGCCGCCAGGCTGACAAGACAGCAAGAAACCAGGGAAGTCACAGAAACTGAGGGAGGGTTTTCAGGAGCAGATGCCAGGAAGGGGCACACAGGGCCAGAGAGGCTGTGCAAAGTCTGCCCAATGCTGGGGTCCAAGGCCTGGGAACCTTTGACCCAGATGCTTCCTAGGAGGAAGAAGGAGAGAGGGGAGAGAGAGACAGGGCAGAGCCCGGAGCCTCTGAGAAGGAGGGAGCACCGGAAGAGGAGGACAGAACCCTGGCTCCACCCGACCGGCCCCGGGACTGAGTTTCTGTCTCTCTGGCTGCATCCTGAAGGAGGGATGCAGAGAACGGTGAGCTCAGGGCTGTGAGTGGCGCTGGCCTGAGAGTATCCCTCCCCACCAGTCTCCCTTGTTGTCCCTCAGGTGTGTGTGGGAAAAAGAGGAACGTCTTGGGTGGGAGTTCCTGGGCAACATGTAGCGTCCCCAGCCACAGCTGTCATATATCAACGGGAAGGGGGACCCAGGTCTCTCACCTGCTTCTTGCTGTGGCCACACACACACCACCTGTAGGTTTTCCCAGCCACCACCTCCACCTTGATGGGTGTTTTCAGGGCCACCACGGACTTGGCTGGGGTTTGGGGGAACCATTGGGCCTGTGGCAGAGAAGATGAGGGAGTGAGGGTCAGCTCATGCCCTGGAAGCACTTTCTCGCCTGTGGCCTTGTCCAGTTTCCCAAGAGCCTTGGCTGGTGACAGGCTTCCTCTGCAGGAGGCTGATCTGATGCCACCCTGCAAGGACACTCCCCCCAGGACACCATAAGGCCCCTGAGCTCCAGACAGAGAAGAGATTTCAAGGCCATGCAAGCACATAGGTTTCGGGGTCCAGGCCTTCCTTTCAAACCCTGGCTCTCACCTGGGTGCAAGGGACGGGAGGCTCAGGATCCTGCCAGCCTAGGCGGGGGTAACTGCACCTAGGGCTGGGTTTATCAGGCACCGCTGTTCTCAGGGCAGAAGCCTGCTCCCTGCCCTGTGCCCTCTGGCCACTCTGTCTCCCCTGAGCCATCGGGAAGGTAGCTATGGACAAGGCAGTCTCAGGCTGAAATCTACAAAGCAGGGCTGACCCATTCTGGTTCCCTCCTCTGGTCTCTACCTTTGGGGTCTCTGGGCCTGGGGGACTAGGGCAGAGAGAAGTGGAAACGGGGTATTGGTGGGTAGTACTTACCAGCCAGGAGGTGATGTCCCGTCTCTGGTTCAGCTTCTGCAACGCAAGCAGGCATCGCAAGACGGTGGTTTGGAAACAGAAAAATATAAAGTCAACGGAAAGCGGAAGACTTCCAGAGGGAAGTCATCTGGGAGGGAAGAGACGACAGGGCTTAGGCGAGTGGGAGAAATACGAGGGTAAGAATAAGGGGTCCCAAGAGAGGAACGGGAATTGCTGGGGGAGGTGCTGGCACCCAGCGGGCGCTCAGGGAGGGCTGCGAAGGACCAGGCGACGTAGGGGCTTCAGGGACGCTCAGCCGAGGGGCGGGCTCGGGAGGGGAGTCGGGGGGGCCGGCCGGCGGGGCCGCGGCTGCTCACCAGGGCCGCCGGCCTCAGGAGCGCCCCCGCGCCGCCCATGTCGGCCCCGCTGCCGCCAGCGCGCCGGCTCCGCCTCGCGCCCCGGTCACCTTCCCGCTTCCCCGCCTCCCAGCGGCCCGGCCCCGCCTCGGCCCGGAAGACGCTGCGGGGCTCGCGCGGTGCGGGCCGCGGGCCTGCGCAAGCCGACCAGCCCCAGCCGCCGGAAGTCGGGCCGAGGAGCCGACCCCGCAGCCGCCTAGGGGGCCCCGGGGTGTGGAGGGCTCTCCGGCGCCCCCTTTGGTTCCCGCGTGTCTGCGAATGACCCGCGCGGAGCATCGCCGCTCATTTCCTTGCCTGCGCCTCCCGGGCCCCTCACTTGCGAGCGGGGACCCTGACCGGAACCGTTTTCTCTTGCGGAGCCTTAGGGCAGTGCTTCTAGAAGCGCGGTGCGGACACATCTCGTCGCCTCGGGAGCTTGTTTTATCGGATTCGCGCCTGGCCTAGGCCTACACATTACATTCTTATGGGTGGGGCACAGGTATCTGCGTTTTCAATATGCAGGGTATTTCGGGTACGTTGTGCATTTTGGTCTGTGAACTACTATTCCAGGTGCTTAAAGAAATGTTCATTGACCATCCCCCGACCCCCGATCCCTTCCCAAGGCTCCCACGGATGGCACTCCCTCTCCCTTTCCCTTCAGTAAAGCCAGACAAAGCAGGATCTCTTTGGATTTTTTTTTTTTTTTTGTAAAACATTCTTTTATTAAAAGAACAAGTGCTGTTTACGAACTGCCCTTCGTACAAATAACATCCGTTATACAAAGATACAAGATCCGAGTTATGCACAATTCCAGGCTTGGAGGTGACGGGGTAGGGGCATTGCCTTTTGGGTTGAGGATATAAAGGAGGCTTTAGAAAGAATTAAAAAGGAGCCCCTGGGTTTGCAAACTGTAGCTTCCCCTCCCTGCTCCCCTAGGAAGGGTCTACTACATTGAGACAGGCTGGGGCGGAAAGGGGGGGACAGGCGAGGAGCCAGGGTTTGGGTCTCCAGTCCCACCACCTAAGTCCCAAGTTGGGCTGAAGGACGTGACCAAAGGGCAATGAAGGCACGCCCTCAGTCCCCAACTTTTCAGTAGATCAAGTCAAAGTGGTTGGGAGCCAGACACACTTTTAATCTGGTTTGATGTGACCGGAGGGAGCCAGGGTACTATGCCCCGCTTTCCTGCAAATTCCCAACTGAAGTGACCTTAATCCCTCCAGGCACCTCTCCCCAGGAAATAAATTGGGATAAAGGAGAACTGGAAGCAGGCTGCCTACCCTTAACTCCGGCCCACCACATACCAAGGAAGATGGTGGAAGCTGGCAGGGGGAGCCTGTGCCTTTGAAAACTTGTCTGCATTTCCAGTTTGGGAAAGGGCAGTGTGGAGAAGGTCACCCTTTCTCAGAGCTGGCTCTTTCTCTTTCCCAGGCTCTGGCTCCCTTCCTAGGAGTACTTCCCTAGAAGTCAGGACAGGAGTGGGCAGGGGTGCTCTCATCGGCCTCAAGGGAAGGGCGCCTGGAGGCAGCAAAAGACCTAGGAGTCTGAGGGGAAAAACTCATAAACAAATCGGAAAAACTTAGAGAAGAAAAGGCAACCTTTAAAGTGTCATTGTCTCTGGAGAGGATCCATCAGCTCTGAGCTAAGACAGTCAGTGCTTCACAGATACCCCCCACCCCGGCACAGCCCTGCACTCACACCACGCGTCACACACACAGGGACAGACGGACAGCCACAAGGAGGCAGCGCAGTGGGACAGGAGAGCCGAGGACCGGGAGGCCAAGGTCCTGAGGGCTGGTCCTGGCTCTGCCCCTGAGCCCCTGCCCTGCTAGGCTTGGAGCTATCACCTGTGAAGCAAGGAGCTGGCTCAAAAGACACCTAAAGACAGGTCCCTTCCAGCTCTGACATTCGTGCACTAGTTGTGACCTCAAGGCCAGACAGCGGCTCTGCATGCATACTGCAATCACACCTCTGCGCTGAGGGGGATGACGTACTAAGCGCCACTCTGCATTTTCAAACTCCACTTCCGCCCTGCAAACCACATCCTTCCCTCCCCTAGACAGAGCCATATATAAATCTGCATCCCTTTCTACTCCCCATCCAAATTCATCCTAGAAAAAGGGACTGAGGCTGGGAGCAGGGGCGCGGGCGGGGGGTCTCGGTAGCCATACCCCTTGCGCTGGGACCCCACTCCGTCCTGAAGCGCTCCACACCTTTCCTATTATAAAGCTCCCTCGAAAGAGGAAATGCACCACCGCTCTCCTGTCCCCCTGCCCCGAATTGAGGCACAGCACCAATCCATAGCCAGCCTGGGTCCCTTCTTCAAATCTAACCTGCCTACCTGCCACTGCACCCCAGCCTGGGGAAAGTCAGAAAACAGAGACTCTTGGAGATGAGAACCCCAGACTCTCGGGTGCTGGAGGCAAGGGGAGGTCTTGGTTCCAGTGCACTAAGTCATTTGGACCTCTCACTCTCTGCCACAGCGGCCTTGGGGTGGATTGACTTCCCTCACTGTCCAGAACAGAAGCTGACTTTGGCTGTAAGTGGGCCGGCCTTGGGCAACGGTGTGGGTGTGAATGAGCAACTCTTCTAAGAATCTCTGAAGGTTATTTTTCTTTTCAGTGGTTTGGGGGCAGGGAGTTAGACAGCTTAATAGATGAAGATGAATAAAATGCTGAATTCTATCATTTCTTTCTAACTGATATTTAGCGTTAATAAAAAGTGAGTATTTCTGAGGTCATCACAACTGCCTCCCCCCTCCCCCCCCAAGCCCTTGCAAGTGCCTAAGAAATTGCCTCTGAAGGATCCCACCCACCCCCTCCATTATCAGCTCCCTAACATCTTACAAAGTCTTATCAACAGGAATATTAATATTATTTTCAGTATCAGAAAAAAACCAGTTGAGCAGCACAGGCAAAAATATATCTGCACTACGTTTCTGTCATTGCCAAAAATATACACATCTTCTTTTCTTTATTTAAAAAACAAAACAAAACCAACAACAACAAAAACCCAAACAGAAACACACACACACACAAATCCACACATGCAAAGAGACTGACTAGACGTGGTCATCAGGGAAGCTGGCCACGCTCCTCCTGGCTCCGACCCCAGTGCACCCGACACAGACACAGGCTTCAACCTCGCCCCTCTCCTGGCTGTCCCACCGGCCCTCAACCTTGGCCACCAAAAGCTCTGGGCAGGTGGGGACTCTTTAAGGTGAGAATTGCCCACTACACCCTGGGGAAATAGCTGGTGGGTGAAGGGACAGTTGTAGGTCAGCGTAAGCTTAAGTCTCCCCTGGTGGGTGGGGGTGGGGTGCGGGAAGGCAGGCTGGCTAATCCTGGGAGGAAGGTTTCACTAAAAGAAGTGGCACTTTACCCCCCTTGCCTCATCCCCCAATCCCTGGGGCTCCCCTTTGCCAGGGAAGCAGGACCAAGTATCACTGGGGGAAGGGGAGCGCTGAGGGGGCACTGAGACCATGTAGAGTCTGGGGGAGGAAAGGCAGGATATTACCCTGATTCAAAGCCCCCAGCCCCCAGTTACTCTCCAGTACTGGAGTATGGTTCTGGTTTTTGTTAACCATTCAGGCCCCAGAGAGAGACCAAAGTTGGTGAGGTGAGAGGGTGCAAACAAGAGCTGGGAGCGCCCCTCTGATACGGCCTCGTCAGAGCACTGCTCCTATCCCTGCCCTCAGCTGCCCGGGCTCCAGCGGTAGACAGACAGACAGACGGACGGACAGACACACGCACACGCATACACGCTCTCTGAGTCAGGCAGCTCCATCTCCCCACCCTCGGCACTCCTAAATCCAATAGTGCAAACAAGGGGCAGGGGATCGAGGGGGCTGGGCCACCCACCCCCTGCCTTCCCCCAGCCCATCACTGGGGCCCACCCCCCAGAGGTAGGGAGGCTTGGGCCAAATTTGATGCCATCCTACCCCCCTTCGGCCCCCCAGTCTGTGGGCTTTTACAAGCTCAGCTTGTGACCCTTGTCGGGGGCAGGGGAAGGGGCCCAGCGAGAAACAGTCCAAGGAAGCCCTCTTGCCATCTGCCCAAGTTGGGAAGAAACTGCAGGTCAAGTAGGGCCACCCCTTCTTCCATAAAAGACTTCCGCACAGGGGCAGGCCCAGGGCCTAGCCCCCCACTTATCCCACTCAAGTGCTAATCCATTTTACGTGGCGGGTTCAACCAACCCCCCACTTATGCCATGGCCCACTTTGCTCTCTGGGGAACCTCAAAACATTCGCTGAGAGTGGGGGCTCCTAGGCGGGCTTGGAGCCTGTCCTCCTTCTGAGCCCCTCACAAAGGGGCCAGTGCAGAGGGGGAGGGGGGCCAGATGGAAGGGGCTCCCCTCTCGGTCTCAGTCCTCGGCACCAGGAGCGCCCCACACTCCCCGGGCCTCAGCACATGCTCTGGGCCGGGGCTCTCCAGTGTCTGGGTGCAGGTGCCTGCTCCAGGCTGGGACCCCTCAGACCAGGATCTGCCCCTCCACTTGGGGGTCAGCAGGAGCCTGGGTGGCTTTAGCCTTTTTCCTGGTTGGCTGAGGCTCCTTTGTCAGCAGTCTGGAAAAAGAGGAAGGAAGACTGGGGCTTTGGGAGGTGTCTGGTCCTAACACCCAGTTGAGAATAGCTTCCTGGGTCAAGAAAGCTGACGTTGGGTGCAGTAAGGGTCTGGGCTTTGGCGGCTGCACACCAGGGTCACCTTGTGTGTGTGTGTGTTTGGGGGCGTTGCCCTGCATAGGGCACCCAGCTAAGCAGGCACGTGCCAGCTGAGGCCCTTTGCCCTCAGAAGGAGAAGGGAGGGCCTTTCTTGAAATGGCCCACCCAGAGCATCATCTTCTTCTAAATGGTCCAATCAGAGAGGAAACAGCCTTTCCTAATGGGTCTCCCCAGAGGAACGCCGTTTTCTAATTGGTCCTTTCGCTATTAGCCCATGTGCAAAGTGTATCTTTCTTAGATCTGCAGGAGGGCACCCATGTGCTGGCAGAGGCCCTGGGGTCTAGAGCAGGGCACTCTGCTGCCCTAGGGGTCGCTTCCTTCCTCCTTCTGATGATGCATCTGATGATGTAGCTTCTAATGCTCCCTCGCTGCCCATCCAGAAGGGAGACAGGACGGTCCCTCTGCCCCACTCCCGGCCCCTCCCCCAAGCCGGACCCCTTACTTACCCCTCCTTTGGGGCCACTGCCACTGCCATCCGCCCCCGACAGGCTGAGGAAGGGGTTGGTCTGGGCAGTGAGGACTGGAGGTCCGCCTGCTGCTGCTACTGCTGCCGCCGCAGCTGCTGCGGCCATGAGACTTGTGTTGTTGCCGAGCGAGGGAGCCACCAGGGCTCCGGCGGGCAGCAGAGGTGGGGCAGATGCTGTGGGCAGCAGGCCAGGAGTGCCCGCGGACAGCAGCGGGGTGGAGCTCCCGGCCAGCAGGCTGGCCATGGGCAACTGGGAGCCCCCGGCCATCTGCAGCCGCTGCAGCTCCCGCTTCTGCTGGATCTGCTGGATCATCTGGTAGACAACAGTCTGGTGTTCCTGCAAGGGGCCCAGATTGCTTACTGGCCAGTGGTCCCCAGGGTCATCTTGCTCTCACTGGCCTGGGCACCATCCTATCACACTAGGACCATGAGGCAAAAGACCTGGGAGACACTCAAGGTTCTGTCTAACTCCCTCCTCTGGGCCTCAGTCTCCCCACCCAGACCAGAAAGTGGTTGCACACCGTCAGCACTTGGCACAGCCGGGGCCAAGTGCAGGGGGTTTAACATCCCTGGGCCCCCCCCCTCACTAAATCAATTCCTCAGTTGCTATGACAACCACAAATGTCCCCAGGGATGGTACGACCCCAAGTTGAGAAACACTGAATGAGGTCAATAGTTTTCAACTCCCCTCTTTTTCATTTGTTTTTTCCCTTAAGAGTCATTTATTTTTGCTTTGAATAGGCAAAGCATTTTCAGTGTTCCAAAACCCAAAGTGATTTATTAAGGCTTATCTTCAGAAATCTTGCTTTTACCCCTGCTGCCATCTGGCCTCGGTAGATAACCAATTGAATTGGTTTCTTATGTATCTTTCTCATATTTCTTTATATGAAAATGAATATTTTTCTATTTTTTCAACTCCCTCCTTTTTAAAAGGAAGAATTCCTTTCCTCCAAAGGAATTTTTAGCAGAACTCAACACACAAGAAAGACCCAAAAGGGGCTGCTCTGGTTGAAGCGGTGTCTGTCACCCGCTTGGCCACCGCTCTACGCAGACCCCGAAGTTCCCCACTGAAGAGCCTTGGGGCTGGAATTGGAAATGCTCAGTAACTGAGGACTCACCACCCTCCAGAACCTCTCGCTAGGATGTGATCTGGGGCCACTACAGCATCCCTTCCCCAGTGCCCAGGGGCCCCCCCGAGAGGAACACTTATGCCCTCTGACCCCACAGGACCCTTAGGGGCAACCTCCACCCAGCCTGGGGCTGCCCTCCCTGGGCTGGCCCAGACCCTCTGAGAGGGCCCTTCCAGCAGAGCTGGGGGAGGGGAGGTGGCCCAGGAAGGGAGGGGCATTACCGGGGTCAGCTGTGGGGACGCCAGGAGCTGCTGGAGCTGCTGGAGCTGCTGCTCTTGCTGCTGCAGGAGGTGTCGCTGCTGCTCGGTGAGGCTGAGGCAGGGGGACAAATCACAGACCATGGGAAGGGACAGCGGAACCCTCCTCGCCTGCTCCCCTAACTTCCCAGACTCCCTCAGACCCAGGTGGGGAGAGGCAGGGATGTGAAATATTAGAGGACTAGAGCGAAACGGACTGAGCTCAGACAGGACAGTGGGAGGGAGGCACATCAGAGGGAAGAACTTTCCCAGAAGGAAAACCTAGGCTAGCTAGGGTACAAGGCATAAACAGACGACTTTGTCCACGGAGAGCTACCATCTGGAGGGCACTCACATCTAACATCTAAGGAGAACCTGGGGTGACTAGATTCTAGACCCTGTAAGATCAGAGGACAGCTTTCCTTCTGAGGAACTGTGGGTGTTTGGGGGGATTCCCTCCCAGAGCCAGCCTCCCCCTTCCCTTCCCCAGACTGAGCTCTCCCTCACCTGTTGAGACAACCTGGCAGCTGCAGCGCAGGGGCCCCGCCAGCCTGGCTCAAGCCCGCGGGGTTGGGGGCGGCAGCCCCATTCAACCCCCCCAGGAGCCCATTGAGGGGCAGGGCCCCGCTGCCCGCCAGCCCCCCCAGCAGCCCCTCAGCCAGGGGCATAGCCCCCAGCCCCGCTGCCCCGGGTGCCCGGCCTAGCCCATTCTGTGGCTGGGGCGGGAGCGGGGCAGGGCCCCCAGGCAGGGCCAGGGGCAGAGTAGCAGGGCTCTGCTGGAGCAGGGGCAGCGGTGGGGGCGTGCTGTGGAAGGACAGCGACGAGCTGCTGCGGCTTGGGCAGCCTGAGTGTGGGTCCTGGGGAGGGAGGGGGAAGGGAGGGGTCAGAGGGGCAGGGGGCCAGCATGACCTTTCTGGCCCCCCGGCCCGGCACCCACCAGCATTCTCACAGAGCACAGCCACCCCCCCCTTCCCCCAGGCAGAGCCACCCAGGAAGAAGCAAGGCCCGGGATAAAGGATAAGAATCCAAACAGTCTTCACAAGTCACTTCCTAGGGGCCCAGCATCCCTCACGATGCTTGTTTAACACTGAACAGTGATGACGGTAGTGACCACCTGGTGAACCAGACCCAGGGTTCAGTGCCTGACCTGTACTAACTCGTTACTGCCTTTTTATGGGTGAAACCACTGGTTCTTAAACAGGCTAAACAACTCTGCAGGCAGCTGGAGTGAAAGATTCAGGCTCAAATCCCATGTCCACAATTTAATGGCTTGAGTGGCTTCTCTGTTTTAGTTTCCTCACTCATAACACGGGGGTAAGAGGAGAACCTATTCCATAAAACTATTGTGAAGACAAAACACACACACCCTTTAAAAGTCTCAGCACAAGACGTGACAAAGGGCAAGTATGCAATTAATGTCGGTTACTATTATGACTATTGTTGCCCAAGTCACACATTTAGAAAGTAGCAGGGAGAACAAGAACCCACTTTGTTTGATTTCCAGAAACAACCACAATATAACAATAGCAACGGCTCCCCCAACCGCCAGCAATTACACGGGGATTATTTTGTGTGCAGCTACAACAAACTATAATAAACTCTTCACAAACACTTCTCAAAGAGGCCTTCCCTAACCACCTTATATTCAGAGAAGAACCCCACCCTCCATTCTTTCTCATAGCCCTCAAATTATTTCCATCTTAGTAATTTTCCTGATTTGTAATTATTGATTTTCTTGGATTGAGCCTGTCTCCAGGAGCAAGACTGTCCGATTTGCTCACTCATTGCTTAGCCAATGCCTGGAGCTAAGTAGGCACCTCATAATGATTACTTATTTAATGAAAGAATGAATGGGTCAGTCAACCAATTACTCAGCCAATCACTCCATTGTCCAGCCTCCAATAGCCGCAAGGTAGAGATGCAACTAGAAGGCCCTTGCACCTCCCCACTCCTGCCCGTCCCTGGTGCCCCTCCCCGTGGCGCCCACCTCGGAAGACGTGGACAGCGAGTTGTCCAGGCCCAGACTGTTCTTCCCCGGAGGGCTCTTGCTGGTGCTCAAGGAATCGCTGCTGCCGGCTGAGGGAGGGAGATCACGGAAGGAGGTCAGGGGCTGGAGTCAGGGCCAGTTCCGACCGCACAGCAGAAGCCCCCATCCCCGGGCTGGGTGGGATTCCCCTTACCTTGGGGAGGCAGGCCATAGGGCCCAGGGACAGGGCCGTTGGTGGCAGGCAGGGCGGCAGGCAGGGCGGCGAAGGGCACAGAGAGTTGCACGTTGAGAATCTGCAGTCGCTCTTTCTTAGCCGTAAGGCTCAGGATCTGCTCCTGAAGCCTCTGGTTTTCCTTCTGCAGTGCATGCAGCGCCTTCAGCATCTCCACGACTGCAGACAGAAGGCGAGAGCGCCTGAGCCCCGCGGGCCTGGAAAGGCTGGGGGCGGGGCCAGGTGACCGGGGGCGGGGCCTGGAGGGGCGGGGCCTGACAGAGGAAATAGGACTGAGACCTAGCAGAGAAGGCGCCGGCTAGCGAGGGACTCAGGTGAGTCCTGGGGAGCTAGAGGTGTGAGGACCACGGGTGGGGCCTGAGGCTTGGGGTGGAGTCCAAGTGCTTGGGAGGGAAGGGGCGGGCGGAAGTTGGGGCTTAGTAAAATAAGGGCCAGGAGGTCGTGAGCGCCAAAAGCCCTGCGAAGAGGGGGCGGGCCCAGGAACAGGACCCAGCGAGGGTTAAAGGCAAGGCCAACGGTTGGCCAGAGTTAAGGCAGGGGCGGGGCCGCAGGCGGAACCGTAAAGACGTTTGGGGACCTGGGAGAGAAAGGTGACCGAGTCTGGGGGTGTCCTAGGACAGGTCACCCAGCCCGACGTCACCCCTTCTCACTGTTGACTCCGGCCTCGCCATCGCCCTGCTTCTCCAGCAGCTGCTCCATGTTGGTCGTTCCGGGGGCCGCTGGGTCCAACTGGCCGCCCCCGCAGGGTGCTGTCTGGTCGAAGAGTGCTGGGAGACTGCTGATTGGGGACCTGGGGTCAGAAGGGAAAACCGAGCTCAGGCTTACCTCACTCCCCCACTCCTGTCTCCCTGCCCTCCTCCTCCCGCCTTAGGGGTTTCAGTCATCCCCTCTGGATCCCAACCTCTTCCCCGCGCCCGCCTCTCCGCTCTCTCCTCCCTGACAGTCCCTCCACCCCGCTCCCAGCCCCTCCCCCAAGCCGCCACTCTCTCCCTCACATGGAAGACAGACTCTCCTGGGGGGAGGTCCCCCGACATCGGAAGCTGCAGTCCTCCAGGTCTGGCTCTTGGAAGGAGAAGGAGGGCAGGGATCAGCGAGGAAGAGGTGCCGTCGGCCTCACAGTCCCCGCCTGGGAAGTGGGTGCGGGATCTGGGACCGTACCGCAGACCCCTTTCCCCAGGATCTCCCAACCCCAGATAGCCAGTTCTAGTTCTTAAGGCGCTGGGAGCCCTGGCTTGGAAACCCAGCGCCGTGGGAGGCAAAGCCATGAGATCTCGTC
This sequence comes from Delphinus delphis, assembly GCF_949987515.2. Classification (NCBI taxonomy): domain Eukaryota; kingdom Metazoa; phylum Chordata; class Mammalia; order Artiodactyla; family Delphinidae; genus Delphinus; species Delphinus delphis. The sequence goes on from NC_082701.1 coordinate 22,045,962, forward strand.
CCTTCCTCCTTCTCTAGGCAGAAAGGCTCCTGCAGCCTGGCTACTTTCAGATCCACCTCCTAATTTTTTTCCTGGAAAACTTACAACTTCAGAGTCATAGAAACTTGGGGCCTGCACAGTCCTGAGTTGAACTTGGATATGATACTTACCTGCTGTGTGACCGTGGGCTTGAAACTAACCTCTCTGAAGTGATTGTTACGAGGATTAAAATGAGGTAGTAAATGTGAAGCGTTAATCTGAACGGCTTAGCTGGCATGCAGCAAGGCCTTAATTACTGTAGCTATTATAATCAGTTTTATATGACCTTTATATTAATAAACTAAAACATTAGACGTCAAAACCCTCTGTTGGGCCACTGAATTCCACTTTGCGTTTTGGCAAAATACAGTCACCTACTCTGTAGGGTTCTTAATTCTGGAATCAGATTGGTCCCCTTAAGGCTTACCTGAACTGGTAAGCCCCGCCCTCCAGCCGGCCAGGTGGTACCGCTGCACCAATCAGCTCTCTGGGGCTGGGTTGACTCTCCAGGGAGAGGGAGGGGCACTTGTGATCCGCCCCCTTAACTCCTAAATACCCAGAGAGGCTGCTGTCCAGCTGGTGGGATCTCTGTAAACTCTGATCCCAAGAACTCACTAAGAGGCCAGCAGGGAGCTAGGCTACACCGGTAGGAGAACGAGGCTTGGAGCCAGGGTACCAGAATTTCAGCTGCTGCGCTGCCTTTCCCTACCCCAACTGCCTTGAGCAAGTCATTCATCTCTCTGCCTTTTTGTTTTGTGAGATGGAGCAGTATTTATTCTGCCCTGTCCTGTCCCGCCTCCTCACGGGGTTTTAATGTGAAAGTGTAGGTTTGTCGTGTGTGGAATGTTTTTTTGCAGGGTGGGCAATGGCCAGAGGGTGCGGGCAGCCAGAAAGCCCTCCCATCCTTTCTGGGGTGACAAGCAGGTGACAGGGGCCCCTCAGGCCTTTGGGAAGAAAGGGGAATGGGGTCAGAGACTCACATACCTGTGTGGCTGCTCTCGGCTTGGGTGAGGAGGGGGTTAACGGCACCCATGGGGGTTCCAAAGATGTGGGTAGAAGGGAGACTAAAGGTGGAGCCAGCCAGAGAAAACACCTGAGGGAAAGGAGGTAGAGTCCAGCCTGGTGGTTATTCTTGGATCTAGAGCACAACTGTGTGCACCGGGGTGGAGGGGACCAGGCGTGCTGGGGAGGAGAGAGGACCAGAGAGAGGGAGAAGTTCTGGTGGTGAGCAAGCCCAATCTCTCAAATTCCCATGGGAAGCTGGGGTCCTCAGCAGGCTGTCCCCCACCTGCCCAGGGATGGCGGAGCCCAGGAGTAAGGCCTCACCTGAGTGGTGGAGATAGAAGCAGAGGAGGAAGGGAGGGTGCTGGTGAATGGGGAGCGGCTGAGGCGGGGCAAGGCCGAGGTCCCTGGGGGCCCCAGAAGGCTGGAGGAGAGGGGGGTGCTGCAGACAGCCCGCAGCATTCCACCACCGTGGGAGATGGGGTCCTTATTACTGGTGTAGATGCCTACAGGCACAAGACAGACACAGAGGGAAGCTTAGAGTCACCCCTCCCCCACGCCCCACCTTAGTCAGGTGGCTAGAGCAGCCTCTCCCCAAGGAGAACACTCCCCTGGATCTGGCCACACACCAGTCTCACCCTCTTGCTGCAAAGATGTCACTTCTTGCTTGGGTGACATCTGCTTGCCATGCCTGCTTATTCCACTGCCCTGCTAAACCTGGAGAATTCCCAGTTTTTCTAATCCCCCAACCCAAACTTGGTTAAGTCCTGTTGGCAATCTCTCCCGCTACAACCATGCAGAAAATGGGTATGGGGGAGTGTCTCAGAGGTGACTGTCACCTGCATCCTTTGTCTTCTGGAGCAGTTTCTATCGCATTTCCTTCTAACTGCATGTTTGTGCCTCTGTCCCCTCACTAGACTGGCTGGGCCCTGAGATACCCTCCATCCCCAAGGGTCACTAACCTGCCCCCAGCAGTGGGGACTCCAGGCTCAGGCTGGGCAGGCTCCCGGAAGGCCCAAAGGTACGGGAGGCCAGACCACCCAGGCCAGAGCTGACAAGGGAACCTCCGGAGAAGGGTGAGGCAGCAGTGGCGGTAAAGCCAGCCAGCTGGGCACCAGGGAGGGAGGGAAGGGCCGGGCCCCCGGTGCCCTCCTTGTTGCGGCTGCCCTTGGGACGGCCTGGCCCGTGTCGGCTCCTCTTGCTGGCTTTGTGCTTCTTCTCCTTCAGGCCTGTCTCAGGGGCCTCCTCAACAGGCACAGGGGCGGCGCTCAGTGTGGGCATCCGCTTGTGGGTGCCTGCTGAGGTCCCGGACCCCGAGACGTGGGGTGACTTATAGTCCCCAGGGGACGGGGCCCGGGCCCGGCCTGAGCTGGAGGTGGTGGTGGAGAAGCGCATGATGGGCCCAAAGCCAGAGAAGACCACCTTCTGCTCAAAGAGGTCAGCCTTGGGGGGCTCGGGGGCTGAGGGAGAGGGAGGAGCTGAAGGGGGGCGCGCTGCGGGCTTGGAGTACTTGTCCTCCTCTGGCTGCTCCAACTTGGGGAATGCAGAGAAGTCAGGGGAGCTCTGCAGGGACGAAACTGCAGAGGGGGAAACGGAATTACAGCTGGACCCCAGATCCCCTGCCTCCCTCCCACTCAGTGTGCACTAGTAGAGAGAACTCTGGTCAGGGGATGGGGAAGCTGAGTTTCCTGTCCCAGCTCGGCCACTGTGTCTGTGTCCTGGGACAGTGTCCCCACCCTCCAGCTTTCCCACCTGTGATAAAGTAGGAGGAGAATAACTCCCACCCTAGTGAGCTCACTCGATGACTACAGAGATTACAGGAGATTAGAGTTGGTGCTTTAAACGTGGTACCTGACAGCGTAAGTGCAGGGGATAATGAATATGGTTATGGGGGTTGGAGAGGTGGGCCCTGAGGGAGACCGGAGGGGAGTTCCACCTCGAGAGGAGAGGGCTGAGGGGAGGGTGTGGATGGGAGTCACTTGGTGGGGATCCCCCCGACCCCAACCACTTTAGGAAGCAAATGAGACGCAAACCAACATAAAAAGGCCCTTGGTAGAAAAGCTCAGGGCCAAAGACCGTCCCGCTCCCAGCCTCCTCCGGGACGCCCACACTCACCTGCAGGCTGGAAGGGCCCCCCAGAGGAGGAGGAAGAGGAGGAGGAAGAAGAGGAGGAGGCGGAGGTAAAGCTGCTCACACCTTTCCCACTGCTCAGCTTCTTCCCCTTGTGACTCAGGCCATGGCTGGAAGACTTTTTCCCCTTTGAGTCCCTGCTGCTTTCAGAAGTCTCCTGAGTGCTGGCCTCGTGGTGGGAGGAGGAGGAAGCTGAGGAGGAGACCTGAGGGAAGGAGGAGAGGAAGGCTCGAGGCCGGCCCCCAGGGTCTGGGCTCACCCTGACTTGGGAGCGGAGCAGGACACAGGACCTAGGGCTCTAGTGGGGGAGCCCAGAGTTAGCTTCAGGAAGGATTTTCGGGCAAGGGGATAGTGGCAGGAGCTCCTAGACCGGGGAGATGGGGGGCAGCTCTGTAACTTCTGGGTGTGAAGAGTTGGGAGCTCTGAACCCAAGAAACTGTCTGTCCTTCACCTCGGGCAGGCGAGAGATGAAAACAGTCTCAGAGTCTGTACTGATGCACGTATCTTCTTAGTCACTCATTTAAGAAATACTTAGGGGCTTCCCTGGTGGCGCAGTGGTTGAGAGTCCACCTGCCGATGCAGGGGACACGGGTTCGTGCCCCGGTCCGGGAAGATCCCACATGCCGCGGAGCGGCTGGGCCCGTGAGCCATGGCCGCTGAGCCTACGCGTCCGGAGCCTGTGCTCCGCAACGGGAGAGGCCACAACAGTGAGAGGCCCGCGTACCGCAAAAAAAGAAAAAAAAAAAGAAATACTTAGGCCTAAAGGGCTGGACTTGTGTTGGGAACTGGTGTACGCAGGGAAGAGGAACTTCAAGGAGAACGGTCTCATTCCTGGGCCCTCCAGTCCCCACCACTCCCTCCATGCTCACCCCCAGAAGCAGCCACCTGGCCGACAGCCTGCTCCCCGGCCACTCCATGCCCTTCCTAGACAACCTGAGCTTCCATGCCCAGCCCTCTGCCCGGAGAGCCTAGCCTTCCTCTTCCCGGGAAACATCTTCTCCTTCCAAAGCCAGCTCGAGAGCCCCCTCTTCCGTGAAGTCACCCTATAGCTACCTGGGGTGGAACAAATCTTTCTGTCCTCTTATTTCCGGGTATCGTGTACCCACCCACGTCAGCCATCAGGTGCCACACTGTACTGCAAGATACGGTCCCCCACGTCTGAGGGTGGCAGCAGTGGCTGGAAGAGCGGGGTCTCTGGGGTCTGTTAGCCTGGTGGGTTCTGCCGGTTACCACCGTGTTATGTTGTGTGGTCTCTCAACCTCACCGAGCTTCAGTGTCCTTATGGGGCTAATTATGCCTATTTGGAGAATTATGAGGACCACAATGCCAGACACATAGTATGGGGTCAATAATGAGGATGATTCTGATGGCATGGCTGCTAGTGATACACTGCAGAGACAGTGTCCTGTGGTGGTTAAGATAACAGGCCTTCAAGCCCAACTGCCCGGGTTCAAATCTTGACTCCACCACTCCCTAGCTGTGTGCTTTTAGGCAAATGACTTAACTTCTCTGTGCCTCAGTTTCTTCATTTATTAAATGGGGTTAATAAAATACCTACTTCATTGGATTATTTTGAGGATTAAATGAGCAAATCCCCCAGGCATCCCCTCCATCCCCCTGTTCCAGAAGGGAGCCTGGCATGTGGTGAGTGAGTTAGGGCTTTGTATTACTACCAGGGATGGCTTTTCCTCCTGGTGGAGACCAGGTATTCAGTAAATGAACAAATGCCAGAGGGAGGATGGATGGGAGAATGAGAGCCACCCCGTGCTGCCCCTTCCTGGGCGGAGCCCTGGTCTCTTGTCTTTTTCTTTGTTCTTTTCAACAGCTGGAGTTCTGAAGGGAGCCAGATGTGGTTATGAGAGCAAGGGAGGAGAGGGCCCAGGGGGAGGGGTGGCTGAAATGCTGGGGTGGGTGGAGGGGGATGGGCAGAATGCTCCAACACATCCAAAGGGATGCCCAGCCACTGGGATAACTCCTAGATCTCTGGCCCTCTCTTTCCCCCTGCCTGCAAACCCCAGGGAAAGACCAGAGGGCGCAGACATCAAGCTTTTCCAGGTGAGCCCTGGGCAGCAGGGAGGGGAGAGGGTTACTGGGACAGTTGCCACAGCAACATCACCCTGGAAACCTGATACCTGAGCCTCCTGCTAAGATGCCCAGAGCTCTGCCAACCTCCTGAGGCCAGTGGAGGTGAATGGGGCAGTAATGGTGACAGGAGGAGGCAGCGTCTCCAGGCCCCTGTTCTCCTTCCATGGGGAGGACGGGCTGGAAGCAGGGGCAGGGAGGGCTGCTCTGGCTTGGATTAGCCATTCCCTGGCCTCGGATAGGGCCTGCTGGTTGCTTATCCAGATGTTGCCAGTTTCTGGAGTCAGGCCTGACATGCCATGCCCCTACCGGGAAGGTGGGCTCGGTGAGGGTTTCAGGGTGTGGTCCACAGGCCTGCCCCGCAAGCCATCAGGGGCCACACTTTCAGTCCCTCCGGCCTGCATGGAGCGGGCTTTTGGTTAGGCGACAGGCTCTGGGCAGCCTCCTGATGCGGAGGAGGGATGAGAGTGAAGGGGTCCTCTCTGCCTCTCTTTGGGGAAATGGGCCCCAGAAAATCAGAGAAGCACCGTGAGTACCGTACCTGCAGACAGGAGCCCAGTGCCGAGGCCCTCTGTCTGGACAGAGGCAGATGTGAACATCTGGCAGCCAGCAGGCAGGGTGGTGCCCCCCACCCCACCCCTACCTCTCCTGGTTGGGCTGAGGAGCAGAGGCCCCTCCTGGGCTAGAAGAGGAGTAGAGCGGGGCGGGGTGGGGAGCAGAGGCATATTAACATGAAGCTGAGGAGGTTCCCAGGGGTGCTCACCCTGACCCCTCGCCCCGTGCCTCCCTCCCGCTGCGGTGGCCATCCCTCCTGGGTGTAGGCAGCAGTACCTTGTCAGCAGTGGGGACCACAGGTGGGGTGAGGATGCTGGGGGGTGACTCAGGCCGCTTCTTGTGCTTCTGTTTAAGGCGTTCTTTGTCCTTTCGACTCTGGGGAGGAAGAAGGGACTGGAACTGATGTTGGGGAACAGTCTGGGTCAGGATAAACACAGCACATGCGTGTGGGGAGTGGGGTCCTTTCAAGGACAAGGCTTTGTGGGCACCATCTCCCCCTATGGAGGGACTGGGGGACTTTGGCGGGACAGGAGTGGCCCAGGCAGGTTCCTCTGAGAGCCGACAGCCCTTCCCCCTCCTCCTCACTGCCTGCTAAAAATAGCCCGTCCCATTATCATGCCAGCGACACAGAGCACCGCTCATGTGAGCACACACCCGGGACACCGAGCTGTGCGGAGGGACGGGGGCCGGGCACACCGTGACGTGTGGCGGGGACGCAGGCGTGTGCACTTACAAACTGGACCGACACATGGCTAGACTGTGGCGTGTGTGCAAATGTTGGGGACACTGTCATGTCATGGGGAGGACACGGAGGAACCACACAGATACAAAGAGCCCCAGGGAAGCCAAGCCTTCACCTCACCCTCCGTGACCCTCACATGTCACTTCCTCAGCCCCCTCTCTGCCCTCAGTGGCCTCAGAGGAAGGAAGGGGGTAGGCCCTATGGCCTTCCGGAGACCTGGGTGGCTTCTTGAAAGAAACAGGTGTTTGTGAGTGGGCAGGAGTGGTGGAGGGAGAAGACTTTTACCTTCTTCTGGCCCCTCTCGTGGTGGGAAGGGTGCTTCTCCTGCTGCGTGGACGGCGAGGCCGACCTGCTCCTCCGGCCAGCGATAAAGCCGCTACCGCCTGCCCCTGTGCCTCCCCCTCCTCCGCTGCCTCCCCCGCTCGCGTGCCGGGATGTCTTCTGGGGAGAGAACCGAGAGGAACTGCCATAACCTCCTCCCACTAGCCTAGGAAAAGGTTCCTGAAGATCAGGGACCCCCCACCCCCACACTGCCCGTCACTAAGAGGACCCTGTGTCCTTAATGATACTCTGCTCAATGGAAGTGCATTCCCTAGACTGGAATCCTGGTTTCCCCGCTGGCTTGTCCAGTGCACAAGATTCAGCAGCAACTGAGGCCCAGAGAGGTGGGGCGTCTCGGCCCAGCAACGCACGGATGGAGGCAGCCTCTCACTCTCCGCCCACCTCTTCTCACGGTGCCCTCTCGGCCCCTCTCAGGCCCTGGGCCACGGCCCACTACCACCTCCTTCCCTGGGGTGGAGGACATACAGGACAGCCCTCATGGGAGCCCCTGCTCCCCTGTACTCCATACCCCATCCTCTCCTCCAGACACTTTGCTCCAGCCATCACCCCTTCTCCTTTGTTCCTGGCCCTCCACCAAACACAGTGGTTCCTTTTGTCCCAAAGGACCTGCTGCCCTTAAGAAGCGGAGGCGGGGGGGGGGGGGGGGGGGGGAGTAAACATCCATAAGAAAAACCCAGACAACACTTGTGCTGCCATTCCCCCCCCCGCCCCACCCCCCGCCAGGGCCTTGGACTCCCCACTGCCTGGGCTGATGGCTTCACCTGTCCTAGACTTATAGCTGTTCCCTCTAAGGCCACCCACTACCTCCCAACCGTCAAATGCAAGCACTAATTTCAGGCCTCGTCTGACCCCATTCCTCCCCAGCGGTGGGCACTGCTTCTACTCTGCTGAGCTCTGAACTCCCCACCTCATGGTTCTCTTCACACTTGAGCCCCCTACCTGATGGGCACCCGGGGATTCCAGCCCCAGCCTTATACACCTGGGGCTGCCACCACCACCCTGCCTGGGGGCCTCACAGCCACCAAATCTGAACATCCCCACTTGGCACCTCCTATGAACCAAACCGAGCTCCCTACATTGTCTTAAGTTGATATCAAACCCTGCACCTAGATGACCCTATGACTTATGATCCAAAGTAGGACACTTCTGAAAATGAAAGGGGGAGCTATTAATAATTACACCAGGGCAAAAGGCACAAACTGGGACTCTCCGGGGCAGACCAGGACATACGCTAGCCCTACAGAAGCGTACTGCACCACCGGTTCACAGCGCCCTCAGGTGCTCAAGACTCATCCACCCAGCATTGAGAGCCTGAATCCTATGTGCCACCCTCAACTCCTCCTTCTCAGCTACCCTGACATGTAGGCAAGTCTATCTAGAAATGGTTCTAGAACCCAGCTTCATCCCTCCATCCCCCCTTTCTCACAGCTGTCTCCCAGCCGCGCCCTGGCCCTTCAAATCTGGCTTCACAGTGGCTGCCAGGGTAATCTTCCTAAAACACAAATCTGATCGTGTTACCCTCTTGCTTTCAAGCAGCCTTATAAGCCTGTAGCCTGGGGGTGAGGTCCAAGCTGCCTTCCCAGTCAGGCCACGGCATACCTCTCCAGGACACCCCACAGCTTCTGGAAATGCACGTCTCTCCACAAACATGGGTTAGCACCCCTTCTCCCACCTCTCCTTGGGCCCCTGAACCTGGGGCAGAAGCAAGTCCAGCTCTGGCCCTCCTTGGGCTTTTTCGCCTCATCTCCTGCCTTGTCCCTCCCCCACACCCTGTTCTGCCGCTTATGAATGCTTTCTCATCTCGGGACTTTACCCACGCCAGTCCCTCTGCCTGGGATTCCTTTCTCTCTGTCTCTGCTTAGCAGGCTGCTGAGGAGCTTCAGACTGTCTGTTCTGAATCCCACACACCAGCTGGGAGATAAATAACAGAATCTTAGTGGGTCTGAGCTTACTCATCCATAGAAACGGGGAAATGCAGTACACCTAGTTCTTAGGGTTTGGGGGACGATCACACAAAAAAACACACATAAAGAGATTAGTACAGAGGCTGGGACACAGCGAGCCCCACAAATGTTGGCTCAGCTTAAATGCTGCCTCTTCCTTGAAGCCTCCCAGACTCTGACAGGCAGGGCCTGAGCTCCATCCTCTGGATGGAGCCTGGTTCGGCTCTGATTCACACCCCTCAACTGTGCTTCAATTATTCCTCATCCAGTGGCGAGCTCCTCAAGGGCAGGGACATAGTTCCTTCCACGTCTGTCCTCCCAGCCCCAGGCACTGGCCTGGCCTGGAGCCCATACCCTCTAAACCATGGCTGACTGACCCATTCATGCCCAGATGAAACTCACCATTTTGCTGAAGTGGTATTTGCAATAACCACAGTACTTGACATTGTCGACCTCCAGCACTTCCTCCTCACACAGCAGGCCTGCCATTTGGGCACTAACCGAGAAAGGTCAGCCTGAGAAGCGTGGCCACAAACCAGACCGGCCACCTCCCCTGCACCCTCCTAGATCCCTGCGGGGGTGAAGCCAAGACCACCCAAGGAAAGCACTGCCCTCATCTCCAAAGACACAGCAGCTAGGATGAACCTCTTTAGCAGCCCCCCATGGCAAAGCTCGGAGGGGGTTGGTACAGCTGGCTAGAGAACGTTCAGGGTGGGTGCAGGGCAGGCGGGGCTCTCACCAGGTGACATGGAAAGCTTGTCGACATCCGTGGCGGTTACAGGTCATGCAAGCTCCTGAGGCTGCCTTGCTTTCCCGGCCCTGCTCCTCACAGATGTAACATGTCTGCAGGATACAGTACAATCGTGCCCTCTTCCCTTCCACCTGAGGGATCCTTTGGTCTCCCCCCTCAATTCCATCCTCTCCACGTGATCCTAAGTCAGGGCTATCCAACAGCACTGTTGGTGGTGATGGAACTGTTCTCTACTGCACTGTCTGATGCAGCAGTCACAGACCACGTAAGGTTACTGAGCACCGGAAATGTGGCTAGTGTGACTGAGGACCTGAATTTTAAATTCTATTTGATTTTAATTAATTTACATAACCACATGTGGCCAGTGGCTACTATACTGGACAGTGCAGTCCTTGGACGGTGAGCCCGATAAGGCCAGGGACTGTGTCTGCCTTCCTCACCGGTGAGCTCATCCCCACCTCTGGGCCTTTGCACATGCTATGCCTTCTGCCTGGTACCTGGAACGCTCCCCCCTCATCAAGGATGGCTCCTTCTCATCCCCCAGGTCTCAACCAAAATGTCTCTTTCCTTGACTACTTTATCTAAAGTAAGCCCCCCCCGCCCCCCCGCAAGGTATCCTTTATTTCAGTACCTTGTTTGTTTTCTTTACAGCACTTAACACAAGTTGCATTTACTTTATTTGCCTGTTTATTGATATCTATAGTCTTCCCACCCAGAAGTGTGAGTTCCGTGGGGCAGGGAGCACACCTGTCTTGATCAATCTAAACACTGTGTGTCTAGCATCTTGCCCCAGTTTTGGCACATAGTAGGCACTCAGTAAAATGTGCTCAGTGAATGAATAAGTGAACTGCTCGCTAAGGTCTACCTTCAGGCAGTACTTCTGCAAGGGAGCCTACTATTTCACTTGAGTTCCAGAGCACGAGCGTGAATCTATCAGTGGAAGGTGCCTACCCTCCTCGTGAGTTCCCCGAAAGTGTAGGTTGGACAGAATCAAATTACACTGGATGAAGGAAGGGCTGGAGGGACCCAAGAATGGTTGGCTAGGGAAGGGACTGGTATGGGGCACGGTAGGGGCCGCTGACCTTGTTGAAGCGATCATGAGGCACGTACTGCAGCACGATGGGCTCCATGGTGAGCACGTTGGCAAACTGCACCTCAGGGATGTAGAGGGCACACACCACGTGGGCCCAGCCTGGGGCAGTGTGGGGCTGGCCTCAGCTGCGATGGCGAGCCCAAGACCCCCACCTCTCACAACCCCATACTGCAGACGGTCCCCTCCTCCACGGCCTTCCCATCAGACTCCACTGCCAGCCAGGGAAGGGAAAGGAAACCAGCCTCTGCATTCCACCCCCACCCACAGACCACTCCTGCCTTCCCAGACCCTGCTCAAGGGGCCTTGCTGACCTCAGTAGATGAGCCCTGAGGCTCAGCACCCCTCTCACCTCCATTGTCAGTCCTCTTCAATGCCCCATCTTTGTGTGGGCACAGCTCACACCTCTGCCAATAAAAGGGGGCACAGGGGTTTGGGAGGTGGGCTTTCCCAAAGCGGGTGGGGGATCTGCTGAGCTGGGCCCCCCCTGAACACATTCTGAGGGCCCCAGGATGTAATGATAAGATGTCTAAGGAGGAACTGGTGGGGGTACAGAGAAAACAGGATTGACCACGAGTGATCATTGTTGAAGACGGGTGATCCACATCAACGTGAGGTTCATTAGAGCATTCCCTCTACTTTTGTACAGGTTGGAAACTTCCCATAATAAAAAGCTCAAACAAACAAGCAAACAAAAATAAAAGGCCCGGTGCCTGAGGTGACGCAGAGTGAGGGATAAGCTGAGGGACAGATGGGGTTGGTGATAGGTGTGCAGGAAACAGGAAATCCTGTGTGACAGTCCCACCCCAGCCTCAGCCTCAGAGTCCCCTAGCTCGGTGGGGAGTGGGGGGGGATGCTCAGGTGTACAGAGGGGAGAGAGGAGTCTCAAACTCACCACCCTGGCTGCTCGCTCCTGAGATTCACATTTCCTGCAGAACCAGGGTCCTGTTGGCACCTGGACGATGCCATAGCAAGCTGGGGATGAGGGAGGAGAATCACCAAACAAATCTGTCACCAGGGGCTGTTCCCAGAATAACTGGGGGAAGGGGGTGACTCTAAGGAACTAGGCCAGGGGGCTGTTCCCAGCCTGGGGGGCACTCACTAGACAGCAGGACCACAAGGAATGCCCAACAGCACGCAGCCAGCTTTCAACCACACAACCAAGTCCTCCAAGCAGAGGTGGGAAGTCTGAGTCCTTGACCTTAAACTTCTAGAAGATCCTCCCCTCATGCCCTTTCTGTACCCAGCTTTCTGTTTCCCAGCTCCTGCCAGGACCAGTCCTCATCATCAGGAAGAGAAAATCAGCGGAACAACATTTACGATAGACAAACGCGTTTTGTTGTTATTGGGGGGGGGGCATTTCTTAAAGGGCCAGTAATGTTAGAGGCGGGGAAGTCGGGGGTCTAGGGAGCTCATCTTCTGCCACTAACTATAATAGGTACAGCTCAAAAGTCAAGGCCGAGAGCAGGTGCAGTGCAGGTAACCAATAGGAGAGTGGCGGGAAGACCCGACAGCGACAGGATTAAGGGCTGTCCCAGGAAGGGGGGGGGCAGCTGGCTGTGCCAGACAGGCGGGAGATGCCAGTCTGCGCCCTCGGTAAGATTCCTCAAGGAGTTAACTCCCGAACCATGTGCTGCTGGGGGAAACTCCAAACCTCCCTCTTCTCTATTCCCGGCCCCCTGCGCAACCTCTCTCCTATCCGCAACTCTTTCCCGGAGGATTTTAGGAGTCCCCTCTCCCCTGGGACCCTTCTCCTCCCTTCCCAATTCCGCTCCTCCCAGTATCCGGAAGCTGGAGGGGAGGATGACCCCCCCCCTTGACCTCTCCCTCCGAGAGCCGGGACCAAAATAACCGGGCGGGAGGGTACACCTCACAGGTAAACATTCTCCAAGCAGCCCCGACACTGACGGTGTGGGGCGCGTTGAGTGCACTCATTGGCCCCTAGACTGTCCCCAAACTCCCTCAACTTGGGGTGGGGGGCGCGGGACTGGAACAATAGGCAAGAAAACAATGCCTGACCCGGTCCTCCAGGACCGGGCGGGGGCAGCCCCCCGACTCCTCCCTTCTCTTCAGGTGGGGTGGGGGAGGGGCGCCCGAGCCCCGGGAGGTCTCCAGAGGGCGCGGCCGGGGGCTCCCTGCCCACGCCGCCCCCTGGGTCCCTCCGCCCCCCCGAGGGCCACCCCCATACCTTGGTGGACAGCCACGCTGCACGCGTGCCCATCACAGTAGACCAGCGGATTCTCGGCCCAGCCCCTCTCGTCCGAACATACGCAGCAGCCTCCTACCATCTCCTTCATACTCCCATGAGCTCCCTCCGGGGCTGGGGCGGGGGGCCGGCCGGCGGGGGTCGGGGGTCAGGGGGGGAGGGAGGGAGCGGGGGGCCGCGCGCCTCCTCGCTCCCTCCTCCTCCTCCTCCGCCGCCGCCGCTTCTTTTCTTTGCCTCCTCCTTCCTCCTCCTCGGCGTCCTCCTCCTCCTCCTCCTCGCTCGCTCTGTCTGGCCGCCCCCCCCGCCGTGCTCTCGCCCTCATGCCCCGACGGGGCCCCCCCCCAACAATGAGACCCGCGCGCCGGGCTCGCCCCCTCCGCGCCGCACGCCCAGCTACCAGGGCCGCCCGGCCGCCGCGCAGCCCGGGCCCGGCGGGGGAGGTGCCGAGTGGCACATCGCGGGCGCCCGCCCGCCCCGCGCCGCCCGCTCACGCGCCGCCTCCCCGGCCCCCCTGCCCGGCCGCGGCAGCCATGGCCGCGCGCCTCCGCTCGCTCGCTCCCGGCCCGCCCGCCGCCCGCCGCCGGGTAAAGTCTTAGGTTCAGGGAACAAAGCCTGGCTTGGTAGGGAGCTTTTCTCTCGCTCGCTCCGCGCTCATTCTCCCTCTTCCTTTTTCTTTCTATGGCTCTCGGTTGGCGCTCCTGAGCCCTCCATCTGCTTGCCCTTCGGTCTCGGCCCCGGGTCTCCGATTCGCCAGCCCCTTCCGCCCAGGTCTTCGTCTGCGACTGTTCTTCAACCCCAAGGAAACTTGGAGGTGGAGATCAGGGGAAGGGGAGCTAGAAGCAACGGAGCGACGTGGGCTGCTCACCCCTCGGTGTGCGGGGGTCTTTTTGGGTGGCCGCTCGAGGGCTCTTCCCTCGGAGGCCTGTCTGGAGGGTAGACAGTGTTACACGCAGACATTTGTTCATTCAACAAATATTTATTGAATGCTTACTATGTGCAGTCGTTGAGATAGAGCAGTGAACAAACGGGTGTTCCTGCCCTCGGGGAGCTTCCGGTCCAGCTCACAGGCACGCACGCACGCACAGGGACTCAGACTCCTCAGAAGCACGCCGAGGCACCCACAGACACACAGACTCACTCTTAGCTTCATCCAGCCACACTACCCTACCCTCCCAGAGGGGCACACCCCAGGTCCAGCCATTCAGGCGCGCTTAGAGACCCACGCGAGTTAGAGAGCCACTACTGCGGAAGTGCTCACGAACAACGCATTTACACTTGAGCTCGATACATGTACACAAACACAAAACATAGACTCACACACAGCACCCCAAAGTATTAAAGTCCCTGAAATTGGGTCTGGGGAAGAAGTGAGGGGGCGTCGTCAACCCGAAGGCTTCATCCCCAAGGCCGGTGTGGGCAAGGGGGACGAAACCTGACCCCCCTACTTCCTAAAGGGGGGTGGACACCCGCAGGGACCAAAGGTCACACTCCCGCAGAGTAAGACGGGGTGGCGGAGGGGAGAAGCAGCCCTGGGGGCTTCAGCGACACTTCAAAGGCGTCGGGGCCGGGAACGCTTCCTGCGGGGGAGGGGCTGACCGAGAGGAGGGGGGAAAACCGGCCGGAGGACTGAGGCGTGGAAGAGGCTACCCCCACTTCGGCGCAGGCCCCCCTGGCCGACTCTTCCGCCGGGTCCGCCTCCTTTTCACCAGCACCTGTTCAACCGGAACATCAAGGGGCCGGGGCCCGCCACCACCCCTCCCTTCGCGTCTATTTAGTACCTTTCATCCGCGAAGGGGGGTGAATTCCCACCCAGGAGGGGGGAGTAGGGCGGGGGAGAACTTGTCCTTGACCTGGTCTGTGGCATCAGGGATTTACTCCCTTAATCCCGACGAGACTGGAGTTTGGGGAGGTCGGGGAAGCTAAGTTCTAGGCTGCAGTCCCCAACTCCCCTTGCTCCTGTAGGGACACAAGAATCCGGAGGGCCGCCAGGTCGTAGAGGCTCTGTATAAACTGGCTGGGCCGGGGGTGGGGGAGGCCTGTCTCTGCCGCTTCCGTGCCTGGGGTAGGGGGCCGAGAAGCAGGGTATTGCTGGGGGCCGGTCCGAGGGCCAGGATCCCCGTAAGGACTGCCACGCGCCGGCAACTTGGTCTGCTTTGTGAACTTCGCTCATACGAAAAGTTAAACAAGACACAGACGAGAAGTCTCACTTAGGAGTTTCTAACGAATAACCTTTACTGACAAGAGTAAAACATCAAGGAAATTAAACGCAAACATGTCAGCCCTAGCCATGCGCCAGTTTTGGAATATTTGCTTTCGCGACCGACCTTGGCCGAGGTGACCGACCGTAGTTTCGGGTTTCGCTGGACGAGGGTCACTCGAAGACCCGTCCGTCCCTCCGTCCAGGAGTGGGCGACTTGCGGACAAGGGCAGAGGAACTTTTGTTCGGGTTCTCACCGCGTACAGGTGTACCGCCCGAAGCTTCTGGGATGGACGGGTAGCTACACCTGTGCGTTTAGTTAAGTGTACTAGGAACATTGTTTCGTTTAAGCCACCCACAACCCTTTGGGGTGTATGTTAATATCCTCCATTTTATTGATGGAGCAACTCAGGTCCGGGCAAGTGAAGTGACTTGCCCAAACCTACACTGTCTGAAACCGGCAGAGCGGGGATTTGAACCCAGTCCGTCCTCCGCTAGGGCTGGGGCTCCGCCACCACGTGTTCGCTGAATGCCTGCGTCGAACTGGGATGTCCGCCCATCGCAAGTGTTCCCTTCCGAGGTCTGGGGAAACCCGGTGCCCCGCAGGCTGGGCTGGATTCGCAGGGGTACTCCCAGGGCTGAGCTGTCAAGCTCCTTCTCCATCTTCCAACACCTTCCTGAGCACCTACTATGTGCCGATCCACGAAAAACAAGCAAGAGCAGGACTCGGCCAATAAGTGGTTCAAGTTCATCGCGCTCTCCTTGGTGTAACGGAGCACTGATCTGGGGTGTCAGGCTGATCCTGGCTGTGCAGTTTTCGGCGGGTGACTTCACCTCTCAGAGGCTCAGCTTGTCCCTCTTAAATGGGGCGTTAACCCCCTCCAGCAAGGGCTGCAGTGAAGATCTAACGAAAACCCTTTTGTAAAGCACTAGGGCACACAGTAGGCGCTCAACCCCTGCTCGTCCCCTCTCCGCCCCTCTAAGCGTGCCAGGGCAGCGCCTTCCCGCTCCCGCTTCCCGCCTCCGGCACGCTCGCCCGCCTTGCGCGTCCCGCGGCTAAGGGACTGGGGCAGAGAGGACCAAACAGAAAATTATTTCCGCCCGCTCGGCCCGCCCCGCCCCGCCCCGCCCGTCCCCGGAGCCAGAAGGGGATTGTGGGGCCGCCGCGGCCGCCGCCGGAGCGGAGCGGGGCGGAAGCGCGCATCGCGCTGCTGCTCGGGCCCGACCGCGCCGGCCCCCGCACCTCCCGGCCCGGGACTGTGGGCTGTGGTCTGGGTGGTCCCGGGATCCGAGGCGGCTGCCGCCGATCGCATTTCCACGAAACCTTGCTCACTGGTTCCCGGAACTGAGCGGGGGAGGCTGAAGAGTGTTGAGGTTTCGCTTCTGCTAGCTGGCCGGGCGCTTCGCCGGCCCCGGGGGCGCGCCCTCCGCATTAGAAAGCCCCGGGCTCCGGTAAAGGACTACGCCGGCGCCCGCGGGTTTGCATTTTATTTGCGTCTCGTTTGCATATCACTTTCTCCCCCGAAAGCAAAGATTCTGACCTTGGGGGAGTTCAGAGAGGTTAAGTTACTTTCCCGAGGTAGCCCAGCCAGTAAGAGGCTTCAGGTGGTTTACCTGCCGGCTGGGAGAGTCTGGCATGGCCAAATGGAAAGCGCGGGCACTAGAGTCAGAAAGACCTAGGTTTGATACCCAGCCTACTCATTTACTGGCTTTGACCATGGATTAGTAATGCCTTATCAGGGACCCTCAATTTCCCCATCTCAGAATGTGGACGTAGTACCACCTTCAGGGTTGATGTGAGCAGTGACACTGTCAGGTACCTGGTACAGCGGGAGGGGTGGTTTCCCCGTCAAAGGTTATGACTCTGCAGTGGTCTCTACAGTAGGCTTGGTTGGGGTGCGAGGGTGGGTGAACAGGTTCTTTCCTAAGTCAGACATCCTGTGCAAGAGGGATAGAGGCTCGATTTAAAGAGGAACTGGTGGGAGTGAGGGGATTCCCCCAAGCATTAGGAGACCCGTCGTCATGATTATTGTAAATAGTGACTCTGCCCTGGTGGGATTTTTGGCTTTTCAGGTCCTTCTACAGGAAGAGCACAGTGCTTAGTGTCAAATTAGCTAGCAGTGTAACACAGAGTCTCACTGCCTCTGTTTGCCAATCCGGAGAATGGAGATAATTGGATCCCCTCCTCCATTTGGCAACTCCAGCCAGCCAAGCTCCCAGCAGGTGTTTTAAGAGCTGTGACTGAGCCCACATGGTCCCTTTGACCATGTTAGGACATAAGGGACTTCCTTTAGGGAGTTAAAATGGGTAGGAAGGGAAGAGGTCCATGGGGTGAGGTAGCCATCTGCCCAAACTTTTTCCAGAGCTACTTGGAATCAAGTCCCAGCCCTGCCCCTAACCAGCTGTGTGACCTTGGGCAAAGCAGTTGCCCTCTCTGGCATTTGGTTGGGTGACTGGATCTTGAAAATCCCCTTGGAGTTAACATTCTGTGGTTGATGATTTTGCTCTTGGGGAAATTTCCAGGCTGAGGGATGACAGATGAATAGCACATTCGCCCTGCTGTGTTCTTCTTTTCCACTAGTTCCTCCTGAAGTCTAATCATCCCTCCTGTTATAGTTGCCATCAGGACAGAATTGCAAAAAGCTGTATTATTCCATCTTTCAGCAAACACTTCATTGAATCATCATGGGTAGGCCATAGGAGATACACAGATAGTCCCTGGGATGGTGGGAATGACAGATCTATAGAGAAATGACTTCAAGATCGTAAGGGCTGTGACAGTGCTAAGAAGAGTGCTGACACTGGCAGGAAGGAAGTAACCATGTTTACGGGATCAGGGATAGCCTGAGCTGGGACCAGATGAGTGAAGGAGGGTTTGCAGGCAGATAAGGGGCAGTAGAGCTTTCCAGGCAGGGGGGACAGCTTGTTCAAAGGCACAGAGGTAGGAACCAGCAAAGTGTGTATCGATGTTGTACACTGTGGACACCCCATGATGGTATGTGTAGTAGGAGAACAGGAGGGAGGGTGAGAGGGATGACCAAAAACCAGATTAAGGGGACCTACGATATTTTGCTAAGAAGTTTGGATTTAATCCTGAGGGCAGTGGGGAGCCAGTAAGGGCTTTTAAGTAAGCGGTGCATAGCCTTATTTGCACACTGGTTGCCAAGTCTGGGATTGGTTAGGGTGGGGGGATTCTAGATTAGTAGGACAGCAATTCTCAACCTTTAAAGTGCATGTGAATCCCCTGAGAGTCTTGTTAAAATGCAGGGTGTGATTCAGTAGGTCTGGGGTGGCGGTCTGAGACCCAGCATTTTTAGAAACTCCCAGGTGATGCTGTGTTGCTGCTCCAAAGAGCACACTTGAATAGCAAGTGGTAGGAGACTTGTTAGGGCCCAGCTGAGAGATGAGGGTTTGACTCTGGCAGAAGCAGAGGGGATGAGAGAAGGGCAGGGTATGAGGATGTAAAGAAGTGGGATGTTAAGACCACGACAGGGACTGTTTTGTAAGGCAAGATCGGGAGGATGCCTCCCAGAGGTGCAGCCTGGAGGATTTGCTGGTTGGAGCTCATCTCTGCACTCACAGTAGAACTCAGGAGTGAGGGTGGGGTGGTAAAGCTGGCAAGGAGCCGCTTTGGACGTACCATCGCCATCGACATCGGGTGTTTGTGACACATGGGGTGGTGATGCTCGGCAGGCAGTTGATTGGGTCTGGATCAGCAGTCTGGGCTGGAGAGAACCAGAGTGAGCAGGCCAGAAGGGTGTCCTGAAAAGCAGGGAGTTCATGTCATGCAAGTCAGGGAGGGACATTTAAGAAGGAAGAAGTGATGCCACTGAGAGGTCAAGGGAGGAAAGTGTTCTATGAGGAGGAGGTCCCTCCTTGGTGACTTTCCGCCTGGAAAGTTCCAGGCAGTAGTGGGAGTGGAAGGTGACCACAGTGGGTCAAACATGGACTGGGGGGTGAGAAGGGAGGAAATAGTAGAGAACAGCACTAGGGGGATGGGTGGGTCAGGAGGCAAGGATGGACACCTATGGTGATGGTGGTGATGATGATGACGATTGCAATGATAACAGCAGCAGCTTACTTCTGATGAGAGCTGATGTGCCAGGTACTGTGCTAAGCATCTACCGTCCTCCTTGCAACAGCCCTGAGATAGATTTGACTCCTGTTCTCATTTTACAGGGAAGGAAATAAGCTCAGAGCACAAAGAGCACCACAAGCAGAAGGTGCAGAAGTGGGATCTGAATCCTGCTTTTAACCATGGGGTCGCGGTCCAGATGATCAGTAAGGGGGCTGCTCTGGGGCTAGCTCAGAACTCACTCTCCCCTTCTCACCAAGCCTCTCCCTATCTCCCTAGTAGTAGTCACACTACTACGAATTCACTGTCATTTATTTAATCCACCACCATTTGTTGACCCCTGCTATGCGCCAGATAGTGGGCCAGGCACTGATGATGCAGAAGGGATCAAAGCGGGTTGCAGCCCTGCAAGGCGTCCAGGGTGGAGAGGAAAAGCTGGCTGGTGGGGGCAGGCAAACTGCACCATGCAGTGTGATATGTGTTATGATGGAGGGTGGACCATTTACAGAGGGAGCCGTGGAGAAGAAGCCCCAGCGTCTG
This sequence comes from Delphinus delphis, assembly GCF_949987515.2. Classification (NCBI taxonomy): domain Eukaryota; kingdom Metazoa; phylum Chordata; class Mammalia; order Artiodactyla; family Delphinidae; genus Delphinus; species Delphinus delphis. Next base: position 22,065,635 of record NC_082701.1, read on the forward strand.
CCTGGGGAAATCAGGCAAGGCTCCTTGGAGGAGGCAGGGTCTGAGCTGTGACTTGAAGGTGACCAGGAGTTTGCTGGATAGCCAGGCGAGGGAGAGTATCACAGGCCAAGGACGAGCGAATATACCTGCTAGCGTGAGAGCCCTGCTGTGTTCAAGGGGTACAAGTGTTCCATGAAGGAGGAGCGGGAAAGGGAGTGGGAGGGAAGGGATCAAGACACGTTACCTGTGGCCCAGACTTGACCTCAGGAACATGAGGTCCTATGGAAGATGCTGAGCAGATGTACATATTGCAAAGTTCGGTAGCCACAACAGAATTGGTGGTCAGAGGGGTAAAGGTGGAAAACAGAGTGACTTCTGAAATTATTGTGAGCTCTAGAATATCAGTTCCATGGGGCAGTGATTTTCTTCTATTAAAGTGAGCTGATTTCCAGTATTGTGTTAGTTTCAGGTGTACAGCAAAGTGATATATATTTTTTCAGATTATTTTCCACTATAGTTTATTGCATGATAATGAATATAGTTCCCTGTGTTATACAGTAAATCCCTGTTGCTTATCTATTTTATGCATAGTAGTTTATATCTGTTTGTATCATGCTCCTAATTTATCCCTCCCAGGTCCTTTCCCACTTGGTAACCATAAGTTTGTTTTCTATGTCTGTGAGTCTGTTTCTGTTTCGTAAATAAGTTCATTTGTGTCCTATTTTATATTCCACATATAAGTGATATCATATAATATTTGTCTTTCTCTGACTTACTTCATTAAGTGTGGTATTCTCTAGGTCCATCCATGTCGCTGCAAATGGCAATATTTCTTTTTTTATGGCTGAGTAATATCTATATCTATCTATCTATCTATGCCACATCTCCTTAAACCAGTCATCTGTTGATGGGCACTTGGGTTGTTTCCATGTCTTAGCTATTGTAAATAGTGCTGCTGTGAACTTTGGGGTGCATGTATCTTTTTGAATTAGAGTTTTCGTCTTTTCTGGATATATGCCCAGGAGTGGGGTAGCTGGATCATTTAGTAGCTCTATTTTTAGTTTTTTAAGGAACCATCATACTGTTCTCCATAGTGGCTACACCAATTTACATTCCCACTAACAGTGTAGGAGGGTTCCCTTTTCTCCACACCCTCTCCCTCTATAAATTATTTGTAGACTTTTTGATGATAGCCATTCTGACCTGTGTGAGGTGATACCTCATGGTGATTTTGATTTGCATTTCCCTAATAATTAGCATTTTTTCATGTGCCTGTTGGCACATCTGTACATCTTTTTTGGAGAAATGTCTACTTAGGTCTTCTATAGGGCAGTGATTTTTACCTGTTACGTTTACTGATGTAACTCAAGCACCTGGATCGGTGTCTGGCACATAGTAGGTGCTCAGTTAATACTTGTTGAATGAACAAATGAGTGAATGGATGAGTGCTTGAACGTGTCTGAGAGTGAGGAAGAGGTCCTGGACTGGAGTGTTGGTGGGGATGGCGAGAGGGAATGTGTAGGGAGTAAAATTGAGAGAAGCGGGTAATTGACAGTTGGTGATCATGGAGTGGGAAGGTGACTCCCAGGTTTCTGTCTCAAACAACTGGACTCCTGAAGAAGGGAGGAGGAGCAGAATTGGGAGAGAGTTGATGAGTTCAGATTGAGCTTGCTGAATTTGAGGTCTAGTGGACCATCCCAGAAGAGGGTTGGATACGTTTATCACTTTAAAAATTGTAAAATGCTGTTGAAGCATATGTAATATTCTGCCTACCTCTTCTGCCATATCCTTGATACTCTGAAAAAATATTCAGAGATATCTTTGAGCGTTGTCAGCAATAGATGGTAACTGAAGCCCTGGCATGGGTGAGATCACGCTGGGAATCTGCGCAGGTACAGAGAGCAGAAAGCCAAGGCCAGAGGTTCAGGGAACGCCTGTATTTAGGAGGGGGTAGACGGGGGGAATCAGGCAAGGAGCATGAGAAGGAATGTCCAGAGATGGAGGAGGACCTCCAGAAAAAGTGGTGTCATAGGAACCAGGGAGGAGAGAGGAAGGAGGGAGGGAGTGGCCCGCAGGGCAGGTATCTCAGAGAGGGGCAACGGGTCCAGCATGGTGGAGGAGGTGTCAGCAGATTGGGTGAGGAGGGAGAGAGAGAGTGTGAGCGTAGACATCCTTCCTAGGGGCTGGGCTGGGAGCGAGAGAGAGACAGGACAGCAGGGGAGGAGGATGCAAGGTCAGGGAGGGGTGGCCTGCCGCTTACTGGACAGTCTCCAGCACAAGGGCTCAGGTGGACGAGAGGGGGCACATTGCTTCCCCCAGAGAAGGGAGGAAGTGAAGGATGGGGACAGATGAGTGTGTGTGTGTGGGATTTTTCTGCTTGATAGCATGTATTTTTTCCTTAAAAAATTTTTTTTAGTTTTCTGTTTTTTTAATCAGCTTTTTATGGTATAATTTACATGTAGTCAAATGCACACATCTTAAGTGTGCAAGTGATGACCTTTGACAAATGTATAGAGCCGTGTAACCACCACCCCAATAAAAATATAGAACATTTCCATCTCCCTAGAAAGTGCCTTCATATCCCATGGCAGTCATTCCCCCAGCCCCAGGCGACACTGATCCGATTTCTATCACTAATAGATCTTGATAGATTCATTTTGCGGATTCTAGAACTTCATAAAAGTGGAACCTTAGACTGTTCTCTTCTGTGTTCAGCTTCTCTCGATCACCACTGTATTTGCTTTCTGAAACAGGAAGCAAAGCCACTGCTGAGATGGGGGCTCAGGTGGAAAGCAGGAGAGGAGCCCCTTGGGTCTGGGGGATGGAAGGGCTAGGCGGGGAGGGGGCCAGCAAGTGGGCAGTGTCCCCCAAATGTGGCAGAATTGGGGAAAGCAGCCGCGTGTATTTGGGTTCAGATACGAGGCTATGCTCAGGGCGCTGAGGATTTGGGGATGCAGCAGACCTTGGTCATAGCAGGGGCAGTGTGAGGTCCGGGGGCTGTAGTGGTGTGAAGATGAGGAAGCCTGGACTCAGAGATAGACACGGAAGGCCTTTAGGATGGCGGGAGTTGGGATTCAAAATCCTGGAGTCATGCTTATCGCCGCCTTCTCTTTCATCTGCTGTTGGCCAGCCACCTCTTCTTTTGACGTCTCTGGAATCTTCCCTGTTTCCTGACCCTGGTCCAGACCCTTAGCCCCTTGAGCTTGAACCTCTGCTCTCCTTCTTGTAGAGATTCTTTTTTTTTTTTTTGGTTGCACCAGGTCTTAGTTGCGGCAGGCGGGCTCTTTGGTTGGGGCTCACCAGCTCCTTAGTTGTGGCATGCGAACTCTTAGTTGCGGCATGCATGTGAGATCTAGTTTCCTGACCAGGGATCGAACCCAGGCCCCCTGCATTGGGAGAGCTAAGTCTTATCCACTGCACCACCGGGGAAGTCCCTTGTGGAGATTCTTTATCCTGATCTACAAGCTCTCCTTCAGCTGCCTCTTTCCCCTCAGCGTCCAAATGGGCTCAGGCCACCTCCATCCGAAAGGCCACTCCCTTGGCCTTGTCTCTCCATCCCTCTGTCTCCCATCCGTGCTCTGCTTTGTAAATCAGGAGGCCGGACCGAAAGCTCGGTCTCCACTACACAACTCACATTTACGCTCTGGCTTCCCCTCGCCCCTGCTGACATTGCTCTGCCAAAGGTCACCAGCAACCACCTGTCGCGGATGTTTCCTGGAGGCTGTGGCTGCCCAGTGTCCCCCTGTCTATTTCAGGGGAACGCCCCACTGGG